>NW_022631118.1:1828038-2428038 GCF_010015895.1 Lontra canadensis | reverse complement strand
ATTTATTGTCCTGCCCTATAGGCTTGTATATGTGGATGCCCAGCATAAGAGGGAATACGTGGTAGAGTCTCAATTTCAGAAAGTATTATACTCTGGCTTAAATAAAGTACGGTATAGGTAAGCTCCTTTGGACTCAGTCCCTTATGGCCTAAGCTTGTTGAGTTGTGTGACCTACCAGTAGGCCACCTCTACTGTTGCATTAGAAACATTCAGCCTAGAAGGACCCATTCTCTAAAAAGCAGTGTGTCAGGTTAAGACTCTTTCGTGCATAGCCAAAAGAATAATGTAAATGATGGGTGAACCTGAAAACACCTGCAAGCACAAATTTTATACATTATTTTAATCTTTTGGTCATGAAATAACACAGACATAAAACATTATAGCTTAAAATACTATCAAGAACACCAGTACATCAGAAGTCCTTACAAAGCCCACTTTACAATCACAACAGCCCACTTTACAATCACAACACCCCAATTGCCTCTCTGAGGTAAACACTGACTTGTAGGATAACCACTTCCTTATTCTTTTTAATTCTTCCACCTAAGTGTGCTTCCCGAACACCATCCCTTAGCTCCACTATATTTGAATGCTGAACTTAGACATTTATTCATTTGTATCTGACCTTTAAAAATTTAATACCATGGGGGCGCCTGGGTGGCTCAGTGGTTAAAGCCTCTGCCTTCGGCTCAGGTCATGATCTCAGGGTCCTGGGATCGAGTCCCGCATCGGGCTCTCTGCTCAGCAGAGAGCCTGCCTCCTCCTCCTCTCTCTCTCTGCCTACTTGTGATCTGTCTGTCAAATAAATTAAAAAAAAAAATTTAATACCATGTTGGAGGCACCTGGGTGGATCAGTTGATTGAGCATCCCACTCTTGGTTTTAGCTCTAGTCATGATCTCAGGGTTATGGGATTGAGTCACAAGTCAGGCTCTGAGCTCAGTGGGGAGTCTGCTTGAGATTGTCTCCTTCTCCCTCTCCCCACCTTGCACATATGTGCATGTGCTCTCTCTGTAATAAATAAATAAACTCTTTTAAAACATTTTTAAAAAAATTTATTTACTTATTTATATTTATTTATATTTATTTATTTATTATTGAGCCTGATGGGGGGCTCGATCCCAGGACCCTGAGACCATGACCTGAGCTGAAGGCAGAGGCTTAACCCACTGAGCCACACAGGTACCCCGAAAACATTTTTTTAAAAGAGTTTATTTACTTCTTTGACAGACAGAGATCACAAGTAGGCAAAGAGGCAGGCAGAGTGAGAGGGAGGAAGCAGGCTCTCTGCTGAGAGAGTCCGTTGTGGGGCTCGATCCCAGGACCCCGAAATCATGACCTGAGCTGAAGGCAGAGGCTTTAACTCACTGAGCCACCCAGGTGCTCCACATTTTTCACTACTATGTTAAGATACATGCTAATTGTGTTCTGTTTCCACTCTTGGCTTTGTTCATCTTTTTTTGCTCTTTAGTTTCTACCTTTGGCTTGTTTGCATTTGTTATGCTGCCTTTTCTGACCTCTTGAGATAAATATTTGCTCATTAATTTTAGGCCTTTTTTTTTCTTTTAAGGCTATCCATTTTCCTATTAGGTTACTCCTTTACCTATATCCTATAAATTTTTACATGAAATATTTATCACTCATTTAAAATACTTAATTTTCATTATATCTTCCTTTTTTAAGATTTAAGAGAGAGCGAGAGAGAATTCATGTGCACACACAACTGGAGGAGGGGCAGAGAGAGGGAGAAGCAGACTCCCAGCTGAGCAAGGAGCCTGATGTGAGGCTAGATCCCAGGACCCTCGGATCATGACCCAAGCTGAAGGCAGACACTCAACTGACTGAGCCCCCCAGGTACCCTCCATTAAATCTTCTTCAATTCATGACTTTTTTAGGGGCATATACTTGAATTTCCAAGTAAATATATATGGATGATTTTCTAGTTATCTAGTTACTACTGATTTCTAGCATATTTACATTGGGATAAAAGTATACATTCTGTATAGTTTTGATCTTTGATATTTGTTGAGACTTGCTCAATGACCCAGGCTATGGTAAATTCTTGTAAAATATTATATGTGTGCTTGACAAGAATACGTACTTCAGTTTGGTATAATGTGTTCACTAGGCTTCTTATCATGTTGATCAGATTTTCAATTACCAACACTGACCTTTTCTTGTATGCTTCTGTGAGACAATAGAAAAAAAATAGAAAAAAAATATATATATTGATCTCTGCCCCCAGTCTCTGGCGCAGACCTCCTGAAACCCTTGTAATTTACTAAGTGATAAGAGCACTCTTACCTTGTCTTTTATATTTCCCATCTTTTTGTCTCTTCATGCTTCACCTTGAATAGATTTTTTCATACCAATTTTTTTCTGGTCACTGATTTTCTCTATAAGCCTATAAACTATTCACTTTGTTTTTATACTTCAGTTGTAGAATTTAATTTTTTTTTAAATGTACAAAGCCACATTTTAAAGTTCTCAATCCCTGCTGAAACTAAACTTTGGCTTTTATTTAATTCTGCAAATGTAGTACATTATAGTCTGCTTCTGATAATTCCAGTATCTAGAATCTCAGAGTCTATTTCTGTTGTCTGTTGCTTCTGTTAGTTCTTGTGTTTGGTATCTTCTTTCTTTGTGTACCTGGTTACCTCTGATTATGGCTGGATACTATAGTTGAAAAATTATTTGTGGAAGTAATTTGAGGACTGGGATCATGATATTCTCCTTTAAGATTTCATTGCTTTTACCTGGCGCCTATGGGCATTAGCTACATGAAGTCATCTTAATCCAAGTCACCTTTAAAGTTTGTGGGCCACTCAGATAATGTGAAACAGAGCTGCAGCCCACGTGAGTGTTGGTTTACTTCCAGTTACGATTACGCCTCAGTGTATCTCTTCAGGGAGTCCCAGCTCAAAGTGGGGAATGGTTTATCAGACTTCCAAAGCTTGACAAGAACCAAACTATAGTTTTTAACCTTGAAAGGATACCAAAGGTGATCTCAGGCTCTCAACTTCCTTTTCTTGATCAGCAAATGCCCATAAGATAAAAGAGCCCCCAATGTCAGGCTCACTCCTCTCTGTCACATTCTCTCCCAAATCTCAACTTAATAATTCTTCACAATTTATTAGTTCTTCGATGTTTTAGAATATTAAAAAACAATGATATATCTAGTTTCTTTGTATGACTGCAGTAAAAGAAGTGGTTTGAATTATCTGGCTTCCCATGAGTTAAATTACTAATCTTCCAACATTCTTTTATGTATTATATCCTTAGCACATGGCCTAACTTTGTCCATACCTGCCACAAAGTGAAAGCTCTATGGTATTCCTTGAAGATCAGGATAGGTCTTCCTGGTAGCAACCTACCCTTTCTATACAGAGGCACTATAAAGAATAAAGGTTCAAGTTACAGTTCCTATAATTCCTCTGTGACCCTGGACAAAGATTTCTCTGCAAATTTGGTGGGAGATACTTCCATGCATATCAGAAGATTAGATGGAGGAATGGAAAAGAGCTTGAAAAAGCCTACAAAACTAATTCTGTTTCTCCTCCCCACAGGTGAAGCATTCATCCATGGCTCTAGTTAACTCATCATAGTAGGCCAGTGGTCAACTGACATTTCAAGTCACTCATTAATGGCTAGCAACATTATGCAAGACACAATATTCCAGGTGCAAATAAAGAGATAGATATTGTTAGGTTATAATTTATTTTAAAATACTTCAGCATACATGGCGTGTACATGAATAATGTGCACTGTATATTCTCTACCTCCTAAGGGTAGCTACTTAGTATTTGAGGCACCCTAATGAGGAATGTATCATCTAGATCACATCTGAAAGACTAAGTAGAAGAGATCCAACCTCCCAAATCTGAGTGTACTAATTATAGCTACCTAAATTGACACTGGAGGGTTTTCCTAGTGAGTATGAAGGAGGAGGAGGAGGAATAATTTTTCTGATGAAAGTAACAGTGCTCAAGATATATGGGCTGGGTGGAAATATAACCTTATATGCATGAGGATTCTAAGAATCTGGCAAACCAGGCAGCCTACCATTCTTTGCAGTGGCACTCTGGGCCTAAGCTTCTGCTCCTGGGTCTGGACAGTTAACAGAAGATTTCATCACCTGATATGACTGAAAGATTAAATATATCCTTTAACGAGAATATGTTTGTATCTGTCTCTACTGAATATCTGATGTGAGATACATATGAAAAAGATGAGTTTGGGCTTTTCTCAGTCTGTAAGAACTGGCTGACCTGCTTTTGTGCCTGTTTACTAATAAATGTTCACATGTGTGGCAAAATTTGGTCTGAGACTTGACTTTACCATTACAAACCACATAGTAGCAAGATAACCTGTAACCATTGGAAGCTACCAATTTCTACCAAGAAGATTAAAATGCAGTTTAGTTTGCAACAATTATGGTGCATCAAATTTCCCAAATGGATCCTGCTGGGAAATAACCTCAAAGCAGGAACATCATGTTGATTAAGCTAATGTACAGACTTGCCATCCTGGACCATCCAAGAGAAAGGCTGTTTCTCTTCAGTGGGAAAACCACAGGAAGCTACAGAGACAGCCTTGGGGTGTGGGTTTTGCTGGGCCTGGAAGCCTGCCAAAAATACTATCATTCTGTCTCGGCCCCTGGAATGCAATGCTACCCAAATTTTTTTTTGGTTTGTTTTTTTGTTTTTAATAACTTTTTCCCACTGATTGCCCCCAAACCACCTGGACTCTGTATTTTATTCAAAATGATGTCATTTAAACAATATCTGTATTTAAAGGAATAGATAGATGGGAGGCAAGTATCCTATTTCCATAAGTAGATGAAAAACAGAAGTATTTGCATTTTTAAAACAGTACTGTCTTAGATTCTTAGCAGCTGCATGTCCTTACCTTCCAAATGTTTTTAAAAATATTTAAGCTGAAAATTAACTGAAACAGCCAAGTGAACTATGTTTGTCATAAACAATTCCTTTAGGAAAAACTTTGAAACTCCCATCCCTGCCCCCGACACCCGTGCCGGAGGGCACCTAGAAGTTGCTCTAGTGCACATAAATTTTCCTGATGTCACAGTCTGAAATACATTCTTCCGGGTCAGGATTCTCGTTTAAAAGGACAAGTCCCCTTTAAAAGGACAAGTCTCCTAGTTGGTTTACCAAGGAGTTTAACCAAGCAGTCCTCAGAACTGCTAAAAATTTTAAATGGAATCTTCCCCACCCCCACTCTCCCAAGGACAGTACAGTGGAATTCTATGAGTGTTATTCCTGCCACATCATTGTCTGAGAGATGCTTAATATGGTAGGTAAGTGAACTGAGAGGGTTGGAAATCGTGGACCTCCGTGTCATTTCGCTGAACCTAATGAGCTCTTGGCTGGGGTAAGATGGGGTAGCCCTCTTGCTAGACACTTTCTGGGAAGCTTGAAAAGGACACTGAGAAGACATCCACAAAATGGTACTGAAGAAAGAAACACTGCAGCATCTGACAGGATGAAGCCAACTCTTAGTCCACTTACAGCCACAATATGGGAAGGCAAGATGCTTGGGGCTGGAGAAAGGCTTCCGGGGAACAGTGTGGGACAAGGGCAAGAATAACAGTACTGGCAGAAGCAGGCCTGGCGCTGTCAGAGAACCACCATCCTAAGTTTCTTATGCCCCTGCCCTCTAAGAGCAAAGAGGAATTCACAATTCAGAGACAACAGTCAAGAAGTCTTTCCCAAGGTCATGCCAGCTCATCTAGAGTTGTGGGCCTGACACTAGTCCCAGATACCTACACGGGAACTTCAGCAAGTAAGAGGATTCACCTCCTCCCCTGGTGCACATTCCCAGGAACATTAAACCTCAGCTTCATTCTGGTTAATAATGAAACCCCTAGATTAAATGCCTACATGCCTACATGACAAGAAAAGCGAAAAGGAAAGAAAAAGACAAAGAATCTCATACCTTGCATATCTGCTCACCTCTTGAGGCCATGCCCTTTTAAATGAATTGCTCATCCTTTTTTGTTTCCCTAACCCTTTTCAGCCTCTAAGGATAGAAAGACTTTATGGCTATAAATTACTAACTGAGCCTATTTATGAAAAGAAATGGGAATGGCATCTGATTTCTGCTTATAAGAAGGAGCAATTAAAAAGATTTATAGTACCAGGTGCCTGGGTGTCACAGTCAGCTAAACGTCTGACTCTTGATTTTGGCTCAGGTCATGATCACAGGGTTACAAGATAGAGCCCCATATAGGGCTCCATGCTCAGCCCAGGAGTCTGCTTGAGAGTCTCCCTCTTCCTCTCCCACTGCCCCTCCCCCTGTACTCTCTCACTTTCTCTAATAAATAAAAAACGACCAAAAAAAAAAATTTATAGTACCAACTATATAGGACACTTGGCACACAGCTCTCATTTAATCTTCATTGCCACTAAAAAGATTATCTTAACTATTTTCCACTCAAGTGAAGCACAGAAAGTTTGAGATACTTTTCTTTGGTCACATGGTGGGCAGTGTCATCTCTAAAGCCAGTGCCCACTTCGATGGCACAAACCATACTAAAATGTCCTGTTGTCTGTCAGCCAGCTCGTAGTCAGAAAGTTAGCATACTCCAAGTTCCTCGCACTGGAACTTTCATTTATTCAGACCCACGAACCGAAGCTCTTGCAGCTTTTTAATTCTTGAAGTTTTCCTTGCAAACTGCTTTATCCCTTGATTCACAACATGCAGCTTCAAATTACTTCTAGCCTTCCCAAAAAACCAAACCCACCCTTCAGAGGTCAAGAACTCACGACTGCTGAGGCTATTAAGAGCAAAATATTGTGAGATCTGAAGCAATTTCCCAAGAAGAACATGTCAACTGTTTTGAGTGAGCACAGCAGAACTGAAACAAGCACATTGCCTCCCCCAGGGACACTGTGAAAGGGCCACTTCTTGGGACTTGCAGTCCTTTTGCACAGTGTGATAGGGCGTCGCAGGTCTCATTTTTCAGGTATCAAGGGCCTATTGGAATATTCTTAAAAATAAACAGTTGAGCGATTAGGCAAAGAACAGCAGATGTTAGGAAATAAAACAGACTCCTCCAATAGAGCCAAGTGACGTGTGTGTTTTTGTTTTCTAACACATTACTCTACTAGGAAGTCAGTTTGTACTTGTTTACTTTTAAAAATCTGCTTGCATTATGATTGAAGTCAATCTGTCAGGTCAAATTGAGCTAAAAGGAAATCTAGATATGGGCCCATAAAGAGTGAAGCTGGGCTCACGTCCCACATTTGGGTATGTGAGAGGTATTAACTCAACAAGGAGTAACTTGACTCAGTTACCACTTGTTACCATCTTTTCCCCACTTCAGGGTCCTTCGTGAAAGAGCTGACATGATAGGGAAATGTCAAGCACAACTAAGAACTAAGAGAAACCCAAATTTTCTCTCGCCTTTACAAAGAACACAAAAATATGCTTTTACATGGATTTCTACCCCAAGCTGGAGTGCTGAAAAAGTCCTTCAGAGTATCCAAATGCTCCAGCAAATCCAGAGTCAACTACAAAGATACCAAGGCTGTCTAGAGTCATGAAGATGGGTAATCTCTGACTACAGGCCTTGGGACTATGCCACAGAGTCCTCACGGGAGGAAAGGCAGTTATCCTAGAGATAATGCCATTCCTCAAGACCCCACTGGATACGCACTCCTGTAGTTTCAACACGGTGGTTCTTATGTCTGTTCTCCCACTGACTGTTTACATTTGGCACACTTGCAGCCGTTTCAGGATCACAGGGAAGTTATTCTCCAATTTTAGTCTGATGGCTATAAATTCTAGAGGTTGAATTTGGGTCTACCCTTTAATTACCCACTAGGTATTCTAGAAAAAAATATGTTGTCTTTTCTTCCTTGTGAAGAAAAAAGTCTTCAGTTTCTAGGATGAAAAAATTACTTAAAACTAGAGAAGACCAGTGATGCCTAGCTGTCTCAGTTTGTAGAACATGTGACTCTTGATCTCGGGATCATGAGTTCAAGCCCCTGTGTGGCATAGAGTTTACTTAAAATTCAAAAGAAATTTTTTAAAAACTAGGGAAAGCTAGATATTCTAGAATTTATCACTGTCATCACGTAAATATCACATAGGCAAGTCATAAGGACAGTAACGTTAGGATTAGGATATTCTCAAACCGTTCGTTCACAACTTTTATGGCAAAAAAGGCTGCAGAGGGGCGCCTAGGTGGCTCAGTGGGTTAAAGCCTCTGCCTTCGGCTCAGGTCATGATCCCAGGGTCCTGGGATCAAGGCCTGCATTGGTCTCTTTGCTCAGCAGGGAGCCTGCATCCCCTTCTCTCTCTGCTTGCCTCTCTGCCTACTTGTGATCTCTTTCTGTCAAATAAATAAATTAAATTAAATTAAATTAAATCTTTAAAAAAAAAAAAAAAGGCTGCAGAGATTAAGTTCTTTTAGAAATACCTGGACAGGATACTGGAAGGCCTTCTAGAAAAAAATAAAATGGAGAATCTTAAAAATCCTGCAGAAGAGCAAGCAAAACTCTTCTAAGAATTCATTGCCAAAATGTGTCCTTTAATAAAATGTTAGGTCATCTTTGATGAATCCCAAAAGCTCCTTGTTTTAATATACTCTGGAAATGATCTTCTAACATAATAACAAAACATCGAAAGCATCAACTAAAGCAAAGGAGAGAGTAAAAGCTGAAAAAGAAGATCTGAAGGTAAACATTCAGAACCCCGAAATACATAATATTCAGTAATAGCTACCACTTATGGCACAATGACAAATCACACCTCTGCACTTACAGGCAAAGGGCATTCTGTTACTGAGTACCCAGACGGAGTTCCTAGACAGTATAGACTATCCTACTTCTTTCTTATCCTGTTTTGCTGTTCATTTATTCATCTATTAAATCATAAACTTTTCCTGACATTCAAAACATTTAATCAGTTCCTACCAGTTACTAAAAACTAATTATACCTTCCAAGCTAGGTATATTTCTTGAGTAAGGATGTTTATATAATTCTGGCATAACAAATTATTTTATCATGTAATAAATTTTACTATCCTATCTAGAAGGATATCATTGGAAACCTCAGAGGCTCTTATTCACCTCTATATTATTCAAAAATCATAGTATCATGAATTAAGAATTCTAATGTTTATTCAAGTGAACTGCTGGGACAGTAGTCATTAAAATAAATTAATGGAAATATTTATCTGGGTGTTTTCAGTATTCAACTTAGTTATATGTTGTATACAAACTCTGTATGTACAAGCATGTACATCCATTTAAAAATCTCCCATTTCAAACTGATGGCTCCCTTATTTTAAAAACCCAGCAGTTACTACCATGATCCTCTCTCCCTCCCTCCCTTCTTTCCAAAGCTTTTAAGGGTGGAGGGAGAAGTGAAGAAGATAACATAAAATATTTTATGAATATAAAAATAATATAAAACATAAGTTATATTTTATGTAAGTAAAAAGGAAAGAAGAAACACGAGCAGATGATAAGTGGGGCTTTGTCCATCAGGAGTCAAATCAATGTACCACTAGAATAGTGACAATGAACTCCCAGAACTCTGAAAGGGTCAGTATCTTCCCCCATCCTAAATGTAATTGGGCCTAAAGAAACGGAATAGCAGATCAAGAGACTCTACAATCTTAGTCATAAAACAAAACCCAGTGGTAGATGAGCTCCTGAATCTCTCTTTACGACAGATGAGGAAAATGAGTCTCCAGAGAGAGATGGCCAACTTTCCAAAGCCATAGAAGAGGTCATGGTGGGGCTGGTTACAACACTCATTCCCCAGTGTCTTATCCAGAACAGCTTGGGAACGGTACCAAAGAAAAACTCATAGAACAAGGGTGCCTTCCTAGGATCCACAGGCATATTTCAGGGACTTTAAAATGCCACTGAAATTGTCTGGAAAATTGTGTATGGCTTTACGTTTTTTGGTTTTTGTTTTTTCTTTTCAGGGAAGCAGGGTCTGCTGCTTTGGTCAGTCTGAACTAGGTCCAGGGTTCAAAAATTTTAGGCACCACTCTGTCAAGGGATGGGCTTGGGGTGCAGGAGGGGAGGAGAGGCTAAAAGTGAGTGAGATTAATTCCAAACTAAAAGGAACCCAGATTTTCAACAACCTGAAGATTTTACTTGGGCCAGACAGCCAGTGGAACCATGTAAGATAAACTTTCTGGTCTGGATGGTCAAAGGATCCTATAAGAAAAACATGTGTTCAAGCAAACTTGGATGTATTTGTGACCAAAGGTGACAGGGAGAAGAGCAAGCAGTACAAACTTAACTACCAGTTAGGTGGTCTCAGAAGACCACTGGTCAGAAGTAACAAGCAAGGTACAGTTCTCTGGAATCAAGGGGGAAGGTTTGGCAGTATTTGTCATGAGTCATGATGGAAGGTTTCTGCAGCTTCCCAAAACCAGGGCAGCCTTGACCTTCAGTCAGGCTTCTCATTCTACCTGCTTGTACAGTGAGCCCGGAAAGGGTTCCACACACCCCAGGTGACCTATTTCAATCATAGGGATCTTTGTTTTCTCATTTCTGATGTCAACATCAGTTCCAGAAGTGGGCAAAGGCCTTGGTACTTGGTCACAGGGAACTGAATACACGTCAGCCATTGCAATTTCCCTGGGAAACAGAAAATATTTTCCCTACTCTATGGATGAGGAAATTGAAGCAAAGGGAGAAATGTCCAAGGTTTTTCAAGGAGGTGAAGAGCCAAGAGCTCCGAGGTTAGAGCTTGCAGCTACAATACTCCACACTGGCTCTGGCTGGATATTCTGGCTCCTTTAGGGAACCAAGCGGCTCTGGAGATTGGGGAAACACTAGTTGCTAAGCACAAGATGTGGGATACAGTTTACACTCAACCATGCATATGAAATCCATCACACATTACAACAGAAGACTTGAAGCCTCACTGGGTAAACGAGATAGGAAAAGAGAACCTGGGGGTTACTCATCATTTTCCAAATCAGAGATTTATGTCCCTTTTGGAAAGGAGAAGGAAAACCTGGCTGCAGCCCAGTTTTGAGTAATATTTGCCACTGAGAAGCTGTATGCAAAAATTCCTGGCACAAACTTTGGAGAGCTCTTCTGATTGGGCTCTGGCCAGTCCTTAAAAATGATTGAGATTTAAAACCCTATCAAATCAGAGAAGCAGGGAGTGTCCTTGGTGCAGCACCATAAATCTCTCTCTCTAAAGCTAATTTCAAACACAAAATAGGAATGTTCAGAAAGAAAAATTATCTACACATACCTCCTTACATAGAAAATTTTTTTTTCTTAAGTCAGGAAGGGTAGAGGTCAATGGCTAACAGTGGTCTGAGTGGCTAGAATACTGTTGATTATCTTCTTTAACCTTAAATATATTTTCTGATTTTACTGTAATTAAAATAGATTGCTGTGGAATAAAAAATAAAATTAACTAAAGAAAATATAGGTGCTAATAACTTTGAGGGTCAACAGAGAGCCAGAGCTTATCTCATCCAACTGAGTCATTTAAAAAAAGAAGAAATGGAGGCAAGCAGAGCAGGGAGCACCTTGCCTGTGGTCACTCGGGCAGCCAGCAAGAGACTCGGAGCCAGGACCCTGGAAATCCCCAGAACGACTTCCTGGCCTCCACACCACACTGTTGCAGCTGCTGGATTCCTTAGGCTAGGAAACCCCCTAAGCTTGGTGCTAGGTGAGAAACAAGTTTATATGGCATTGTAAAATTCAAAACAGCAGCCTCAAATGTCAGACAAAGTACACTAGATTCCAACTCAAGAATAGCTGAAATTGAAACGGCACTCAGAGAGGACGGTTGGGAGGGAACTGGATGGTCTGATGCTCTGTCGCAATGGCTATGCTGAATGACTATGCTGAATGACTCCGAGCCTGTACCAGGTTTTCTTTCTTCTGGCTACTGTTGCAATTCCCCGTCTACAGTGTCTTCCCCTCTTGTTCTGTCTCCCATGTGTTTCTAGAAATTCCTACTCATCCTTTAATATCAACTCCGAAGTCACCTTCTACAATGCCATCCTTGGTCTCTCCTGTTTGAAAAAGTGGTGGGTACTAGCACAGCACCGCAGGAGGACACACCTTGACCACACAGTGTATTACTACACAAGTGAGACGACTGCTGCTGCATTACAGGTCTGACGCATCCTCTAAATAGCATTCGTTTTAATCATCTTTGTATCTCGGGCACCCAGCAGGGACTGGAATGGCAGCTGAATAAATGAACACCTGCTAACAGCCATACAGGAAGATTTAACCTCTTTTTGCATATCTATGACTTGCCTTTCTATCCTCGAAAGGGCGTGTTTGTTGAACCTGAGGCAACAGATTGCTTTGGGGCAGAGGTTTTTCTTAAAGTTTAAAAAGCTAAATTGAGTATCATTATTTCACGCTTAAGTAACAAAGAAATAGGATAGAAAAATGTTAGGATTATATAGTATAAAAAAAATAAATGGACAGGTTGGCAAAAAAAAAAAAACCAAAAAACCAACATGTAATTTACTGCATGAGGATACCAGCCAAAGTGTATTATTCCTACACCCGCTCTATCACTCAAGGCACATGTACACAGACACATACAAAAAGTTAATAGCAAGTCACCGTGGGAAGTTTAATCATAACCCATCAACAGAAGAGCCCATGGCGTGGTAAACACCAAAGTGTATTATTAGGGTTGCTAATTGCTAATTAAAATCCCCAGATCAGGTTTCCGGGCACAGCTTGCTACATCTGTGCAGTGGGCAGGTCCCAGATGGTATGAAAACCAAGACTGGGGCCTGGTTCTTCGTGCAAGGCTATTCCTGCAGAATCACAAAGGTTATGGGTGACAGATTGTGCAATGAGAACAATATCCACATGCAGTCACCTCAGGCACAGTCCTGCTCCCGACTATAGATTTGAGATAAGTTTCTAGTCAACTTCCAGGACCCAGAAATTAGGCTATTGTTGCATGAAATACCAGAAAGTGCCTCGCTTGGTATTTGACATACTGGTATTCATCATACTGTCCTCATTCCTCGATATGGTCTGGGAAGGGAGACACAGGGATTTCCTGGGGTGATGGAAACATTCTAGATCTTGATTGAAATGAGGGGTACACACATGTATACATTTGTCAGAATTTACAGAATTGTTCTCTCTTAAGATTCATGCCTTCCACTGTATATAAATTTTACCTAGAAAAAAAGGACCATGCATAAAAATTGAACTCTAATTAATAGGTTTACTTTCTGCAGTAGTATGAGCTAGCAATTTTGAAACTACTTTCTGTATATTCTAGATTTGAGCAGGGAGTAAATACACGCAGGATAGTAAGAGCCAGGTTTCTCACCATTGGAGAAAGTAGTTACAAATACAGGAAGGGGGGGAATAACCTCACCAAAGGGGATAAAATACAGCATGTGGCTCCTAACATGAAGATACATCATCACGTCTTTGGTAGTTCTGCCAAAATTTCATAACCTGACTAATCATAAGGAAATATTAGACAAAATCAAGTTGAGGGAAATGCTACAAAATAACCGGCAAGACATCATCATGTTTAGGTTAAGGGAAAAAAAAAAAAAAGGCTAAGGAACTTTTCCAGATTGAGGGAACCCAGAGAGATAGGACAACTAAATGCAGGCAGGCTTGATCCTGAACTGGATCCTGAATTGGTCTGGGAGAAAAAACCTATAAAGAACATTACTGGTACAAATAACAACATTTAAAATACCAACAGTGGATTAGATGATAGTATTGTGGCAACATTAAACTGCCTGAATTTGAAAATATATTGTGTTTGGGTAAGAGAATATCCTTTTTCTTAGAAAATACACATTGAAGCATTTAGTTGGAAAGGACCACAATGTCTCCAACTTACTCTCAAAGTTGCAAGAAAAAGAGAAGGGTGAGGAGGAGGAAGCAGGGCAGGAGGGAGGGGAGTGTGCACATACATAAATGGGGCAAAATGCAAACAAATGGTCAGTCTGGGTAGAGTATAAGGAGGTTCTCTGTACTATTCTTGCAACTTTTTTGTAAGTATAAAATTATATCAAAATATAAAGTTACCAAAAAATACCCTAACTTACCCCCCAAATATTTAGATGAAAGGCTAATAATAACTAATTCAGTGTATTATGAGAAATTCTTTCAAGAATATTGGTTTTAAAATTCTATTTTTTCCCTGCTGGTGGCAATTCACAAAAACTTCAGTTGGCTCTAAGTTCCTTTTTGGAACTAAAAACAACTCATATAGCTTCAAATAAGACTTTTTGAAATTCTGGGGCAGATACCATCATTTTAAGAAAGTCTTTTAAGACAATAATCAGAAATTGGAATGAAAATGCCTCTTCATTACCCTCCTCCCTCCAGATTCTTCAGTATTTTTTCTGTAAGATGGAACAATTAATCTGGCTACCTGCCAAGTTAAAACCAAACAAGGTAAGAATCTATTTGTGTGTAGATGACTCGGCCTTCCCTGACATAGTAGAGAACTCTACTCTTCCCCACCTCAGGCCTTATAAAAGGTCTATACATATATATAAATATGGTAATGAACAGAGCATATTACTCAGCAGAGCTTATTCTATCTCCCCCATTTTCCCCCCCATTTTTTTTTAAGATTTTATTTATTTGATAGAGGGAGAGATCACAAGTAGGTGGGGGGGGGCGGGGGGAGCAGAGAGCCGGACTCAGGGTGGATCCCAGGATCCCAGAGAGATCATGACCCGAGCGAAGGCAGACGCTTAACCCACTGACCCACCCAGGTGCTCCTATCTCCCCCATCTTTCTATCTGTATTTGTGTTAAATTAGATATAAGTATGGGCTTGGTCCTGGGGAGGCGGGGGGGGGGGGGGCGGGGGGGGGGGGGGGGGGATGGAGGCAAAAATACCAAACACTACCAAAGGAAAAAATTAGTTCATGGATATCAAAGCAGAATTTTTAAAAAGCCACTTTTAGCCCCAAAGAATCTTTTTGAAACAATAACAACTATGATATGACTCAGTATAAAAATATTATGCTAAGTATGCATTAAGAAAAATTCACATGCACAGAGATGAAACTATAATTGGATTTGTCATTTCAAAGTATTAATGTTGGGTTTGCAGATAATAGAGAATGACATTCTCCTAAGCGAATAAAGAAGTTAGCCAAGTAAGTAAATACTGTGTTTCTACTGTAAGGAAATACGTGCACCAGTGAAGCAACCTTTTTAGCACAAAAGAAATTTAATACCCAGACCACATGAAAAGTGATCGCTATGGGAATAGCACAGCTGTTAAAATCCAAAGCAGTTTGTATTAAATTGTCCAGCATGTTTATGTAAAGCAGGACTCTCAGAATGACCACCAAGAGGAATTAACTTTGCTAACAAAAAAAGTGATACCTATATTTAGTTTAATGCTTACAATAAGTGTGAAAGCATTAAAAATGCAAAGGGATTCTCTTTCAAAGAATAGAAGGGACCTCAGTTAGCTGGTATGTTTGTGATTCTTTCACAAACAGTATCTCAAGGGCTAATTTAATTAGAAATAGAACAAGAAAGAATGGGTGTCTGCATTTCACTTACAGAACCCAGTTACCTTTATTTCACTGAAATGCCTGGTCTACAAAAAGCCACAGAAAAACTGGTACCTGTGCCAAATGATTTCAGCATGAAAATTAATACTGCCAAGTTATTCTGAGACCAATTAGCTCAGCCATTCAAAGAAAAAAAATGTGCTAACTAAAAAGCATATAATTCTAAAACTTGCATTTCTGAACACAGAAGTAGACATCCTTAAGGCCTTGACTTGAACAGATATGATACCTCAGAGAGACGACAAAAAACAAACAAACAAACAAACAAACAAAAGAGCTCGTGGGTCACTACTGAGAAATGGTAAGCTTTAAATCTAAACCACTTGGGATGCATAATGATAAAACAGCTTAGGTTACTTCTTAAAGAAAAAAAATTATTCTAAATGTTTCAGCACCTAAAATTAACCAAATTTATCAACATTCTCAAATCTGAGTTAAGTTTTTAGACTGGTTAGCATTGTGCTTCTCAGCTTCTCATAGGATTTACTGACCAAGTAAAGTCCTCCCCACCAACATACATGGGAATGGGTGGGGGGGAGCTTTTCAACTCAGAGTGGAGAGAATTTCGCCAGAATCCAATCCTTTCCGTACTGCCAGATGAGTCTCCATGGCAAAAAAAAAGTCCTGAATTAGAAGTAAGAGGCTAGGGTTTGGGATTAATGACCCCAAAACTATTTTGCATAATACTTGAACATGAAAATCTTATCGAGAAGTTTGAGTTTTAAAAGCCCAGTTTAAATCACTGGGCATCAATGGCTTAAAGAAAATACAAAGAAAATTAGCTATAAATTAGCTATAAAAATCAGCATACAAAAGAAAGTTAGCTATAAATACACAGTATACAGGCACAAGTAACTCAGACTATCTCTAGGGCTATGAAAAAGTGAGATGCCATCACTGTAGTTTGGAGATACATCAGCCGGTTCCCATTACAATGGAGGACATGCCAGCTCTATTTTTAGAGCCTCTGGAAAGATCAAAGCTGAAGGGGCCCTTTTACGTGCTCCCTAGCCAGGCCCCTAATCTCTGTTTACTTTTTGTCATTATATAGATCTCCAAAAGACAAACCATGAGGACTGCCTAGTGTCTATCCCTCCTCCTCTAAGAACACTTAAAAATTGCTCTGTGATGGTCCATGTGAGCAAGGAACCTCTGGGTAGGAGCAAAACCTAAAAGTTCACATTCAAGCTAAAATTATTGTGATGCAAGTATTGATACAGAACTACAATATCTAATTCAGTCTCTCTCTGTACTATAAATCAAACTTTCTCAGGCTGGTTTCTCTGTGAGAATGAATACACATAAATGACAAATCCCCTCCAGTTTTTTAGACCCCATCCCTCCCCCTCAAAAAAGTCCTCAGTTGGGTTCAGTGCCTCTAGCTGGTAAGGGTAACAGATTCATTTTGAAAAACAAGTCCCTCAAATGCAGAATGACTTACTTTGGAAGAACAAGCTGTACATTTGTCAAACGCCAGACTGACAGGAAGGACATTATCAAATCGTGACAGAAATCCCCGGATCTAAAAACAAAACAGAACAATTGACATCAAGCTCAGAAGGCCCATACCTGTGAAATATATTTGTAGTTTCTGACAAAAAGTGGGAAATAATATGGTGGTCTTGACAGATTACTAGCAAAAATGAAGTACAGCATGGACAGTTTTCCTTGTATTATAATCAGTTTGAGGAAGAACTATAGCATGTCTTTTATTCCATTAGGAACTTACAAACTTTGTATACAGGATATGATATTGGGTGGGGCTTCATAGGTGAGGCCTGGGGACTATGCCAGGCAGAGATGGTTCTAAATTTACATGTAGTTATTTGCTTGACTTGGAATAGATAGGGATAAAAATGCAAAACATCACCAAATTTATGGGGAAACAGCGCCACCTCAAGCATAAACTTCTGGACTACAACTAACTGCCATTTTCAAGGAATCAGCTATAACCAGGTTTCAAAAACTAGGATTTAAGTAATTTACTGAGAACATCATACCTCTCTAGAACTATACTTATGCCAAACAGGAAATTTTAAGCTGTTGTGTAGATCATTAACATACTATTATGAAAAACATGAATGATAAACTGTTAAGTCTCCACAGGACTTGGCATTTATAGTAAGTCAGACAACATGAATGAATCCTCTCATGAGTTAAATTATTTGATCTTCCCCACTGTCTCCATTTTATGTTGATAAAATTCAGATTCAGAAAGGTGACACAACTCGGCTCAGGAAAACAGTGACAGAGCTCAAAAGTAGGCGTCTTTCTCCAAACACAGTCCAGCCTCTTCCTTTTACCTTACCTCCCTTCTTCCCTTTCTCTCAAGACATCACAGTTTTGTCTTCAATATTAGGTCTCAACATAAGTTGACAATCTCACCTGAAAAGAGCAAAACAACCCAGCCACACACCCTTGTTGCCTTTAGCTACCCTACCAACACTTTCCCCAAAATAAAAACAAATAAAACCTGACAAACTCTTCAAAGAAAAAAAGCTTTCTCCTGGATTGGGATAACTCCCATCTTCATGCCCGCACTGCACCTAGTCTAACTGCATGTTCATGCTGGAAAACCAAACATGGCTTGGCTATCTTTTAAATACCCTTTTCAGTGTAATCCAAGATCAAAAGAGCGTTTGGTAGAAATGATAAATTAGATAGCTGTATTAGTTACATGGCCTCATTGTGAACCTCTGAAAAATGTGACAATCTTTTAGTTTCCTAAATCTCAGGAATATGGTAACCATTTCATTATATAGTACTGGAGGCACAATCAGGGTTTAAGTTTGCTATTCAGGACACCAAAACAGGAGAAATCAAACTTCTAGGAAAGACTTGAACAGGTCATAAATGGGAATGCTGAGATCCTCATGAGATGAAGAAGTGAGAGGCTTAAAAGAATTCTCAAAGTGAGTCTTCTCATAACTCAGTTACTTTTATATTACATTTATATACATACATATATATATGTTTATATATAAATACCTTTTATACTAAGTTCCCAAAAAAATGTGACCATATTTTGCACATTTTCTATTAAAATGTTCATTGATATAGCCTATGTTAATGCCTCCACAGGCATTTTATGGAACAAAACCACAAAAAGGTTTTCTTCATTCTTTTTTCTCCTACACCTAATATCAAGCTTTATGCTATATAAAGAAATATTAGTAATTTTCTCTGCTAAACTGTCTCATGATTACAGATAGGAGGTAAAGCTGAAGGCAAGGAAGACAGAAGACCAAGATAGGAGCAGGAAGAAAGGCAGGAAAGAAAAAAATAAAAACAAAAACCACAGGTGGTGAGCAAGAGAAGAAAAAGGAACCAAAGTGAATGGACTGGCCAAGTATGGGCCACACACTATTGTTTAGCAACCCCAGACAGCTCTTTACTAGGAAACTGTGATTCATTTTCCCAGGAAATGAAGTAAAGTAACATCTGTGTATGAGGCCTTTCAAATTCACCAAGTTGGTATCAGAAGGCCTAGAGCTCAAAGTAATTAGTGTTAGGTAATTTTATTTTATTTTTAAAGATTTTATTTATTCATTTGACAGACAGAGATCACAAGTAGGCAGAGAGAGAGAGGTAGGGAAGCTGCTCAGCAGGGAGCCTGCCTCGGGGCTTGACCCCAGGACCCTGGGATCATGACCTGAGCCGAAGGCAGAGGTTTTAACCCACTGAGCCCCCCAGGCACCCCTAGTGTTAGGTAATTTTAAAAAGGAAGGCCTTCTTCTCAAACCTAATGTATCAGCCTCCTAATGGATATCTCCACAGGTGAGCTCCCACCTTTCCATATAATGCCACACTCTGCCACTGATGTATTTTTCTAATACACAGCTCCTGGGTGTGTCACTTTGTTCTTTTTTTAATCAACTTTCTAGAGCTGAAACAAACACGACAGAGAATTCCTTATGCTGGCATTCAAGATCCCCCCACTAACCTGGGACCATCCTGCCTTTCTAATTATGTCTTAAATTCAGTCTGCTCATAGGTCTCATACAGCTACTAACTAAGCTGAAGTACAACTTCTTCTAAAGACATTTCTGAGATCCTGACCTTGTCTCAGGCTGAATTCTGTGACTCAGAACCCTTCCTTTTGGAAACAGCTACATAGCCAAATCTCCATCTTCCTTAAAAGCCACTCAATGCAAACAGACCTTTCATAAATCCTTAATCTACCTATCATCAAGCTTAGAGATAATGTCTCCATCACATGAAATCCTTCTTTTTGATATTTATTATTAAATACCTTGTGTAATAGCTATTTTAGAAACCCCAACAGGTTAGTAGAATATAATTCATGTACTATAAAATTCAACTTTTAAAAGTATATGATTCAGAGGCTTTTAGTATATTCACTGAATAATACAATTATCACCAATATCTAATTTCAGAACATTTCATTACCCCAAAAAGAAACTGAGAACCCAGAAACAATTAGTCCTCGTTCTTCACTTTCCCCAGGCCCTGGTGACCACTAATCTACTTTCTATTTCTGATTTGTCCATTTTACATATTTCCTATAAATGAAATCCTACAAGACTGGCCTCTTTTACTTAGCATGTTTTCATCTATATTATATCCTGTATCTGTACTTCATTCCTTTTTGTTGCCAAATAACATTCCATTATATGGATATACCACATTTTGTTTATCCATTCATCAGTTGGGACATTTATTTTGGGTATTGACAAAATTGGGTATACAGTAATTCCCATTATTTTAGGAATTAATGAGTCATATGGTAACTGTATTTTTAACATTCTGAGGAACTGCCAAACTGTTTTCCAAAGGGACTGTACCATATTATACTCCCATCTACAAGGCCAACACTTGTTATTGTCTTTCTGATTACAGCCATCCTAGTGAGTCTGAAGTGGTATTCTCACTGCGGTTTGATTTGCATTTCTCTAATGACTAATAATGCTGAACATTTTCCCATGTGCTTCTTGATCATTTGTAAATCTTCTCTGGAGAAATGACTACACAAATTCTTAGACCAATTTTAAATAGGGCTTTTTTTTTTTTCTTTTTACTGTTGAATTTTAAGAGTTTCTAAAAAAGATATTCTGAATACAAGTTTCTTTTCAGATAAGATTTGCAAATATCTTCCCTAATTCTATGGGTCATCTTTGCACTTTCTTGATGGTGTTCCTTTTGAAGTGGAAGACTTTTTATTTTCATGAAGTCTTATTTATTTTTTCTTTGGTTGTCCTGTCTTATGGTGTCATATATATATATATATATATATATATATATAACCATTGTTTAACCCAAAGTCATGAGGATTATGTTTTCTTCTAGTTTTATAGCTTTAGCTGTTACATTTATGTCTATGATCCGTTTTGAGTTAACTTTTGTTTATGGTATGAGATAAGCATCCAAATTCATTCCTTTGCATGTAGAAATCCAGTTGATCCAACACTTTGTTGACAAGACTATTCTTCCCCAATTGAATGGTTATCAAATGACCATGAATTTAAGAATTCATTTCTGGACTCTAATTTCTATTCTATTGATCTATATATCTATCCTTATGACAGTACAACACTGTCTTGATCATAGTGGCTTTGTACTAAGTTTTGAAACTTCGTTCTTCTCCTTCAGGATTATTTTGGCTATTCTGGGTCCTTTACCTTTCCACATGAATTTTAGGATCAGTTTGTGTGCTACACTGAACAAAAATATTTATTTCTCTTGCCTATAAAGGGCAAGACACAGGTTGAACTATTTGCATTTGGCCATAGCACAGTGACATGCTTTTAAGAGAGACTACATATTACTATGAAATGAATGAATGAGAAAAAACACAAATATCCCAAAGCCTACCAAATTATTCATATCTCAACTATACAGAGAAAACAAGTCGGAAATAAACCACAAGAAAAACTCCAATGTAGCACCATTCACATTTTCTAGGCAATCTGAAGCCCTTCCCCATCACCAATGCTTTAAATCCCCAGTATTAAAAATGCACTGAATTTCCACAATATGTTCTTCATTTCCCTGATCTTACAAGAAATGGGTAAAATTTAAAGAGCAGGGATTGCTACTTAAAATTTCAGCACTTTCCTTAGACATGGTTAGAAATCGCAGAGCAATCTAAAATCCAGGTACCCTATGCAAAATCCTAATAAATATATTCACACATATTTAAGAGGCCAGTCCCCAATTCACAGTCCAAGACGTTTTAAGAATTCGTTCTTAGCTTGGGTGAGGAAAAATTCACCATCATCTTTCCACTTAGAAGTGCGCAAAGGATGTAAAGCAATATGCTCAGTGTTTTTCTAAACTTGCCTGAGCAGAGAAAAGAATCCCCCGGAACTTGATTCAAAAGGGCTAGGATAAGGCCTGAGAATCTGTATGTTAACAAGAGCCCCAGGTGATTCTCATCAGGCAAAGTTGTGAAACAGGAGCTTTCAGTTACCAAACTTATTTACACCTTCCTGTGGTTTGCTGTATACCACTCAACATCACCTGTTAGAGGTCAGAAAACAGATGGAAGCTTTTAGCAAAGTTCTCATTCTTTCCACGTTTTCTAAAAATAGCACCACCACACCTACCTAATTTTGCCCACATCTAAAATAACATTCAAATGAAAAGGCTTTATGAAATGACACTAAAGTCATTTCTCCATCCACACAGTAACTAAAAAGTAAGGCCTCTTGACACTGCTCAAGGTAAATTCTCTTAACTTTGGACTGCACACAGTTTACTGTAAACTCTTATTCTAATACTAGTATTTGCTGTCAATCTTTCTGTACAGGAGGGTAGGCATTAAAGAGCTATTTTAAAATTTTAACTCTACCTAGAAATAAACAGTAAGCACATGAGAGAAAACAAAAGAGCAAACAACAAAAACTAACCCATGCTCCAAAAAGATGTTTACTCCCATTTTCGCATTTAAAAAATATATATTTAAATATTTAACTTCCTTCTTAATGGCCTCCTCTGAATACCAAGGGGGGGAAAACTGCCGATTTTACAAACACACATGCCTCTATACCTAGCTTTGGGGCTAGTAAGAGCGATTCCCTAGATGGGCCAAACCTTGCCTCCTATCCTACACATTTTATATTTTAAATTTACATTAATTTTTTTTCCTCTTAATACAGAAAAGAATAAGGAAGAAATTTAGATGGCCCATATGGAAGTGGGTCTGTGGTTGCCGGGGACTGAAGATGGGGATATTACCTGGGAAATGCAAAAAAGAAATTTGGGGGTTCATTGGGATGTTCTACATTTCACTTGGGGTGGTGGTTATATATGTGTATGCGCTTGTTAAAGCTCATTGAAATGCACACTTAAATTATATAAATTATGCCTCAAGGGAGGTAATTTAAAAAACGTTCTAATCTTAACATTTTCAAAATAGTACAGAAAGGCCCAAAATGAAAAGTGTAAGTTCCTATTGCCCCCAACCCCCTTGTCCTCAAAACAACCTCTGGCATCAGCTTCCTGTGTTGCCTTCTAACAACAACAACAAAAATATTTCATGCACAAACCCGCTCTACAATGTATCTTTGCTAAACCCCCTGAATATGTAAAAGCCTACCTGGGAATGACAAAACCTAGAAGAAATACAATTAGCTGTGGTTTCTTGGCTCCCTTAGCACTTATGGTCCCCAGGCCCCATCAAGGACTAAAGCGGCCCAAACTGAGTTGAAATCCCCATTGTCAAATACTAGTAAGGTATTGGTGGTATTTGCCTTTGGCTATCAGGGCCTTGAAAGAAGGACAGCTCCCCTCACCAGAAGAAAAGAAACAAACAGACAAACAAACTGGCAGGAGACATGAAAAAGGCCCAGAACAGGGCCTTTAAACTCTCTTTGGCCTCCCTCCTGGCCCTCCCAGCAGGACAGTGGGCGGTCCCAGCCCCAAGGCATTAGACACACCTGTGCCTTGTCTAATTAGCTCCACAGACTCATTGGCAAGAACACCTGCTTGGGCTGGAGGTGTGGGCTGGGGCAAGGTGTCAAGGGTCCTTTTGGAAATAGAACGTGGGTTGGTGGAAGCACAGAACTCAAAGGCAAGTTCAAAGAGCAGGATTTGATCTGTGTTAAGTTGACGAGTAATGTACTTTGTCCCACTGGATGCCACCAAGAAGTCCCCCCCCCCCTTTTTTTAATAGACTGAAGTTGTGGTTCTCAAATTCCTAACGTCCCTGGAGGCCGTCACTCAGTGGATCTGGAAGAGGGACGGGAAATTTGATTCTGAAATGGCTCCTGAGGTAACTCTTGAGGCATAGCCAGACGTGGGAACCCCTGGATTGGGCTGTCTTCCTCTTAAAGGCTAGCTGACTCCAAATCTACATCCAGACCCGCTCAGATCTCCTCCAGTCCATTCTTCAGGCAGCAGCCAAATCTTACCATGTTATGTCCAGTTCATGACTTTCCACTGGCTTTCCGCCGCCCCTGAGGTGAGGATGAAGCCCTTTTTTTTTTTTTTTTTTGGATCCAAGCCTTTTAAATGGCTTATTGGATCCTGACTGCCTCCCTTCCACCCCATCCCCCGTGCTTCTCCCCTGTTTATAGGCACACCTGCAGCCCTGCAGGTCCTCAAACTCACCAAGCACCCTTCTCGCCCATCTTCTCCTCCTCTCCTATGCCCCCCTTACAGTGCTTACCCCTCTCCTTTTTCCCTTCCCTCCCTCCTCTCCTTACAAGCTGTGCGGAAAGGCACATCCTGAAATAATGTAGAAAATGGGAAGGGAGGGAGGACAGCACTATTAAGTGCCATCTCTGTGTCCTGTGCTCTTGGGTATTTTCGCTCATTTATCTCAATCTACCCTCACAATCATCCTCTGACTTTCTCAGGGAAGTAGCATGGCTTGCCCAAGGTTCTACAATCAACCAGTGGCAAAGCCAGGAATCTGAGTTTTGTTCATTCTGGCTCCAAAGCCTGGGGAAGAGAGCTGCAGAGCATGGGAGAGATGAAAAGAAAGAAGGAAAGGAAAAGAAGGCCACAGGAATAAAACAAACAAAAAGTCCTGCAAAGAACAAAAACTCAATACCTACATGGCAGCTATCAGGGCCTGGGTGAATGAAATTATCTTCAGTCATTTATGCCTCGTTAGCTACAAAATCAATAGATCAGGAATAGAAAGGAGCTGCTTCCATTCTGGGCTACTGCTGGCAGTGTGTACAGCAAAACTGAGTAAAATCAGCTTGAGCTCTAAGCCCACCTTGCCTCTATGGGAAGCAGAGCCAATGTCCACAAAGTGCCCATGCTGAGCAGGCACTGTGTGGCCACAAATGAACCAGCTGCATTGACTTCACACCAGTTTCCAGCAGACCTAGCAACACTTCAAGAGCTTGGAGTTTGCATAAATAAAAATGAACTCCAAACTCCAAGAGATGAACCTTGGACGTTGAAGGGTCTTAATGAAAATCAATGCCAAAATGGGGAGTGGAGAAATTCCAACACCCCAGGCACGGCACAGTCACCCTCATTTCAGACAATGGCATTGATGACTACCAATGGTCCTCCTCTCCTTAAGTGAACTGGACACCAAGGGACAGAAGGACTGAGCTGTACATGAGACAGCAACGTTCTTAGAAAAATCCTGCAGAATGGTGCTGGCTAATCTTTTCAAACCTTCCCAATGTACTCATTGGAAGGCTTCTAGAGTTTTATGGAGATTCTTTGTAACTCCCTATTTAGAAGAGCATAGAAGTTCCATTTAACCATTTTAATTAAAAGTGAAAGAGAAAGATAAAACCAACATTTACTAGTATCCCTTATGTGCCCAAAACTGTGCTAGTGCTTAGTAAATGTGATATAAACTGTATATTAATTCCAGGAGTTTATTATATAATTATCCCCATTTTACTGGCATGAAACATGAAACTCAGAGACAACTGGTAACCTGCCCAAGGCCACACACTAGCAAGTGACAAGAGCTGTTTCAAATATTTTGTAAAAGGAGCTAAAGAATGAATGGATTAAAATGTAATTAAGAAGAAAACCCAGGATTCTAATTGGATCTATATGATCTAACTGGTCCCATGTGCCTCCCACATGGGACCTCTCAAACAGGATGGACTCATCAGGTGAGCAAAACTCAGGAGGCACGAATAACATCCTTGGATGGATAAACTTATGCCCAATTCTTCTGGGACAAGAGATGCTCTCTAAGACACATTTGAACTCTGCACTATGTATAATTCATCCCCTCTGTCATGCACCAAGGAAGGCCTATCACCCTCTCTCTTCTAGGGCCCCACACAGAAAGCACAGATATTGTCAGATTTTATACCCAGATTCCTCCTTTTATTCAGGGCCTCCCTCTGGAATGAAGTTCCACCACATCCAAATGGCTTGGGGGTATATCCACCAAGTTAGATGATTCCAAAACCAAATGGAAATAAATACTGGGTGCCCTTGTGTCAGTTACTGAACTTCTCGGAAACATCATGGTGCTTGGCACAGTGTTTGGCAATCACCTGCTGAAGGGATGGTTGAACGAAAGGGGGTCTGGGAGGATGGATAGGTCACAAACTAGAACATCTGATATGGAGAAACAGGAGACATTTAGACTATTTGTCTTTCCTGCCATTCCTGTTATCATTAATTGGAAGGGTATAGAACCAGAGGGGAAGGAGACTCCCTTTCTTGGGCTACAGCTCAGGAAATGGGCTTTTATTGCTTTTCTTCTTAATCTCCTTCCTCAGCAGTCAGTCCATCCATACCCCTAGAGGCCACTGTGATAAGCATTTCTGAGCAAAGTAAAGAGAGCTTATTAAAAAAGGCCTGAGGATTTGTGGGGGCATAGCCTGTGCAGACAGGCCAGATAACTAGCAACCCAAGGCATGGCTAGGGACCCAAGCTCTATCTCAGACTTGTCTCAGAGGTTTCCCAGGCCAGGTCTCTCTCAGGGTCCTGCCCTAGTTCCGCCTTTGTTCTGCTTTTCTGAAAGTAATTAAAATAAAGAATTCAAGAGCCCAAGAGAACCATGGGGTTGGCAAGTCCAAACCCCTAGGAATGGCATACACATTCAGGGTGTTTATTCATCAGTACTTGAGAGCCAAGAGTACATTCACCCAAAGACAAAAAATGTGAACTGCCTGATCCACAAGTGGGATAAAAGCTGACTGCTATATTAATGACCGTGGTGTTTGGAGGACTGTTGTATTGCCACCTTGTTTTTCATATTCTGAGGGAGGTCCAGTCAAATGATCAGCAGCTCCACAGGCTGCCAATTTCCATCACATTCAGGATCTCTCGTGAACCTGCAAACCAACTTCCTAGAGATACAAGGAGTGACCTGTACATTTTCTAACTCTTGAGCTGTGCCTTGCACCAAAGAACCAGAAAAACGGTCTGACCTCATGGAACTCAGCCACCACTTCAGAAGCCAAGAAAAGCCAATTTTTTTTTTTTTTTTAAAGGATCCCATTAGATGGAAAGAGAAGGAACAATACTATGCTAATATCTGCAATGAAAAAGTTCTCTCTACAAAAGAAGCCAAACTCCAAAGTATGGCAGTATAGTATACTATACTATACTATATGATTTCATTTACAGAAAGTTCGAAATTAGACAAAAGTCTCCCACAGTGTCCAGAGTCAAGCGATGCTTGCCTCTGTGTAGGAAGGATGTGACAATAAATGGAAGAAGCATGACAGGGGCTTCAGAGATGCTTGAGAACATTTTATTTTAATCTGTGTGCTGGGTACATGAGTCATGTTTACTTTGTGATAACTCAGGTTGTATACTTAACAATTTGTAGGAGTTGATGAGCTTTATACACACAGAAAGAGGATTATGCTTATTGCTGGCTGCTTGCAGAATCCCATCCATGTACACTGGGTCACTTTTAAAAAAGAATAAACCCATAAGCCTAGTTTCTTATCTTCAAATGGTGTTTTCACTGTTTTCAAAATCAGTCAGGTTATTTTCAGGCTATTATGCATATCAGGGCCTAATCAAGCCCTTTCCTGCACTTGGTCAATCTCTGAATGGGTCAAAATCTGCCTATAGTCCCACAGGCAGATCAACTAAGTCATCCTCAGGCCTCCCTGGTCTGACAAGGAAAGCAAGAGACACAGAGCCCATAGGCTAAGTTAAGCAACTTTCTCCAGATTACACAATGCGCTGCTGGTGGGGGGCCTTGCCATTTCTATCCAAGGGCTATCACTTTTCTACTACAGCTTATTCCACAGGGGCCAATTAACACACACTCTCCTTGGGGGACAGAAAAAAAAAGCCCCTGGAACTCATGGGGTCGTTCTTTGTATGCAAGGCACACAAAGGGGTTTACCAAGTTCTTCTCCAAGAGGAAATCTGGAGAGCCAGGAAGAGGAGGAGGGACATGCTGAGTCTGCAGCAGGGCATTGCAACACAGCCCAGTGTTTTTGTGGAAACGATGTTCCCCTAATCAAAACAGAGTTGCATAAATGGACTCACTCCACTTAAGAAAAAAAAGGAGAAAAAGAAGAAGAAATTTAAAGCCTATAAATAGGAACCACACAACCCTGATTAATTTTAAAGTTCTTTCTCCACTGTCTTTTTTAGATAGTAGCTAAAAATAAAGGCTTGAAACTTGAAATAATGTAAGCAACTAATCACACACAAGCGCAGGGCTTTTCCCATATATGGCTGGGTTATTCTTCAGCCTTTGAAAAGACCAAATGAAGAGATGGCCAACAACCAAAATAATCCTTCAGACATTTGAAAACGAGGAGAAAGAACTAGAAGAGTTGGTGAATGACAAACAATTATGAGGCTCAATGGGGGTAAATGACACTGAGAGGGATTAGTTGCCATAGTACTTTAAAAACATGGGCACATGCATTTTGACACTGGACCCTTCTATAAAGAGACTGTTTTGCCCTCTGGCCTTGGCACTAAGAAAACTACAGCTGTGGTGATTTAACATAAAGGACTTAAAGAAGGAGAGAAGTGCAGGGGCATGACTGAAAATTTAATTAAGGCTCTTCTCAGTATGAAATTTGTAAGGGTGATGAGGGCACATCTCAAGGTCAGAAAAGAGGGACAGAGACATGTGAAGAGGGGAAGTGGGTAGGGATTTGAATGAGATTCGAGTATAAACAGCAGAGGTCGGCTCTAGAAGACAGCTTCCTTATGATGGAAGGTTATTACAGTGTCTGTTGGGTCCTGCCTGAAATGTTTCTGTAGAAAGATAAACATATTCATGCCAAATAAATGCAACATAGTGGCACACAGTCTGTGTGAGACAGACTGGAAAAGCCACATTTGCACTGTGTTATATGGTCTGCAAAGCCTCATCATAGATATAATCTTGGACACCAGGTAAGGCACCTGCTTTTACTGATATGGAAAGGGGCTCTGAGAGGGTAAGTGACCTAACACACGGTGTCTGACAGGCGACTTAGTGCAAGAGGGCTGGAGTGTCGAGCAGAAGGTAACACTCCCCACGGGCAGGCTGGGAAAATTTCACTCACAATGCCTCACGAAGAGCACCAGTAGGTGTGCCAAATTTAGGTTCATGTTTTGGCTCATCCACTACCTCTCTATGACTGTGGGTGAATAATTTTCCTTCTTCTGACTCAAACCGCCAACTGGAAAATGATAGGGCTGTCCTAGATGACGGGAAGCAGGAGGTGGGAAGGCATGGGGAGACCAATGTGGGCTGAGGGGCCACCCTGCTCTTGCCTTCAGCTGTGAGCCTGTTCTCAGAACCCTGAGATGGGACTGGTGGGCACTGTCACCACTTTCTGTTTGGAGACAGCCTTCCTCTTATACACAGAAATACACAGATGGCACTTGGATAAATGGCTTCCAGAAGGTAAGACTGGAAAACGTCTTCATTCCTCCAAAAACACAGTAACAAAAACTAGTGACAAGGCAACATGAATTTGAAATGTTCATTCCATCACTTTTTTTTCTGTCTCTATGGGATGGATCTTCTTCATACTTCAGATTCTTTTTTTGAAAAGAAGCCCTATTTTTTGACACTTCTAATGGTTTTCCCATGCATGCCCATAAGGCTTTTTATGTGGCTAGGGACTGAATAATAAAGAACAGCAACAAAAATAGCCAGCATCCTTCACCAAGGGCCTATGACACTCCAGGCACCACTGCCAAGCACTCTGCACCCATCATTTCTGATCTCTGCAACCACCACACGAGGGCAGTATTACTGTCTCCATTTTATAGACAGGCAAACAAGGGCTCAGACAAGTTTAGGGATTTGGCCAAGGAAGGCCATCTTAATTAACTGAAGGGCTGGGATTTAAACTGTCGTCTGGCCAGTTCCAGAGTATGTTCTTACTGCTGCTTCTTCACTACGAGACCTCCAGTCAACATGCTAAATGCATCCACGACTCTGGGTGATGCTACTTATTTACAATTTCTCCTCATCACCATCCCTGCAAAATGGGATACTTGCCAGGTAGTCTTACAGCATTCCCACCGAAACTCAAAGCAGCTGGAGGAGAAGGAGGGTGAAAAGGAAGGTGGGCTGAGCTGATGATGGTATGATGAGGTGACCCCACATGCGTTCCCCCTGCACCACTGGAACCAGGTGCAGAATTATGACTTCACTTCCAAATCACTAACCTGGTGAGGCACAAGCCCGAGAGAGGTTGGCGGCTCATTCATGCGGTCATCACTGCTGCTGGCAATGGCGTAGCCCCTGAAAAAAAGAAAAAATTACAGGTACTTGTCTAATAAAAGTTTAGGTTTAAGACCCATGAGGATGATCTGGAGCGGGGCCATGTGAGATTTATAAGGATAACCAAAAATGCCCCTTGTGAGAAAGCACGAACTAGCAAAAACCTAATTTCCATGAGAGGGAAAGAGGAAGAAGAGCACACACACAAAAAATGCCTGAATTTTGAAGTCAGAAAGGCCAGAGCTTATGACCACAAGAAAGTTGCTTAACTTCTCTGTGCTCTCGGTCCATTAACTATAAAACAGGAATAAGACCATTATGAGGCATAAATTAGGAACAAGTTAGACAAACTGCCAAGTGCAATGTTTGGCACATGCTAAGCAGATTGTTAACTCCCTTACTCTAAGATAGTCTTGTAAAAAAGCATGGGCACATTTTTGTACTGAAATTTTGAAATGGAAAACTTTCCAACCTTAACTTCTTGAGGTGATATGAATGCTACAAAAATGGAGGAAGGAGATAGAACAGTGAGGAATTAATTGGGCAGGAGAACGGATGCACTCTTCCCAAATGACAAGTGTGATGTCTCCTTATGGCACAGAAGACATGTGACACAGGACCTGGTTTCAGCCTACAACCAGGGCGAACACTGCAGACTGAGGGGACAGTGTCAAGGAATGGCAGAATCGGCTCTCCAAGAATTTATCCCAGATACACCCTGTCAGGAGGCCACATGACACTTAGAAGGCAGGGGTAGCCCGGGGGATGACAAGATGAGAGGAAGACAGAAGAAGAAGAAGAAGGAGAAGGAGAAGAAGAAGAAGAAGAAGAAGAAGAAGAAGAAGAAGAAGAAAGATGCTTATTTTCATTTAACTCTGTTACACCTAGACTAACTATGTATTCTACCAATATTGTATAGAGGTCATCTTTTCAATCCTGCAGAAAAACTCTTGAGTCATAAAATAAAGAGAATATTCAATGTTAATTTCTGAGAATTAGAAAAACAACTCTTTCAACACTTCAATTCTCTCCTTTATGTGTTACAAACAGCATAGCAGGATGATTAAAAAGAGTTTGGAGCAACACTGTCTTGGGTGAAAGCCCAAATATACCACTAACCAGCTTTGTGAATTCCCACAACTTATCCTCTCTATGACTCAATTTCCCCCTCAAAAATGGGACAGGTAATAGTTCTTTCCTGATAGATTGGCTATGAGGATTAAGAGTTACTCTTGCAGAGTGATTAGAATGGTGCCTAGCACAAGGTAAGCACTATATAATAAGCATCTGACAAACAAAATAAATTATAGTGTATTTGTCAGATAATTGGGTGTAAAAATCCATTTGACTTCATTCTGCTAGCTGACACCTGGCGGCAGACCCTTGAGCAGGTACAGAGAGAATCTTAAACTGTTTAATCATTTTTCTTTTACTTTTTTCTTTGTTTCCTTTCCTTTTCTTTCCTCCATCCCTTTCTCATCTCTTCTTTCCTTCTTTCTTTCTTAAAATTGCTGGCTCTATTCTTGAAATTAATTTAATTTTACCTCACTTCTATTTATTACAAGATGAATTAATTATATTTTTTATAGGTCATTACGTAAGAGCTTCTTTCTTGGAGCAGATAGGGTGTCCAGATCACAATCATGCTAAGCTTTGTATCTTTAATGTAACACATATACAGTATAGTAATCACATAGAGTACCATAAAGCCAAGGTCCAGTTGAAACAAAACATATCAGGTCACTCACTTCTCTACTCTCACATGCAAGCTAGTACACTACGAGTGCTTAATAAATTAAAAAATATATTTTTAAAAAGTGGTATGGCATTGGTAGGCTAGGTAGTCATGACCAACCCTCCACTGAAAACAAACAGAAAGCTAGATTCCATATTAAAACTTTTGTTTGAAAGCATGACAGCTACCAAAGTAGGGAAGAAATGCAGAGCCAAGATCTGTGAGAGGAGAGAAGCCCATAGAGCTCAACACAGCATTCTTAAGGGCAACTTTCTGTCATAAGGTGATTACAAACTTCCAAAAGCAGTGGCTATAGGATCCAGAAGCTGAAGAGTTATATGGACAGACAAATGGACTGGAAGGAAAAACTAGAGTTTGAGGTCTGCCAATAAGGAAGAATCATGAAAAATAATCCAGGTGTTGGATTGGGAACAATGGGGGTTACATTATAGGAATAAGAGTGAACCAGAAATAGACAAGCCCTAATTAGACTTAAGTATTCCAGGACTACTAATGTATTTGGTCTTGCAGTTTTCCAGAGGGAAATGGAAATTACATCATCTGGGCAATTTTTCATATATAATGTCTAATAGTGAAAAATAATCAAGCAAAAAAAAATAAATAACCAAGCGGATTTGAGAAACTGGGGAAACTGAAAAACTAACTGGATGTGAAGTGATATGAAGGAATTACTTTTATTTTTATATGTAAAGTATCTTTACTAAAAAGATGCATTTTTATGAATGAATTGCTACGTCTTGGATTTGCTTTAAAATAAGCCAGTGGGAAGAGAAAAAATGGGGATAATAGTATAGATAAATGATGATAGACCATATGTTGGTAACCATTGAAGCTGGGGGGTCTATACAATGGGGTTTATTATTTTATATATACTTTTTCTTTCATATATGTCTGAATTTTCCATAATCAAAATGATTTGTCTAAAAAAAAGAAAAAAATACCAGGTACTAGAGGAGGTAATACATAACCAAAAGCCAAGGTCAAGGTCAAAAAACAAATAAACAAAAAACAAAACCAATAGGCAAGAGGAACAGAATTACAGGAGATCCAGATAACGGAGATACATTATAGAATTAAAAGGAAAAACATAATTAAATGTTTTCAAGGAATGAAAAAGAGCAAAATCACAATTTCAGCAGAGATTAGGAAATGTATAAAATAAGATCAAATGGAACTTTTATAACTGAACATAAAATAATTTAAAACTCAGTGAATGGTTTAACACATATTAGACTTAGAAGAAGAAAGAATTAGCAAACTGGAAGATAACCACAAATTGGCAGACTGAAGCAAAGAAAGACAAAATACTGGAAAATACAGAAAAGGGCATAGGTTGATTCTGACATGCAATTAGAAACTCAAAAGGAAAGAAGACAGAAAGGAGCAGAAGCCATATTTTAAGAGATAATGGCTGAGCATTTTACACAAGAGAGGAAAGGCATCAAGCCATGGGTTCAAGAAGCACTAGAGAACACAACCAGGAAAAATACATAACTAGGTATATCACAGTCCAACTTCTCACAATCAAAGACAATGAGAAGGCCTTAAAAGTAACTAAGGGCAGGGAAAGAGGAAGAAAAACAAACTGTATCAGAGGAGCAGCAGTAAGTTAAACACCCAAGTCCTCAACAACAATAAAAACACCTACAGATAATAGGACTATACTCTCAATGTGCTAAAAGAAAATTACCCCCATTATCTTCAATTCTATACCCAGCAAAAATATCTTTCAAATATGAAGACAAAGTTATTTTCAGACAAACAAAAACTGAAGTATCTTCAGTTTTCCTATCACTAGTATTATCACTAGTATTCCTAAAGGAAATAATAAAGGGCATTCTTCTGGCAGAAGGATAATAGCCTTGGCTGGAAGCTCCAAGATACAAAAGGAAATGAAAAGTAACAAAAAAGGAAAATGCCAGGCAAACATAATGAATACCACTACATAATAATCTCTTCTGGGGTTTTAAAATATATACATAATTCAAAAAAAAAAAAATGAGTGAGCATTCACTTCTGTTTGCCAACCCAACATCCATTCTCCACATCTATCTGATCACAACTTTGTTCAGGGAGGCAATGTGCCCAGATAAAACAACCATATTTGTCAGTCTCCCTTGCAACAAAGTGTGGCCACATGATATAGGAGTTAGAATCAATGGGTGAGTCTTCCAAGAAAGCTCTTTAAAAGGGAGCAGCCTCAACTAAGCTGACAGGTGTTCTAAACTTTAACACAGAAGAAGTACTGGAGGTAGAGGTGGCAAGCATAAGGAAGAAAAGCTGACAGTATCTGGTAGAATGGTAAGAAGGAACTTGAGTCCCTGATGGCCTAACAAAGCTTTTGTACCAACTCTGGATTGCCTGCCTCTAGGCTTCTTGCTGCATAAGCAAAATAAACTCCCATTTGGTCAAGTCACTGAGGATGTTACATAAAGCCCAATGCAATTTCTATCACATGTGATTCATGTATTGCCTTGCAAATGTTCAGGCCTAAGGAGATCAAAACCTACTAACAGAATAAAAGCATGAAGGTCCCTAAGGCCTCCACCAAAATGTTTATTTTTCCTTTTCGTCAGTTACCAAATAACTCTAGGAGAGTTCAGTTCCAGAAGGATGCAGAGACAGAGCCCCGAAGATCACATGATAAGCTCCCCCAGGCCAAAGAATCAGATTGGGTTTTTCAACCTTGTATTTTTGAAGAAAAAAATTCTCAGAAGAGTCAGGCTGAGAAAAGGCCAAGCTGTCTTTGTTTAAATGACCATCTCTAAAGAGTAAACTCACCCTTCTGGATGCTGCAAAACAGAAACCATCAATTCCACGGCCAGGGCTCCTGCAATCATGGCCAGTCCTGGGCGGCTCACAGTGCACTGCTGGTCCAAGGTCCGGTCTCTGGTTGACTAGAGGAACAATCATTGATGTGTGCTCAAAGTTTCAGTCCACTCAACTGTGCTGTCTGAAGCAGAGTGATTAGAACAGTGCCTAGCACAAGGTAAGCACTATATAATTGTGCTTACTATCGTCTGCCTCCACGTTAAAGCTACATAAGATAACCAGACGTTCGCTCACTGTGGGCAAAGAACATTCAGCCTCAAATAAGATCACTTCTTGGAAGTACCAAGAAAAACAAAGTATACAACTTAGGTAACGAAATGAGGTAATTTGCTAAAAGGGAATAACAGTAATGAACAATCAAAGATTGGGACCTAGCTTCCCCATATATGGAGTTGTGTCATGTGCTCTTTTAACAGATTCAAATCAACCCCACTGTGCTTGGTAATTGAGGGACACAGAGAGAGGCAAATGATTCTGCCCTGCCATTCTAACGGAGCCAATGCCTCAGAGTGCCTGTGATGTGGGGTAATTCTGCAGTCCTCAGCTCCTGTGTGCTTCTCACAGTGTGGACATCATGTCACACTGAGTGTGATCTTTGGGCTGAAATACAAGTATTTTTGCTACAACATGGCTCCAAACACAAGCCCTCATTGGTGCAACAAAAGAAATTCTAACTTCCAACTTTAGGCAAGTTAAGAGGTTGTTAGGGATGATTTTGACTCTGAAATTTTCACCTTATGAACAGATACAACTTTGCTGCAACTGACTCTTAATCCTACTTGTTGGTAATGATGAAATAAGAGGACGAGCTGTATATTATAACACCACTGATGAAGATCATCAAGTCATCCTTCTTCACACGGAGAATATTTATCTTTTTTTCTTTATACAGGGAGGCCATAAATCCAGCCATCCAAAAGAGGTAGGAGTTATTAAGGAACGTGTTTTTAAAGAAGGGGAAAATGAAGGGAAGCATAAAGAAACACCTATGCTTTGTTTCACCAGAAGTGATTATCTGTTCTGATAAAAGACCATTCCTACAGACTGTGCTTTGTGTGGTGGCTTTAACGCCACAGAATCTTACATTTGAACAGTGTACTGCCTGCTGTTCAGAGCACTTTCACATCTGACCCACCTTGCACTATGAGCAGTCAAGTTAAAGTATTCTCCCCTCTCCTACTGGTAAAATAAGAGACACCCAGATAAATCTGAATTTGAGATAGACAACGAATATTATTTTAATACGAGCAGGTCTTGAATATTGCATGGGACAAATTCATACTAAAATATTATTCACTTGAAATTCAAATTTAAGGGGCACCTGGGTGGCTCAGTGGGTTAAAGCCTCTACCTTCAGCTCAGGTCATGATCCCAGGGTCCTGGGATTGAGCCCCACATTGGGCTCTCTGCTGATCAGGTAGCCTGCTTCCTCCTCTCTCTCTGCCTGCCTCTCTGCCTACTTGTCATCTATGTCTGTCAAATAAATACATAAAAAATCTTAAAAAAAAAAAAAAGAAATTCGAAGTTAACTGGGAATCCTGTATTTTCACTTGCTAAATCTGACAATCTTATGGGACTCGGCCCCATTCTGCAGACGCACGGGCAGTCTATGAATGTTATTTGGAATCACCCCACAGGCAGTGTCCAAGCCTGGACTGGAATCCGGGTCTTCAAACCCCTCACTTGATGCTGTCTTCAGTGATACAAGCACAGGAAACAGTGCTGAGTACTGCCACGGACCAATCTATCCTGCAGTTTCCCTGCTGAGCTTTCCACAAAAATGGTTGGTCACTGCGTTTAAGCTGGTGAACAAGAAGAGCTGTGCACAGTTTATGACACCAATCAAGGCTAGTGGGGAAATAATGTCACTCCCAAATTAGAGAATTCTTCTATTTGTTTAAAGACAATATTTAAATAGTCACAAAAGAAAGAGCTGGGTCTCTTTGCCCCAGGGGGCAAGACAGTTGTAGGAAATACCTGGAAGCAAAAAGAAATCTACTTACATCTCCTGGAGCCACCACATCATTGCAGAAATAGCAGCCAAGTTTGTAGCCAGGAATGTTGGCAAAAAGTGATGAGCCCAGGAGGTCAGCAGGTGCCACAAGGTGACCAGAACACAAGTCCCCAGCTCCCTGCTGCTTAGGTTTCTTCAAGCCATGTCTCATGACAACAAATGTGTCAAATCCCAAGGCAGCATTGATGACCAGCTGTGGATTTCAAGGAATAAAAGTCTAGAGTTAAGAGACACTTACATTTTAAGCCATGGCTAATTTCATATTTGGTCAACTTTTAAAATTTTTTAAATTTATTTTATAAATAACTGCATTTGAATGTACTTAGAGTCTAGAAGCCAATGTTAGTAAAAGCTACCCAATACTGAGGATTTACTTGACCAGTGATTATCATTAATTATCTACTTTGGTTTCATTTAGAAGTCCCAGATGAGATATTTGTAGTTTTATATTTCCTATTTACAGATGAGGATAATGAAAGTCAGAGCAGTTACTTCTATAACTTGCCCAAGGTCACTTACCAGGTAAATGTTTAAAACCAAATCTTGATAATTCTCAGTCTCATTCTTTCCACCATTGTGCTATCATCTGTCATGCCTACACACATTTTTTTTTTTTAAAGATTTTATTTGAGAGAGAGAGAGAGAGAGAGCAGAGTGAGAGAGAGTGACTGAGAGAGAATACATGAGTTGGGGAGAGAGGGCAGAGAGAGAGAGAGAAGCAGGTTCCTCCCTGAGCAGGGAGCTGGCCATGGGGCCTGATCCCCGGAGACTGGGAATCATGACCTGGGCTGAAGGCTTAACTGACTGAGCCACCCAGGGGCGCTAACAGACTTTTTTTTTTTTTTTTTTTTTTTAATAATAGCTTCACTGAGATATAACTGACACACTACAATTCAACCTTCACAGAGATTTTTTAAGGACCACTTTTTTTCTCATTTATATTAGAATTTCTCTTAGTTGTAATTTAACTTATTCTCCTAAATTTCTGGTTATATGGGAAGTTGGATAATAAAAAGTTCACCAGAAAAAAAAAATCACTCACAATCTCATGGCTCAAACACTTACTACTAATAGTTTTGGGTATTTCTTCCTGTTGTTTTCACGCTTTCTCTTTCCTTCCCCCCTCCTTCTACCTTCTTCTTGCGTCCTCCCCACCCTCTTGCTAAACAGAAGTAAATGTTTGTATATTTACAGATATAAACAGTTCTTATTAAATGTATACAATATCATATCTTGCTTTTTTAATATAATGTGATATTTTCCATGTTAAGTTTTTGAGAACATAATTGTGCATAGTAGCATAGTATTCCATCACATTTATGTACTGTGATTTATTTAACCATTCAATACTGTTGGCCCTTGAAGCTGTCACTGACCAAAAAGTAATAAATGATACAGTCCTTGTCCTTTTGGAGCTTACGTTTTAATGTAAGTAGAATATCCCCTCTAGAAGACCTCAAAGGGTTGCTGTGAAAATTAAATAGAAGATACCTATTATACTAGATGGTGTTGTATGAGGCAAAAACACCGTCCGCCAGCGGAAGCCTTTTGGCACCATGTCACTAGGTCATTTGCCAGCACATCTCTCTTCTGGAGGGAAGGCAGATCTCCCTCCAGGGTAATGGCACATCAAGTCACAACCAGACACAAAAGCCCCAAGATCCACACAATCTACCTTTCTTTTGCTCGCGGCAATGACGGCAGGAAGCCACCGGCTCTCTCTGGTGTCCATCAACAGGAAAACGACATCATGGCTTTCAATGAGCTGCTCCAGTTGTTCCACATCCCTGCGGGCTTGCTCCAGGGTGACGCTGGAAAAGTTCACTGGGTGTCCAGGCATCGGGATGCTCATGTTGAACCCTCTGGCATTCTGGGGAAACACCCAGATATACAGATGTCTGAAGCAAACATATAGGTGATATCTTAGAGCCCATTTCTCCCCATAGCTACAAGCATGCATGTGTGGTCTCTTGCAACCAGAAATTTCTCTGTCCATGATTTTGCCGCTTGTCCCTTTTGCTACCTGTGCCCTGTACCTTCTTTACCTCTACATTCTAGATTATCTTGTCCTGTCATCTCAGGGTCCCTGAGCCTGGATAAAGCAGCAAACAGAGACATACAGATCCTAGTTCCAAAGAAGGAGGTAAGTACTTCCCCTTTGAGGCAAGGAGGACACTGAAGAAAACCGTAACTTTGGTTTTTCCTATAATCTGAGGCCAGGAACCTCTATCAAAATGCCCTGTGCCTGCTCAGGTCCTCTGTCCAGTTGTCTCTCCCTACTGGTTCCCAAACTGCCCCCTCCACCATTTCCTTAGTGTTTAACATCTCCAAGTAGGATATTATAACAAAAAACATTTGATTTAATAAACTCACATAAGATTAGAATGACTGATAGTTATGCTTTAATCTTAGAGGTATATGCACTTTAAAAAAGCTCTCTAAACCAAAAAAACTCTCTAACCTACGACAAGAAAATCTACTTAGGAGCGTATAGATCTTTTTTTGGAGGGGACAGAAGGGGCATGAGCTATAGCAGAGTGTGGTACTCAAATGAAACTTCATTCCTTGTCCAAAGAAGTTGTCAGGTGGCCCGGATTCTCTTCAAGTGTGGGGACTCAGGAGTTTTCATAGGGACTTTAGAACAGCTCTGTAATTTACCACTGGTCCCCTGAAGGCCCCACGGTGTCTTGGCAGATTAACAGTGAGTAACGTATGGGTGTCAATGAAGCCAGGGACATTAACTGTTCACAGAAAAGGAAGTGTTCTAGAATCACAAACTGCACCCTTAACTCCCTGCATAGGGCTGGCTACAGGGAGGAGTGTGAAATCATTAGCTTTTTCGTTCATTTCCCAAAACCTGTCACCTACCAGAAGAACAGCTGAGGTGGGGAGGGAGGACAGAATAAGTAGGTCCTTTTACAAAGGAAAAATCTTTTTTTTTTGTGGATTGTAGCTATGTTCTTCTTACCTTGAACTTTAAACCTAATCTCCGGGATTCAAGGAAGAGACAATACTAGCAAAAGCAATGATATTTAAAAGAACGAAAAAAAGTTGTAGGCAAAATAGGAAAAGATGCCAGACAGAAAGGACTTCAGAAAGAGGGTTCAAAACAAGTCCATTTTAACAACAAGAACACTACAGAGGCAGCTATCTGGACCTCATTAATTAATTCACTCATTAAGCATTATGCATCTACCAGGTACCAAATACTATAGCAAACAATAGCAGAAACTACAGTAATGTTATTACCTTATTGTCTTATTACAATTGGCAAAGTATTTTCATCGGTGGTAGCTTGATCCAAAAAAGGTATTATTTAGGTATATTAATGACACCAAGATTAAAGCATAACTACTCAACACCAATTCAGATCTTTTCAAGAATAAAGATCCATACCCACTTCACTGACCTACATGATTCTCTGCTTGCTAAAACTTCAGCCAGTAAGCCTACTCGGGACTGGCTCTCAGCCCACCATTTAGATTCACATACCTAAGGCTAGAATTCAGCAAGTTTCAACACGGCAGTTTTCAACCTTGGCTGCACATCAGAACCACCTAGAGAGGTTTTAAAATTCCTAATGCCTAGGCTTTTCCCCAGACTATTTAAATCGGAATTTCTGAGAGTGGACCCTACCATCAATATTTTCTAAAACTCTCCAGATGATTCAAATGTATAGCCAGGGTGAAAGTTCACAGAAAGTATAACACACAGATTTCAAGTGTACAGTTGGGTGTGTTTCAATAAACTGCATATTAACCACTGCATACACCTACCAAGACATAGGACACTTCCATCACCCTTGAATGTGCTTGTGTGCCCCTTCCCAGTCAATTCGCACCACTCCCACCCCCACTGGGACAACTGCTGTTGCAACCACTTTTTAAAACCCTGGATTAGTTTTGCCTATTCTAGAACCTCATATATATGGTATCCCACAGTCTATACCTGTTGGTGTTTGGCTTCTTTTGCCCAGCACAATGCTTTTGAGGTCCATCCATATTAGTAAAGTATCAAGAGTGTGTTCCTTTTTGCTGTATGAAAATACCTCAATTTTTTACTTAATGTCTCACTGACAGCTATTTGGGTTATTTCTAAATTTTGGCTATTATGAATAAATCCATTATGGAAATTCTTCTGTAAGTGTTTTAGAGTATATATGTTTTCATTTCCTTTAGATAAACATCTCCGAGTAGGATTTCTGGGTTTAGGTTGGTTTAGTTTCATGAAAACCTGCCGGACTGATTTACAAAATGGTTGAGCAGCAGACCAAGAGCTCTGGTTGCTCCCCAGCCTGACAACATTTATCCCTGTCAGTCTTTTTAACTTGAGCCACTTTAGTGGGAATATCTTCATGGTTTTAATTCCTGTTTCCCTGAGACCACAGATGTTGAGCATTTTTGTGTGTGCATTGGCCATTTATAGGTCTTCACTATGAAATAAATGCCTGCACAAGTCTTTAGCCCCTTTTAAAAAAAAATCCTTGTCTATCCTTTTATTATTGAGTGTGGTAGATGTTGTTTATGGATTTTGTTTAATAGCTGTTTGCCAAGTAGACATACCATGAATGTTTTCTGGGTTTTGGCCAGACTTTTCACTCTCTTAACGGAACTGATTGGGAAGCAGGAGTTTCAGGTTTTGATGAAGTTAAGTCCAAGTTATCCATTTTTTCACTTATGGTCAGTATTTCCTGGGCCCTAGGAAACCTCTGTGTATCACAAGAACACTGTGCTACTTTCTCCTGGAAGCTCGGTAGTTCAGCTTTTATGCTTAGTTCTGAACTTACTGGAGTGTCATCTAAGGGCTCAGGGTGCTCCATGAGGGCGTTCCATTCTGGATAGGTGGGATTCTAATGTCTTCCAGCCTTGGGGGAGCTCTGGAATCTCCACTCTGCTCACAGCAAACAGTGGTGCTTTTTTGCCCAGCCTCACAAAGTCACAACCTGAGCTCATGCAGCTTGATCTGGTCAAAGACTCAAGGTGCTGCCCAGACTACTACTCTGCTCAGCTCCCATGTCTGATACTCTGTCCTGTGCATTCCAGCTCCCTTAGCTGCTCTGAACTTGGATGTTAGTTTTCTCAGCTCATCAAGCCCAGGAACATCTCCTTGGGCTCCTCATGGGCTTGAAAGTGCCTCCATGCAATAGGCTGGGACAAACATTCTTTATTTCCTTTTTGTCTAGGACCATTGTCTTTCCATTGTTCATTGACTGGAGAGAGTCATTTTATGTATTTTACCCAGCTGCATAATTGTTTATGGCAGGAGAACTGATCCAATAAGTTACTCATCAGAGTTAAAAACAGACGTCCAGAGTTGGGTTTTAAAAGCTCTATGGTGGTTCCACAATCCTACATTTTATTGCCTTGTCTTAGAAAAGGGAACTTCACATAATTATTTGACTTATTAATGGTCAGGTTTTTTTCCTATTCAATTAATTCAACTCCAGGATTATACAGGGTATTTGCAGCAGAATAGTTCTTTCCATGTCTTGTTCACTTAAGACATGTCTGAAGCCTGGTATGAGGAAGGTGATGAGCAAGTATTTGTTCAAGGAAAAAAAACACCACACCAAACATACAAAGCAAGCACCATAAGCCTGAGTAACCTGTAAGTGAAATTATGATGCACTGCACCAGGACTTAAATGGATTTTGCACACTATCTATTATTTTTTATAAGGCAGGAAGGATAAAACTATAACAGACCTGGTTCCTGGCCTCAAGGACTGAATACCTAGTAAGGAAAGCAGAGTAGCACAATGTAAGTGCCAAGGAAGATGTCTGACCTGGTGGGCTAATGGTTTCAAGAAAAGGTGAACTTGATCTCAAATGCCCAGCAAGAGTCAGCCCTAGCTTTGGCCTTAGCTTCTATTCTGGGCCTTTCTCTGTATTCCCTGACCTCCATGCTTCAGCTTCCCTGGTTTTCCTTGGTGCCACAGAAGCGCTGTGTTGTCTCCTGACTCAGGCATTTGTACAGACAGCTCTGTTACCCTTCATCTAGCTGATCCCCACTCATCCTGCAGCTCTTAGCCTCCTCAAGGGAGTCTAACTTAGGTCAGGCTGCCTGGCAAACATCCTCACAGCAACTGAGCTCCTAGTTCATGCACTTACTACAATTATATCTGTTAATGAAATCAGTTATTGACCATGTTCCCCCTCTGGACTACAGAAGCCCCATGTAAGGGAGACGGAACTTTGTTTTGTTCCCCAGTCTCTAGCACACAGAGGGCCTTAAATATTTAATGACCAAGTAAAAGAATAACTGAACGAATAAATAGGGAGGACTGCACTGGATCACAGACCATTTGGACAAGGAAAAATTTCAGGCAACTAGTAGCAGAGGTCAGCTTCAAAGCCAGGTCTGTCTGGGCCCTGAGGGGAATTTGTAACACTTTCCAGTGATAGACTGGATTATTCTTTCCAACTATGCACTGCCTCTCGCTAATAGAATTAAATGTCTTCACCCTTTGCCATGTGACTTTGCAGGACCTCCCACTAGGAAGGCAGAGCAGATTGTCCAACTCCACTGATCTTGGGCTTGGCTCGGTGACTGGCTTTAGCAAGGGGATGGAGAATGCTGCACTGTATCACTGGTGAGCTGAGACTTTTAGAGGTGTAAGTTTTTACCAATCCTTTTACACTTCCACCTTCTACCATAAGAAGAGCATGACCCAGAAGACTGCTGCTCCCTTAACCTAGATTTTAAAACAATGACACATAGCCCAGATTGGAACTTGACTTAAAGCCTGGAGTCCAGCCTAGCCCAGCAGCTAAGCCACAGCCAATCTGCAGACCTGTGAATGTGAAATAAATGCCTATAATAGTAAGGCACTGAGATGTGAGGATTGTGTGGTATGCAATAATGTAGCAGAAACCTAGCTAATATGACGGGGTTCTAACATTCTTATTTCTTTTGGCATCAAGGACCTAGCTGGGGACACAGCTGGTATTCATCAATAGTCTTAAATTAAACCCAATAGATGATGTTCCTCTGGATCACTGGTGAAATGGACAAAACAAACAACATTGCTCTTTTAAAGCAAGAACTAAAATGAATAAATCTAAGACTGAGTGATTAAACAGAAAAGCCTTGAGAAAGGGGTTTTTTTGTTTGTTTGGTTTTGGTTTTTTTTTTTGTAGCTAGCACTGAGAACCTCTTAGGCCACTTTAAGTGTTAGCAGATGCTTTGGAGACATCTAACCTAACTTCTGTCAGATAAATTGATTTAGCATGCAAGATGCACATTTTCTTTTGTGGATGATCTTAAAAAACAAAAACAAAACAAAAAAAAACCCTGCCAAGATTTGAATCAAATGAACCGACGAACTTTTCTCTTACTATCTGGCATTTTTAAAGTAAACAATGCAACTCAAAAATAAGAAAACAGCTTGAGTAAAAAGCTAAATATTTAGCCAGATATTCCTTCTGCACAGACTACATTCAATTTAGTTTCATAAGCCTGTACTAAGTAATTATCAAGTATTCTGGTGATGAAGAAAGAATATCCTATACCTGAGCTACCAAGAATCCCCTTGGACTAAGGCAGTATATAAAAATATGCCAAATTTTGGGGGGCAGTATTTTGCCAATATTCCCACATTCCTTAACTTAGATAATGCTTTGCAACTTACAAAAACATTTTTTTCATAAGTGCTTCATTTTATTTTTAAATATATGAGAGTTTTGTTTTGTTTTTTTAATGCCCATCTCTGAGAACAGGAAACAGAAGCTTGGCCATATAATGAAGTCCTGGGTAGTAAGTGACAAACATCCATTCCCCGAGATTAATCGCAGGAAGCTATAGGAGACAAGCTCTGACGTTCCCAAACAGCATCACGTACCACTCCAGGGAATATTTTCTGAAGTCGGTCTGCTGCAGCCAGGGCCTTGGGCTTACCGCCTGCTAGGCAATCTTCAAATTCATAGAGAGGCTGCCTCACAGGATTGGAGTAGGAGATATTGGCGTTGTCCACAAATGTGATGTGTCTGACGCCCCAACCCTGCATGGAAACAAGAGATCAGGGTGTGTTTCTGATGAACATGTCAAGGAGTATCTCTCTTTAAAGTCCCTAAAAGAGGTATTGCTTGGGGGTAGCTTGGGAACCTCAAATACAGGAAACTTCAGAAAATGAATTTTGCAAATTCAGTTTTTGATCCACAGAAGGTCAACTTCCTTTAAAAGATAAAATAATTAGGGGCACCTGGTTGGCTCAGTGCGTTAAGCCTCTGCCTTCAGCTCAGGTCATGATCTCAGGGTCCTGGGATCAAGCCCCGCATCGGGCTGTCTGCTCGGCGGTGAGCCTGCTTTCCCCCCTCTCTCTGCCTGCCTCTCTGCCTACTTGTGATATCTGTCTGTCAAATAAATAAATAAATAAAATCTTTAAAAAAAAAAGATAAAATAATTATATACCCGGTGCCTGGCTTCCTGCAGTAATGAGACTAAGAAATGTCAGAGTGGGTCTGAATAATAACTCATTATTTTTGACAGTGGCACCAGAGGAAGATCTGGAGGTGAGTCCCATAAGAATTGTCTATGTTGCTATCTTAAAAGGATTAGTGATAAGCCCCTAAATGTCCTTGCTTTCCCTTAATGAATAATTAAGTATAAATAACAGCTCACATTAAAACTCACTTAAAGCCTGAATTAACTCCTCAGAAAAATAACTTAGTTATTCCCTGTCGTATAACATCAAAGAAGATTTTGTACTACTCCTTCAAGACGTAAAGGCCTTATTAATATTCGGTAATCCACCGGACAATTCTATATTCTCAGAAATAGTTTGCATGATTTCATATACTTCAATTATAACTCCTAGAAAGTCTTATAGAACCACACAATTTTGAAGTGAGATGGAATCTCTAACATCCTTAGTCCAATTATTTTGTTCTACAGAGATGGCAAGAGTAACCCGGAAATCATTTAAGGTCATAGATCTGGTTAATGGTTGGGAAGGAATGAAACCCAGAGTTGCAACCAAATGAAGATGCCTACTTTTTGAAGAGTGAGGTGCAGTGTGTGTATTTTAGCAGATCATAAGAAAGCATAGTGATCTAAGAGAAGCCCTGCCATGACTGGCTACAAAGCTGATTCTGCTCTCTCTCTTATTTCAGTATCTTTCCATTAGGGATTCGGAAACTCAATTAGGCTGATGGTTCCAAGGGCACAGTCAACAGAAATCCAAGATTCATTTGCAGGGTTGAGAAGGACAGGCCAGAATCCATCCTTTCAAAAGCATAGTTTAGGTTATCTGTTTTGAAAGCCCACTAGTAAACTTTGGTCTACTCACCCAGTTTGGTAAGTGACTTTTACCAGCAAAGCAGTCTACCATGGAGGCAGAATAAAGGTATGGGAAATCTAAAAGTCACTTGTGCTTGGTTTGGGGACATTTATTTCTGAAGTATTTTTACCTTCCTTAAAGTAATGCTGAATGGACAGCAAGGAAGACAGTCTGGGAAGATGCTGGGCAGTGGGAAGAAAGCCAGGTAAATTACAAACAGACCACAGGTTAGCCACCTGCAGGGGTGGGTATTTGCTTCTGGCTTTTTGGAATGCTACACAGTTTAAATGGCTAACCTGCCAAGATTAAAGAAAACTGTAACACTTGATGCTGGTGAGGGTGTGGTGATGAAAAGCTATTGTACTGGATGAGAACGTAAACTGATGAAATTTTTCTGGAAGACAATTTGGCAATATGTTTCTAGAATCTTTCAAATGTTCATATCTTCTAGTCTATTTGCAGCAATCTATCCTCAGTAAATGCTTCCAGCAATTTATCCGAGGAAGTAACCTGAAATATTAACAAAATGTTCCACAACATAATTTACAGTTGTAAAATACTGGAAACAATGTTAGCATCTACCATTAGGGGAATGTCTCAGAACAGTATATTTCATCATTTAAGAAGGCATATTCTATAGTCATCAAAAATGCCTGACAGGCATCATTTTTAATTACATGAGAAAGTGTTACAATGTTAATAGATGAAAGCAAGGGGCATTATTATAAATAAGATTTTTTAAATATATATTTAACAAACATTGAAGGAAATAAGAAAAACTGGTAGGAAAATGGGTGTCTTCTTTTCCTGCTTTCTAACTTTGACACTACAAATTTTCTACAGTAGCTTTCCACTGACTTTATAATTTTTAAAAATGTTAAGAAAACCTAAGCACCTAATTCTGGAAGCCAGGTAAAGAACAATAAAATAAATTCCACAAAACAGGAAGATATTAATGAAGATAAAAGTAATTATTAATGAATCTGAAAGCAAAGCAAAACGAGAGCAAAAGCTATAGAACTAATAAATAAATCAAGGACTTAGTCTTCCAAAAAGACTGATAAAATAGACACGCCCCTCTGGCAAGTCTGAATAAGAGAAAAAAAAGAGAAAACATAAACATGCAACCTTAGGGATGAGGAAAGATTTTTTAAAAAGACAAAGAGAGTCTTGGGGCGCCTGGGTGGCTCAGTGGGTTAAAGCCTCTGCCTTTGGCTCAGGTCATGATCTCAAGGTCCTGGGATCGAGCCCGCATCGGGCTCTCTGCTCAGCAGGGAACCTGCTTCCTCCCTTCTCCCTCTGCCTGCCTCTCTGCCTACTTGTGATCTGTCAAATAAATTAATAAAATCTTAAAAAAAAAAGACAGAGTCTTAAAAGATGCTAAGAGAATACTGTATGTATTTTGTGTCAATTAATTTGAAAATTTCGATGAATAAAAGAAAATTTACAAAGGAAATGAAATTAAAGATTTACTCTCACTAATAAATGCAAATTAAAAAGCTCTGTTTTGTACAAGTTTCTAGAAGTACAATCCAGTAAAATGTTTCTGGAAGGTAATTAAGCTTGAAAAAAAAACCCACATAAACATATTGTACATAGTATATATTGTACATTTAAGTGCATGTGAGTATACACACAGTTACACACACATATATGTATGCATGTGCATACACACATACATTCTCTCTAAAATAACAATTCTACTTCTAGGGCTTTTTTCCTAAAGAAATAATCCTAGACATATGTAAAGATATAAAAATGTTCATTTCAACAGTATCTCAAAAAAATATGCTGAAGTTTGAAAAAATCGAGGACAAGGTCACTATGTATACATTATACAGAACACACAGAGAACCACAATTACTTTTCTATAAAGTTAAGAATAAAAACCTGTTACAGACAGTATACTATGATCCAATTTTTATAAATATAAACAGATGACAGCAAAGATGACAAATGTCCCTCTATGTTTGCATCTGCCTATGAAAACTTCAAGGAATGTGATATTGGGTACTAATCTAGGAAGTCTTCTTAATTCTGGGAAATGGGACTTGAGATGAGGGTGGAGAAAGACCTTCTGTTTCTACTTTATAATAAAAGTATGAGTGCCTTTCATAGTTAAAAAAGATAACTGAGAAAAGAAAAAGGAAGGGAGAGAGGGAGGGAAGAAGAATGGGAAGAAGGGAAAGGGAATCTGGGAGGTGGAAGGCAATATGGTATTGCAAAATAAGAAAAGAAGCCACAGCTTCAGAGGTACCATTTGGCCCCCATAAACTTACCATCAGTGTCCTAGCTACATTACAACCCAAGGTGCCAGCTCCAAGCAGCAGACACTTGGCAGACACAACCTTGTCTAAGTCCAAAGTAGGGACCAATCTCCAACACATCAATTTGAGATTTAAATCCACTGATGACTCAGCTAACCTAGAAAATGACAGAATTATTTATTCATTCAGTCACTCATTTATGCCCCATCTTATCCTAAAAAGGTAGAAATCATCTGAATAAGAAACTGAGGAACAAATCCTGAGCAAAATGGGATCAAAGGGAAAATAAGATGAAGCTTTAGGGCAGTAGGGAGGAGAAATGGCACACAATTTGGGCCACCGTAGACCACTGCAACTGCTAGTGATACGCCATAAATTTGATACTGAGCCCCTAGCAGCCAAGGTGAAAATGCAGACATGGCCACTTACAGGAGTCATTGTAACTATAAATAAAAAATAAAAAAAACACCAGCTACTTAAGAGGAAGGTTTTCCCTAATACTGAAAACCAAAAAACATTTTCCACATCCCCTCAAAAAAGGGTGCACTTATATCATCCCTTAAATACAACACTGGTTTCCGTAAAATATTTCTTACAACGTCCTTCAATGTAGGCTAATAGGAAAAATCAAAGGACCATGAATAAAGGACTAAAAGGTAGTAGGTACCTGTAACTAACTAGGTTTGAGTGTCTCAGCTCAAAGCAAGAACAAAATTTATAATGTCTAGAAGAGTAGATGAACTGTGTGCCCTTCCGAGTCCCCACTGGTGATATTTAATTCTCACAACCACACTTAAATCAGGCAGCGAAGAGTGGAGTAACACTTGTCATTATAAACAGCAGCCCCTGCGCTGCCCTGAGTGATGTGGTTGGCCTGACGGAACCTTCTGTGTGTCCTGGTAACAAACAGCCCCATTGGAGAAAACAGCTTCCAAAATATACCTTTTGGGGTCCATACATTCACTGAGGTTCACCATCCTCGGTCCCATGCCGCCTTTCTGGTTTTTTTCCCATCCAACTGCTTTGGGACAATCTTAAAGCAAATAAAATAGTGAGTTGAATGAAGGAAGGAAAAATAAAAACAAGTAAGTCAAGTAGCAAGAGGGCCAAACATTAATAAGCTTTCAGTTCACTTCTTTCTCACCGAGGCTCCAGGGCTTGACCTTGCACGTACTTGCTAAGTGGCTGGCCATCTGCCCCAACTACCCACACCCTTGTGGAGAGACCACCAGACCTGGGCATGGTTTTTCTGTAGAAGGGCTTCTGAAATAACCCTTGATTTTCATCTGGTTGCCTCCACTTCCCCAGTTCCCGGAAGTTGCTCAAAATAAGACGATCCCCTCTGGGCTATGTATAACCCTGTGCAGAGCTCTCTAACCAAGGAAGACCAGCCAGTGTGACTACACTTTTCCGCTGAAGTTCCCACCAGGCTTTCAACCTCTGCATTCAGTTCCTCCTTTCTGTTTCTCATCCTTACCATGTCCCTCTGCTCAGCCTCCCAAGCCTGTCACTGAGCACCTGGCCTATCCCTCTGTTAAGCGGCCCTCTCCTTTAAGTTTATCCTTATCCATTCAGACCTTCCCCTTCCCTGACTTCTCTCTTCTCCACTAACCTCTCTTAATCTCTGCTATGGGTGCCTCGGAACTTTAATTCCAGTTCTCGAAGCTCTCAGAGCTCTGTGTGATGCTCTGAGAGGATAAGGGTCCTGTGGTTGCTCTATTCTACTATTAAAAAATCTCTTAAGTGTCTCACTTGCTTTCTAGAAAGCTCCTGCTACTTTCTCACCTTAATGGTAATTTGACTTCCTTGGTGGAAACCTGCTAATGGGGGCCTCTCTCACACTCCTCACATCTTAGGACCTTTGTCACTCTCCCATTCTCACCAAATACCTGAAATTCACACTAAAACCTCAACTCCTTAACAGCGAATTCACTTGGCCACAATCTATGCTGCTAGCATCCCTTCCAATGTCTGCCTTAAGTAACATTCTCTGAAGGAAAAGAAACTCCCTGACTTAAAAATGTATGGGACTGCTGGGAAGAATTGTATGTTTCTAATTTGTATGTTGGTGTTCTTTGACCATTCTCCTACTTTTAAAGATTTTATTTATTTATTTATTTATTTGACAGATCACAAGCAGGCAGAGAGGCAGGCAGAGAGAGAGAGAGAGAGAGAGGAGGAAGCAGGCTCCCTGCCGAGCAGAGAGCCCGATGCGGGGCTCGATCCCAGGACACTGGGATCATGACCTGAGCCAAAGGCAGAGGCTTTAACCCACTGAGCCACCCAGGCGCCCCAATTCTCCTACTTTTAGATTGCTGTCAACACTTCTATTTTTCTTTCCTTGGGAACTTTTTAGCTTTTGACCTCTGGTTTTTTTTTTTGGTTTTTTTTTGGTTTTTTTTTTTAAAGATTTTATTTATTTATTTGAGAGAGAGACAGTGAGAGAGAGCATGAGCAAGGAGAAGGTCAGAGAGAGAAGCAGACTCCCTGCGGAGCCGGGAGCCCGATGCGGGACTCGATCCCAGGACTCCAGGATCATGACCTGAGCCGAAGGCAGTCGTCCAACCAACTGAGCCACCCAGGCGTCCCTTGACCTCTGTTTTTTAAAACAGTATTGCTCAATATAAATATGGGACCTAGAAGGTGTAGATTTTCTTAATGCAATCTTTCCTTTCTGGGATAGAATGACCAATGGAAAACCTTGGTGCCTGTTATCCTCGAAAGCTACTTGGGCCCCACTGTGGCTGGAGACATCATTCACAGCAAGGATCCAGAAAACGAATGTCCCTTCCCATTTTAACTCAGGCACTCTGATGTGGTCCAATTTTTTTTTTTTAATGTAACAAAGTTAAACTGCTATAAAAGAGGAGTTCTTACAGAGGTTAAGAGTTCAAAATTCTTTTTTTCTAGGAAAAGGAGTTCAGACATGTTACTAAATTCATATTTTGTTTGTTTTCCTTAACTACTCTTACATTAAATAAAAAAGTACCTCTCTAACATATAGCCAAAAACTTGAAAGAATTTCAGAACCACAGTTCAGTACTGTAACTAACAACTCTGGCCTAAGCTTTCTCCTGTTATAGATAAGAAGTCATAGACAAAAACAAAATTTCATTTCAAATGAAAACATCTCTGTACTCAAAATGTCACAGCCATTTCTAAGAAATATATATAAAACTAGATATATTAGATATATCTAGATATAGATATATTACCTATATATATATTAGATATAGCTTATTAACAATGAAAAAATATATTTAATCCACCAATAGTATTTAGTCAGTCCTATCTCCCTCTATATAAACTGTATCCATAAGACATGCCCCAAATAATAGAAAAATATTTTTTAGGAGAAAATCAGGTCTTGCTTTCCCACAGCTGAATAAGCAGGAGGAGAACATCAAGGACAGGAATTAAGATGAAGAATGTCCCACTCACAGCACAGTCTGCTGCCTCCTTCCCCTGGCTGCCAGTACACTTTTCGTATCAGCAATGGACAGTGGGCTCCTTGCACCACAAGGAGCAAAAGATGATTAAAATTGTACTTCTTATGCCATTGTCATTGCAATTTTGGGTTGTCTTCGAAATAATAAAAAATACTACCATATCAATAGCCTTCATTTCATACTATGATACAGAATAATTCTTTACAAAATTTTATTTAAAGTTTTATTTAGAGCTAGGAGGGAAAACTAATTTAGATGAAAAAAAGAAAATTGGTCTTTCCTAAACTAAATAATCTACACTCAATATCAAGTATAAAGAAGATATACTGGGGTGCCTGGGTGACTCAGTTGGTTAAGCAGCTGCCTTCGGCTCAGGTTATGGTTCCAGGGTCCTGGGATTGAGCCCCACATCGGGCTTCCTGCTCAGCAGAGAGCCTGCTTCTCTCTCTCCCTCTGCCTGCTGCTCTGCTTACTTGTGCTCTCTCTCTGTCAAATAAATAAATAAAATCTTAAATATATACATATATTGAAGGTATTTATTGGGTGATAGGAAGCACCATTTTCAAAAGGAAATGTGCAATGCTTCCAGGCTTTGCCAGCTTCACCAATATCAGCGAGATCATCGGGACCGTGAAGGAAGAATCATACAATGACTTTATCATAAAAATGGAAAAAAAAAGTGCCTCCTCTGAAGGACAGCTGGCAAGATTAAGTGAGTGAAGAAGTGTGGAAGGCATTTGGTGGCCTGCCAGGCACAGACCAGGCACATATCACTTGTTAGGTAACTCACCCATTCCCCTAGAACTATCTACAACTGTGGCTTAGTAACACGCAGGTATGGCACCTCAGTTAACAGCACATGGAAGCTATTTTAGAAGGTGCCAGAAGAGGGTGCTCAATCAAATGCATGGATCTAAAGACAGCAGGAAAGCTGTGGATTTCTTAGGGCTCTCAATTTACAACCTATACCCCTCTTTGCCCAACCAAGCTAAATCCACTGTAAATTTATCCAGGAAATCTATTTAAGACATTTATCAGTGCAATGGCAAAGAATCACCGATAAAATGCCCTCAGAGCCAATCCTGAAACCTTCTGACATCACTAGAGAAATGACATCTCAGAAGAGAAGCTAACACTGTCCTCCCCAACACACACACACACACACACACACACACACACACACACACACACATTCTCTCTCTCTCTCTGAGGCACAGGACCCCCAGAAGAAAGAAAACAAAGTGCCATAGAACAATGTAGATGTGGTGAAAAGCAAATTAAACAATGTGTATAAAGGTATCCTGGAAAGCATGTAAGTCATAGAAATCTGAGGGATCATTCTGGAGAGTGCTGGGCTTTGTGTAAATAGGAAATTAACATAAATTAGCATTTATTAAATGCCTATAATAAGCCAGATAGTGTTCTGTCTTTTATACAGGACACACATTCGTCCTAAGGGAGACTCCATGAGGTAAGTATTATCTTTATTTTTACTAGAATTTGAGTATGTATTCTATCTTTGTAATATGTATAAAAATACATAAATGTACACACACACACACACATCTATAAAATATCCGTGAGCCCAAGTTTCCTAACTTATGAACTGGAGATAACAGCTGATGTCTACCATTTAGGATCTAGTGAAGAATATTGAATGTGGAAGGAGAAATGGCACTTTTGCTGACTGATTTACTATATGGAGAGAAAGATCACATAACTTTACACAACAAATAAATATGTAAGTATAGTATTTTGTTCTTCCTGTAAGAAAGTTCAGGAATAAAGATTTTATGTGAAACAAAAGCTAGGTGGTGGGGGGAGAATCTTCAAGACTGGAGGGAAAAAACAAAGGCCTGAAGGAAATTTCCTGAGGACCATCTTTGCCTTTGTTCCTTTCTGAATAGCAGAGAGTGCCCTCTGTTCAAGGGAGGTGTTCCCATGGGCAAAGAGGTAGGGGTTGTACTTTTCTCTACCTTCTGCTGCCATTGTGAAGGGAATGAAAGGAAAGTTAAACTTGCTTCAGTTCCTGATAAATGATAATTATATGCATTCTCAAAGACCGGCAAATTACCTGGGCTAAATGCCATTTCTGGAAGCTTCACTTCGAAGACGATGCTGTGAGCAATGTCTCTCACCCCCTGCATGGTGCGGTCCCGGAAGCAAAGGACTTCAACAGACTGGAAACTGCTACTCCTTGATGTCAGGCCCCAGGTTTGAATTAATTCATTTTTTTTTTTTTTAAGGAGGGAAAAGAAAGAGCTCACATAAGAGCTTCAGCAAAACCAGTTGGAGAGTATTCAATTCATTGTTAATTATGCCTCCCTGAACTCTTGGGGCATGGCCTTAACCTCTGAGAGATTTTGAACACATTCACGTATGCTTTTCTTTGTCCAAATGCTTAGAGACCAAACAATGGACTGGCTGTGATTTCTAAATGAATTTTATGTAACAATCACATAAAATAAATAATAAATAAATAAATAAATAAATAAATAAATAATTCTGACAAATGCATCTTAAATAGAGGGGGAAAAAAGCTTACAAGACATTAAAAGAAACTCTAAGACATTCACGGGTTCTCCTGGCCCCCCTTCTCCCTCTGAACTCATATTTTATGAAATAGCACCTCAGTCAGAAGTAGTTAGCAAGCCTATGTGTACTCTCCAGACACACTACCTGGGTAAGCAAGTGTAACAATTCTCCCTCTGGGGACAATCTATAATTAACTATCTTCATTTTTTTTAAAAGCATTTTTATGTAAGTAAAACAGATACGAAGACAAGTACACAAATCCTAAACATAAAGGAGCCTATCTCATGCCTCTCCCAGTCACTGGCCAGCCCCTTTAAGAGTAACTACTACTCTAATGTCTAAGTCTACTCCTGGGCTTTTCCTGCTCTGATCTTTACAGAGAAGTAATCATAGAGGGCCTATTCTCTTAAGGGCTGGATTATTTCCACTGAACCTCATGGCATCCGTGTTGACATGAGCATCAGCAGTTCACCAGTTTTACTACATCACATTCCATCACAATGAATATGCCACAATTTATCGACCATTTCACTGTTGAAGGACATCTGGGTTATTCCTGGTGTTTGTTTATAAAGAATAATGCTGCTGTACACATCCCTGCATGTGTGTTTTGCTTCTAAGCACACATTTCTATGCATTATCTACCTGGGAAAGAAACTGTTGAGCCATAGACAGTTTTAACTTTGGTGGATGCTGCCCATTTTTGAGCAGTTTGGGGGTTCCAACTGATTCACATCTTTGACAACACTTGGTGCTGTCATCTTTTTCAAGTCATTTGGTAGGCATGTAGTAGTATCTCAGCATGGTACCTCATTATCTTTATTACTGAGTAGAATCTCATCATATTTTATGTCCATGATGACTAATGATGTTGAGCATCTTTTTAAATGTATACTGACCTCTTAGATACCCTCTGTTTTCATTATTTTAGGGCTAGAAGAAAAGGAAGATTGCAGCAGTAAGAAAATCCTATGTGAGGCTGACCCAGACAGCTGGAGGGAGGGGCTGGAATTTCCAGCTTGGGACCTATGGCTGCTCACTCTGCCCTACTCTGAAATGTCTTTAGTGCAATATGGTCAGTCTGCAGCTCTGTAACATACCTGCTTAGGGGCTTCCACTGATGGAAACTGGATCATGACTGAATTGATTTATTATCTGGTTTCTATGCCAGAAATGAAAAAATGCATTGGAAAAAAAAGAGACACAGACAGAGGCATACACAGTGTCAAAAATAGAATGACAGAGACAGACAGACAAAGACACACACATGTAAATACCATCGGTGTGCTGCTAGGACCAAAAGATTCCTCAAAGGCCATCCAGGATGCTGGGCTAAGTTACAGGGATCATATACACCAATTGTTATCTGTGAAGAGAAAAGATGTTTTGAGTGAGTCAAGTGTCATGTCAGGTTCACAGTACAGACACTGTATTTGCTTTTTTCCCTTTTATGCTATTCTGCAAAAGCACTAACAATTAGACACTTGATGAAGGGCTAGAGAGTAGAGAAGAAAGCAAAAGGACCTCATGCCAGACCACAGGGCTTCTAGATGGAGGGGCTATCGAATTCTTCTCTGCAGCCTCCACACCTTGCAGTAGGCTTGGCATAGTAGGAACTAGATACATTCAGAAGGAAGAAAGATTGCAGGGAAAGTAGCTGGGAGGGAAGACAGTCAACTGTCAGGGCTCACATAGAGAACATCCTCTCATAAAGAGACACAACCTGTGAAAACTACTAATGTTTATGTAACAAAAAAATCAAAGAAGGGCCACTACCATTACAAGCCTACAGTCAGATCAAACGAAAAAGTCAGATGCTCTTGGGGTGCCTAGGTGGCTCAGTAGGTTAAGCCTCTGCCTTTGGCTCAGGACATGATCTCAAGGTCCTGGGATCGAGTGCCGCATCGGGCTCTCTGCTCAGCAGGGAGCCTGCTTCCCCCCCCCCCCCCCGCCCTGCCTCTGCCTGCCTCTCTGCCTACTTGTGCTCTTTCTTTCTCTGTCAAATAAATAAATAAATAATTTTTTAAAAGTCAGATGCTCTTGATATTGTTAATATGTATTTCCTTACACTCCATCCCCCTTCAACTCCCTCAACACTGACCTCTGTCTAGAAAACTCTATCCAACTTCAAATACCATTTCTTCAGTGAAGACTCCCTTTGGTGGGAATAGTCACTCTGCTGTGCTTCCACAGCAATTTGTAGATTATACATACCATTTTTTACTTTTTCTTCTTCCTTGCAAAAGACAATACCATTCTCCAATAAAAGGAATCAGGGCTCCTTGAACACATGGCTAAGTCTAGGGCTGAGGCAGGGAAAATACAAGATGAGCCTGCAGCATCTTGTATACCAGAAAGTAAGTGCTCAACAAACAAAGGCATGGAGCCATGCCAAGGGGACACTAGAACCAACTGAAACAGCATTCGATGGTAAGGCTAGAACAATCTGAACAATGCAAATAAATAATGCAGGACTGGATTATAATCCAAGGTATAAAATAAATACCTGTGAGTCCATACTGATATAAATAAATGATGGGATAAATAAAAGTAAGAAGGTGAAGAGGCAAGTCTTCCTTATAGAAGATTTCCAAACAATATACTGCCCTTTCTAGGAGTAGAGCTTAATCCTTCTCCTCCTGGAGAGTGGGCTAGACTCAGTGACCTACTCCCAAAGAACAAACAGTAACTTCACAAGAGACAAACCTGGCAAAGACTACCTTAACCACATGATCAAGTTTAACATCATCATGGATGCCGTGTGCATATCAGGCACCCGAGATATGATGCAATGACTAAGGCAGCTCACCCTTGGTGGCTTTCTTCCCAAAAACCCATAACCCCCGTCTAATCATAGGGAATCATCAGACAAATACAAATTAAGGAACATTCTATCAAAATAACTGTCCAGTACTCTTCAAAACTGTCAAGGTCATCAAAAACAAGGAAAGTCTGAGGAATTACTACTGACCAGGGGAGACCAAAGAGTCATGACAACACAATGCAATGTAGTCTCCTGGAATGGCTCCTGGAACAGAAGGAAGCTGTTGTGGGAAAAACTGGTGAAAAGGAGAATAAAGTCCAGAGTTTAGGTAAGAGTAATCCACCAATGTTGCTTTCTCAGGTACTATGGATAACATCAGAGAAAACTGAAACTGGGTGAGAGTGTATGGGAATTCTCTCTGCACTGTAGTTTCAGTTTTTTAATAAATCTAAAGTTACTCCAAAATAAAAAGTTTATTTCAAAGAAAAGAAGACAATGAGCATCTAGAGAAGAGGGAGTATCTTTTTCATCTCCCCATGATCAGTTCATATATACATACCACATACTTAGTGAATGCATGTTGAATAATGAAAAGATGGATGGATGGATGAGTGGGTGGGTAGGAGAGAGGGAAGGAGGGAGTGAGGGTGGATGGGTTTGTATGTGAAAGGAGGGAGAAAGGGAGGGATGGAGGAAGGATGGCTGGGAGAGAACCATAAATCAACCGACAGGTTTCCTTTATAGGTATAGTTTTGGGTTAAATAAATAAAAACACAGTAGAATTTTAGTTACTCTAGATCCACTAAGTTCCATAAGAATGGGGCCAGGCCAAACAATTCCATTTATTTTACTACAATGCTCAATATAATATTAGACACAAAGCAGAAGCTTAATCCTTACTCAGAGAAAGGAAAAGAAAGGAAACAAAAGTAGAAAGTCAGGAAGGCAGAAGGAAGGCAGGCAAGCAGGAAGGAAGGAAAGGCCTATAAGTCCACCATCCAGAAAAAACCAGCATTAACACCTTGGTATATAATCCCCCTTAATTTTATCTTTGCATAAATATATTTTTATCGTAACTTTTATACAATTATACAATTTTAGTATAATTTTTATTACTAAATGAAAATGAGACAGTGCTATAAATACTGTTTTATAGCTCTTATTCATTGTTAACTCTCTTCTATGCCAATAAATGTCTTTCTACAACCTCTGTCAGTAGTGGCTGAATGGCATTCCATTGTACTGGTGCACCACAACTTTTTTGCTATTTCCTGTATGGAAGGACAATTAATTAGCTTTCATCTGTGCTCAATAAAAATCTCTGAAAATGAATTCTACTATAGTACTATCAGATAATTACTGCATTGTTCCAAGAGTACTCTTTTTTTGCTACCTTCTCTATGTGAAATTTTCTTATTCTTAAGAACACTGAAGCTTTTTGTGTAGATGCATTTCCTGTCTTTAATGCAAACAGACAGATTCATATTTTATTCAATACAGATTCAGACATATAACTATCCTTTCAGGAAACACAGAATATCTTTATTTGAGACTTTCTTTTCCATGGAAGACAAAATACCAGCATCCAAGAAGCTTTTAAAAACAGAGTTTGCACAGACTATTCTGAGTACTGCCCCTTGCTACATGACTGGCCTAAGGCAAATCAGTCAAATCCTTTAAGCCTCAGCTGTTTTTTTGGGGGGGGGGTAGTCAGAAAGGGGCAGGGGTAGAGAGAGAGAGAGAGAAAGGATCTTAAGCATGCTGGGCATGGAGCCTGACGTGGGGCTTAGTCTTACGACACTGAGATCATGACCTGAGCCTAAATCAAGAGTTGGATGTTAACTGACTGAGCCACCCAGGTGCCCCTAGGCCTTGACTTTTTTTTTTTTTTTTTTTAAAGATTTAATTGAGAGAAAGAGAGTGAGTACGGGGTGGGTGGTAAGCAGAGGGAGAGTGGGAGAAAGAGAGAATCTCAAGCCACCTCCCCACTGATCGCAGAGCCTGACACCAGGGCTTAATCTGCGACCCTGAGAGCATGACCTGTGCCAAAATCAAGAGTCAGACACTGAAACTGACTGCGCCACCCCGGCATCCAGGTCTCAGCTTTTTAAACCTGAATCTCTGGGCACCTACTTCACAGAGACACAGTGAGGATGACAGGGTATGGTACTGACATGAAAAGCCCTGTATATGTGTAGTGCTACTAACATTATTCGTGCGTCCAAATCTCCAGGGGTGAGCCTAGCCACGTGTATCTGTATAAAGTGTCAAAGCGATGCTGGTGCCGTTGAACTAGTCCACACACTCTTGGCGAACCATTAGAGAAGGTGATCTTGTAGACTAAAGAGGAAAGTCTGTGGGGCCATTTTTCATTACCTTGGAAAGTCTGGACTGGCTCTATGTCTTTCCATTCTCTGTAAATGTGGTCCACGCACCAGTAGCACCACCTGGGAATCTGCTGGAAATGCAGAATCTCAGGCTCCCTGTCTCCAGTCCCACTGGATCCGACTCTGCATTTTAACAAGGACCCAGGTGAACTGCACGCTCATGGCAGGTTGAGCACACTGCCATGCTCCTCAACTCTCTCCTGTCTTGGTCTTCATATTTGAATGTGTGTGACAATCACTTGGGAAGCTTTCAAAAATCCTGCTGCCTGGGTCCCACCACTCGAGGTTCTGGTTTTGCTAGTCTGGGCTGTGGCTTGAGCATTAGTTATTCTAAAAGCTCGCCAGGTAATTCTAAAGCACAACAAGTTACAAAGACCTCTTGAGAGTGCAGCAGTTGCTTAAAGTGGCCTCGCTCTGTGCGGGCTCAAGCAATGTCTATCACATGCATCTTTCCATCCCTAGTGCCTGGCACAGTAATGGATGTTCAGCAAATTCTGCTGAATAAATGACAAAACTGGCCATTTCTCCAAGACCCACTATATGGGATGCTCTGCCCCTTATACCCCATTTTTGGGCAGGGATCCTGGGACGCAGATGAAGGGAGGGAGATGATGGCTAACCAACAGAGATCTGAAGCTCACATGTAAAGCCATGGTACAGCATCTTGGCTGGCCCTTTTCCCTCCCCTTTCCTTTCTCAACAGTACAGGTTCCCCCTTCAGTGACATTTTCAAACTGGGATTGCCCTGGATGAGAATGTGACAGTTTAATCTTAAAGGACTTGCTCTGAGAGATGAGAGAACCCGAAAAATGAGGCACTCCCCCCAGGGCTCCCTCTGAATGAAGATGTTGTCTCCCTTGAGGTCTTCTGGTCCTGTGGGCAACCGCCACCACCTGGGACACCCTTCAGCTTTATTCCCTTCTGTCAATCATGACAGATGGCATCTGCTGGACAAATTACATTTAAGTAATCATTGTTTTGCCTTCACATTTTAAAAAATTTATCAAAGACATTTACAACTCTATTATCCAGCAAGAAAAGGGGGAGAAGGGTGAGGCTGGCATTCTACTTCTATAACATTTAAAACAGCTTAGAAGAAGAAAATGACCTGATGTGGTAGAAAAAGCCAGAGGTCAGCAGGCATGTGTTCTAATTCTACCGCTAACTGATTTTCAGAACTTGGGGTGTGAGTAGGCAAGCATACTAACGTAGGGAAGAAAATCGACTGTGGAGAAATTCTCTCCTTACCTATAAAATGGAGGGGTTGCATCATTTCATCTCAAAGGATTCCTTCTAGTTCCAGAATTATAGAACTTGATAGAACATTAAAGAGAAATAAAATCCTACATAGCTTATAAGACAACACAGACTTATTAGGCTCAATCTTACTGGGTATTTAAAAGCTACTCAATTTTTATTTAGGAAGAATCTACATAGCCTCAATTCCAGAAAATGACCTTCGTATTGAGACTCTGAGTTTCAATTTTCAAATGTGACTCAATAAATCTGGACTCTTAGCAGATGCCTTATTCTCATACAATTTCTCTATACCTTAGGTTTCTCCTCTTTGGAGAACTCTGCCTGCACATGGAGACTGGACACAAGGCAAGCTCAACGAATGCTAACTATAACAGCAATGTAAATAAACTCTATGTCGTATCTGCACTGACCCTTCTGTTCAGTTCAATCTGTTATCATTACGTAGCGATCTACCTTCCATCTCAAAGTTCCCTTTTTCCTAACTGGCAGAGAAAAGAAGGGGATAAGTTCCAGTTTATCATATACTTTCCACATTTAGGCTTTATCATCTATAAGTGAAGAGTTGGGACTAAATTAAGTTATAGAAACAAGAACGTCATATTAGATACTGTAAGTGGTGCCTTATTTCAAAGAATGAGTACATTTCTGACACTAAATACAAAGGCAATGAGATAGGAAGGTAGTAAGAAAAAAAAAACCAACTTTTTCTGAGCAGAAAAAAACAGGAATCAGTTTCTTAGAGCAACCTGACCTAAGATGAGCTACAGAGTAGGAAGGAACTGCTGAAGAGAAATCTATCAACCACACAGGGAGGTCAACTTCGAGATGCTTTAAAGTAACTCTCCTACCCACATGAGGCACGCATGAGTACAAAAAGCAAGCATCCAGACAGGAAAATGACAGAATCCATTTGACATTAGGCTGAACATCCTTTAATATTTCTTTGATGATTCAAAAGTGATTCCAAAATCTTTAAGTGCTTTCGGAACCAAATCAGGAACCTCAATTAGTCAGGAATTAGTCAGCACAATGCTAGGTAAGCCAGCTTAACTGTTTGGGTAAATAGATTTTTTTGTTGTTGGTAGTGGCAGCCAGAAATCATCATGGGCTAGGAGTTCTGCCTTCTCCACCTGGCTTTGTCACACAATCATTGTGCAAAGCTGGGCAAATCACTTCTTTTATAATACCAATCAGTAGAAAGAAGCAAAATGTAATTGGGGGGAAAAAAGCTTTGTTTAGAAGGCTGTCGAAATAAATGCTCCTTTCTACTTGGCCGAGAGCACACAGTTCATTGAAGTAGCTCAGTCATGCTCTGGCTATGGTCCACCCAGTTATTTGCTGAAAAAGTACATGAGAAAGAAAAGAGAGCAAAATTGTCAACTTGAGTACCTTCAGCTGGAGAAATCTCCACACTGCTCCCTTAAAACACACTTATCTGACAAATGGCCATCTACTACTCAAATACTTGATGGAACAGGAAATGTGCAAAGGCGACTACATGTTTTAAAAGTACGGGATACAAAAATCCAAGAATCTAATGCACTGCAATGTCACAGACAGCTGCCAAGATGCGGAGCTTTTGCTAAGTGAAGAAAGACGCCCGCTAATAGCATACCAATTGTTGTTCCTTTGCTTCGCTCCTGTCTAAAGATTTTAAAACCCCAGAATTAAAGGCTAATGTTGTTAAAATTACAAAATGTTTCCCAAACATCCAATCTTCAATAACTGCTCTGAGGAAAGCAGAAGACTCAAGCAAGCTTTCCCAAAAGACTGGCAATGGCACAGAGATATGGGCTGTTTTTGATGGAATCACAAACACTGGCTTGAAAGACAACTAATTGTTAATGATGCGGTTGTCACCATGACCAGTAAGTGGAATCATAGTCTCACCGAGGGAACGAAGTATGTAAATAAGGCCCTTTTCTAACTGGTTCAAATGTGTAAAATGTGTAACATCCCAGGGCTGGTCTGGGTGCATGGCTGGCAGGAGGGAAAACCAGCACAGTTTGTGAGCCATAGTTATGACAGGCCGTGGTAGGCCAGAGCTGGCCTGAACAGACTTGGGAAAGCCAACTGTTACCATCTCTTCCCATCTCTGCATTCTGTGACTTCATGTTAGCAGCCTGAACTCGGCCATGGTGGGAGGACTGACACCATGAAAAGAAGCCAACATACACAATCAGGGTTTTGCCCCACCAGAGAGCCAGCTGTCAAACATTTACAAGCACACCACTGATCATAAACCTTAAAATATCCAAACCCTTTAAGTCAGTAGTTCTCTATCTAAAAATCCTTCCTAAGGAAATAATTCAAGGTAAGTGGGTAGAGGGCAGGAATCTGATGCACAGGGAAGCTCCTAATAATGAAGAAGTATGAGAAAACTAAACGTCAAAAATTTGATGTTATCTATCAGAAAGGAAGTTGATACAGAGTATAACGGTATTGTGCTAAATGTTACAATAAAAAAAAATATGATATCATCTTAGTCTTTAAAAAATAGAAAAAGATTAGTAGGAAATATACAAAGTGTTTAGTTTAAAAAAACCTGAAACCTTAAAATAATAGTTGAATAATGTTGTGAGAATTTAAAAACAGAAAGATGCAGCTGGAAATAAAAATCACAAATGGAACCATCCTTAGTGCAGTTCATTTATCGACCAGTACTCTCCCACTGGGCAACCAACCAGCACTGTCCAAACTAAAGTGATAAGCTATTCGTGAGCTCCAGTCACATAGTGGCTCTTTCAAAAAAGATCAAAAAGAGGATAGAAAATGGAATGCTTAGTGCCTAATAAAGTATTATTTTGTGAAGGAAAATGCTAACTAATATAGTTGAGAAAAAAATGCACTTAAAAAAAGGTATCTTAAGTTCAGGCTAAGAAATAATCAGGGCATCTATTAGAGGTCTCTCTTTTCTCAACTCTGATATATCTACATGGCTAATGAAATTATCCCACTTGACTTCGTAAGCTCATAAAATTCATCAATTGTTTATTTTTAATTTACAATCCCTTATATATGAGATAGCTCACTATATACACTTCTGAAAGACACAGTACTTTTTCATCTGTTCAGAATTTTATTGAGGGCCTAAGACTAGTTTAAGATATTTTGTAGATGCAGATACATTAAGATACAAGCTCTGCCCTTTAGGAGCTTACCATCTAGGATAGAACAAAAAGTAACTTGCATAAGGGAACAGGACAGAAAATGAGGATCAGAAAGTAAGCGCAGTGAGATCAGAAAAGGAAAGATCACACACAGCCAGGCCACCCTGTGAGAAGGCTTCACCATGGAGCTGGAATTCCAACAAGGAGAGTTTCTCAGGATTATTCACATAGAGTATGTTTCAGATGATATTGTGCGAGGTCAAAGAGAGATATAGAAAAAGTCCTACATAGACTTGATTAGTGGGGGTAGGGGTGCGGGTGAGGGTTCTCTGAAGAAACAGGCAAGCTCAGGTGAGCAATGGTTTATGAGGAAAACAGCGGAAGATGAAGCAGGAGAAGTGGCCTGGAGCCAGATGGAAGACACCATTAACCTGATCACTGAATGACAAGGTGAATGTGAGTAGTTTGAAGCAAGTGGTGGTAAACAGGATGGAAGCAAGAAGACTCTAACTGTCCAGAACAGAAGTAATCAGGGCCTGAACTATGGTGGTAACTCTGGAAATAAGTTAAAATACAGATACAAAATATATCAGGAAGGAAAACTGAAATAACTTTATCACGAATCGGAAAGGAGGAGCCCAAAATTACTTTGAGGTGTAAAAGAGCTAGGAAAATCTGGAGGAGAAGCTGATCTGGGAACAGCAGGGCTGGGAGAGGATGAAGATTAAAGAATGTTCCACAACATTCCTTGGAGGGCTAAAGAAATCTAAGTGATTTTGAATTTTGCAATGATCTATTAAGACATGAACATCAGATTTATTTTTTAAGAATAATAAAACAAAACTCAGAGTTTTTCTGACCTTTGTCCTTTGGTCTTGGAAGAAATCACTGTAGTGTTTAAGCAGGGAAACCAGCACTATGTTCTCATCATACTTGATTAAGAAGTAAGGTAGCGCTGGGACTCCTTCTGTTTGACAAAGATCATCATATGCACGCTCAAGGCCTTGAATCTAAGAACAGGAAACATTGAGTTATTCTCCAGACAATTACTTTCTAGTTCTGAGCTAAAAATTAACATAAAAGGTACGTTAAAGCCAGAAGACTAGAAATGACTGAGCATACCCCTGTTATTCTTTTGTAGCAAATAAACATAGAAGTACCCCCAAATAATACCCCTTCACTTCTACGTAACCCTTTCCACGTGCATGGTGGTGTGTCTTAAGACAGGGGCACGAGGTTTTGAGGGGACACTTTATGGTACAGCATGGTGGCACCCTAAAATGTTAATCACAATGGTGTAGAGAGAGCTCCAAACATTATTTCTCTCCTATAATAACCAAGCACTGAATCCACGACTGATAAATTTTACCTTGAACCTTTCCATAAAATAACATTACTGAGACATACCTCACTTACTAGACAATTTCACCCATGTAAAGTGCATAATTCAGTGCTGTTTTTAGCATGTTTGCAGGATTATGCAACCAACAGTGCAATAATTTTAGAATATTTATAGAATGTAGGATAATTTTAGAATATTTATGTCACTCCTAAAAGAAATCTTGTTTACATCAGCAGTCAGTCCCATGGCATTATCCTTTTCCTCCACTTGTCTTTCTTCTTGGGAAATTAGTTCCACAAAACTACAACCTTCAATTTGCCCTAAACAAACTTACTACTATTTTTTCATCAATTAGGGTTTCTCCCTGGTGTTAGAATTCACGGTTTAATGATTGATGTGCTTCATGATTTCAAATCATCTTGCCACTCAATCCTTGCCTCAACGACAACTGGAATTCTTTGGTTTAGAGTCTGTGTTCTACTAGCCTGATTATTTTCACTGCTCTCCACTAGACCATCTCTGATGACTATATTGTCTTTCTTAGACCAAAAAGACTAGATCTCTGTCTACCATTTCTGATGTAGAAATTCCACAACCTGGTGTGAGGGTGGTAGAATGTCTTCTATTTGTTCTCAAAGACTCTTCCCAAAGTAGACTGCCTTAGGATCGTCTATAGTGAAAGTGAAAACCACATTTTGGCAAATTCTTGCAGACTTTCAACATGTTCCTATAACTCCTCCCTACCAGCTTAGCCTTTCACCAAATGTCACTGAAAACTTTAAAAAAGTATCATTCAGTACTCCTTCAAAATGATCTTTACAAACATTTTGTAAATAAGTATGCTCCTAGTACCATCTTTGTAGGATTCCACGGTGACCATCTCTCCATTCAGACAAGTGCCTGTCTTTAGAATGAACTAACGTACTCAAATGTATTAAACCCAATTTTGCCTGCATTTTATTTAATTTCTTGATACCTGTTTTGGTGAAAACCTTTGATCCAAGCCTACTGGCCCTTGAATGAGGGGTATACTCTCTGGAAGGCAGAGAGCAGGGAAGCAAAACCAATAGTAGAAGTGGTACTTCTTTAGATCCTAGAAGAAAGGATATAACAGAAGATATCAGAGTAGCACCAATGATTAAACTGGAATGCATCCATTAATGTAATTCCCCATCGCCATGTAGATAGACACATTGATGCACACAAAATAGGATCAGCTGGTCAGAAAGTCTCATCTCCAACAGAGCTCATGATAGAATACAGAATTTTTGTCTTTCTCTTAAAATATTCCCATACACCACACACTAATACCTCATGATAAACATATTAGCCACTTGCTAACAGAAAGTGTTAACTGGCAATTACCATCATCACTGTTAAATACACAAAACCATCCCAGGACATAATTATTATCCCATTTTATGGACAGAAAACTGAAGCTTAGACGAAGGTGAAGTACTTGAACAAAACAAAGATACTGAGTGGTGGGGAGGGGGGTAGAATTCTGTTTCCGAAATTTAAGTTCTGTCCTAGTACCACACATACTATGGTACTAGTATGTACTATATGTATGTACTATACTATCTGGGAAGGCCCAACCAGCAGACATGGTTACCACTATTCAGAGTCAAACGAATGGAGCATATTATTGAAACGGCTGTGCCATCCATAACCTCTACATGCCTGCGATAATAAAACACTGCTTTCAGAAATGCCTTGTTGGTGTAATTTGAGTCAACAACTATTAAACACTTGCCATGTACAAAGCAATACATTAGACACTCTGACAATAAGAAGATAAATAAAAGCCAGTCGAGCCCTCAGGCAGCTCACTCTCTGTACCGGCAGAGATAAAATGAGTCCATGATTAATAGCCATGGGTCACAGAAGAGGTTCTGAGAACAAAGGAGCATCAGCGACATTGAGATTACATCTTTAGAGGTATACCTTCCACCAGGGGAAGTGAGGCAGGGACAATGACTCATGAAGCTGTTCTTGAAAACTGTTCCCACTCAGGTTGGATGCTCTTGCCTCTGAATTCTTACAGCTTTTGTGGCCTAAGTTACTCCTATGGTGGGTCTCATAGTTCTATGGGTGTTTGATAGCTTCTCCATCAGTTTATTTATTTGGCTAATCAGTATTTCTTCTTGAATTTTGCTAAGAATAAAGAATAGATCGTTGTTTGGTGACTTCTTATTAACATATAATTCACACACCATAAAAGTTACCATGTTAAAGTGTAAAAAGCCCCCATCAGTTTATTAGTTAGAAACACCCATGGGGCGCCTGGGTGGCTCAGTGGGTTAAAGCCTCTGCCATCAGCTCGGGTCATGATCTCGGGGTCCTGGGATAGAGCCCCACATCGGGCTCTCTGCTCAGCAGGGAGCCTGCTTCCTCTTCTCTCTCTTTGCCTGCCTCTCTGCCTACTTGTGATCTCTGTCTGTCAAATAAATAAAATCTTAAAAAAAAAAAAAAAAAGAAGAAAGAAACACCCATCCACAGAACTTCCCATTCCCCCTTCTCGCCAACCCCTGGGAACCATTCATCTATTTTCTGTCTCTATGGACTTGCTTTTCCTGGGCTTTTCATATAAATGAAATTTTACCATATAACTTTTTAAATATAAATGTATATATAAACATATGTCTGAATGAGGAAATCTAGTAATTATAGTTTCCAGTCTCTAATTCTGCTATTAACTGATCAACTAAGAACAAATTCCCTTTTGATGGCAGCAAAACAAACTACAAAACAGAAATTAAAGTGTCCGTTCCTTTGAGTCCTAAAAACAGCAGAAAGGAAAGTAAAAACACCTCCACAGATTATTCTCTTCCTTATACTTATATGATTTGTCATAACTGATCTTTAGTCAAAGGTTAAACAATTCCAGATGAAGGACCTCACAATTTCTAAGAAGCTTTATCAGATTATCTTCAAAAGAAAAAGGCTTGAATTTCTTAGAAATTCTTTTCAGGATACAAAGGACCTCAAATTAAACATAAAGCCCTTTGTGTTTAAAGAGACTTTTAGTTTTAAAAGGCAGGTTAAGAACGATCAGTAAAAAGGGCAGTAGGGCAAACATACAGAATTCTTGGTATAGAAAACGTATTGATGCTAAAGTAACAAACCTAGAAATCTTTAACTAGTACTACTTATGTATCTCTTAGTAGCAGATCTACAAAATTGCTCAAATTTATGCAATTAATTCCAAACTACAGATAGTAATCTCATAAAGAATTTAAACATTTTTATATCTCTCCCACTATTACACAGAAAGCATTATAACTTGTTAGGAAATGTGCTCCTTATAGATAGCCTCCCTTTGGCTTGGCCTTCAGTATGATTTTTATCATTCTCTCCTTTGCCTTGGGCAGCAAATCAGATAGGCAGCATTCAGAAGAAACAGAGGATTAGTTCATGAAGGAAGAAGAAAGGCAAGACCTATAACTGGGCAAAAGGAAGGAAGGAAGGAAGGCAGAAAGGGAGGGAGGGAGGGAGAGAAGGGAGAGATAGATGTGGGGAAGAGGATTAATATCCAAAGCTGATGAAGCTGGTAAAACAAAACACTCAATATATGTTAACATCAATATGTTTATGTGCCTTCTCCAAAGCATTTATCCTAAAGAAATAAAATGAGCAGAAATAAAAATCAGTGTGGCCAATACTGTTCACTGCAGCATTTTTTAAAGTAGTGAATATTAGAAACAACCTAGATGTACAAGAGTCTAAAGGACATACACTTGACAGAATATTACACAGTCAACTTAATTAGAAAGGCTAACTTTATTTTATACAGAGATATATATGTATACAGATATACACACATGCACATACACGTGTGCAGTGTATATGGCTGGTCTCTATAACCAACCCTTACATTTCCCCACACTGCCCACCAGAGACCAGGTCCTTGCCCCTACTTCCCTGGGCAGCAGATGTTACACTTACACAAAACATTTCTCATTCTTAAAAAAACATAGCTGTTTGGACAAACTATGCAGTGTGAACTCCTCTAGTCTGGAAGCTGTTGGGGGATAGCCATGATCCCCAAGATGTCATCTTTTCCTTATGCTGATGGACCCAGCAACTGAGCTCTGTAGGACTGTAGTGAACAAAGACACTGGTGACAAAGAACCACTATTCCCTGAAGCTGACTTGACTGTCCCGAACAACAAGACATGGGTCTCGGTGTTCCATTAACCATGCAACTAGCAACAGTATGGTCAGAATGAATTAACTTTGCACTGGTGATAAATGCCAACACTATTGGGCAACTTATCAAATGAGTGTTTCTTGAACAGCTCTGAATTCAGTAACACCATGTAGTAGCTTCAGTGAGAAGAGCGCAGACTGTCCTATTGGCACCCTGGACTCGGCCGGGGCATTTCAGCAGTCTAACTATGACTGAGAGTCCATTTACTTACTGCAAAGGTCAAGAGGAGGAACTTGTTGAGGAGGACAGGGTTTTCGAGAGCAGCACCTGATTTTACAGCTTCCCATATCTGTCAGAAGAAAGAGAAGGGTCAAGGCAGTTCTCAGGTGTCTCTGAGCTTCTCACAAATGAAGTACAGAGGTGAAAAGCTCCAAGCTCTTCTTTCCTCCAGGCCCAGCATCACTTACCCCAGGCTGTAGAGTGGGTTGTTACCTCACTCTGGCCACTCTGGATGGCCTCTCTACCACCACAAACTCCCTGTGGGGGCTGAGGAAATTGACAGAACCCAGGAGCCTCCTCTCACTCAGACTCAGCATCCAAGGAGAAAAGCAGGCCATTTTCATGCCTTCATTATTACCTCCAACAAATATTTACTGATTGTCTACTATCTTACAGGCACATCAGGATTATAGAATAAAAGACACAGTCCCAGGTGCCTGGGTGGTTTAGTGGGTTAAACGACTACCTTTGGCTCAGGTCATGATACTGGAATCCCAGAATCTAGTCCTGCACTGGGCTCCCTACTTATTGGGGAGTCTGCTTCTCTCTCCTACCTTTTCACCTCTCATGCTCTAATAAGTAAATAAAATCTTAAAAATAACAACAACAAAAACCCTGACACAGTTCCTACCCTCAAGAAGCTTTGGGTTCAGTGAGGGAGACAGGCATAAATGTCCAGATACACCACCAGGTAAGACATGCTACCTCAAAAAGATGTGGAATTCCTGGGAGGAGCATTGAACTGGGCTGGGAAGGGGTTCTAGGAGGCAGTGATTTGACCTAGGTATAGGGGATTTCTGAAAGTATCACTTGGGATTATCTTGCCCTGAGACATGAAGGAAAGAGAATGAGTTTATGCATACTCAGCAAGTAGTGTGACCAGAAGCAGAAGCTGGTACTGGTCTATAGCTGCTGATCACAAGGTTTTAGTAGCTAAGATTAGCTGCTAAACTTAATGACACTATGCAAGACAAACAGCTGCACCAAAGGAGCCACTGGGTGGAAGAGGGAAATAAACAAAAAGAATTCTGTTCCTACTATTGACATAATAACCCTGGAGGAGCTGGAGCAGAGACGAGCAGGCCCCATGGCCAAAAAACTAAGAGGGTGGGGGAACTGCTGGGGAGTGTGAATCAGGGTGAAGGCTGAGCCGCAGGGTGAGGAGTGGGATTTCTGTGGGGAACAATCTGTGATTTTTGATAATGGATGAGAATCAAACCCAGCTCCTTGGAGACAGCCTTTGAAATGTGTAGCCAGACCAGGAGCCCAGGGCAGTCAAGCTACAGGCCAAGAAAAACTACCATCATCACCTGGGTCACAAGCTACATCCATCTCAAGGGATGTTAGGGATGCCTTCCTTAAGACCAAAGGCAGAAGATCTCCTTCTCTGACCGTGGCACCCATACTCATTTTTTTTTTTAAGATTTTATTTATTTATTTGACAGAGAGAGAGAGAGATCACAAGTAGGCAGGCAGAGAGAGAGAAGCAGGCTCCCTGCTGAGCAGAGAGCCCGATGTGGGGTTCGATCCTAGGACCCTGAGATCATGACCTGAGCCAAAGGCAGAGGCTTTAACCCACTGAGCCACCCAGGCGCCCTAGATGGAGTAGTTTAGATTTAGCCTTAAAGATACGAAGAGACAATACAATCATCTCTGACAGCATTACAGTGCTTAGGGCTGGAAAGCCATGTGGCACAAAGAAGAGAAAACCCAAAGGCATGTAGACACAGGGATAGAACTCTTAGAGATAGGTCAAGCTGCTTCCAAATGCTAACTGGAGAACATCAGCAAAGCTTTTCACAACTGCCCTGCCATGGTTTTCCGGCCTATCCCCAGCCGAGAGGCTCAATGTCTTCTCCCTGAACTTCCTGCCAATGCAGGAGACTGTAAGAACTCCCTCTGGGAAATAAACCAAAGCCTGCAAGGATCTTTAAGTACTGACTCTATGCTAGTTTCCCTGACAGACCCCAGCTGATCAGAACAACTGGGCCTACCAAGACCAGGGAAGACAGGACAGATACATCATCAGTTCCCAGCTAACCTCATCTGCTGCTTGCTCCAAAAGTAGCTTCTTATCTGCAGCCTTGAAAGCCTCGAGTGTGTTGGTGTTAAAGAGCGTTCCAACAGCTGGGCAGCAGTGGGCTGGAGTGGGAGCACTCCTAGACATGGGAGAAACATGGTTAGGCAGGCAAAGATGGGGCAGCAGTGGGAGACAAAAGACAGTGCTCTGCAGGGCAAAGAGATAATCAATCACAAATTTCTCTGGGAAAACATGAATATCCATGCTTAAGAACTAAAAAACTGCAACTATACACACACACACACAAAAAATCTCTATATTCTCTTTACCCTCACCTCTTGTTGTTCTTCCACTGTGCACCACCCCCATCTCACCTCAAATATAAATCCATTATCTAGTTTTTACCCTTTCTCATCTTTAACCTGAAAGGGAAACATCATTTATGGAACTTCTACTGCACCAAGAACTGTACAAGTTTTGCATTTTTGCAACAACTCTTTCTCCTGATTAAAGGCTTAAGTAACTCATCTAAGTTCACATAAAGATAGGCGGGGCAGGAATCTAAAGCCAGAACTAGCAGACTCCAAGGTATTGAGCTGCCTAATCCCTACTCAAACCCTCACAGGCTTCAAGGCCCTGCTCCAAACCCTCTCCTTCCTGGAAGACCCTCCCATTTTCGCTGGTAATGGCTGGCACAGGAAACCGAGCATTACATTTTAGTGTGTCTTTAAGACTGACCATCAGAGACACCCGACTAGAGGATACTAAGCTCCCTGAGGGCAGAGAACATGTCTCCCTCTTCTGACTGTCTCCAGACCTCACCCAGCCTAACCAGGCTCCACAAAGAGATGCTGCTGAGCCAACTTCCGGTGGTGGTCTGAGTCACACAGACAAAATGTGTCATACCTGGGCTACCTGCCAATCTGTCGTGTCACATGTGTATCACACTCTATACTGTCCCCTTATGGTCTTCAGAGTAATCAAAATCAGGGGAGAAGAAGACGAGTTAATTCTAAGTACAAACTCAGATGTGGAAATATCTGGTCTCCTCTCTGAAATGATTAACTTGTGTTTTAGAGGTTACAGATGCTAAATGAAAATTGTTGTCAATTACAACTACTGCAGAGAGAATGCATTTTTATTGATTGTACAGTTTCAAAGACCTCATGTCTCTTGGAGTCTGTACAATTGGGTTCACAGGGGCTGCGAGGATAGAAGATCGAAACCTAGACCAGGTGTGTGGGGGGGTAATGGGTGGCCAAGGCGGCTGTGCCAAATGTTGTCTGTGGGGTGCAAACGCCAAGTCCTGGGAAAAAGTAACTTTCAATGGCCAGAGCCTTCCCTTGGGGGCTGACAAGCTAGCAAATCATAAGCTGTTTCTCACAACTCTACTCCAATAAAATATTTTTCATCCACGTGGGAGGAGGACATCAAAGACTGTCTTAAAGAGAAAGACAAATCACAAAGGAGCAAGACTCCGCCTAGAGGGAGGAAGAAAGAGCACAGTAGTGGTTGGTACACTAGGCCCCCTACATTCAGACTTGGCTTTATGAAATTACTGCTGAACTAGAAGGGACAAAGCTCTGCTCTAATTGTGATACATGCACAAGAAGAAGGGACCCTTCTTCCTAAGTGCCTGACTGTCCCAGGTATGTGAATACAGTGTTGAAGTGTCATCATGGGAAGTCAAGTAACTGCCAGCATGCTGGCCAGGCTCCTAGAACATTAGTGTTCATGCAAGTTAATCAGAGAGCACAAGATGAAGTTTCAAAGGGAAGAATTTTTCATAAGTAAAGTCCCACCAGGGGAGGTAGCCAAGGAAACAAATTTAAAAAGTGATAGTGGGAGGGAAAGCCATTCTGCCAATCTCTCCAGGTTCAAGTTCACTTGTTCCACAACAAGTGAAGATAGATGGCTCAGACGAAGAGTGGAAAGAGTCCTGGACTTAGAAACAAGAGAATTTAGTCCACATCCTGGTCCTAGACACATATTAGTTTAGTTTCCTAAAATTCCATTTATATGAAATGCCCAGGATACTAAATCCATAGACAGAAAGTAGACCATGGTTACCGGGCCTGGGGAGTGGGAGAAGGGAAGAATGTAGAGTAACTGCTTATGGGTATAGACTTGCTTTCTGGAGTGATGAAAGTGTTCAAGAATCGGTGGTGGCAGCTGCACAACCTTGTGAATACACAAGTGTAAAATCTGCTGCCTTATACATTTTATTTTTTTTATTATTTTTTTAAAGATTTTATTTATTTATTTGACAGACGGAGATCACAAGTAGGCAGAGAAGCAGTCAGAGAGAGAGGAGGAAGCAGGCTCCCCGCAGAGCAGAGAGCCCGATGCGGGGCTCGATCCCAGGACCCTGGGATCATGACCTGAGCCGAAGGCAGAGGCTTTAACCCACTGAGCCACCCAGGCGCCCCATGCCTTATACATTTTAAAAGGGTGAATTTTATGATATGTAAATTATATCTCAATGACACTGTTAAAAGATCAGAATTAGAAATCTTTCCCAGATAGTAAAGCCAATTGTGAACGCCCAATGACGTAGACTAACCAGGTAAAGGACTGATCTTAGAAAGGCCTCAAGCCTGGAGCGGCTTGGGGATGCTATCTCTAGGAACTCAGCCTGCACTTCACTCAGTCTCCCAGCCCTGAGTGAGGGAAGTTCTGAAGCTGGTTTGCACCTGTTATTCACACCTGGCCAAAGGCAGGAGAGACAGGCAGGGTGGTGGCCAGGACAGAATAAATTGCCAGAAGACAGATAGAGGTGATTTTTCATTATTTGGAGGAATCTCTGTTCTAACTGCACAGCTCTGCAGGCCTATGAGGAACTTTGGGAACCTAGAAGTTATACTTAGTCTGGGGGCATGCACCATGCTTTCTGTAGTTATCTGTGAGTGTCTGTTTTGCAACATCTCTAACAGATTCCACTGCTGTCTTTCCACCAATCACACCACATCCCACTTTGAAAGCCATGCATTTAGACTGCCTATAATTGATTTCAACAGTTATCTGAGTAACTAGTACATGTCAGATCTGTGTTAGGGGCTAATGAGATAGCAGAGATTAAGAGAGCCTGGGTTCTGTGCTGATGATTTTGCCTATGAGTCTAATTTCCTTAACTATTTTTTAAAGTTTTTTTGAGGGCAAGTGTTATGCTTTCTATTTCTCTAATTAAGTCCAACTTGAAGCTTAGTAAAGAAAATATTTCTTCTGATTGCAAAGATAAATGTTCCTTAAGGGAAAGAAGCCCAGAGAAAGGAAAACTAATGCTTTAATGAGGTAATTTCACAATTATGCAGAGATTGTCCACCAAAATCTACTATTCCATTCTTAAACAGAAATAGAGTACATATATGCTGCTTGTAGTGGGGCACCACGCTTCCCAGACTCATGCTCTCCCCAGTGGAACCTGAGCAAAGTAATGCATGTCCTTGCCTGGCAAGGCAAAGTGACAATTCAGGTTGTTGGGTTGTTGCTATTGTTTTTTAACTTTTTGTTTGGTCTTTCTTTCAAGATTTTATTTAAAACAAGTTAGTTAACGTATAGTATAGTATTAGTTTCAGGGGTAGAATTTAGTGATTCCTCACTTGCATATAAGACCCAGTGCAAATCACAACATGTGCCCTCCTTAATGCCCATCACCCAGTTACCCTACCCCCCCCAACTACCTCCCCTCCAGCAATCCTCAGTTTATTTCCTCTAGTTAAGAGTTTCTTGTGGTTTGTCTCCTTCTCTGTTATTTTATTGTCCTTCCTTTTCCCTATGTTTATCTGTTTTGTTTAAATACCATAAAATTTCACTCCTATGTGGAATTTAAGATACTTTTATTTTAAGCAGGTCCCATGCCCAACATGGGACTTGAACTCAACAACCCTCAGTTTAAGAGTCACATGCTCGGGGCGCCTGGGTGGCTCAGTGGGTTAAGCCTCTGCCTTCGGCTCAGGTCATGATCTCAGGGTCCTGGGATCGAGTCCCGCATCGGGCTCTCTGCTCAGCAGGGAGCCTGCTTCCCTTCCTCTCTCTCTGCCTGCCTCTCTGCCTACTTGTGATCTCTCTCTGTCAAATAAATAAATAAAATCTAAAAAAAAAAAAAAAAGAGTCACATGCTCCACCAACTGTCAGCCAAGTGCCCCCTACAATTCCGTTTTAAGCAACACACAAATACAAGCTCTCTAGAATGATGGAGCCATAGAGGGAAGAAAACTGAACCCCAGTCCCAGACTATTAGGTGGGCAAGAAATAAACCTCTTTTGTGTTTGGGCCATTACGTTTTGGAGTCTGGTTTAGCAGTATACCCTACACTAAGACAGCTCTCTCCAGTGCAAAATGATTGATGCCTGACAAAATACTACTTGACTGCTAATTCACCTCATAAAATGTGGAGAACAGGATTCTTATGGTGCTAAACACTGGCAGAGACCCACTAGGCTTCCAGGGACTCAGAGAATAAGGGATTTATCTGGTGCTATGCAAAGCTGAGATACTCTTGGCATCTAAAAATGAGTATTAGGACTGTTAGCTCTTCAGCTGTACCTTATTCCTCTCTCCATGCCCAGTGCCTAGCACATTCTATTGTCAAGACACAGAGGAAGCAATCAATAAGTATTTCTGAAATAACCATTACCTTTTCACATTTATTACAGCACAGAGCACACTAAAATGCAAACATGTATCTTCTACCTCTATCCAGCACTCCGTGTTTCTTAAGTCTCTGTATTCCTACCACCTACCCATCCTGCATGTAAGAGGAATTCAGCATCTGATGAGTAAATTTATAAAGATTTCCCCTACAAACCCATGCAGGTGTAAGGCAATAAAAACAAAGAAAGAATAATAATGAAAATAATTTGCATATGAAGAACTCCTTTCTTCTGTGGTACTCCAAGTACTTCCATTAAACTCCCTAGCTGTCTTAGTCTGTTTGGGTTGCTATAAGAAAATATCACAGACTGGGTAGCTGATGAACAACAGAAATTTCTTTCTCATAGTTCTGGAGGCTGGAAACCCAAGATCAAGATGCTGGCATGGTCCGGTTCTGGTGAAGGCCCTCTTCCAGTCACAGACTGCCCATTTAGCTCCACATCCTCAAGTGGTGGAAAGGGCGTGTTAGTTCTCTGGGGGTCTATTATAAGGCACTGATCCAGCTCATGAGGCTTCTGCCTCATGACCTAACCCCCTCCCAGAAGCGCCCCCTCCTGACACCATCACCAGGGGCATCAGGTTTTCAACATAGGAAAAGCAGGGACACAAACACTCAGACCAAAACACCAATCGTCCTAAGACAGATTCAGAAAATCACAGACTTGTAAAACTGGAAAGAACATCAGAAGCCAAGCGCCAAAGATGAGGAAACTGAATGTGAGGAAATTAAAAGCACTTAACCTAGGTAACAGGGTTAACCCGCCTTAAATAAGAGGCTTGCAGGATCCAGCACTGCCACTAGGGCTGCACCTCATTCCTGCTCATCTCCTCAACGACATAGCCTCCAACACTGTGGGTATTCAACAGCGCAATGAAAAGATATGACCAGTCAGATCAAGCAATTTCTGTGAAAGTCATAGCTGCGTGATCACAGATATTCTTACCTCCGTCAACTAAAATTTCTGGATCACTTGAGTTTAAGATGTTTGGATTTTGTAGTAAGATCAAAACCTAACTTCTATGAACTACTTTTTTCCTGTAACTAATTGTTCCTAAGAATATAATTATTAAAATCTTAAAAAAAAAAAAAAACCAAAAACAGAACATAACCCTTCAGTCTAGTCCAGAGTAAAGATGGGAGAAAGTTTAGCTTTTAATTAATGTTATAGTCTTGAGATCATATTAAAACTACACTGCTCATATGCCCCCCTGAACATCTCCAGATAATTTAATGCTTATACACTGTCAGTTATTTTCCTTATTATCTTGTAATTGTTTTAGAGGTAAGTTAATCTCTACCAAAACAAGAGAGAGATTACCAGGATTTGATTTGTTTTGACAAGCAATCACAAGGAATTTATTACAGAGCAAGAAAGGTCTGAAGAGAACAAGAAACACCAACACATACCTTTTAAAGATAAAAAGACTAACATATTTTTTAATAGGACCATGTTTTGTTTATTTTTCCTAAGCCTTTCTTGCCCTCAGAGTGTGACATGTTATTTATTTCAGCATATCAGATCCCTGATTTACCTGGTATAGGGAAAAGGACTAATACCATTTTAGATTTATGTTACAACATTAAATCTTGGAATTTGAGATAGAAGAATCAAATGTGTTGACTTTTTGAGAGATTTTAAAAATATATTCTATGGCTAAACTCAACAACACAAGAAACAACAGGCGTTGGCAAGGATGTGTAGAAAAAGAACCCTCATGCACTGCTGATGAGAATGCCAACTGGTGCAGTTGCTGTGGAAAGGAGTATGGAGGCGCCTCAAAAAATTAAAAATAGAATTACTGTATGATTCAGTAATTGCACTACCGGGTATTTACCCAAAGAATACAAAAACACTAATTCAAAGGGATACATGCACCCCTAATATTTACAGCAGCATTATTTATAATAGCCAAATTATGGAAGCAGCCCAAATTTCCACCGACTGATGAATGGATAAAAAAGATGGGATATACATATATACAATGGAATGTTATTCAGCCATAAAAAAAGAATGAAATCTTGCCATTTGCAATGACATGGATGGAGCTAGAGAGTATAATACCTAGTGAAATAAGAGAAATAAGAGAAAGACAAATACCATATGATTTCATGCATTTAAGAAATTAAACAAGAATTTAAAGACACAAAATAAACAAGCAAAGGGGATAAAAAAGAGAAAGAGAAATCCAGAAACAGACTCTTCTGTTTTTTATCTTTAACAGATGGTTGCCAGAGGGGAAGGGGATGAAGGGATGGGTTAAATGGGTGTTGGGGATTAGGGAGGACACTTGTCATGATGAGAGCACTAGGTGATGTGTGACATTGTTGAATGACTATATTGTACCTCTGAAACTAATACAACACTGTATAATGTGGAAGCATTGACTACACTGAAGCCTTCAATTCTTCAAGTATTAATCATCTCAGAGCCCCTCAATATGGTTTCAGCTCCACTTTTCTGTGTGGAATTCAGTTTGAGACTGCAAACAGCCTAATCAACAAATCCAATGACCCTTGCATTGAATGCTGACCTTTCTGCTTCTGACACTGTTGATCAACTCTTTCCTTCCTGAAAGCATCCATCTATGGTTTCTGTAGCGCTGTTCTGGTTCTTCTTCCTCTCTGAGAATTCTTATCTCCTTTGATAGTTCTGTATCTTCCTTCTTGCACTCCCCGATCAGATCCACTCACCAGTCTGGCCCTCTGTTCTTCTTACGTGATAGTCTTCCTCTCTTAGAGCCTCACGATCTCCTCTGCATGGATGACCCTCTCCTTGACTCCAGGGCCTCCTGGGCATTTCCACCAGATGATGTCATCTCAAACTCAACATGTTTTAAACCAAGTATACCTCCTCCTAAAATCGTATCCCCCTCCTGGTCTTTCTGTTTCTGTAGAATATAACAAAATGCCCCTGGCTACTCAGACTACAACCTCAGAAATCTATTTCACTGTGCTTCTAAATTTAGCCACCTTGGGCAAGCCATTTTACCTTCTGACCCATGGTTTCCTCATCTGAAAAAAAGAGAAAAATCACATCTGGCAGGTCTGAAAGGATTATGTATATGAAAACACCTGCATAATTAAGTCAATAAATGTCTCTCTTCTCTCCAGCAGTACCTATGGCTCCCAACCAAGGAAGAAAAAAACAAATCAAAAAACCTCTTTGAGGGTGTATGTCGTGTTTCTTTGTATAATGCCTTACACAGCAGCTTGTATGTAGAAGTAGCCTAATAAATGTTCATTGATGTCCATGGATAAGCAACTGAAGGAGTAAGTCAAGAAGTATCAATAAGGAATCACAAAATATTAAATAAAATCAAAAGCAGAGGGCTATTATCTACACCTCAACCAATCTAGATGATATTTGACTCCTAATAGGCTCTGATAATTACCTGCTGCAAAAAGGTATATCCAATAGTCCTAAGCATCTAGCACTTGTCTCTGTGCATCTAGCACTTGTCTTTGGGGGATACAAGAGAACTGAAGAGCTGGCCCTGCTTCTGGGGGCTCCCCAAGATCCCCCTGTGGCTCACCTAAGTTTAAAGTCAAGAATGTTCATTCCTCACAGAAAGCAAACACTTTGGATTTTAAGCCAGAAAAAAAAAAGAAAAGAAAAGAAAAGAAAACAAAATACTCACATGTCAAAAGCACTGAACTCCAATGTTAAGCGAGCTGGCAGCCCAGCAGAATCACCTGGACAGAAGCATTATCACATTTTCCATTATGAGTCAGTAATAGCAGCATTCATAACTAAAATGTTTGTGAATAATTTTGTTCTCTTTCTTGAGCCCTAAGTGCCCTGTCCAATTCCTGGTCATCCATATTCAACAGGGACTTAGCAGAAGATGCCAGAGCTTTTCTAAATTGGAGGAATTTGTCCAGACTATAAAAAAAGATTCATTGAGAAAAAAATTTTCAATCTCCTCCCTCAGCAATTTTAAGTAGTCAATATTAATTTTTTGGGTTAATAATGGGAGTCTCACTACTCTCTTTCTTTTCCCCACAACAGAGGAAAAGAAGTGAAAATGAGTTTTTGTCAAAAGCCAGGAAGTAAAAGGGGATAAAAGGTATGGCACATGGAATATAATCAATGTTACTGTAATAGCACTGTATGGTGACAGAGGGCAGCTACGCCTGTCGTGAGCAGAGCATAATGTATAAACTTGTCAAATTACTATGTTGTAAATCTAAAACTAATGTAGCACTATGTGTAAATGACACCCAAATAATAATTAATTAATTAATTAAACACAGTCAGGAAGTAAAATAGAAACCAGTGAAGAACATGAATTATAAAAGACAAAGGTGGGAAAGCTGACCCTATACTGGAGGGCAGAGAGCATAACAGAAGATGACGGGATACTGAGTTACTGTCACCCACCATTGTAGTAATAACCCTTAATGTCCTTGGGAGCTTCATCCAGCCGGTACTCATTCAGTTTCCTCTGGGTCAACTCATGCCAGAATCCAACGTCCAAGGCACTGCTAAAGGGGGCGAACTGCAATTTGGACAGCCCAGGATCCCCCGGAGCTGCTGCCATTATTTGCTGCCTACTAGAAAACAAAACAGAACACAGCAAAATAGCACAACATATGGTGAGGGAAAAAAAAAATTTTGTAATAAGGCATAACCAAAACAAACAAGCAAAAAACGATGGGAGGTATACAGGCTACCTAAAGACCTAACTGAAAATCACCCTGATTCGGCCTATATTGCTAAGTTTCACCTCCTGACAACACAAATGATTTTCTAAGTAAATTCTTTCTCTTAGGCCTTTCTGACCTTTATCTCTGGGTATCTCCCTTTCTTGTTCAAGTCAGTCTGATGGCAGCACGAGTGCTATGCCTTCATAGACATAATCAGAGTCACAGAAATTTTTGTCCTCCTGTGTGGTCCTGGAGAACTTCACACATGTAAAACCTGAGTCCAGCAGGTCAGAAACACAAGGCCAACTATCCGAGCTCTGAATGAGAGCTGCACTTGAGCACCTCCCGCCCCCGCTGAGGAGAATGAACAAATTTCTGCCCACCTAGCCTGAATTTTTTTACATCTCATCTTTTATCTTTTAAATGTATGGAAAATTTGCATTTTACTGTATATACATATTTTAATATTTCATTCTCCCCCTCAAATCATCAAATAAATGTGACCCTCCTGGCAATCAGGCATGCGCACACTGTAACTCTCCTACTCCCGCACACACACTCAGGGGTCACCACTGCCAGCTGGAGAAGCACAATACTAGAGGACCTTGGTATTTCCAAAAAGCAGAAGTGGGGGAGGTCTCTTCACTTTCCACTCTAACTTCCCTATGACCAGACAGAGTAATATTTCTGCAGCAGAATGTATGAAGAGTCACATTAGATGACAACAGTTCACATCAACCACATCATAGTTTTGAGCCAAGATTATTACATAGCTTTCCGTTTTCCAAACTTGTTGGATTTGGGAATTAAGATCTAGCAAGCTTTCGGGGGCGCCTGGGTGGAGCCCCAGGTCAGGCTCTCTGCTCAGCAGGGAGTTTGCTTCTCCTTCTCCCTTAGTGCACATGCATGCACACGCTCTCTCTGTCTCTGTCTCTCTCTCTCTCTCAAATAAATAAATAAATAAAATCTTTAAAAAAGAGAGAGATAAGCTTTCGACTGATAATAACTAGATGGTAAAGTGCTAAGTTAGCACTACATGAAAATGCTAAAATTCCAGGAGATGAGTATGGAGTAGGGAGGAAGTCTCAGAGAAGGTGCTCTTTAAAACCCCCCACCGCCTTAGTACGCATTCTCAGTATCATACGTTAGACAATGCCTGACCCGAGATTTTCAAACTTTCCCCACCTTGAGGGCTTATTAAAAACTGAAGATGAAGGGACACTTGGGTGGCTCAGTCAGTTAAGTGTCTGCCTTCAGCTCAGGTCATGATCTCGGGGTCCTGGGATCGAATCCCTTATCGGGGTCCTTGCTCAGCGAGGAGCCTGCCTCTCCCTCTGCCGGCTGCTTCCCGGTTTCTCTCTCTCCCTCTGACAAATAAATAAATAAAATCTTAAACAAAACTAAACGAAACTAAACTGAGGATGCCTGGGGTCCAGCTGCTGGAGAGGAGAAGAGAGGATGAGGGTGACCAGGAGTCCCCAGGTTTGACTAGTGCTCAGGCAGGTCTGATTCAAGTTTGGTACTACTTGATGGCTTCAGGCCACCGGCACTCTTACTTTTGGAGGGCCCACTTCTAAACCATTTCAAATATATTTAAATGTACCCTCATCCCATATTAAATAATTTCTGGCTTTTAATTATTTGAAAGGCTTTTTATAATTCTGTACTCTCAGAATGTTCATCTCTTTCCAGGTCACATCTATTTCCATTGGCCCAGGGAAAGCTTATGGATCCCATGCACTGAGACTTCAATGCCCAAAGGAGAATCAGACCCTCGTATAGGTGATCTGGGGGCTTCGCATTGAGAAACGTGGGTCTAGAATACCCAAATGGCTTCCTCTAATCACTCCCTCTACTCTTCCTCCACAATGCTTTCCGCTATTGGTTTTTGAAAGAATCCATGCTCGGCCCTCTCCTTGGTCTGTAAGTTTTCTCAAAAGCAAAATTATTCATTTTCTACATTAATTTCTATTTATATGCCAGTGAACTGTAGGACTATATTTCTAGAGAGCTAACCTCCAAACAAACAGTTGACCCTTGAACAACACAGGTTTGAACTGCATGAGTCCACACCTACATGGAGCTTTTTCCAATAAGGTACAGTACTATAAATGTATTTTCCTTAAGGTTTTCTTAATAATATATTCTTTTCTCTAGCTTACTTTATTTTAAGAATACACTCTATAATACATATAACCTAGTTGTTCGTGTTAATCGACTATGTGTTAATGCTATGTGTTAATTGACTGTTGATGTTATCAGTAAGGCTTCTGGCCAAGAATAGGCTTTAATTAGTTAAGTTTTGAGGAATCAAAAATTGTACATGGATTTGACTATGTGGGGGTCGGCACCCCTATCGCCCACATTGTTCAAAGGTCATCTGTATGTTTTAAAGCCAAGACTTGGATTTCTCACAGACAACTCAAGTTTGGCAAACCCCAAACTAAACATTTCTTTTCCCCAAATTCTGCCCATTTCCCAGTATGTCCTAGTTAACTTAATAGTACCAACCATATCCGAGGTCAAAACCTCAAAGTCATCTTCAGTTTTTCTATTTTTCACATTCAGTAAATCAGTAATTGCTAGAAGCTAAACCTTAAATGGGCCTCTGGAATGAGATGAAGGTGATAGCTACAGAGCATTGACCAGGACGAGGCACTGCAGCAGGGCATGCACCTGAATTTACTCCTCTTAAAAGCCCTAATAAGTGACAGTTCCGGTTTTACAGAGGAAGAGACTGAGGTTCAGAGAGGTAAGAAGTCCACAGAAGGACATACAGGTAGGAAAGTGCGGTGAAGTGGGGAGGGCGAGGATCCAAATTCCATATGCCCATACTCTTCATGCAATTTTGTGCTTCCTATCCAAGTCAGCTTCTCTTCTCTCCTCCATCCCCCTGCAAAGGTCAGGCCCACCATCTCATACCTCAGCTCCTGAGTTAACATGCTCACAGGTCACTGCCTTTGTCTTCTTCAATGCTTTCCACTATTCTGTCTTCAAACAAGACATCTATATTGCTACTGGAACTGATTTGCACAGGGCACTCCCTTGTTTAAACAAACAAAACCTTACCAGCCTTACCCCCAGAAAGAGTAAGGTGCCAACACTGTCTCAGCTTGTTTGTTTCCCAGCCTTACGCCTTTCCCTAGGAAACCTCTCCCCATCTCTACCATGAAAACTCCTTCTCATCTATTAAGATTTTTTATGAAGCTCTCATTAACGCCCACAGTCAGTGGGCATCAATGGGTCCCTTCTCTGTGATGACAGATGATAACTTCCATTAGGGCGTTTGCCATCATGAATCATACTTGCTTTTTTGATTTTATGCTTTTCAAAACTTTTTAAATAATAGCAGTAGTAGTAGTAACTATTCTAATTGAATTTTTTTTAAAGATTTTATTTATTTATTTGACAGACAGAGATCACAAGTAGACAGAGAGGCAGGCAGAGGGAGAGAGGAGAAAGCAGGCTCCCTGCAGAGCAGAGAGCCTGATGCGGGGCTTGATCCCAGGACACCAGGATCACGACCTGAGCTGAAGGCAGAGGCTTTAACCCACTAATTGAATTTTTATTCTGTGCCAAGCACTAAACATTTTACACATTATCTTAGGACAAGCTCAAAGTGATTGCATTATGCCTAATTTATAGAAGAGAAATGGAGGCACTGAGGTATCAAGTAACTTGCCCAAAGTAACTCAGTTAGGAAGGAAAAGAGCTGAGATTATAATCCACGTTGACTGGCTTCAAAGCCCCAACTCTCTCATCACTATATCTGTACTGCCTCGAAGGGAGACACCCCTTTGCAGAGCCTTTATATTGCCTATCAGCCGCACATATGTGAAAAAAAACATTTTGAAAAACATTTTCATACTAACTTACTCTCCAACAGAGTCAAAAGAAAAAGGTCATAGCCAGAGTAATCATCCACTATGGAAGGAAATCAACACAGCAGCAGACAGTGGTACAAATGGATCTCTGAAAGCCTCTGTGTGATGGGTCATCAGGCTCCTACACGCTTTAGTGATCCACAACTTATTCTTAAAGGTCAGCAGTAATTCATCATCCATTTGGACGACCCGCTGAGGTCATCAAGATGGAATTTTGCCAGTGCCAGAGATGAAAGAGAAGACTCTCTCCTATACCACACTTCAACAGCTGGGAAAAAATGACTCAAGAAGACCACTTAGAAGATGACAGATGGGCATACTAACAAAGTGATATGCATAAGAGACACATCCTTTAAACATTTTCTGACTTATTTGAGTCTTTAGAAATTTCAAACAGAACCCAAGAGCCTATTTCACAAGAGAAAATGGTTGGTATTCAGCCACTGAACTACTGCTTGACAGGCTGAGGAAACAGAAAGGTCCTCAGCAGCAGCAACATGTGATGAGGACATTACTGGAAACATCTGAAGAGCACACTCAAGTAAAACTGCATCATTTAAGAACCCATACATCTGTGTCACATTGCCATCTCCTTAAGCTAAAAGGGAAGATCTAAGGAAGTAATGATCAGAATGGAATTCTGGAAGGAGTAGTGAGTTATAGATGCAAAGTTATTTATGTGTCACTAACCTAGATCCAAACAGCACCTGCTTCCTAAAAAAAAAAAAAAAAAAAAAAAATTACATGCCTGTACAACCCTAGACAGCACAAGGTGAGAATTCTGGCCTCTGCTTTGCTTAAAAAGTTAAAGATTATATCTACCATACTTCAACACTACAAACAGACATATTCAAGGAAGGAAACTGACAGGGGCATCAATATAAGTGTGGTTCACTTCATTTCTAACTATTTCTATCACATTCAGGATGTGAAACCTGGGAGTTACACAAAATGGGATTGTGTCACTTCCACTGAAAGAGAGAGGCTTTGATGAGGATTCAACACTGTCATGAGCAAGAATCCCAGCAGTAACCAAAATATCCAGTCAAGATTTAATTTAAATAGCAGGTGGGTAGTTAAGCAATACAAACTCTGGGGAGGTGAGAAAGATATGCTTTATTTATTTATTTTCTTAACCAGGAAAGCATCATGAGGTTTGCTGTGTCTACAGATTAAAAAGTACCACCACCAAAATGGAACAAAGACCAAGATCCTTTTTTTAAAAGGGGGGTGCGGGTGGGAATCACCAAAAGAAATTCTGTCTCAATTAGGAGGAAAAAGATTCAGCTTTCTCCTAAGTCCGATTCAAATCTCAGGCTGTTTGTGGATATTTAAAGACAAACAAAGGTTTGGTCCAAGAAGAGCAGATGAAAAAAGAGAGTCCAGGAGGGCTGGGGAATGATGTGAGTGAGGACAGGTGGACCCCACAGCCCACATGTGGAATGTGGCAGAGATGGTGGGGGCTCACAGATCTCAGGGAGCCAACGGCTTGCTGCATAGAATACCCATCGCAGGTTTCTGTTTTTGTGAAAATACGCCCTGTGCCCTTGGTGGTTTCGTCTTTTGAGCAGCTTAATCTTCTATCCATTTTTGGTTAAAATAAGCAGAAGTGGGTAATGAAGGTTTTCTTCATAGACGTCCTGGTTTTCCTTTTTCAACTTTGTTGCCAGTTGTCCTAGTGATAGAAGGAGCTCACGGAAATATTTTACAGAGGGAAGAGGGGGCCAAGCTAGCTCAATTCTTCCTCAGGGATTGGGGATCAGGGAAAGTTGATTACTCAGCCTGAGTCAGCTGACCTACTCACTCACAATGCACTAATATACAGAGACTCAAATGAGCTCTTTATAAAGTCCCTGAGGTAATATGTGGGATAAATAATTCTTCTGTAAATATGGGTTCGAAATCACTTTTAACTTGGATTCTGTGCTGACCTCTGGAGGCCAAAGCAGAGGCTTCCTTGCTAGAAGGGGCCAGGGGCCGGCCCCGTGTTGACTGTGAGCCCTTCCCATGTGTACCACCCAAACGTGGTGCAAATTTCAGGCTTTATGAAAATAAAACTAAGTCACATTCAGCAATTTATACAAAGTAGGAGCTCAAAAAACACCACTGAGAACTTGCCAAAAGTGTTTTTTACAAATGGTCCTAAACCTTGGGTACTGCTATTCTTTAAAGTCAAATCCCCACAGGAAATGGGTAACAGTGGTTGCCTCCCAAGAAAGCAGACATGGAGTCAGGAGACAAGGGTGTAGAGAGACTTATTTTCACTGTATGGCCCTATTCTCTCTGAATTTATGTTCAAAATTCAATGAATTTTGTGTATGTGGAATAACAATACAGAAATAAATAAAATAATTAAAGAAAAAAGTCCTAAACCAATGGCAAGACGGGGAATGAAAGACACCCAAGACTACCAGCATAGCAGCTTTAATTCCAAGAAACAACAGCTGAGAGATCCCTGGTGCAAACCATGTCTTACTCATCTTTCTTCAGCCCTCAGCACACTGCCTAGACTATATTAGGAGCTCAGTAAATGTTGACACACAGTAATAGTCCTCTTCCCCCAAAAAAGGCCAATAGATGGATACTATAATGAGACAAATTACAGCAGACCTTAAATATTACTAATAGCCTGAACTGTCCAAATAAGAAACAGATTGGCTGGAGAGATAATGAATTTTCCATTAACGGAAGTGTCCGAGCATATATTAGATGATTATTTGCCCAGTTATATTGTACAAAGGATTACCGTATCAGGCAGTCAGATGAGACCAGGGTTTGGCAGGCTTTTTCTGAAAAGGGCCAGATAGTAAATATTTTAGTCATTGCATGCCAAAACAGTTTCTGTCATAGTTTCTTCTCCTTTTTTACAATGCTTGAAAAATGTAAAAACAATCCTTAGCTCATGGACTGCACACACACAAAAAGGCCTTGGTCAGGATCTGACCTGAAGGCTGCAGTTTGAGGACCCTCGGACTAGACGATCTTCTACACCTGTCATTTGGTGAAGCAGACTGCAAGGCCACAGTTGCTGTTCTACAGTAGAAACCCTGTAATGTTGCAAATACATCTTTATGAACTGGAAAACCAAGTCTACACAAAACACTCACACATATGTCAGCATCAGGAAGCTACCATGAAGCTCAGTTAATATTTACTGAAGCTTGGAGCATCTGGGCGGATCAGTCGGTTGGGTGGCTGACTTGATTTCAGCTCAGATCATGACCTCAGGATCCTGGGATCGAGCCCCACATAGGGATATGCGCTCAGCAGGGAGTCTGCTTGGGGAATCTCTTTCCCTCCCCCTTTGCCCCTCCCCCTGCTCTCTCTCAGATAAATAAATAATGCCATTAGTGGAATGTCACATACAAAACTGGCATATTACCACACATCTGATGGTTTCCTACTTTTTCCTGGACCCCTACTACTACCTTCCAACTTTTCTGGAGCCACCTTGGTGGCCCCACCACTCCTCACCTCTGACTTGATGTTGAAGAAGCATCAAGCTGCTTGGTGCTCCCCTAACATGCCTGCTGTCTTGCCTCCTCAACTCTGAACAAACAGCTACCTCTGTCTAAAAGACACCCTTGTCCCTGTGACTGACGCACTTCTCAAAATCCAGCTCAGAGGTTATCTGCTCCAGAAAGTGTTCCCAGAGCTGCCCTTCACTCTCATTACTCTTTGTTTGCTCTTCTCCATCGGCTACAGTTAATCACTTCTGTCTCTGAGCTACCTCCATGTTTAGTATTATTGTCCAGCTCTTCACTGATCTGTCTACCCCCGTCAATCTGATTGTAAACTCTAAAGCTACAGATCCTGGATCATATTTCTCTCAATATACCATAGTCTCTTGCAGAGTGGCTCTCAAATGTTAAAGATGAGTTCTAGAAACCTTTTATGGGTACCTTCTACAAGAGAAGCAAGAGAGGGCGCCTGGGTGGCTCAGTGGGTTAAAGCCTCTGCCTTCGGCTCAGGTCATGGCCCGGCTCTGCTCAGCAGGGAGCCTGCTTCCCCCTCTCTCTCTGACTGCCTCTCTGCCTACTTGTGATCTCTCTGTCAAATAAATAAATAAAATCGTAAAAAAAAAAAAAGAGAAGCAAGAGAAAGAAATAAGCCAGGCTTTTGCAATTGGGAAGACAAAGCTCATTACCATGGAATGTGGTGATTAGAGTAAGAAATCATGAACAACATATGGAAATAGTCCATATACTCAGAAGGTCGCTAAACCTATTGTTTTTTTTTAGGACTAAGACCTTAGTAGGCAAGAGATATGCATGTCAAATCAATTGAAATGAAACCTTAATCAAAACATTACAAAATTAGTAAAGAATAGATCTTTCTTCCTGAAAATATCCCCATGGTATAGGAGTTAAAAGCTTACATTTATAGTCACAAAGTAACTTTCCACAAAAAAATGATTAATTTCAAAGGAGAGAAAAAGTGACTTTACAGTAACAAAATCTGGCAGACACCATCTTCATGGAGGAAATGAAGTTAACACCAGCATCAATGGGACGAACAGACAAGCATGCTGTCTGATGGAATGCCACGAAAAGCATAAACATCTACAGCGCTCAGCTAAAAACATGACTTGGGGCTCAGTGAGAGTAAATGTCAGGTAAACCCTAACTGAAAAATATTCCATAAAAGGACTGAGACTGGCTTATAATCTTCCGAAGTGTCAAGGTCTTAAAAGTCAAGGGAAGACTACAGAATTGTTCCAGAGTGAAAGAGAAAGACATGATGACTAAGGGCAACATGTGATCTTGGGTTGACACTCTGCTTCTATAAAGGTTGCTACTGAGACAAAATCTAGATGTAGTCTCTGGGAGAAGCATATATGAAAGGTCTTTGTCTTATTCTTGTAAGGTTTTTGAAGTTTGAAACTGTTCCAAAATAAATTATGAAGACAATTTTAACGCCTGCACACACCTAGCCTGTTATATTCAATAGGCAAAACCAATTAACATGATAGAAGTTAGAAGAGTAATTATAGGCTGGGGTGGGGCTAATGACTGGGAAGGGGAAATAAGAAGCCTTCTGGGGAGCTGGACATACTCTATATACCTTGAGCTGGGAGCTGGTTATAGGGCACATATATATGTAAAAACCCATGAGCTATAGATCTATGGTTAGTGCACTTTACTATATGTATACTATACTTAGAGAAAAAAAGTAAAACAGAAACCCCAGTATTCAAGCTACCATGACGCTACAAAGAACCTTCCTGTATTCATTTAATAGTTAACAGATGACCTATTTAAATCTAGCTTTGGTGAAAAGAAATTCATTGCTCTAAATAAGTCTAAACGAAGTATCATTTCCATAAATTTCCCTGGCATCTGTTATTAAAGAAGCTAAAGAAGGAAATATTTTGGCTTTGCTGCTTAGATAATTAATTGGAGCAGGAAGGCTCCCTGTTGAGTCTGTCCAACTGGTCTCCCTCTGGTGGGGGGCCAACAGGATTGGACACAGCAAATATTAAGCCAGTATAGGATTTTTGTAAAAATGAAGAAGTAAAATTGGTAGAAGATAAACCACAATCATGGTGATAAAACAAACAAACTTGTCTTCAGGGAAACTAGACCCTTGGAGGGACAGCAGAAAAAGAGACCAGCCTCACTGTACTAAAAAAATGCCTTGCTATCACTTTCCACTATGTATCATTGGATTTTTATTTGTCTGCTTTGGGAGCGCAGGGGGACTTTTAATGGTTCAGAGAAGGGAGGCTAAAGTGATAGCAATTGGAGGTCTGGTCTTCAGATAGACCCAAGTGTGAGTTCCAGTTCCAACTCTCACTAGCTGAGGAAGCACGGGCAAGGAACTTCATCCCCTGTGCCTTGATTTCTCATCTGCAAAATCAGGATAATTGTACCCAAGCCCTGAGGTTGTTGGGCTAAATGAGAAAGTGTGTGATGTGCCTGTTCCAGTGCCTGGCACAGTCAGCAGTCAATTAATGGTACGGCTATTAGTTCTTGTCAACACATCCTCCCACATTAGCCAACAGCATCTGACTAATGTGTTTGCCCTTCCCCATACTCACTATGAAAATTTTCTCTGCCTCCAACACGCCTCATTGAAGCCGCCCCTCCCTCAAAGGAGCACTGCAGTCACAACAGAGGTTTAATTAAAATGGAACGGATGGTCTCCTGCTATAGGTCACCAAGGAGAAGTCCAGAGGAATAAGTTCTAAGGGTTAGGAGCACTTTGTGTTCAGTTTCTCTGAGGCCGTGTGGGGCCATTCACTTAGCAGAAGTGCCAGAATAACCGCAGTCTGGCCCCAAAGTACCTTCTCTGGGCCAAAATGGAGCACAAAGAGCAGACTTCTGTTCTCATTCTCCCAGCTGCGAGCTCTGGCAGTCATTAAAATAAGCACCAAACCATATGGCCAAGTCCTACTAACAAACAGAGTATATTCTTAGCTGCTGATGGGTTAAAAAAAAAAAAATGAGGTGGAGACGGTCAGGAGTGGGGAGAGGGCCCCTTTGGCATATGGAGCCAATGAATGTTTTGTCAGCTAATGATGCTCTGCGAGTTCATGAGTTTTGGAAATAATGTGCAAGGCTGCCAAAGAGGGAGGTTTACAAGCCCTCCCTTCCAAAAGGAGGTGGGGCAAAGTTCCAAACTTAGAAGACAGATTAGGCTTAACCAGAAGATGAAAACTCAGGACTCCTACAGGGGAACCAGCTGGGTTCAGAAGCCTCGATTCTTTTTAAAAATCACATCAGAGTCAAGATGCCCTTGAGCCAAACCGATGTCTCCACAACACACCAAGTCATCTAAAATGGCTCTTTTTATGATTGTACTGTGAAGTGGTCACAGCTAACCACATAAGCAGAGAAGGTAACTGCTATTGCGGATGAGTTGTCTCCCTCACTTCACGTATGCCACCTTTACCCCTACAAATCGACATTATTTGCTTCTTTAAGAAGTCAATCAGAGAACTGACAGTCACCTCCAAAGTCTTCAAACTATAACCTTCATTCTCACTGGCTACTTGTGCGAGTTGTTTTTCTTTGGTTTTCCTTCTGCTTTAATAACCTTAAGCTTCATACACACTCTATTCTTGTTCAGCCTGTTTTTGAGAGTGGGTCCACTGGCTACCAGCACTGTAGGGCGTCCAAACCTACGAAGGAGAGGTAGTGACAGCTGTGAAAGCTGAGAAGGCCTGTGAGAGAGGAGAGACAATACAAGGAAGACGGAGACTGGTTGCTTGCTTTTGAGTTCTTTTTGTTACCTGTACCAATCAACAGTGTCACTTTGCTCCATTCTGTATCTGAGGGACAGCCACCTGGATTCACCCAAATCACTGTGGAGCCTTGTGTCAATGAACAAGTAAAATCCATGATGGTTTCCTGAAAGCTGGCTGAGTTATGGAGGCTAGATTCTGAGTAACAGAGGCTCTGTGTTTTTCAGTTTCAGTGATATTTAAGGAGTCCTGGAAAAGGAAGAGGGGCTGAAAGATTGGGCCAAGCCAATACTTGATACCAGATTTTCAAAATATTGATTTCCAAAGATGAGAATAAGGTTGGATTCTACATCCCACTGGACAGAGATTTTGCTCCCAGGAGGAGTGTCATGTGGGCCATTCTAAACCACGTGGCACTTTTGTACAATTAGGAAACTGCAACCCTTCCTCAAGACGTTTTACTTCTTCCCTTAGAAAACTGCTGTAATACACTGATAGGTTGGCTCAAGACATTTTACCCTTGATTGCCAGAAAGTTGGTGCTACAAAAATAAATCCATGATGCCTATGACCTATACAAAACACCCCTCAGGTGTGGCCTCTTACTCAGTGTACTACTTGTACAACTGAATGAAGCAGTCCCAAGTAATTATAAGAGGCCACTATGGTTTAAGAACAAGTCATAACAGATTAACAACACTTCTTTCTTAATCAAAGAACCACAGACATAGGACTTAGGATATCTAGACTTCAGCAAGGTCTCTGACAAGAATGCTCCAAATATCCTAGTAGACAAGATGAAGATGTCATAACTAGATATACTGACATAATCAGAGGCATCAAAAACTGGTAAAGTAATCTTATTCGAAGAATGTTGGTTAAGGTATGAACTGATGTTAATAAGGAGCTAATAGGTGTTCATTGGCTCATTCTTTGGTCCTGCCCAATTTATTTTTATTTGTCTGTGTGGACAAATATTCATCAGTATTTACTAAGTATTTCATGTGTGCTGAACCCTGTGTTAGGGGTCTGGAACAAGGAAACAGAAATCACATAAACATATTTTAAATAAGGTATAGTTACCGCATTTTACCAATAACCTGGATAATGATAAAGGTTTGCTTATCAATTCTATACACGACATTAAGCAGGAAGGAATAGGTAATATAATGGATAATAAAAGTTCAGAATAGGGACACCTGGGTGGCTCAGTGGGTTAAGCCTCTGCTTTCGGCTCAGGTCATGATCTCAGGGTCCTGGGATCGAGTCCCGCGTCGGGCTCTCTGCTCGGCAGGGAGCCTGCTTCCCCTTCTCTCTCTCTGCCTGCCTCTCTGCCTACTTGTGATTTCTGTCTGTCAAATAAATAAATAAAATCTTTAAAAAAAAAAAAAGTTCAGAATAAAAAAGGTTCTGACCAGCTGATATAACAGGCCTATTTTAGTAGGACTAAAAACTTCATAGAGGTAAATATAGGGTCTTAAATCTCAATCAAAAAAAAAAATTGGACAATGCATGCTGATACACTGGAGGCAGTATGGTAACGGAAGGGCCTAGCTTCATAAGCCAGAGACATCTGAGTTAAAATCCCACCTCTGCTATATCTAGCCACACAATCTTGGGCAAGTCATTTAATTTCTCTGAGTCTGTTTCCCCACCTATAAGATGGGACATCAACTGTGTATAGTTGTATCACTGTGTGGATTCAACTATAAAATGCATGTATCTGACACAGGAGGTACTCAAAAACATAATGTTTCCAATAAAACGTGTCAGAGACAGAGGGATTTCTACTTAGTTATTCCCTCAATAAACTTCAATATATTATATACAAGTTCTTGCGCTATATTTCAGCATTTAATGGCAAAAAGCTAAGGTCTTTGCATTTTAGGATCTAAGTTTTGAGGGTTAGATGACCAGGAATGATAGTATAGCAATCTGTGGATAAAACCAGTGCCGCAGAGTATGGTATAAGTGTTTGTACAGACTGTTATGGGAGGAGGAAGGAGAGGTATCTAAATTAGACTGAAAAAGCAGGGATTTATATTTTAGCAAAGATCGGTATTTTAGAAAGGGCAGTGCAGCACCACTGAGGGCCAGACAGGGCAAGCAGCTCAGAGGTCATGCAGGAATACAGAAAGAAGTGAGAAGAGCCCAGACTAAGGCAGTGGGAGAGAAAATGGAGGAGAAAATGTGTTAAGAGATATCAAGGAAGGAGAATCTGTAGAACTTTGATGACTACCTGGGACGGGATGAGAGGGAAAAGTCCAAGATGACTCCAAGGCTTTGGTTTGAATGACTAAATGGAAGGAAGAGAATGCGTCAGAATGGATGTAGAAAGAACTATAGCTTTGGAGGGAAGCTGATGAGTTTCACTTTGGACTCACTGAGTTTGAGGACTGGTTCTCAGGAGAGATCCCAGCTCAGGGCACAGAACAGGGGTCTTTGGCACACTAAGTAGGAACTGAAGTTGGGGGTGAGAAGAGCACAGAGTATAAGGCAGAGCCTTGGAGAAAACTAGCATGTAAGGGACAAAAGGAGGAAAAAAGGATACAATGGATACAGGGGGAAACAGCCAGAGAGACAGCACAAAGCAGGAGTGGTTTTCATAAATGAAGCAATATATCAGCAATATCAGATGTGCTCAGAATTCAAGACAAGGAAGGAAAAAATGTTCAGGAGTTTTGGTAACACGGAGGTGTGAAGACTAGGGAGAGCAATTTTGGAGGAGCTGGGGGTGGAAGCAGGATTTTAGTGAATGACGACTTCAGGAAGTCAAGAAATGTGGTTGGGAAGAGGTGGTGTAATGACAGAAGTTAACAGGAAGGTGTTTTGTGTTTCCCAGAGATTTAAATGAGAAGAGATGGTTAAGCAGGAAAGAAACAGAATAAATGATGGAACCAAGTCCTAAGGAAAAGGAGGAACGGAATCTCAGCACAAGTGGAAGAATTAGCCTTAAACATATTTCTTTCACAAAATTAGGCAAAGTGATACGGTCAGCTGGAGGTAAGTTTGTAAATGATAGCAGTTGAGGAGCCTTAACTGATGGTTGCAACTTAGTGAAGTCAAAGGCAAGGTTAGGAAGCCGGGAGAGGAATGAAAATCTGAAAGACAAGGAGGAGATGGGCAAGAGAGCTGTCCAAATGCAAATGGGGAGTGCCAAGTAGCACCAGGAGCCCACAGCATGATAGTGGACAGGATGTGTCTACAACAAAGACTTGGGGTGGGGTGGGGTGGTGCTCAGGTCACCACAAAAGAAGTACATCCCTGGTCTGTATGGTCAGACTCCCGGAGGAAAAAGATCTTCTTTTACACACCACACTCTCAAAGACAGACTGTCAAACAGGAAAAGTTCAAGGGAGGGTAATCACAACAAAGAAGGTGTGAGAAAACCCCAGAGGTGATCATCTGGGGTTGGACTGACAGCGAGTTGTTGGTACTCAGTCTGCCAGGACCATGGGGTGTATAATGTCTACTGGGTAACAAAGCAGCATCTCATTATTCTCCCTCAAATACACAACCAGGCCTTACACTAGAGATAGGTAGAAGGATCAGGAAATAGAAAAAAGGAGGAGGAAGGCATTTCAGAACTTCACTTCCCATGGGTCAAAGTGGAGAAAAGAGGCCATTTGGACTTTCAAATAAAATCTCAGAGGAGATCAGGGATAACCAATCAAGGACCACTAATCAAAGAACTTTGTTATTACTTACGTCCACACACAGGATCCATCCCCTCCATCCCCCATATTCCAATTCATCTTCCTCCTCTCCCATGTGGTATTATCCATGGTGGTAACTACCAGTCCAGCAAATCCCTTCCTTTGTCTCTTAAACCCACCCATCTTTCTCCCTCCACACAGCCACTGCCTTGGTTCAGGCCTCCCTCCTCTGCCACCTGGACCAAAGCAACAGTGGCCTCACTGGTTTCCCTGCTGGCCCTACCCTGTCCAGTGTAATCACCATGGAACCATCTGGGTAATTTAAAATAGATGAGAGCATGTCACACCCTTTTTTAAACCTTCACTGCCTCAACTCTCCAACACCATACCCTCAAGAAAGTCCAGACATCTTAGCATGGCAATATTAACAGCTACAGTTTATCATTTACCATCTACCATCATCAAGCAGATAACATAAAGCATTCAATTCTCACAGCAACCCTGGAAGGTTGGCTTATGTGAGGAAATTGAAGTTTAGAGTGATCGCCTAAGGTCTCAAAAGTAGTTCAATGGCAAAGCCAGCATAGGTACACAAGTAACTTATATTCCCAAATCTGTGTTCTTAATTATGTATTACACAATCTCATGTTGCCCACAAAGCCCTTTGTGATCTGCCTCCTGCTTACCTTTCCACATTCATATCTCAGCCTGGGTGAACTACCTGCAAGTACGTCTGCTCACACCATTTCCAATGTCTGCAATTCATCCCACCTCCACTCCTCTTCTCCTGACTATTCTTGCTCATCCTTCAGGCCTATGGGCAGTATGTCCTCACAGAAGCCTTCTCTGATGCCTCAGCCGTCAGACTTAACGATCGCCCTAAGTCCTCCTCTGGCAAATCTCAATAGCTTCATACCATAGTGCTGTGGTCTATCTCTTTGACTTAAAAAATAACTCCCTGAGGCCAGAGATGTGCATCTTGACTGAGAGCCCTGTACGTAACTCCTTAACGAATTTCAAAATCATGTCACATGAGGGTTAGGGAGGAGCTGGCCAAGAAAAATGGAAGGGGAAGCAGAGATGTTTTATGCAGCAGAAGCAGCAGGAGCAAAGGGTTACAAGTGAGACACAACCTGTAAACAGTTTAACAAGACCACAGCACAGAATTGAGGGATGGAGAAACAATTAGGCAATATGAACTTTCACAAGACTGGCTTTTTCTTCATTCGCATGTTAGCTCCAAAGTCACCTCCTCAGAGAGTGCATCTCTGACCAGCTAAATTTTACAATAGCTCCCTCCGCTTACCCCCAGTTACTCTCCATCACATTACTGTTTCTTTTTTCTAGTGTCCAACAGGATCTGAAACACCTACCACCCACTAAAAGCACTATATTATTGACAATTGCCACAACTGCCACCACCACAATCAAAAGGTATGCTCCATGAATAGCACCTCTACATCAGCGGTGCTTACAGTGATGCCTTGAACATAACAAAATTCTCAGTTGTTGTGGCATATACTATGGGTAAATAAATTAAATGTGCTCAGCCTGGAGAAGAAATGGTGTGAAGCAGAAGACAAACTAGCAGCTTTCAAAGGTGTGTGGGCAATAAAGTGGAAGGGAGAGCCCAAGGGCCTGAAAGAGGGAAAATGACTGAGATTATGGGGTAGCTGCTTTCAGCTCAACATATGGCCTAAGTCAAAGCTAGGGAAAGACCAAACAACAATAACCAGAAATAGTGAGTTTTCTGCCACTTAAGAAACTTAACCCGTGGGCAGGGGTGTCACAAAAGAAATCCAAGTATTCAATGGGAAAGGGAACCTGGGACGCAGAGGCCTGAAACTGGCAGTCACAGATATGCCTGGTTCCAGCTGTAGTTAAAAAACATCTTTTTAAAATTGGTTTTGAAAAAACTGTAGTCGTCAGTGTTTAAAAATCAAGAGATTACACGAGTGCAACACACGAGTTTTTTCATTTCTCCTTCATACATGTTAGTACTGTGCTCATAAGCTCAATTCAGTAAAAACACGTTTGACTCTTTCTGATATGGAAATACATTTCTTACACCTACATTTACTTTACCTGACTGAATAAGCATTAAACTTTGTAACCCTGGATCAAACTGAAGAGTAGAGAATCTTAGCTCAGAAAGCCCTTACAAAAAACTGACTTCATTTAACGCCCTCGCTTCACAAACGACATCATCACTCCCATTTTACAGATGAAGGAAGAGAGGCTGAGAGAGGTGACATGCCAGAGTCACAGAGCAAATGCAGGCAAAGCCAGGATAAGCACCCTGCCGTCCTATCTCCGGTATTCCAACACCGAAAATTCAGAGGATTCCTTGCCAGACGACAGGAGGGGCTGACATAGGACACTAGGAGCTTTCTAGTCAGAAGACCCCGGACTCAATTCCCGGGGATGGGGCTGGAGAAGGAGGGTGAGAGCCAGAGTCAGTGACTCCCCGGCGGAAGGAGAATCCTGAAATCCACCAAGACTTTCGCCCTCCCTGCCGAGCTCGCCCCTTCCCACCAGGACTCCAAAACCCAACCCACAGGACCCCCATATTCCCTCACCTGCGCGGCTCACTTACCGCCGCTCAACTTCCGGCAACCACAGCGTCGTCCGCAGCGCGCGCCCCGATGACGCAATATGGCCCCGCCCGCCCGCCCTCCTGGGTTAGTGGTGCGCCTGCGCACACGGAGGCGCGGGCCAACCTGGTAAAAGAGCCCCTAGCACCGGGCTGAGTGGGAGGAACTTGAGTTGCAGCGAAGGCGGAGCGTCAGGAGGTGGGCGAGGCTCCCTGATGAGAGCTGAGCTAGTTTATTAGCTGTGGGAATGTGTATATGCCAGTCATGCTTTGAAAAAAACTGCTCCACGTTCTCTCTTTCGATTTCAGAGCATGACAGGAATTATGATCATTTCCATTTTCCAGGAGAGGCAGCTTTAAACGTATCCTAGGTGCCATTAAGGAGACAGGTGTGGAGACAGATGAGAATTTTAACAGGTAAAATCTCATGAAGGTCGTCAGTGATTAACCTGTTCTTTCTAAACCAAACATTATTCTCATAGCTCCCTGCTGTCAATGGGATGAAGTTACTCCTTCCAAATTATTTATCGCGCATTTCCTATGTGCCAAGCATTTGTCAGATATTGAAGACACAATAGTAAGTATAAAATTATAGGTGACGTATAAGGCCATTCAGTTCATAAGGAATGAAAGTGACTCAGATGTAGATCAATAGCTTCATAATGATTAGAGTAATTACTATTATCTACTCTGTTTTCAGGGTTTCATATTTTCTAATCACCACAAAACCCCGAAACATAGATGTCATATTATCCCCATTTTACACATAAGGAAGAGAGACCAGGAAAAGTTAATTGATTTGCTGAAGGTTTCAGAGGTTTAGAGATAGCATTCTTTTTTTTTTTTTTAAGATTTTATTTATTTATTTCACAGAGATCACAAGTAGGCAGAGAGGCAGGCCGAGAGAGAGGAGGAAGCAGGCTCCCTGCCGAGTAGAGAGCCTGATGCGGGACTTGATCCCGGGATCCTGAGATCATGACCTGAGCCAAAGGCAGAAACTTAACCCACTGAGCCACCCAAGCACCCCTGGGACAGCATTCTAATGGAAGCATGTTTGACCTTGCCAAATAAGAAAACAAATCCAGACTTAGTGAGGAGATACTTTATTTGAAAGGAATATTGCAAGGGGGGAGGAAAAGGGAAGAGAAGGAACTATTGTAATAGGGAGACCACTCTGACTAAAAGATCTTTAAGTGGCTAAGGGTTAGGCAAAAAAGGTTTTTTCTTGGGCTCCTGGGTGGCTCAGTTGGTTAAGCGACTGCCTTCAGCTCAGGTCATGATCCCAGAGTCCTAGGATCAAGCCCTGCATTGGGCTCTCTGCTCAATGGGGAGCCCTGCTTCTCCTTCTCCCTCTCCTTCTGCTGCTCTGCCTGCTTGTGCTCTCTTGCTCTGTCAAATAAATAAACTCTTTTTTAGAAAAAGAGATAATTTTTCTTTAATAGGGAAGAGTGAAGAAGGCTAGAAAGAACTGAGTGTGGGAAAATGGGAGGAAAAGGTGGCTTGATCAGATAGTAGTAGGTCAGAGACTGTTTTACCGTGAGGTCAGTCTATTCTCTGCAGGGGTTGTATGGTGGCTCAGGCTGAGGGCACTGGGGTGGCTCAGTGGGTTAAAGCCTCTACCTTCAGCTCAGGTCATGATCTTAGGGTCCTGGCATCGAGCCCCATATCGGGCTCTCTGCTCGGCGGGGAGCCTTCTTTCTCCTCTCTGCCTGCCTATCTGCCTACTTGTGATCTCTGTCTGTAAATACATAAATAAAATCTTTAAAAAAAATAAGGGGCTTGGAGGGTATGGGAGAAGCTTAACTAAAGTTGGTTAACAAAGCATTTTGTTTTGATTCATCAGTGGATACAAATAGTTCAGCTAAACATTTAGAAGGCAAAGAAGAGCAGTTCAGAAGGACTGTCTTGCCTTGTCACAGGTAAACAAGGACGATATCCATGAGTCTTAACCTAAGTCATAGAGGATTGGATATTTCTTTGCAGTAAACCCTTTCCGGAGGACAGAAAAGTGGAGGAAGGGTGTTGAAAAACCAATACTTTTTTCAAGAGCTCAGAGATCAGGTAAAGTTCCATATTGTAAACTCTTTCTTTATAGCAGGTTTCTCTTCTGCCAATGCCCCCTCAGACTGCATGCTTGGGTCACATCAAACTAATTCTGATGTTTTAAGCACACTCTGTTCTTTTATACAAATCTCCATCCCTGCAATACCCTCACACTTCCTCTGCTTGTGTAATCCCATCTTCAAAACCAAGTTGATGCACCAAAAATAGTACCTAGGAATAAATATAACCAAGGAGGTGAAAGACCTATATTTTGAAAAATATAAGACAATGATGAAAGAAATTGAAGATGACACAAATGGAAAGATATTTCATGGCCATGGGTTGGAAGAATTAATACCGTTAAAATGTCCATACTTCCCAGAGCAATCTACAGATTCAATGCAATTTTAGTCAAAACACCAACAGCATTTTTCATAGAATGAGAATTAATACTCCCAAAATTTGTATGGAATTATGAAAAACCCCAAATATCCACAGTGATCTTGGGAAAGAAGAGCAAAGCTGGAGGTATCATAATCTCGGACTTCAAGATATACTCCAATGCTGTAGTAATAAAAATAGTATGGGACTGGCACAGACACAAAAAATACATAGATCAATGGAACAGGATAGGAAGCCCAAAAATAAACTCATTCTTATGTGGTCAATTAATCTATGACAAAGGAGGCAAGAATATACAATGGGAATAATACAGTCTCTTCAATAAATGCTGCTGGGAAAACTGGATAGCCACATGCAAAAGAATGAAATTGGAGCGCTTTCTTACACCAAATACAAAATGGATTAAAAACCTAAATGTGAGACCTGAAACCATAAAACTCCTAAAAGAAAACATAAGCAGTAATCTCTTGGATATTGGCCTTAGCAAAATATGGAAATGTCTCCTCAGGCAAGGGGGGAAAAGGCAAAAATAAACTATTAGGGCTACACCAAAATAAAAACCTTTTTCCCAGCAAAATAAACCATAAGCAAAACAAAAAGGCAATATAGTGAATGGGAGAAGATATTTGCAAATCATGTATCTGAGACAGGGTTAATATCCAAAACATAAAAAGAACTTACACAACTCAACGCACACACACACATACACACACACAATCCAATTAAAAATGGGCGAGGACCGGGGTGCCTGGGTGGCTCAGTGGGTTAAAGCCTCTGCCTTCGGCTCAGGTCATGATCCCAGGGTCCTGGGATCGAGCCCCGCATCGGGCTCTCTGCTCTGCGGGGAGCCTGCTTCCTCCTCTCTCTCTGACTGCTTCTCTGCCTACTTGTGATCTCTGTCTGTCAAATAAATAAATAAAATCTTAAAAAAAAAATGGGCGAGTACCTGAATAGACCTTTCTCCAAAGACATGTAGAAGGCCAACAGATGCATGAAAAGATGTTCAACATCAACTAATCATGAGGGAAATGCAAATCAAAACCATAGTGAGATTTCCTCTCATATTAATCAAAACACCTAGTATCAAAAAAAAAAAAACAAGAAATAGCAAGGGTTGGTGAAGATGTGGAAAAAAGGGAACACTTGTGCACTGTTGGTGGGAATATAAATTGGTGCAACTACTGTGGAAAACAGTAGGGCAGTTCCTTAAAAAATTAAAAATAGAAATACCATGTGATCCAGTAATTTAACTATTGGGTATTTATCCAAAGAAAACAAAAACACTAATCTGAAAAGATACATGTACCCCTATATTTATTACATCATTATTTACAACAGCCAACATATGAAAGCAGCCCAAGTACCCACTGATAGATGAAAGGATAAAGAAGATACAGTGGATTATTTCTAAGCTGTAAAAAATGAATGAAATCTTGCTATTTGCAACAACATGGAAAGACCTAGGAAAGACCTATTATGCTAAGTAAAATAAGTCAGACAGAGAATGACAAATACTATATCATTTCACTTCTATATGGATTCTAAAAAAACTAATCAAGTCAACAAACAAAACAGAAACAGATTCATAAATACAGAGACAAACTGGTGGTTGCCAGAAGGTAGGGGGTGGCAGGGTGAAAGGGACTAAGAGGTACAAAATTCCAGTTGTAAAATAAGTCTTGGAGATGAAAAGTACAGCACAAGGAATATAGTCAATAATATAATCATGTTGTATGGTGACGTACTGTGGTGAACATTGAATAATGCATAGAACTGTCAAATCAATATATGGTACACCCGAAAGCATGTCAACTATACTTCAATCATAATAATGATGATGATGATGATAAACCCACTGAAATGTGGATAAATCTTAGACAAAAATGAAAAAAAGAATATATATATATTATATTATATATATATTTAATGTAATTACATTTATGCAAAGTTCTAGAATCAGCAAAACTAATCTGTAGTGATTAGAAGTTAGATCAATGGTTGCCTGGGACATAGAGGGGGCATGAGGAACTTTCTGGGTTGATGGAAATGTTCTATATCTTGATTGAGATGGAGATGACATGGGTGTAAACATATGTCAAAACTCATTGATCTCTACATTTTAAATGGGTTCATTTTACTGTATATATTGAATGTAACAAAACTGGTTTTTAAAATACCCAGTAGAATGACACCCACTACCTCTAGGCTTCCCTCTATTAGGCATGTATGAGCCTGCATTTAAGTTAGTTCTTTACAAGCTTGTTTTCTCTGCTGGACTTACAGATCCTTATAATTAACACCTTTTGGGAGTTTCTGCCCAGCTCACATTGTCTCTGCTTCTCTGGGAACTGTTGGTCTTCCAGCCATGTTTGTACCACATCCGCCATCTGGCCCCCACCTTCCTTCAGAGTTTATTGCAGCAGAGGTAGACACAGGATGATTCTTCCCTCTAAGCTTTGGACTTTTGAGTTGATGCTCATGCCTTGGGGCACAAAAGATGATGGAGCATCACGAAAGATTCAAGATCAGGACTCTTAAAAAAGGCAGAGAATATTCTCAGACACAGCAAGGCAATGAAGCCCATGACACTCAACCAAGACCACAGAGATTCAGATCAATCCACCTTCATCATTTGACTTGCAGCTCAGTTGAGGAGAGCACTTGCTCCCCACAATGGGAACCACATGCTGCACAGCCTTGGCTTTGAAAACCCAAGAGACTGTGTGAAGACATGTTGGCAAATTAGATCTTAACAGCATTATTTCTTCCCAGGACTTAGAATGCATCCCAGCCAGAAGAGCCACAGCATCCTTTTCACCCTGTGTTAGGACTGAAATCTACCTCTGCAATGCCCATTTTCAAAAGAGACACCAGCAATTTTCTACAAGCCAAGTAGCCAAATGGCCAATTCATCAAATGGCCAATCTGCAGACTAATGGATTTCCTGAATGAACACTTTATTAACATTACCAACTTCTAAGATCTATAGCAATCTCTGTTAGATGGAATAGTTTCACAAGCTTTTAAAGATTTATGTGATGCGGTAATTGATTTTCATTTGGTCTTCAGAGAATCATTTGAAGGAATTTCTATTTATCAAAAGCTAAGGATGGTTTATTCTTCTTTTGAATATATTTAACTTCTGAATACATTAATCCAGAATATGTTCTTGAATGTAGATTTTTCTTGAGTGTAGTAATATTATGCCACTTGGTTTATGCTCTTTCTGTCCCCCACTTTCTACTTCTCCTTTTCTGTCTGCTTTCCCTTTCCCCAGTTTCTCTCTGTGCCTCAGTTTGCCTAGTTGTAAAAACACAGAACTCTCCCTCATGAGATTGGTTTTAGGTTAAAGTGGATAATAGTGGAAAAGCATGGGGCCTGGCACACAGTATCTTCAGCATGTTTTAAAACTATATATGAGTCCCCACTGTGTACAGGACACTCAGCAGGCACCATAAACACTGTATTCAGTAATGCATGGGCCTCATTTTTAAATGCTCTGACAATTTATATTGACCATTTCTTGTTCTTGTCAGACTCAAATCTAGGTCTCTTCAACCCAAAGCCAGAGCTCATAAATATTTGTCTTCTTCACTAGTTGCCTCAACCATTTATCAACATAAATAATGAGCATTTTGGGAAACGTTTTTTGACCTGGGGACAGACCAGCTGAAGCTTTTAAACCCAGCATAAAAGTCTCTTTCACTCCCCCAGTTTTGAGCAAAAGGAGTTTTGGGAGATGCCAAGTTGAGAGTGAAGCTTGTTATAAAAAGCAAGTTCTTTTCTAAAGACATTTACAAATGTGACCAGAAACCAAAGAGAAACCCTATATAATATCTGACAGTACATTTGAATATATCTTCTCAGTCAAAGAGACCCAGGAAGGTAGAATTAAATAAATCAAACTCAGTATAGTTTCAAATATCATATTTTAGGTAGGTAAAAATCTGTCATTTTAACAGGTCATGCAAACAGGAACACAAGAAACAAAATACCAGCTTGTACACGCACTCCATTTTACTACATATATGACAGTTTGGCATTAAGTTTTAAAATATAAATCACAACCAGATTGCGATATAAACCCCAAGGAAAACTGGATGTTCCCATGCCTTTGCTAGTTTTTACCGAAGAAGTGTGACTATAAAAGAACATGACAACTTTTCTTCAACAAACACAGCAGAACTCAAAGATAAAAACGCACACTATGCCTTCAAGTACCACTTTCTGCGGCCTCAGGCATATTCTACGTCAACTGTTCCTTCTCTCAACACATCTTTTTCAGAACTGCCACCACTTTCAGGAATTGTGTGTGTGTGTGTGTGTGTATGTGTGTGTTGTAGACTTAACAGGACAAATTTTTGCCTTTTGGAGGTAACATGTGACAACGAGCTGGAACCCCACTGGGTTTTCATTCTAACTCTGTGATGTCGGGCACCTTATTTCACCTCGCCACACCTCAATTTGCTCCTCAATAACACGGTCCTCCTGCTGTGGAATGTCATAGAGCTTCAATGAGATAAGCATGACCCAGCCTTCAAGAAATACGGTTTTCTTCTCCCCATTCCCATTTTTTGTTTGTTTTTATTGTGCAACTATTAAAAAAATACCCTTTTCCTCTTTCTTTTGAGGATAGCTTTTTTATCATTATTTTGTTACTAGTCAAAAGGAATTGGGGGTTGAAAACAATCAATGTACAAGCTGTATAATTTCCTACCAACTCTAAGATATGCGTGAAAGAGAAATAATAAGGCAGAATTTCCAACATGGTTCAGACACAGGTTCTGCAGAAAGCTGCAGAAGGGGCTCAGAGGAGAGATGTTCTGAGAAGTGACAGTCACAATGGAATTGCTGTCATGCCTATCAAGGTGACCTCTGGAAGGGACAGCATCTATCTGCATATATAAGGTCTCTGCACAGTCCTATAACTCCATTCCAGGAAGGCTTGAGAGTTCTGTTTGATTCAGCAGTGAAACTCTCCCTACATGTCCCTTCAGTTTCCAATTAATTCTAGTCTGCAAGCTTGAATTACAATGAGAGTCCGAGGCTCCCACATTTCCTAAGGAGCAAGAGAACTCATCCAGATCTGATTCTCTTGGAAATATCCTGCTCTCTACTCAGAGTACACAGTCTGTCTGCTGACCACCTCCGCCATCTGCTGTTCTGCCAACGGTCCCTTAGAACTTTCCAAGTTACTTAGTCCTTAAGACTAGTCTTTTGACTCCAGAAAGCCCAGGTGCCTGGCAACTCACAGGCCTTCATCCTCCATTTTCTTCAGAAACATCATTTTGGTTGCATCCCCTTGTTGCCTCCCTTAGGAACGAATGTGCAGAATTTTCTTGAATGTCTTCTTGAAGTTTTCATTGCACAAGGGGTAAATGAGGGGGTTCAGCGTGGAGTTGATATAGCCCAGCCAGATGGTGAACATGTGCACACGTTCATTGCAACAGCTCTTGCAGAAGGCAATGACCATGAAGAAGATGAAGTAAGGAATCCAGCAAAGGATGAAGGCCGCCATAATAAAACCCAATTGTTTGGCGGCCTTCCATTCTCGGTTCACGTGCAGCCCAGACACATACTGTCTTGAATGTGAACGGAGCCTCTTCCAAGTGAACTTGATATAATCCAGGCCTGTGCTAGATGCATTTCTAGGTTTACCTTTCCCTGATGCTGACTCTGTGGGTGTGTCTGAGTCTGTCCGAGAGAAGGACTGGCTATCACCGAGGATCTGATCCTCTGATATCTCACTGGCCCCATGCATGTTCAGGCTCTGTTCATCCATCCCGAGTGGGCCCTGGCTCTGGTCGATAGCTACATAACTCCTGCCACTCCCCTCTGCCTCAGTCTGCACCTGCACAGTGTTAAGTGGAAAGCACGGAAGTTTGTCTACTTCTCTGTCCTCCTCTTGGCTGAACACACCTGGGGATTTCATCTCTTCTGGGTCTTGGTATGGTGGCTTCAAGACAGGCTCACCACTGGCATCTTTTGATTTCCTTTTCAGAACCTCCCAGGGAGACTCCTTCCCTGATTTCTTGGCCCCGGCCTTGGGATTCTCTGGCTTCATCTTTATGTCAGAGAAGGGAGGGAGGGATCCATTGATGAGCTCTCGGTGCTGAAAGTGCTGTCGTACGGCCTTGTAGATCTTGGCGTAGAACCAGAGCATGAGCAAGGTAGGTAAATAGAAGTTGATGATGGCAGTCATGATCTTGAACCAGGTGACATCATAGAAGTCTGTCTCACACTTGTCTTCCCGGTGTCCCGAGGACTGTGCCATAAAGTGATGCCATCCCAGAATAGGAATAATCCACAGGAAGGAGAGAAACCAGGCCCCCAAGATGGTGGCTGATGCTCGGGTCTTGGTACGATACTTCAGGTATTTGAGGGGCTGCTGGACAGAGCGATAGCGATCAATGCACAAGATGAAGACACTGAAAATGGATGCTGTGCTGGCCACGTAGTCCATGGAAAGCCAAAAGAGGCAGAGAGGCTGGCCCCAGGACCATCTGGACATGAGGAGGTAGAGGATGTTCATGGGCATGACGACAGCCCCCACGATTAGGTCTGCCACGGAGAGGCTGACAATGTACAGGTTGCCCACGGTGTGCAGCTTCCGCTCGCTCCGCACAGCATACAGGACCAGCAAGTTGAGTACCACTGTGACCAAGGAGATGGCACTCAGGACCACCACCAGGGGCATCAGTTGGGGGCTGGCTATGGTGGTCTTATTCCCCTCGCACATCTTGTCTTCGAAGGTGCAGGAAGAATTGGGAAGGGTCATTGGCACAAGAGCAGCCTCCAGCTGTGGCTCCCTCCCTGGGAAGAAAGACACAAGGATTAAGGTCAGAGCCTTGGAGATCAGTAGAGTCACTTGGGACCATCAAGTTCATCTAACTGGGGTTGTATGCTATTTGGGGCAGTAGATACTGCTAGTTACCTACAGTCTATATACCCTTCTTCCTTAGTCATTCAATTCTTCACCCATTCAATGACTATTTAGTGAACTCCCAGCATCATTCTGGGCACTGGGAATATAGCAGTGAATAAAACAAAACTCTCTGCCCTCCTAGAGTTTACATTCTAGTGAGGCAGCTGGGCAAAAGCAGGACAAAGTTTGTATAAGTCCCATGTTGCACGTGTTCTGGGAAGGTGGACTACATTCTGACTGGTCTAGGCTGGATATGGCACTCTAGTTTGAAGAAAACTGAGAAGCCCTAACAGAGTGTAAATCTCTCTTAATAACTTAGCAAAAGCAAACTACTTTCATGTTAGGACAAAGCCAGATAAATTCTTGAGATGAAAAATAAATTTGTATGATTTTTTTAAGATAAAAAGCAAGGCCCTAAGGCATTTGATCCTTCTGGGAGGAATCCTTGAGTTACTCTGTTGTAAAAGCACCACATGAGTAGCACTGATTTTGCCCCAGCTCTGCCACTGACATTCTGAGTGATCTCTCAGCCTGCATTTTCTCACGGGTCAAATGTGAAAGTGGTGTGGGTGATCTCTAAAGGCTTTTCCAGGTATCCTGTTTAGAGTCTTGTTTTGGGTATTTTTCCATATTCTCCTCCAGCTCAGAACTGCCCATCAGAGCAACACTCCAGGTTCTTCGAGGGTGCCTCCTCTGAACAGCATCACCTTCTCTTGTGACCCAGCCCTGCTCTCTGCTCTTGTCACTCTCCGCGGTCTGCCTGCCTGCCTTCCCCACTCACCCCTGTCAGCCTCAGCCATCAGCTTTGTGAGGATAATAGGCCCCAGATCTACAGCTTTAGCCTTCTCTTTTTCTACCTTCGCATCCAGAACCAGGACCTCGTAGCTTCACCTTCAGCCCTGACCAAGCTCACACCCCTTGGAATTGTCCACAGGCACCACAGGAAGGAGGAAAGAGGCTAGGGAGGTTCATCTCAGTTTTATTTTGGATTCTGGTTGGGACAAAGACGGAAGCAGTTCCCCAAACACTCCCACAGGGGGGTATTTTCAAGGTAGCTCCAATCACCCTCTGCAACCCTCTGTTTGTTGCCTTGAAGAAAGTTCTTTCCTCATTTCTCTCTCTGCCTCATTGCACACAGAGAATCTCTTTTCACTGTGTGTATACTATTTGTCATTCAACAATGTGACAGAAAATGATTCTTTGATTAAAAAATCATTGATTTCTTTTTCCTTTTTGACTAAAAAGAAAAGTTGTGATGATTGGATTGAGATTACTGAACTAAAAATTACTGTAGCATATTAAGCGTTTAGAGGTAAAATCTATGAGGTCTACAGCCTACTTTGAAATGAATCAAAAAATTAGATGGATGGTTGGTTAGAAGGGATAAAGGAAGCAGAAAGAGCAAAATGTTAATTCCTAACCTCAGTGGTAGATATATAGGTGTTTCCTGTACAATGCTTCCAACTTTTCTGTTTTATCAGTAATTTTCCTAGGAAGACATTGGGGAAAATTAACATAGCACATATACGTTTATCCTCCTTACCTATCACTGTAAGCTCAGTTCTTTATCACATGTTCTCCTTCGTAGCTCAGACATGTTAGTTTGCATAAACATAAAAGCAAAAGATCAATACATATTTGTCAGATGGAGGAGTGAGTGAGTGAGAGGCAGGTGCCACGAAGCATCTCCATTCAGAACTTATTCAATAGATATTTACCGGTAAAAGGTTCCCTTCAGCTCAGTGATCTGCTTCAGAAGCAAGAGAATCCACTTTTGCCCTCTGAAGCTATGGAATTGGGGAGGATTCCTAGAAAGGCAACCGCAGCGCCCTCCTGCTGCCTGCAGACCCATCTTTGCTGCTGCCTCCCGTGACCTCCTGTCCCACTCAGGACTGGCTACGTAATTTGCAGAGCCCAGTTTAAAATTAAAAATTAAACAATCATTCAAGCCCCACATCGGGCTCTCTGCTCAGCAGGGAGCCTGCTTCCTCCTCTCTCTCTGCCTGCCTCTCTGCCTACTTGTAATCTCTGTCTGTCAAATAAATAAATAAATAATCTTAAAAATTAAACAATCATTAAGAATTTCAAGATGGCAACAGCGGAACATGAAACGGAGACAGGGGCCCTCTTGAGCAAGTCTGTGTGGCTGCTGTATGCCACGCCTGCTCTCTGGTCCTTGTACCCAATCCCGAACATGCCCCGCCTGGTGAGATAACTAATGTAAGGTGCTCTCACCTCCCTCAGGGATCTGCATTTTGAAACACAGATCACTGAATGGTTCTTTCTCTACAAATGCCAAAGGGACATCAGGTTGAGTGTGGGATTGTGTGGGGACATGGATCCTCACTCTACCTCATGCTACACAGGCCATGCTCCCTTCAGTCTGCCCAAACCCCAGCAGGTTCTGAGGGGCTCTCTCTGGGATCAAGGTCAAGCCTATAGAGAAGGTGCAGGCAATGGGTTGTTCTTTGAGAAGAGAGAACAGAAGCTCGAGGAGGCACTTCGGTCAGGGCAATTGGAGAAGAAAGGTGGGTACCTATAAATCCTTTAGAGCACTGTGTCCCTAGAGAAGCAGGAGAGGAAGGAGAGGGTTCTCCTCCCAGCTCTGCCACTTGATGGGCTGTGTGGAGTTTGGATAAACAGCCACGCCTCCAATTTCCTTACCTGTAAAGCAGGGAAAACATCATTACCTCCCTCCCTAGGCTGCTGAGAGGGTCCTCTGAGGCAGTGGGGTGGGTAAAGCTCTGCTAATCCCCAGGTAATGAGGACCGGGTGACAAGCAGAAATGAATCCCTTTTCTCTAAAGAGGTTTGTGTGCACAAGCAAGCCCTCATTTTTGAATTAAGGCAATGGCTCCATTCCAAAACCATTAGCTGCAGTAGGACTTTTTCCAGCATGATTACAAATAGTCTAATCCAATCAGGCCTATGTGGCAGCAAGTAAACAAAGGTAGTCAGCGTCTCTTCAGTTCCTTGGGAATGCTGACTGGAGCAGCTAAGATTGTGAGGAGCCAAGCCCTGGGCGTTTCAGATATTAGTTATTAAATGTCTCCCACAAGCCCATAGGGTTTGGATCTTATGATGATCTCCAAAGTACAGATGAGGAAACGGTCAGCTCAGACTCAGAGAGGTGAAGTAACCAACTCAGGGTCACACAGCTAGGAAGACACTGACAAACTCAAGATTCCAACCTGGGTCTATCTGTTTCTCAACCTTTGTCCTATTGACATTTTGAACTGGATAATTCTTTGTTGTGAAGGACTGTCCTGTGCATTGTTGGCTGTTTCACAGTATCCCTGGTCTCTGCTTGCTAGGTGCCAGTAGCATCCTCCGCCTCTTCCCAGTCGTGACAACCAAAAATATCTCTAGACATTGCCAGATATCCACTGGGAGCCAAAATGATCCTTAGTTTAGAACTATGGTCTAACTGAAGAATAAACACCTTGAACTGACAAAGAATACAGCTTTCTGCTCAAGGTTAAAAAGGGTAGATGTTATCTAACAATGCAATGAATTGTCTTGATAGATTCTTTTCTTTGGCCCTTCATTCTTTTAGCTGGCTGGAATGGTAGTAGGATGAATAGGGCTTAAGCAGCCTTCTTGGGACCATGAGGAAGGGCCACAAAATAAGAAGCAGCAATTTGGATGGAGCTGAGGTCTCTGATGACTGCAAAGCTGCCAAACCAGTCAGGGCTCTCCCTCTCTGGGATAGGTTAGGTTTTCTATCACACACAGCCAAACCAAATCCTAACTGATACACAGTCCCTGACTTCAAGGAATTTGTCCATTAACATGAGAATAAAGACAAAAGATAAAGGAACAGCATCAAAAAAAATAAAAAATTCTAGAATGTAACCTGCACAAATATGATGACTGAGGTAAGATCAAAGCAGGTGACAGGACAGAGGAAGGAGGGACAGCCTCTCTCAAGGTAGAGTGAAGATGTCAAGAAGAACATTGGAGAAAGAGTGATGTGTGAGCTGGGCTTCAAAGGATGAGTAGAAGTTCACCAGGAGGAAAGAAGAGAAATTTAAGGATGAAGAAAAAAAAGAATAAAAGTACAGAGCTGAGGGGCGCCTGGGTGGCTCAGTGGGTTAAGCCTCTGCCTTCAGCTCAGGTCATGATTTCAGGGTTCTGGGATCAAGCCCTGCGTCGGGCTCTCTTCTCAGTGGGGAGCCTGCTTCCCCCTCTCTCTCTGCCTGCCTCTCTGCCTACTTGTGATCTCTCTTTCTCTAACAAATAAATAAAATTAAATTTTAAAAGTACAGAGCTGAGTGTGAGGAATTGGGAGGGAATTGTTGGAATGATCAATCTGGGAAGGCATCAGGGGATAAGGTGTCAGAAAGCTCTTTTATACCTCTATGCTTTTACTTGTGCTGTTTTCCCGTATGGAGCACCCTTTGCCTGGAAGCTCTTAGTTGCTCTCCCTCTGCATCCCCACAATGCCTCCAACACTCCCCTTGATATCACCATGCTTATCATTATTTCTTCAGCTGATTGTCTCTAACTAAACAGGGAGTACCTCTGGGGCATGGAAAGTGTCTACTATTTCTGTTTCCAACGTGAAACACCAATTACCACCAAGGAGACACCCCCTTCTTTACAGCAGGGCCACCCCTTTTCCTTCACCACCATTCTCCTGTGCTGGCACTATGCAGGTACATGAGGGATGCTCAAAGGACATTTGTTGGATGGGCTCTGAAAAGCAAGACATGAATGAAGAGTAGCAGGAGATGCAGGAGGAAGAATCCAACTGCAGAAAGCATGGGCTTGGGGTGCCTGGGTGGCTCAGTGGGTTAAGCCTCTGCCTTCAGCTCAGGTCATGATCTCAGGTCCTGGGATCAAGCCCCGAATCGGGCTCTCTGCTCAGCAGAGAGCCTGCTTCCTCCCCCACCCCTGCCTCTCTGCCTCCTTGTCATCTCTGTCAAATAAATAAATAAAATTCTTTAAAAAAAAAAAAAAAAGAAAGCATGGGCTTATTTTTCACAAAGATGCCTACACCAACAAAAATCAGAGGTAAGATTTATGCTATTGATGAATATTGATAACCTTCATTTAACTTTTCTATTTTTCCTGGAAACTTTATTGTTGGAAATTTCTCTTATGGTAATCCAAAACATGAATACAGATTTACGCACAAGGATGCTTACTGCAACATCATTTATGATAGCCAATAAAAGAAAAGAAATTTAACATCTGGGAACTAAACATATTACGGGATAGTTACAGAATGGAATATCATGCAGTCACTGATAATCACATTTACGGACCACCATTAGTAGTATGGAAAAATGCTTACAATGAAATTAAATTTACAGATGCTGTTTATCCTGGATGATGTCAATTCTGTTATCAGGTTTAGTATAAGGGTGAGTCTCGGTTAGGTTATATTAACAGTGGTTTTCTATGGGTGGTGGGTGATGTTTATTATCTTTGGCATTTCCCAAGATACCAACAATAAGAGCATCTTAGTTTTATACCAGGGGAAAATAAGAACTAACCGCATTCATTTTTAAAAACAAGATAAAATAGATTTATTCCATTGGGAAAAAAATTTTAAGGAAAGGTCTTCCACATTCTTAGCACATCTTTTATTTTCTTTAGTGAAAAGTGAGAGTTTGGGATTCTTTCTTGATACATTCTAAACTGCCTCGCCCACCACTCCGCATTCCAAACTGCTCTACCCTCTGAGACTCATTTGCATTGGATGTTTATCTTAATCAATTCAGTCTGAACATTAGTTTCTTCGCTCCAATTCTGAGAGTGAGGTTCCATGCATGAAAGTACCCCAAATATTGCATATTCCCATTGAGTGTCGCCAAGGTATAATTTCCATAAAACATCCAGGCTTATCACTGCCACTGGCTGTGGTGCAGAGAGCAGACTGCAAATAGCAAAATCCCGTTATAAACCTGGTGCTGTAGGAACATGCCTGATTTTGAATGTAGGGCAGTGCTGGGTTAAGAGTTAGCCTCTGGGTAAGGTGCAAGAGGTAGATGACCTTGTGGGGAGAGAGTGGCCCTGAAGATTTTTTCTAGGGGTGGAAGTATACATTTAAATGTCTAAAGAGGCAGGAAGGGAAAGTTAGTAAGAACAGGGACTGTGTGTCTCGAGCAAGAGGAAATGGTGGGGACTGGGGCAACCTGGAGAGCACATTCTGTCTGAAGAGGACAACTCTTGCTCAGATGCCACCATCGGCTGCAGGCCCAGATCTGCCTGTTTTAAAAATGAAGCATAAAAGCTGGATTTTTACATGGAATCTTTTAGTTTTAAAATGTCACTTATTGCAGCCCCAGGGTGGTTCAGTTGGTTAAGTGTCTGAGGATCCCAGGGGTCCTGGGATTGAGGTCGGCATCAGGCTCCTTGTTCAGCAAGGAGCCTGCCTCTCCCTTTCCCTCTCCCTCTGTCTACCCCACCCCCCCACTTTCTCTCAAATAAATAAATAAAATATTTTTTAAAAAAATAAATAAAATATCCCTTATTTAGTTTTTTCATTTGTTTTCTTGAACACTTAAAAACAGGTCAAGCAATAACAAATTTTGAGGATGTGACCTGTGAGCCCCAAGCTGGAAATGTGAAGCTAGTTCATAGGGAATCTGGAGTGCTGATACAAGATAATGACCCTAGAATAGACTCCTTTTTGGGGTAGCTGTCCAATTCACAAGCTTCCTTCTTGGGGAACCATCATCCAGCTAGGAGTAGATACTGGCAGCCAAATTTATACCATGTAAACGTGACCTCTAATAATAATGTGATTGGACTGTAGGATGTCATCTGAGCTAGAAGGGCTAAGTTGCATTCTTTCTTCTAGAAAACTGGGATGGGGGTTGTGCGGCCAAGACAGTCTATTGGTCTCATGAACTGAAGTGACAAGAAAGGGGAGGGGTTGTGGCTGCCATCGAGGGGCAGTTGTGCTCATATGCAGACGCCCTGAAGTAGAGGAAAGGTTGTAACAAGGCAGGGAACAAATGTCATGACCTGTGCTGGAATAACTGATCTCTCCATGTGCAAAGATGAATCTAGACCTCTCCCCCTCACACCATATATAAAAATCAACTCAAAATTGACAATAGTCCTAAATGTAACAGCTAAATGTCTTAAAACTATCAGAAGAAATCACAGGAGAAAAGCTTTGAGATCTTGAGTTAGATGAAGATTTCTCAGATACAATGCCAAAGGCATAACCCATAAAGGAGAAAATTAAGTTAGACTTTGTCAAAATTCAAAACTCCTGTGTTTCAAAAGGCACCAGTAAGAGAGTAAGAAGCTAAGAATGGGAGAAAACATTTGTACCTCATGTATCTGCTGGATCATACATCTGATGGATCCAGAATGTATAAAGAACTCTTCCAACTCAATAGTAATAAGACAAAAAACCCAATTTAAAAATTGGCAAAGGAAGCAATGGCCACAGTCGCCAAACTGTGGAAAGAACCAAGATGCCCTTCAACGGATGAATGGATAAGGAAGATGTGGTCCATATACACTATGGAGTATTATGCCTCCATCAGAAAGGATGAATACCCAACTTTTGTAGCAACATGGACGGGACTGAAAGAGATTATGCTGAGTGAAATAAGTCAAGCAGAGAGAGCCAATTATCATATGGCTTCACTTATTTGTGGAGCATAACAAATAGCATGGAGGACAAGGTGAGTTAGAGAGGAGAAGGGAGTTGAGGGAAATTGGAAGGGGAGGTGAACCATGAGAGACTATGGACTCTGAAAAACAATCTGAGGGTTTTGAAGGGGCGGGGGGGGGGAGGTTGGGGGAACCAGGTGGTGGGTATTGGAGAGGGCACAGATTGCATAGAGCACTGGGTGTGGTGCAAAAACAATAAATACTGTTACGCTGCAAATAGATTTAAAAAATTAAAAATTAAAAAAAAATTGGCAAAGGATCTGAATAGACATTTTACCCAAGAGGGTATAAGAATGGCTCAGAAACTCATGAAAAGATGTTCAACATCATTAGTCATCAGGAAAATGCAAATCAAAACCACAGTGAGATACCACTTCATACCCACTAGTTGACTATACTTTTAAAAGACAGACAATAGTAAGCGTTAATGAGAATGTTGAGAAATTAGAACCCTCCTATACTGCTGGTGGGAATGTAAAATGGTGCAGCCACTGTGGAAAAATCGGGCAGTTCCTCAAACAGTTAAATGGAGTTACCATGATAACCAGTGTTCTTACCTAGATATCTACTCAAGACAATGGAAGATACACGTCCACATAAGAATTTGTATGTGAATGTCTCTAGTATTATAAAAATAGCCCCAACATGGAAACAACCCAGATATTCATCAACTGTGAATGAATAATCAAAATACGGCATATCTGTGCCAAGGAGTATTATTTGTTAATAAAAAACCCCCAGAGTACTGATGTATGCTATAGCATGGATGAACTACAAAAACATCATGCAAGTAAAAGCAACTACACACAAAAGGCAACACATTTTATGATTCCACTTACAGGAAAATTCCAGGATAGAAGAGTCATAGAGACAGAAAGTGGATTAGTGGTTGTCTGAGACTGGGGGTGGAAAGAGGAAGGAGTCTTTGGGAGTGATGGCAATGTTCTAAAATTGAATTCTGATGATGATTATACAACTCTGGACATTTACTAAAAATAATTGAATTATCTGATTTACTCAGAATGAATGAGTTTTGTGGTATATAGATAATATATCAAAAAAGTTGATTAAAAATAAGTTCAGGGACGCCTGGGAGGCTCAGTCAGTTAAGTGTCTGCCTTAGGCTCAGGTCATGATCCCAGGCTCCTGGGATGAGTCCCGCATCTGGTTCCATGCTCAGCGGGGGAGCCTGCTTCTCCCTCTTCCATGCCCCCTTGCTTGTGCTTATGCTCTCTCTCTGACAGATAAATAAATTAAAAAAAAAAAAAGAAAGAAAGAAAGAAATTCGGTGGTCCAAGCAAGAGGCTGTCTAGGTTTCCAGACTTCTGTTTTAAAAACTTGTTTTGGTACACTAGTATTGCTTTCTAAAATACTTACCAGGCACCAGAATTTTTTTAAAGGAAATAAAGGGGTGTTAGGTAGATAAGGATTAAACTAAGGGTAGATTCTAGAGAATCACTGGAGTTGGGTCACAATTTTGACTCTGAGCTTCCCAGGAGCCACAGCAAAGAGGAAAAACAGGATCAATTACAAGATTCTAGTGTCATTAGCAATGTCATAATTAGCAATGTCATAAGCAAAATAGTTGCTTTTAGCAGAAAGACAGCTTTAGCTGGAACTACGGTTTTAGATAAAATGGTTTCTTATAGTGGGAGGCACACTGAGATGTTACATTGTAACTTCTTAATCCTTAGCAGCAATAGAGTGGACAAAACTTAGCTACATCAACTCTTTCCTCCTGTGCATCCATGATCCTCTCTCATTTTATAATTTGGCTTAAGAATTTGGGTTTGTTTATTTGATCTTTCCAAGCCCCACTGCTGGTATGACAGGCTGGGATTTTGAAATTAGGCCAGGAATGGGAAGCCAAAGCATAATTATCACTAAATGTCAAACAAAAGAAGCAGAAAAAGCCCAGCTCCATTCTCGCTTACCCTCTGATATTGAAAAGCAATGAATGAGAAGAAAAAGTAGTATTTCTTTTTTTTTTTTTTAAGAGAGAGCAGGGGAAAGGGAGAGAGAGAATCTTTTTTTTTTTTTAATATTTTATTTATCTATTTGACAGACAGAGATCACAAGCAGGCAGAGAGGGAGGAGGAAGCAGGCTTCCTGCTAAGCAGAGAGCCCGACACGGGGCTCGATCCCAGGACCCTGGGATCATGACCTGAGCCGAAGGAAGAGGCTTTAACCACCGAGCCACCCAGGTGCCCCAAAAAAGCAGTATTTCAAAGGCTTCCTATGACATACCAGCATTGGGCTGGGAGGGTTTCCATGTTGCTTCATTGAATCCTCGCAGTGCAGGTTATGATAAAGGAATCATTTTTTGCCCCTATTTTAATGATGAGGAAACAGAGGTTTCTGGAGTTTATACGCTTTGGTGCCCTGCACTAAGATCCAAAGATGACTGAAGAACAAGTCCCTTAATGGCCCAAGTGATACACGCCTTCTAGGCTATTTGAAGGGGCTTCAGACCACCTGCCCTAACCCACCCACCTTTTCACTATAGTAAGAAAGAGATAGAAGTAAATACATGTTTTAAATAAACATTTCATGGCATTGGTACTACGAACATTTGTGGTAACATTAGACAAGGACACTGTACACAACATTAGGCCCAGCATACACACACGTATCACTTCAGAACACAATGAATAATGTTTTATTTTTGTTCCAAATCCCGGAGATTAAGCCTTGAGAAAGGTACTTTCAAAGAACAAAGTTATCCAGCCTGTTTTCTTCTTGAGAAAAAAAGAATTATGTATGATATTGAAGTAAATAAAAGAGCTGGCAGAAGAGAAAGGAGAGGCAAATGAGATGTTTACAAGAGAAAGCTCCTAGATAATTGGGAGTTTCTTTAACGTCTGTCTCTTTCAGTCAAGTGACCCCCTGCCTGATTGTGCGGCAGCCATGCCAGCACCATACCTGGGGCTCTTCGGCGCCACCTGTTGGCCAAGCCTCCTACTGGTACTGGGCCAGGCTTGTCTCTAGACTGAGGTTATGCGTGTACAGGAGCATAGGTGGGAGTGAATCAGTCTGGCGGCTCGTTGCATTCTCATATGCATTCACTTATCCATCCACCCATCCATCCATCCATCTTCTCTTCTTTCCACCAATCCACCCATTCAAAAACTCCTTATTGAGGCATCAGGCACAGATTATGTTAGGTGAAAGATAGACACAACCCCATTGCTCATGGAACTCATGGCCTATACCAGTGGTTCTCAACCTTGGCTACCTGAGACATCTATTTCAGGGAAGACTGAGTACAGGTACTTTTCCCTATTTTTCTGTTAAGTACAATTAAAAAAAAAAAACCCTGAACATTATATTTAAAACAAACATAAGACAACTCTAAAAGGCAGAGAGGCAAAGGCAGACCAGCTAGGGATCCCTGGACCCAAAGAATGACACAGTGTTAGTTCCCTGGGTTTTTGTTTGGCCATATATATCTGAGACTTTGAGCTACAAAGGATGGCAGATCAGAAATGCCAATGGGCACAGATAAATAAACAAAAAGCCCCCCCAAAAGCCTGCTGTGTCTAGCCAAAGGACCAGGAAAGGAGAAGCCTAGCAAAATAGAAAACTTCTAGACTAAAATTGGTCTACTTGCAGTCAAACACCACAGACAACACTAGAGTCCCATTCCCATCCTGGCCAGCAGAGGCCGAGGGGAGCCAAGATGTCTACCATTGTCAGACTACAAGGTGACGTGACTCTCTTGCTGGGGACGTGTCCCTACATTCATTAATAAGGATTTTCATCCTCATCAGGTAGAGATAAGCCCTGCAGCCCACCCCCCAGAGTCAGTGGAGGCCACATGGTGAGCAGTAAGGATGCACCTCTATCCCTCCCAGCCAGGGAGTTATTCCTGGAGGCCTAGGAGGGAGCCAGAACTTGTTCATGCTCATGAGTAATGAAGACCCATTCCCCTTCAGGTATCATAGAAGCTGAGCAGGGAATCTGGACTTCTACCCCCACCTGGAAGTAATGAGATGGCATACCCCCTTCTCACTGCCTCCTCCTTCCCCTGCCAGAGCAGTGTCTCATAACACCAGATAAAACAGAAGACTTAAATTTGATACAGAGTCTCAAATACCCACCTAAAACACCCACATTTCAGTTGAAAATAATTTCTCATATAAAAAACTGGGAAGAGCTCAGACAGAATTTTTCTTAAAGCAATCAATAGATACCAATGCCAAAATGACAGGGATGCTAGGATGATGCAACAAACACTTAAAGTAACCATCATAAAAATGCTTCATTGTGCATATGGGAACATCCTTGAAACAAATGAGAAAATAGAAAGTCTGGGAAAAGAAACAGAAGAAAAAAGAACCAAAATGGAAATTTTAGAACCAAAACATCTGGTAACTAAAATAAAGACTCAGTGGTTGGGTTCAACATCAAGATGGAGGAAATAGAGGAAAAAATTAGTGAACTGGAAGATAGGACAATAGAAATTACCCATTGTCCTGGAAGATAGGACAATTACCTATTGTCCTGGAAGATAGGACAATAAAAATTACCCAATCTGAACATCAGAAGGAAAACAGACTGGAAGCTAAAAAAAAAAAAAAAAAAAAAAAAGTCCCAGAGATCTGTAGGACTATATAACAAAAGACTTAACACTCATGTAGGCATAGTCCTGGAAGTTGACAAGAAAGAGTGTACAGATGAAAAGGCACTTGAAAAAAACTTCCTAAATTTGTTAAGAGACATAAACCTTCATCAAGAAGCTGGGTGAACCTCAAACAGGATAACTGCCTCTCGAAACCCACACCAGGATACATAATAGTTAAACTTTGGAAAACTAAAGGAAAAAAATCTTGAAAGCAGCCAGAGAAAAATACCTTACTATAATGAGAATGACAACAGATTTCTCATCAGAAAATGTGGAGATGAGAAGGAAGTGACATAAGATTTTCAGAGTCCAAAGGAAAAGAAATGTCAACCCAGTATCTCTCACTCAGCAAAATACCCTTAGGAAATGAAGGGGAATCAATACATTCTCAGAAGAAGAACTTGTGCAAGACTTGTATGCTGAAAACTACAAAATGCTGACGAAAGAAATAAAAGATCTAAATAAATGAGATACACGGTGTTCACAGAGTAGAAGATTCGGCTTAGGAGATGTGTCAACTCTCCCCAAACTGATGTACAGATTTAATGCAATTAATGTCCAAATCTCAGCAAGGTGTCTTGCAGATATGAAGGAGACCATTCTAAAATTTATATGGAAGGACAAAGGAACTAGAGGATGAAGAGTCGCATGCTCTTCTGACTGAATCAGCCAGGCACCCCTGAATTTCTACTTATCACACAAAACTCATCTTAAAATTTCCTTCTTCTTCGAAGCTTTCCTATATCCTTTAGCCACATCTAAGCATTCCTTTCTCTGGGTTCCCACAGTATTGTTTCCATATCTCTATTCTTCCTTTAAGATTTTTTTTTATTTATTTGAGAGGTAGAGAGAGAATCTCAAGCAGACTCCATGCTGAGCGAGGAACCCGATGTGGGGCTCTATTTCATGACCCTAAGATCAAGTCATGATTCCAGAGTCCTGAAATCAAGACTTACATCAGGCTCCCTGCTCAGCAGGGAGTCTGCTTGTCCCTCTCTCTCTGCCCCCATTTGTGCTCTCTCTCTCTCTCACTCTTTCTCAAATAAGTAAATAATAAATAAATCTTTAAAAAAAAAAAAAGAAAAATACTAATGTCTGGCTCCCACCCTTAGACAAGATACTGATTTTCTTGTTATGAAGTGTGGTCTGATTATTAGGATTTTTGAAAACTCTCCAGATCCAGCCAAGACTGTGAACCAAGACTTTGCTTAACCAAAGCTGAATGGTAGTAGGAGCTCAGTAAATGAAGAATAGGTGAATGGATGAATTCTTTCTCTAACACATCACAGTCCTGACCCAACATGACCATTTTTAGGGTTTCATGCTATGCTAATTCATTAATATATTCAGGAACTATTAATTAAGCAATAATGCAGTACCTGGTGTTATGCTAGGCCACGCTGCTGGAGATAAAAACATGAGTAAGACTCTCACTTCTCCCCCTGTTCCAATGTGCCTTTGGGAAAGCTGGAGCTGTGTCCTTGTTCGTCCAAGAACTTTCTGTCCTGCTGGTTAATTGGCCAGTACCAACAGCAATCATCTCCCCAGTGGCTGACAGCAAACCTTCCTCCTGGCTGCTTCCTTCGGCAAATGTAAGGACAGACTATATAAATTCCCAGAGAGAAAGTTCCTGAGGGTAGGAGTGAGTGAACCGAGCAAAAAGAAAGTGGTCCTGTCTGGATCTCTCCAAGCACTGCAGAAGTGACTGGTGAGTCTCACAGGAGAAACCCTGTGCTACTTAAATAAACTTCCTTCTGGGTGTGTATTTACACAAAGAAAGTCAAAGGCCTTAGGATATGATTAAGATCTGAACTACCTCATACTTAAAGAAAACTTCCTTCCCAGTTGCTGCCTTCTCATACTCAGAGCTGCTTTAAGATTTGTACCACAGATTACTGAAAAGCAGAGATAATAATCATTTGTGCCATTGCTGTTCTGGTTCAGACTTTGATAATATCTCTCCTCCATTGTTTTTTTAAACTTATAATGTATTATTTGCCCCAGGGCTATAGGTCTGTGAATCATCAGGCTTACACATTTCACAGCACTCACCATAGCACATACCCTCCCCAATGTCCGTAACCCAGCCACCCATTTCCCTACCCCCCCAACCCCAGCAACCCTCAATTTGTTTCATGAGATTAAGAGTCTCACGGTTTGTCTCCCTCCCGGTCCCACCTTGTTTCATTTTTTCCTTCCCTACCCCCTACAACCCCTCACCCTGCCTCTCAAATTCCTCATATCAGAGAGATCATATGATAATTGTCTTTCTCTGATTGACTTATTTCACTCTCTGCTCCACTGTTTAACAGCTTCCAAATTGGTCATCCTGATTCTGATCTGGGTGCCCTCGGCCCATCCTACATGAAGCAGCCAGATAATCTTTCTAAAAAAACCACACTTCCAATCACCTCTTTCTCCCATGGAAACTCTAATGGCTTGCCATGGCTGTCCGGCCACAGTTGGATACACTGGGTAATCCCCCTATGTGTAATACAAGGATAACCCAAATGAAACTGGGCTGTTTTGTATCCAGTCTAACCATGATACTACATTCAGAAGAAATTCAAGTCCAACATCCAGGAAGAAAACAAATGGAAAATAACTTAAACCTTTTCTGAAGACTCTTAAAAAGGCAAAAAAAAAATAAAAATCCTAAAGCACATCTTGTCCCTTCTATTACCCTAGTGTGCCACTTCCTGGGTCAGCTGCCTGTCATTGAATCTCCTCTTCTCCTCTCAAAAACTGTAGTTTGCATTGGTTCCCCCTTCTACTCTATCTTTCTCCCATCCACACTCCAGTCTTTCTAACCTGTTGAAGTCACCTTGCATTTTTAACAGAAATCCACTTTGCTTTCCTGGTGTTTTCTTTTCCCATAAATTACTCCAATCAGCACAAGAGAAGCCCAAGAGACAAGCATTCAAAAACAGATTCCACTCTGGAAACCGAGGGACAGGGACAGGGACAGGCTGTGGCATATTAAAACCTTTGACCTCACACAAGAGCCTTTTCCATTGGGATGTACCCAATTTCCTGTGTGGCCTCCTCTCCTGCAATTCCATGTTGCCTCCATAAACCTGGCTCTAGAGCATCCCCGTACCTTTGCAAATGCCGTTGCCTCTAGGGGGGCTGCCTGTTTCTTCCCTCTTAGCCTGACAACATATTCAATTAATTATTTACAACCAGCTCTGATGTCACTTCCTTTAAGACTTTCTCAGTTCAGGGGCGCCTGGGTGGCTCAGTGGGTTAAGCCGCTGCCTTCAGCTCAGGTCATGATCCCAGGATCCTGGGATCAAGTCCTGCATCGGGCTCTCTGCTCAGCAGGGAGCCTGCTTCCCTTCCTCTCTCTCTGCCTGCCTCTCTGCCTACTTGTGATCTCTGTCAAATAAATAAATAAAATCTTTAAAAAAAAAAAAAAAGACTTTCTCAGTTCCATGAGACAGAGTCCATTGGCTTCCTTCTCTAGGGTTTTTCTGAACTTTGTACAGACCTCAGTTATAACCCCTGTCAGGCTGGGTTGTAATTTCTTAATTACTGATCAGACTTTTCATTAGACTGTAGGTGCCAAATTTAAGTCTGAGTCATCTCTGTGTCCTCAGCCCCAAGAACCAGGGAGCTGCACAATAAACAGTTACCGAATGCTCTAGAAATATGCTCCAGCTATGAGTGCTGTAGAAAAGCATTTCCCAGTGTTCTCCCCTCTGCTCATTAGCCTGGGAGCTCATGTCACGTGGAGCTTGAGAGATCGGCGCTGGCACTCACATGGCTACATCTGGCCAGCCCTCCAAAGGGGTGTCTGTCCCTCTCTCTGACCCCAGCCAGGCCTGGTTCTTGCCTAGTTGAAATAAATGAAGTTAAATGCAGACCAGCAATTAGGCCTGGGAATGCAATAAAGGCACGCAGACTTGAAGGGAAGAAGTCAAACTTTTCAATTTGCAGATGACAGGATCTTATATCTAGAAAATCCCAAGGGTTCTACAAGAAAATGATCAGAGCTAATAGACGAATGTGGGGGCCCTAGGTCCTTAGTTTGGGATGGGGGCCCTGCTGCCCCGGGGAGCGACCTCCCATGGCATTTGCCAGCACACCTTCTTCTCCACTGCTCTTACCCCCAGCACATGGTGTGCCCCGTGCAAGGCTGCCTGCTTTGCCCTCAGGGACCTGGGCTGTGCCTTTGTCTGGAAGGCTTCTCTCCCACCACTGCCTTATCTGTAAACTTGGGAAATGAGAGCTACATCTATCGAAGCTGAGGGTTTGTTATGCATAGTCTCATTTAAACCTTATGGGAACCCGGTCAGGAAGGAACTATTATTATCACCCATGATTTTTTAGGGGGTAGGGACAGAGGGAGAGGGAGAGTATCTCAAGCAGACTCCCCACTGAGTGTGGAGCCCGACATAGGGGTTGATCTCACGACCCTGTGATTAAGACCTGAGCTGAAATCAAGAGTCGGACACTGAACCCACTTCACCACCCAGGCACCCTGTCATCCATGTTTTTCAGATAAGACTCTGTTCCTGTCCCTTGCCCAAGCTCCACAGCTACATGGCTATCTCCCCAGTTTCCGAGCCCAGGGTATGGGTGTTAAAGAGAGGCTGTTAGTACCCCATCCCATCAGAATAACTACACTACCATTGGCATATAAGATTAATGGACGATTTTAAGGAGAAACTGATATAATCGTGTTCACAGTGGCATTATTCAACGGGTGGAAGCAACCCAAGCGTCCATCAACAGAAGAATGAATAAACAAAATATGGTCTATTCTTATAATGGAATATAACCTCAAAAAGGAAGGAAATTCTGATCCTTGCTACAACAAAAATGAACCTAGAGGACATTGTGCTAAGTAAAATAGCCAGTCATAAAAGACATACTGTGTGGTTCTATACTTAGAGCACATTTATAGAAATGTTGAGCACATTTATTTAGAGCTTATTATAGAAAGTCTAGTGATGGTTGCAGCTGGGGGAAGCGGGAATGGGGAGTTGGTGTTTGATGGATACAGAGGTTCAGTTTTTTAAAATGAAAGAGGTTCTGGCCAAGCAACTCCTTGCGACACTCTGGAGTGGGGTGTCTAACACGAAAGGATTTGTCAGTTGAAGGGGATCTTTAGAGGGAATCTTCCTGGGAATTCAAGGCAGATTGAATGGGAGTTCCTGATAGATGTCAGGGTGCTCACTGAATTGTTACATTTTACATTTTCTTATAAACTCATATTCCCACCTCCAGATACTTCAAGGAGCAGCAACCCCAGTGATTTCATCTGCCTTGATTTCTCCTCTCAGTTCAGTCAAAGAATCAGGAGTTGGTCATCTCTCTTCTGCTCCCAAGGAAGCAGGATTGTGTAGGACACCGGCTAGGAAAAGTGACCCTTAGAGAGGCAGGGAACCCTTCCCAGGTAATTACCCTCCACTTGTCTGTTCTTTAAGCCCACAAGACCTGGTGAAGGCAGTAGAGGCAAACAAAGCTTACAGGACACAGCCCAAGCCTAGAAGGGTAAAAGCAGCACCATTTCCCCTACATAAAACACCAGAAAGCAATTTACTGTCTCGGCCTTGTGTCTCCGGTGCATTTTCACCTGCCACGGGCAGGCTTGGGAAGCGTTGGGGATTCCACACCTCTCACTGCCTGCTGTTTCCCAGGGCCACTGGGTGCTCCGCATGTTTGGAGGTAACACAAGTATGGGCAGGCTCAGCCCAGAGCACCCCAGGTCCCAGCAAGCAGCCTACCAATCTCAGCTACAGTTCTTACCAGAGATGGGATTTTCAGGAGAATCAGGAGGTATCAGACCTCAGAGAAAGGACTCTGCCAAGATCACAAAGCAAGTCAGGGGGAGAGGTGGACAGAGGTGGAGACAGCACTCACGGCTTCTGATGCCCAAGTCTGCTTCTTTCCAGGACCACCAACTCACAATGACAGATCTTACAAGGGTCTGGGTGTGAATGACATGCATTCTTTTACTAAATGGCCAGCATTTTGAGAGCTAAGTGCTATTATAATTTCCTTTCCAGATAAGGAAACCAAGGCTGGGAGAGGTTAAATAACTTGCCAAAGGTCAGAGAGCTGGCAGAAGGCAGACTGTGAACTTTTATCTGATTGTATCCAATACCTTTTCCTTTCTTATTTTAAGTGTGTGCATGGTTTGTTTGTTTTTTTAACAAAACATGAATACAGGAAACAACACTAATGTAATGGGTTTACTCAATAGATGATTGTAAGATACACACCACCAAGGTCAAGAAAGAGGACTTTGCCCCCCTCCACCCCTAATCCCTGAAGCAAGCCTGACCAGTGTCTGAACTCTCTGCCTCTTTGCTCACGCTTGTTCCTTTATCCCACACCACCGTTCTATAAAATCAGTACTGACCTACTGAGATCCTGCCCAACCCAGAGGCCCAGCTCAAAGGCTACCCCTCCTGAGACACTTTCCTGATTCCTACTACCTGGCCTGGTCAGAACCTCTGTCATTTCTCAACAGGACAGCCCTTTGCACACCTCTCTCATTTTCTTTAGTACATTCTATCTGAATTTGTTGGTCTAAATAATAACTATCTAAGGTCAATCATCATTATTGAGAACTTTCACTGTGCTGGTCACCATGCAAAGAACTTACATGCATTGTCTCATTTAACATGTAAACCTCTATAACCATGTCCATTTTAAAGACCTGGAAACTGAGGCTCAGAGATACTAAGATGTTCAAGGTCACAGAGTTAGCAAGGAACAAAGCCAGGCATGCATGCATGCATGTATTCATTCATTCAGTAAATCATTATTTATTAAGGGCCTATAATATACTAGACATATACTAGATATTGGGAAAAGAGCAGGAATCAAGTCAAAGTTCCCATCTTTAGCGGAGAGACACGGTTCATTAAAAGAAAAAAAAAGTAAATACTACATTAGGTGATAACAAATGCTTTGAGAAAACAAGGGGAATATTATATCTGAGGTAGGTGTGCTATTGGATAAAGTATGGTCAGGGTGATGTGACATTTGAGCAGAGGCCTAAAGGACGTGAGGGAATGAATTACACAAAGATCTGGGAGAAAGAGCATGATGGGAGGAGGGAACAGCCTGGGCAAAGGCCCTGGGGTGGACACATCGTTGATATGTTTGATAAACACCCAGGATATCAGTATGGCTGGAGCTGAGTGATAAATGGTAGCAGAAAGGTGGTAGAGATGAGATCATCTGGGGCTTAAAGATGTGCTAGATACTTTGGTTTTGACTTTGAATGAGATGGGGAGCCACTGGAAGATGGTTCCTAGAACCCATGTTCTTCATTACTATGCTATACTTTCTGATTGTTACTTGAATGAGTGCCAAAAGGTACTTACAGACATTTTCTCATTAAAACCAGCAGGATGGCAGCCAGACAGCCCAAAACAACAAGAGATGGCAAGATCTGAGCTAACAGGTCTGGCATAACCATCCCCTTGCTAGTCAGGAGGATCTGCGGCCCCCATAGCACAGGACTGGTTGGGGTTCTGGGGTGACTTGAGTGGGTCCTCTAACTGGATTGGCGAAGTGTAAACTTCTCAGGCCTGTTCCTGGGGAGGTCTCAGCCCCTCCATGAAATGTGTCCTTTGCTTGAAAGAGGCAGAGAGAAAAAGGCAACATCTATAGTGACTCACCAGAGAGAAATGAAAATTGTGTCCAGGCTGGAAAACAATCCATTTGAAAGTCACACATTTGCCTCCAGAATGAATATATATATACACACATATATATATATACACACATATATATGTATATATATATATATTCATGAACATGAACATGAATATATATATATATATGTCCTTTTTTTCTTCCTCTTTCTCATTAGAAGTATGGCAGAGCCTTCTCATACACACTGTCTCACAGCATGACAGAAACCATCTCCTGAAATTCCTGCCTTCCTTCCTGTTGCAGTTCTCTCTGAGATAAAAATACAAACCCCAGGATATGGCCAGGCCCCCAAACCACCCCCCTCCCTGCCCCGTCTAACTGAGAAGTGCTGTCTGACAGTAGCGTGGAAGCGCTGGTGGTCCTAGGACCGTCCTGTGGTTGCAAACCCACCAACCATCCCCCAACTTCGGAGTGCATAGGAACCTCTGAGGAGCCTCTTAAAAGGCAGATTCCAGGGAACTGGACCCGGAAGGTCTGGCATGAGGCCCAGAAGCTGAGTCTTTAATAAGGAGTCCTCAGTGCTTCTGATGTTGGTCTGAGAAACACTGCTCCAAGCCCCATGAATAGCACTAATAGCCCAATCTTTCTCCATTGAACCTTCCAGGAAGTGGCCCCAAATCCTTTCTCACACCACAAGTAGCACGTTTTGGCTCCCAGCACGGGTGGGAACTCTCCTGGGTAAATCTGAGCAGAGGAGAATCTTGAAATCCCAGTCTTTGCTGATGTTCCTGACTTGAGCTACCAACAACATGCAGGGTTTGCTCTCCGGGTCCTTCTCAGGAAGACCCACGCCCTGAAATTGCAGCTGCCCTGGGGGCAGGCATATCTGAGAGGGTGCCAGACCTGCCCTCCTCTAAAAGGAAAACAAGGTCTAATCCTGATTATGAAATGCTGTTTCATCTCTCAATGTGCTGAATTTACATGTTGGCAATAGGTACTCCCCTAACAGCTGGAAACAAAAAAGCTCAATGGGCAACATTTATTATTATAATTGCTGGAATAAGGGGCCACCAGCTAGAGCTCCTGGCTGGCAACCCTTCCTCGGGATTTACAATAGTGGTTTGAGAGCCCTGTTAGCTGCTTGCTTCAGGCACCAGATTTGCTAATTAAAATTCTCCCATGGTGCATTCAAGTTCATTTATGTCTGTGCTCAGATGTCACCTTCCTTGTCTATTTTGTCTAACAAATTCTTCTTCCCCAAGCCTTCTCTCATTTCTAACCTCTTAGCTTGCTTTATTTTTCCTCTTCTGTTTTCTTTTTTTTTTTCTTCATAGCACCCAGCATTACTGGAATCGCTTTATTTGCTGGCTACTTTATCTTCTATCTCAATCCCCCTAGCAGGTTAGCTCTCTGGGAGCTGGGCTTTTATCTTGTTCACTGCTGGATTTTGATGCTTGGCACGTAACAGGTATTCCATCGATATTTGCTGAGTGCATGGATAAGTGAACAGATGATGTTATTATATTTTGAGAGTCCACGGAACTATCTCGAACTCCAGGGTGCTCTACTCATGGGATCCTGGGGTCTTTGGGGTACTAAATGAATATACCAAAAAAAAAAAAAAATTTGTTCAGTGCTTACTACATACCAGCTGCACACAATATTTCATTTTGTCCTCAAGGCAGTTTTGCAGGCTAGGGATTATGAACCCCATTTAAGGGGTGGAAAACCAAAGCCAAAGCCACAGAGCTGGTATGGGGAAAGGGGGATTCAAATCCAAGACAACTAAGACTAAGGGCTTTACCCATTAACAGCTGGAATGGATGTTATCTGCCTTATGTTGACACTGGGATAAGATCCAGAGGTGAGCAAGACAAACCCCTACCCTCCAGAAATTGTACCTACAGTCTACCCCGCCATGTAGTAGAATGACAATGGGCAGGGGCTTGGAGTCAGCCTCTAAATCTGAGCTCCAGTTCTTATTAGCTGAGCCTCAGGATCCTCCTCTATAAAATGGAGCTAATAATCCTTTCCTTGTAGGGATGTCCACTGAGACAATACATAGAGAGTGTACCAAACAGAGAGCCTGGCATGTAGCTAGCACTTAATAAACAATCGAGTTTATTGGCTACCACGGGAGAGAAAAAACTCACATTAAAAGCGTTGCTCTAGCCCTCTGGTTCCCAAACTTGTCTTCATGGAAGATGCCACGAATTGAATGCTGTGTCCCCCTGATTCATATATTGAAGCCCTAACTGCCAATGTGATGGCATTTGGAGATGGGCTTTTAGGAGGTAATTTAATTTAGATGCAGTTGTGAGAATGGAGCCCCCATGGGATGAGTGCCTGTATAAGATGAAGAAAAGACACCAGAGGGTCCTCTCTCTACCATGTGAGGACGCAGTGAGAAGGTGGCTGTCTGCAAGCCAGGAAGAGAGCCCTTGCCAAGAACCTGACCATATGGATACTCTGATCTCAGACTTCCTATCCTTCAGAACTGTGAGAAGGACACATCTGTTGTTTATGCATCCAGTCTGCGGTATTTTGTTGTGGCAGCCTGAACTAAGACAAGAGATTCTGGAAGTCACAGGGCTATTATTAGGGAAACACTGTAAACTACGATAGATTAAATTTCTTCATACAGATCAGAAGCTATTTTACTACCAGATCAGATGTGCCAAGAAAAGAATCAAGAATCTCTACACAATTAAAACTTACCATCACAAATAAATAATTTCCAAATCTCTTTGTTAAGTACAGTTGACCCTTGAATGACATTGGGCACTGAACCCCTGTGCTGTTGGAAGATGAAGACGTATGACTTTTGACTCCCCCCAAACTGAACTATTAATAGCCTGCGGTTAGCTGGAAGCCTTACTGATAACGTGAGCAGTCAAACAAACCGTATTTTATTTATTGATTTACTTTTAAAGATTTTATTTATTGACAGAGATCACAAGCAGGCAGAGAGGCAGGCAGGGGGGGGGGGAAGCAGGCTCCCTGCTGAGCAGAGAGCCCGATGTAGGGCTCGATCCCAGGACCCTGAGATCATGACCTGAGCCGAAGGCAGAGGCTTAACCCACTGAGCCACCCAGGCACCCCTAACCCATATTGTATATGTGTCTTATATACTGTATTCTTACAGTAAGATAGAGAAAAGAACATGGTAAGAAAGTCATAAGGAAGAGAAAATACTTTCACAGCACTCTGGTATCTTCATCTTATACAGGCACTCATCCCATCATGGGGGCTCCATTCTCACAACCGCACCTAAATCGAATTACCTCCTAAAAGCCCCATCTCCAAATGCCATCACATTGGCAGTTAGGGCTTCAACATATGAATCAGGGGGACACAAGCATTCAATTTGTGGCATCTTCCATGAAGATATGTTTGGGAACCAGAGGGCTAGAGCAATGCTTTTTTTTTTTTTTTTAATTTTATTTTTTATAAACATATAATATATTTTTTTCCCCAGGGGTAGAGCAATGCTTTTAATGTGAGTTTTGTCTAGCTATTTACATTCTTAGAAAACCAGAAGCTATATGAACAACAGTTATCACGGGATTGGTTAAGTATGGGCTCATAAGAACACTAAGAACATATGCAGCTGTTAATAATGATGTGGATGTGGGAAGATGTTCGTAGCTGTCAAATTAAGAAGGTTACAGAATGGTATGTAACTGTATTATGCGAAATTGGATGAGTGTGTATCCTTGGAGAAAAGGTGCCTGAAAATTCGTAGTTGGTTTTTCCTTGGTAGAAGGATGTTAAGTGACTTTTTAAAAAAGCGTTGGATTTTTATTTAATAGATAGTATTGTGTCAGGACAAGTTATGCCAAAAAAGAAATTCAACTTAAAATTGATTTAAAGAACAGTGTTAAGGGAAGAATAGGTAGAACAGGGAGTAAAGAGACACGAATATATTGCAAAGGGAGTGTGAAAGTTTGAAATACACAGTTTAAAATTCTTCTTTGCCTTGCTCTTGTGTGTGTTCCACAAAGTGGAAAAACTGTTCTCACCTTTAAATAATAAATTTCTGAATGAGGAAAACTCCTTTTGTTTATCCAGTGATCTAGTTTTGGTGGTCCACCACACCCACCCTTCTTGACAATTCTCAGGGCACGGGTTAGACAGACCCACCGGACATGTAGGGATGGCCACTCTCCTTCCTTGGGTCTTGCAGTGGCTCCCCATTCCCCAACCCTTCAAATGAGGGGAGCAGTGGGTACATATTGAAGGTTCCCTGGGTACCTACTGAAGGTTCCCTTTGTAAAGACTGCTAATCTTTTGTGCATCTTCTTAAAACCACTCTGGAAGGGAGGCTTTTTGATCACTACCCTCCTCCATTTTATAGATTATGAAACCAAGGCTCAGAGAAGTAAAGAGTCTTATCCAAGGTCACACAGCCAATAAGTAGAAAAGCTCAGACTCCAGCCCAGGTCTGTCTGAGTCCTGAACGCCTCACTCTAAATCTCTGTTGAGTTCTGTCTTAACTTGGCCTGGGAGGCTTAGCATGATCTTGCTTCTACCTGCCTTTCCTGCCTCCTCCCACCTCCTGCCTATCACTGCCGCTCCATGCCCACCATCTACCCCTGACCCCTAACTTCAATACATTCAAGTGTCTCACACCTCCTTGTCACTGTTCCTTCTGTCCCCACCTCCAGGAATGCCTTTTCCTCTGCAAATCTCCAGAGACTTCCACCCATCCTTCAATTCCCCAGCCTAGTGCTCCCCCACACCCCACTCCTCCAGGTTCCCTCCATCACAGCACTTCCACTCTGCTGGCATTGTCTGTCCTACTGTCTGCTCCTTCCTACAAATCTATATGCCCGTAGAGGTTACAGACAGGGCTTTCTACCCCAGGCACCGCACACAGCGCCTTGCCCCCAGCAGGTACCTGGGAACTGTAGAGTGACTTGACGAGGGCTTACAATTCAGGTTAGGAACCAGACAGACACAGTTTGAGTTCCATTTCCATACCACACCAGCTGTATGACCCTGACACGTGGAGCACAGTAGAGCGAGCAAGTCACTCTATTCTGAGCCTCAGTTTCTGCATCTGTAAATTGTTGTGGGGATGAAATAACATAATTATAGGCAAAGAGCTTGACACAGCGAACCTATAACAAATCCTAGCTATGATCATGATTATGTCAGTTGAGTAACTTATTTATAAATGAATCTGGTCACAGGGGCAGGGGGAGCCAGGTGGCAGGAGGACGGGGAGTCAGCTACTGAAGTCCAGGCCAGCAGGCAGGTTTTGGTATCCATAGATGGGAAAACAACCAAGCAGCAATCTGTGTCAAAGGTCACCGCTTTGCAGCCAGGTGGACCACAGGGACAGGGCATCCAGGACCCGAATAAAGACCCACTCCAAGACAACAGACCTCTGACAGCCACAGAAAGAAGTTTGTGAGCCTAGGGTTTGGGGGCAGAACCCCCACCCAAGCAGAGTGTGGAAAAGTGGCCAACGTACTGAAAATGCCCCACATTCACGCGCCAGGGGTCTTGCTAAGCGCTTTCCATGCATCGTCTCACTTTGTCTTCACAGCAACCCTAACGGGTGATACTATTTGTGTCCCATTTCACAGAGGAGGAAACTGAGGTCCAGGCAGGTTAAGAAACTTGCCCAAAGACTCAGCTGGTGAGTGTGGAGCCAGGATTTGAAGCCAGGCAGTCTGATTCCAGAAAATTGCTCAGATCTTCCAGCCCCACATTGAGGGACCTGGGCGGGGCAGAGTCCATAGGTGGGGGCCCAGGGGCCCAGAACCAGGGGATCCCCACATCAGGGATTATGTGATCTGAGCAGTTTCTACACAATGTGCTCTACCTGGGGTGGGTTGTGCTTCTCCAGCAGTTAGAATTTATCCCTGGAGAGCGGTCAGAGGCCATGTCGGGGGTGGCAGTGCATACATTTCACATATTCTCAGCCCTACCTCTTGAGAGGCACCGATGAGAGTCCTGTGTCACCAGCAAAATTGCCTCCAAATTGCCTTCTTCATTAACTGTACAAATTTGCATCTTAATTAGGCTTAATGGAATACAATTACCAGACCCCAAGTTTCTCCCTCTCTGATCCCAAGCAAGGATGCTACAGAGGCAGGCCAGAAGCCAAAAACATGGGGCTGAGGAGAGCAAGGCTGGGCGCTCCCCATGGGAAATCTCCCACCTGGAAGAGGAGGGGCCAGGCAGGGGTGGTGGGGGGATGGCAGCCGGGGTGTCCAGGCCCCTAAGATGAGAAGCTGAGGTTGGCCTGGGCTTTGGAATTGGATGTGGCAGGAAGCCTGAGTCTACATCTGACCAGCGGTGGGACTGCAGCTGTCTGCCCTCTCTGAGCCTCAGTTTTCTCTGGCAACAAATGGGATGATGCCACTGGGTGGCTTCTGGGATCAGATGGGATCGCAGCACCTGGCCCAGAACCTAGTATCTAGTTTGTTCTCTTTCTCATGCCCTCTCTTTCTGCACTACAGACTCAGGAGGTGATGCGGAGCCGATCCCCGTCTACCCTTTCCTGATTCAGTGAGTATGATCTCATATCATCCCCTCCATGCTCTAGCCACACACACCTCCGAGTCCTTGGAAAGCTCTAAGCTCCTTCCTGCTTCAGGGGCTTTGCAAGTGCTCTTCCCTCTGCTTGGATCATCTGGCCCGTGGCTCTCTGCTTTAATACTTACTCATGCTTCCAATCAGCACTCAAGTGTCACCTCCTCCAGGAAGCCTTCCCCAGCCCCGATGACACTCTCCTAACATCCTTTATCTGTGGGATTATTTCAGAGAGTCCCTCTCTTCCCAGCTAGACAATAAGCTCTGTAAGTCTGGGAAACACTTCCATCGTGCCCTCTGCTGTTTCTCCAGCTCCTAGCTTAGGGTTTATCGCACAGGTCCTTCCTTCATGTTTGTTTAATGTGCACACCTCCCTGAGCCTCACTGAACGCATCTGTCAAATGGGAATCATCACCCCACCCTCATTTCACGGTGTTGTGAAATGATTAAACAATTTTTGGCAAACAATAGTTTCCCATGGACCATCACTCCATGCCCCCATTCCTTTTGATTAAGGAAGAGTCAGAAGCAGCCAGGTAGCTAGCTCAAAGAGCAGTTTGGCTAGGGGACAGCAGAGCCCAGAGGGAGCCTGGAGGCTGACACCACATATGAGCAGGATGGGAAATCTGGAAGGAACCTTAGAAATGATCTGGTTAATTTGTTCCCAAAGGCTCCTTTCCACTATGAAATAATTTCATCTACCACAAAGCTACACGAATTAAGGAAAAACCCACTCTCCCAGCTTTGAATTACTCAAAGGCATCCTGTTTTATCCCCTTGGTGCCTGCCCAGTGTGAGGGGAGCCATGTGGAGACACCTTGCCAAGCATTTCCAGCAAAAAGGAAGGCCCGCCGGGGCCTGGGCCGCAGGAAAAATGATTTCCTTTAACTTCCCAAAATGTTAACAACAGCCTTTGGAGGCCGAGTACAAGGGCCAGAGTTAAGAGTCACCAGGGGACCACACAAAGGGAAAAGCTCTCTGCTTTTATTTTTCCTAGCTAGACCTGCTTCCTGTTGGCAGCTCCACAGGCACATGACAAGGCCCGGTGAGGACAGCTTTCTGCCTGGAAGGCTCCCTTTCAGGGCGCAGTGACAGCCTTGGTAACACCATGAACTTACAGATAGCCCTTGTCCCACAGAGTCTAAGGCTGTGTTGAATCTTCAGCCTGCTTCTTGGAAGGCCCATATCTGACCTGAGGTCCTCATGAACATTTATAGAGATTTCCTGCTCTGATCCCCACTCCTATGGCATGCCCCAAACTACGCAGAACTCGGCCACTTCCTGTTGGCTTCTCTCCCACCCACCACCTTCTGCCGCCCTCCACCATCTCTCTGGTTTCTAGCTGCCCAGTTACCCAACGGCCATAAAACCTGGTGCGCATTCACAGCCCATGAGCAGGTGCCTGTTCCCCCTGCTTGGCCGCCAAGAGGTCTTCCTCATACAAGAACCTGGTGAACTCCTACACAAGCAGCAGTGTTTCCTCTGCATTCCCCAGCAGTTCCTGCTGTCACCAGAACCTGCCTGTTGCAGTGCCTCTCACATGGGAGACCAGTGGTTTATCAACATATCTGCCTTCCCTTCTGCACTGGGGACTCCTCTGAGAAACATGCTGTTCCTCCGTGCCCCCTAGCTCCAGCTTAGACAAGCCTGGAAGGCAGGGGTGGGCCTCTGGAGGCTTTTGTATAGCTCAATGGATTCCCTAAAACTGCCCACAGATGTAAAGAGGGCAAGAGCATCTTTCTGGAGAGAAGCCATCAATGGGATCTAGTCCCCCGACAAAGGTAAAGAACCTCCACCCTAGACTCTGAGTGTCTCGATGGAAGGGAATGTGTCTGATTCTTTCCTGTAATGCACAGACTGCACAGAGCAGACCCTTAATAAAAAGTACTATCAAGTCATGGAGGTTTTTTTGAGCTGGAGATTTAATCCAACCTTCCCATTTTACAGATGGAAAAGCTGAGCCTACAGCAGGAAAAATGACTTACTCATCTGTCAGCCAGGTGGAATGTTTAGGGAAATGCCTTCTCTTATGATAGGAAGTAGAGATATTAATATTAACTTATTCACCCTTCCATTTATTCCTCAATCATTTTTCAAGCACCTGCTATGTGCAGGGTAGAACTGGGGGGATACAGAAATGACTGACACACAGGCTCTCCTCTTGGGGAGCTTACAAGCAACAGGGAGAGAAGACATACACATGGATTATCAATATACGCAGACAGAAATATACGCAAAGAAAGAAGGAATGACTTCCTGGGAGGCTGCGGGAGGTTGGGTAGGGGGGGACAGGTGGCGCTCTGGGAAGGCTTTGTGTGGAAGTGGCATCCAATCTATGCACAAAAGATATCCCAGACCCTTCAGTACTGGAGCTGGAGTCCACGTCCCTGCTCTATTCCCCACTTGGTCCCAGAGTATACTATCTCTCCATGGTACAATGTAATTGTTAGGATGACTTAGGCTAAAAGTAATAGAAAAATCTCAACTCACTTGGCTTATGTAATAAGGAAATATATTCTCCCTCTAACAAGAAGTCCTGAGGTAGGGCAGATCCAGTGTTGGTTAATTCAACACCTCAAGGACATCATCAAGGACTTTGAGGTTTTTTTGGCTTGGCCATCCTCAGCATCTGTCAGGAATATCCTCAAACCAGATCACCTCCTGGTATCAAGATGGCTGCCACTGGCACAGAGGTCACACCCTGACAAGTCAACATCCTGAAGAAAAACCATCCCTCTCTATGTGTGTCTTCCTTAGTGGGAGTGAGTCAGGGAGGGAGATTGCAGACAGAAGGAACAATGTGTGCAAAGGCCCTGAGGTGGAATGACAGAGATGACTCTTGGGACTGGCAGCATGTTCCATGTGTAAGTGCAAGACCTTTGAGTCAACGAGATTTACTTTCCAATCCTGAGGTCAGTACTAATGAGGAATATGACCACAGGCAAACTACTTGACCTTACAGTGCCTAAACTGTTTAACTCATAAATAATACAGGGTTAATAATACATGTTTAACAGGATGTGTGGCTCAAATAAGGTCAAGTCCATAAACCTCCCAACACAGTGTAAATCCTAAGTTATCATAATTATCATATTGTGAGGACAGGACCCTACAATGAAGAGATATGATGAGAGAGATGGGTGGAGCTCAACTTGCTCTTCCCCATGGTTCTCTAAGGCACACAGGCTGGACTCAGGCCACCCAATAAGTGGGACAACCTCATATGACTAGTGAGTCTTTGAATGTGGTGGGTCCGAATTGAGATGGGCTCTAAGTACAAAATACACACACATTTGAAGAGTTAACCCCACAGCCCCAAATGTAAAAAATCTGATAATCACCTTCATAATTGTTTACAATGGTTCCACATTGAAATGATAGTATTTTGGATATATTGTGTTAGATAAAATATGCTATTGAAGTGAACTGAACCTGCTCTTTTTATTTTTTAAAATGTGGCTACTAGGATATTTACAATTACATTTCTGGATGGCATCCTATTTCTACTGGATAGGCTGGGCGAAGTAAATTATCCCACTGCAAATGTCAAGGAACAGAAACACAAACGTATTCAATGCCTGCCTTCTGTGTCTAAGAGGGTACGGTGGGGACAAGGGACACGGCATCAAATCCTTGGCTAGCGCTCATTCCACTCACTCTCCACTCACTCACTTAGCTGATGTCATGGTGATGGCACTCCCCACCCCACCCTCCAGCTCTCTTGTTTTTCAATCTCTGCTCTGTCCTTAGTTTGTCTTCTCCAGGTCCCCAGTTTCCTCTTTGCTTAATGAGCCCACTTCTTGGAACAGTTGACAAGTGGCACTCACGATACACAGTCAGGGAGGGAGAGCTATACAAACACCTGATGACTGTTCTGTGAGAGGTGGACTGAGCCCCAAATACTGGCCTTGCAGCCAGCCCCAGGGGCAGGAGAGGAGCTCATTGGCTGGGTCCCCCAGACCACTGATACTCAAGGGCTCTAAACACACATAGGGCACCTGGGTGGTTCAGTCAGCTAAGCATCTGATTTCAGCTCAAATCATGATCTCAGGGTCCTGGGATCCAGCCCTGCGTTGGGCTCCCTGCTCAGGGGGAGTCTGCTTCTCCCTCTGCTCATCCCCCCACTCATGCATTCTCTCTCTCAAATAAATGAATAAAGTATTTTTTAAAAAAACATAAAATATGGGGACCTGGGTGGCTCAGTCAGTTAAGCATCTACCTTCAGCCCATGTCATGATCCCAGGGTCCTACAATTGAGTCCCACATCGGGCTCCCTGCTCAGCAGGGAGTTTGTGCTTCTCTCTCTGCCCCACCCCCTCCCCCATACTCTTTTTCTCTTTCCCCTGCCCTCTCTCGCAAAATAAATAAATTCTTAAAACAAAACAAAACAAAACAAAACCCCATAAAATAAACACACATAAAGACCTCCACCTTTCCAGGGTACAATGTCAGGAATCTTTGATGACTACCATTTTCTGTTTGGGGACATCTCCAGCTGGAAGTCTCAGATGCCTGAGACTCAATCCATTTGAGCTGTCTCATCACCTGTGGCAAATGCCTCTGGTGTCCCACCCATACATCCCTGGTCTACTCTGAGAGCTGTCTATACCACCAGAGAAAGTTCTCTCTTCACCCCCAATGAGTCATGGGATGGAAGTGCTGGAGAGTTAACACCCCAGGAACAATGCACAACCAGCTTCAGGGGACCATGCTCAGGCATGGCCTAGAGTCTGTCACTCAGAGTCTGTCACTGAGAGCTGAGGCACTGCCCACAGCAGTAATCTGTGCACCAACACGCCTTCCATAAGCATTCCACCTTGCCCTGGCTCACTTCCCACTCCTACCTGGAATACCTCCCTAATAAAGTGCTTACCTAAATCCTTGCCTCAAGCTCTGCTTTGAGGAGAACCCAAACTAAGTCATCATCTTTCCCCCAAACTACATCTTGTTCCATGGACGACACTGCTCTCCTTTCAGATGCTGTAGCTAGAAAATTGGGAACCACCACTGATTTTCCCCTCCAGCTCACCTCTTATATTCCAACCATCTCTAAGTGCTGTCTGTTCTGCCTTCTAAATGCTTCTCAAGTCCATCCACTTCTCTGTGTCATTCTGTTACCGTTTCTGGGCTGGGCCACCATTGTCTCTTATCTGGGCAGCAGCTCTAGCGTTCTGTATCCCTGCCTTAACTTTTGATCCTGGTGCCTCCTAAATCTGCCCAGATCTGCCAAGCCCCGCCTATATATCTAAATGCTTCCTGGACAACTCCTCTTGGACGTGCACCTCAAATTTGGCATTTCCAAGCCTCCTTCTGGGGCACCTACATCAGTCCCCACCCCACCTTATCAGCCACATGCCTGGAAAGCAGGAAGTCACCTTCAGTTATTCTCTTTCCTTGCCGCTCCATTTCTTCCTTGGAAACTTCTTACATATCAACCCTCACCTGTTGTTTTCATGTCACTGCCTCTGTTCAGGTGGTCCAGGTCTCCTGGGAGGAATTCTCTGACTCTCTCCTAACTAGTCTGTCTGCTTGCAGTCTTGCCCTCTATGGGATTTTCCTAAGATGCCAATCAGATCATGCCACCATTCTCTCTGACTCTTCACTGGCTCTCTGTCTCCTCCAGGATGAATTCCATAAAGATCCATTATAATGTGGGTCCAAACAACCTTCACTTCCACCTTCCCCCAGAAAACCCATGGCTGCAGCCACCCCCAGACTATTTGTACTCTTTCTTGCCTTGGGCCTCAAGTCTGTAAGGTGTGGGCCCAGGGATGGGGCTCTCCCTCGTTAGCTCAGTCAGACATTTCAACAGCAAGTCCCCACTCTCCTCTTCTCCATCCCAGAGAATGGCACCACCATTCAGCTGCACATCCAGCCAGAAAGCTGGGCAAAACCAGATGTCCGATCCACTGTAGCGGTTATTATAATACTAGAAGATGGGTCTCTCAGTCATTCATAAGCTCTTGGCATTTAGTACCTTCTTATTAATCCTAGCAGCAGGGCCCTGAAGAATGGAAATTAGATCAGAGAGAGTGAATGTTTGGAGGCTGGGGAATTGGAAAGTGGTGGGGTGTGGAGAGACAGAAGTGGATTTGGGTGGGACTTTGTAGGGCAGGGTGATGGGCAAGCATCTGGGTGAGTGCAAGAACAGAAATCCTGACGGCATGCAGGACCTACTGCAGCCGGTATGACCTCACAGCTTTGCAGAAGGCTGAGTCAGGGTCGCCATGTCCCCCATGCTACACACAGTGCAGGCTACTGGTGGTGCAGGGAGCACTTGACTGAGGGTACTGAAGGTAGGGGAGGGCCCCACAGAGAGCTGGATAACCCAGCCTTCCACTAGTTAGTGGAATATGTGAAATCAAAAGACAGGTAGAATTGGAGAGCAGCATCCCTGTTTCCCAGGTAAGGAAGTAAAATGGATCACATACAATCACAGGCTGGCAAAAGGCAGGGCAGGGACCTTCCCATGACCTGCCAGATGTGGTCTTTCTTCCTTAGCTCCTGAAGACGAATGCTTTCATTAGCATTAGCCAGTGTGCAGCCTGGAGGGAAGTCTTGGATGACCTGTCTGATTTTTTTTTTTAAAGACTCTGTGGTTATATGTCATAATCCTACAACATACCCACACACTATAATATTTTTTAAGATGATCTTCAAAAGGCATGGACAGTGCTTTCTAGTAATTACTATTATGAAGTCACACTTTCCAGAAATGATGACTAAATTGGGTTGCATTTCTTTACCCACTGTTCATTGAATCCATTGAGTGACCTATGCAAACATCCAAACTAGCTAGCACTGAGGTCATCTCCACATTAACATGACTTTCCCAGACAGTAACTTTTGTTCAGAACAAAATAATTTATAGAGCATTCTATAATATGAAAGATGTCAGATGGACCCTTTCCTGGGGGACAATTTTGGGGGGAAAAAACCATCCTTGCCTATGTATGCCAGGCTGTGTCCCAGGCACTGAGGTTAAAGAGCTAGGCACAGCAGCAAGGGTCCCGACCCTCAGGAGGCTCACAGGCTAGAAAAGAAGTCCAACACTAAGGAAGAAATGGAAAGAAATTAAAGGGAAAGGAAAGAAATTAAGGGAGGTTATAGGATCATAGAAAAAGATGTCCTAACTCAGCGTTCCTCAAACTTCAATGTGCACACGAATCCACTTGTTAAAATACAGATTCCTACTGAGTAGGGCTGGGGTTGGGCCTGAGATTCTGCATTTTTAATACGCTCTCAGGTGCTGCTGGTCCATGGACCACAAATTGAGTGGCTGAATGGCTTCTTATGATCTGGGATATAATTTCCTATGACAGGATCATGCAGATTCCCAAAAGGCAATATCTGAAATATTTTATCCGCCTCTGAAACTTGGCTGCTCTGAAAGGTTCTGAGGGATGACTCAGTCAACGGCTCCAGCATGAACACTGCTGTTACCGAGGAACACCGCTATGAGCTAGGAGAATAAACGGACCTATCCCGATCCTGATGGAGTGAGCAGTTGAATGGGGGTAGAAAAATAACAATCCAAAAATCATAATACAGACAAATACGGGGGGGAGAAGACTATAACCAGATTACATTTTGAAAAGATGACCAGGACATGGCGCCTGGGAGGCTCAGGGATTAAGCGTCCGACTCAGGTCATGATCCCAGGGTCCTGGGATGGAGCCCTGAGTCCAGCTCCACGCTCAGCGGGGGAGCCTGCTTGAGATTCTCACTCTCCCTCTGTCCCTCCCCACCCCATACTCTCTCTCTCACTAAAATAAATAAATAAATAAATATTTTTTTAAAAAAAAAAAAGATCACTGGTCACAGGGAAGAAAATGGACTTGTGGGCCAGACTGTATAGCTCCTTCCCTGGGAGCATGGAACTGGGCCTGAGAGAGCATTCCAGTCTCTCTCTGGGTGGTATAAAATTCTACAACTGTGGATGGCCACTTCCTGCCCCAAGAATGGAGGCAGGGACCGATGATCTGCTCAGACCGGGGCATGAATGAGACACACAGGAAGTAACGGACAGAGAGGGCTTGCAGGGGAGGGGAAGGGGAGCTCTGGGACACTGCAGGCCCTTCCTGAGGCTCTCTGCTGTCCTGTGCTGAATTCCTTGGGAATGCCTCTGTATCCCTATAAGGACTTCTTTGGTTGAGGTGGCTTCGTCTCTTGCGGCCCAGAAAGCGCTGGAGAATTCTGCAGCACACCTGAGCTGAGGCGTTCACAAATGGGACAGCACTATGAAGGCAAGGGGCAATACCCCAGGACTGGGGTCTCTGGATGCCCCATCACTGAAGCCAAGCTGTCATGAGAGCTGCTTGGCTTTGATGAATGCGTGTAGATTTCTGAGCTACGCCTGGGCCTCCTGAGGTCACCCCACGCGCTCCCTGGAGGTGGGATTTCTAGTCAACCCAGGAATGCGAAGGTGAGCTGGGGAGAAGGGAAGGTTGTAAAGGAATCACAGGGCAGATATGCCTAGATATGGTCTGGCTGGAAGCACAGATTGGCTTGGAAGGTTCACTGTTGGCACCATCCAATCAGCCCCATTCAAACTTGTTTACGTTTTCTCCTCACGTTGGAGGTTTGGGTTTGATTTACAAGGGATTGAGATGAATATGAATCTTTTCAAAAGGAAAACAACCTTGCAGAAAGCTGCGTGTTCCGAGGAGCACTCCCCACAATGTTTTGCTCTTTTTGGTTCCTGGCAAGAAGAAGATTGAGGATCTGAAAGATTCCTCTTAAAAAGAAAATGACTGGAAGGAATGTCAAACTGACCTCTCAAAGGTACTGACTGAATGCAGGCTGTTGAGTGGGAAATCCATTTCTTCATCTCAAAAAGAGCTCTCCTCTTGACAGGACAGCTCAGGAATTAAATTCGGACATTCGGGCGTCCCCAAGTGTGGTGTGCATATCAATGTTGCTGAGCACACTGATTCTTTTTTCTTTTTCTTCTTTCTTTGGTCTCACACAAAGAAAATTGTTTTGATGCTTATGCGTATATTTTAAGGCATGTTAGGGAAAAAAAAAAGCATATCAAGCCCATCATTTCACAGGTATGACTGCTCAGGATGAGGCTTAACTGTGAGCTGACTTAGAAAGTGACTAAGTAAATAATAGCGAGCGCATCAGTGTACCCAAAGTTGACATCCGCAGAATACTGGGACAAGGGGAGCCTGGTGGCTCAGTCGTTTCAGCTCAGGTCATGATCCCAGGGTCCTGGGATTGAGTCCCACATCAGGTTCCCTGCTCAGCAGGAAGCCTGCTTCTCTTTCTCCTGCTTCCCCTGCTTGTGTTCCCTCTCTCACTGTTTCTCTCTCTGTCAAATAAATAAAATCTTTAAAAAAAAAAAAAAAAAAGGATACTGGGACAAAGTGTTGGGAGGGATCGGGCGCAGAGCAGGAGCCCTGGCATGATGATCGCCACTGAGCAGGTGCCTAGAGCAGCGATCACCCTTACAATAAGGAGGGGTAGGAATTAGGGTTCCTATTTTACAGCTGAAAAAACTGAGCCCTGGGGAAATGGGATCGCTCATCCAAATGCAGAGTATGATACAGCACCAAGTTGGGATCTGGACTTGGGTCTGTTTGCCTCCAGGCCCCAAAATCTCTGAGGGCACTGTCCTACCCTGAACAATGTATCATTCTCTCTCACCTCTAGGGAGGACACGGTCCTTCCTCATCAACGCCATAGCTGGGACACAGCCAATTTTACCCCAATGCACTAATTTATGCCAGATTATCTCTTTGCATTTGTGCTTGGATAACCTACTATCAACCCAACAAATTTCAGGACCAGTGCTTCCTGCCATGTAGCAGGCCCACCGCCCTGTCCTCAGGAGGCCTGGAGTGAGCAGACCGGGGCAGCTAGGCCTTGGGACAGCGTGAGATGGCTAGGTCTCTTCCAGCTACTGGGGTGGTAAGCGTTGGGCCTTGAGTGAGGACAGGTAAGGGACCCTTCCAGTCTCGTCTGGTCATGCTCATTCCGTGTCCGGGAGGTTTCTGGAGCCACAGCTGGAGACTGATACTTCGTTTTGTGTCCTCTGGGCACTTACATTACCTCTTGGGACTTGCAAGTCAGGCCCTGTGTTCCAGCGCCTCTGGCTAAATGCCATCTGGATGACACCCTTCTACCAACATCCATAGGGTTTCCCAGAGACCTCCTGATTGCTCCAGAAAGGCTCCCGCCTCTCTGCCTACACATAGCTGTTCTAGAGGCACATGCTTCCTGCCTGTCTCTCCCCCATTACCAGGATTTACACTATTCTCACTCACGCAGTGGTCATTTTTCACAAAAAAAGAATGTGTGAGTGTTGGAAGATGATCATCACCGTATCATTCCATGTGAGTAGTCAACTTCTGTCTCAGCAAAACAACAAATGGTTACATGTCATGGACCACTGAGGTCTTTTTTGAGAACCGCCAAAATATCCACCCACTGATGACAAGCATCTTGTTAGAGTCCTGGCTAATACCCACAGAACACTAACTATGTCCCAAGCACTCTTCTAAGAGGTTTGTATGTGTTTATTTACTTAATTCTTCTTGAGATAGATAGTTACTATTATCCTCCTAACTTAGAAGGTGAGTCACAGAAGGACTGACTCGCTAGATTATGAATGCAGAGCCAAGACCTTAATCACAGGGCTGGTCTACAACATGAGCCCAAGGGTGTCCTCTGGATCCAAAAGGATAGCAAGTTCATTTGAGAGCAAAGAATCAGGCTGCAGTTACACATATGTTGTGTGACCTTGGAGAAAACACTCCACCTCACTGAGACTTTTCTGGCATCTGCACAATGGAGACAAAAATCTGCCCTGCTCACTCAAAGGGTTTCAGTGAAGGTCATAAGAGATCACTCCTGTTGCAAATACTTAGGTTTTGGACAATGTATGCATGAAGGGGAAGAGACAAATGGATAAGTCCAACGCTACTCCTGCCTTCAGGAAACATTTAGGACCTTACAGGAGAGGAAAGGCAGAGTACCCATGCATTTTCTTCTGTGTGCTTTAGCAAACACTCAAGCAAAGTATCTGAGGCACAATGAAGACAGCTAACAAGAACACACTGTGTGATCTGAAATAGGGGACTTCCCTTCTCTGGGCTTCACCCTTCTTTTTTTTATTTTTTTATTTAAAGATTTTATTTATTTATTTGACAGAGAGACAGATCACAAGTAGGCAGAGAGTCAGGCAGAGAGAGAGGGGGAAGCAGGCTCCCTGTTGAGCAGAGAGCCCGATGCAGGGCTCAATCCCAGGACCCTGAGATCATGACCTGAGCTGAAGGCAGCGGCTTAATCCACTGAGCCACCCAGGAGCCCCTGGGCTTTACCCTTCTTGATGCCAAGGGTAAGAGGAAGTTCCTTTCTGTTTTAATGTCTTATGACTTAATCTTGTTTCTGGGTTAACATATTTGTGAAACAGCCAACAGCTCACATTAGGGATTCTTCTTGTTGGTGGGAGTAAATAGCAGCTATGTGTCGACATCAATGGCCTCTTTACGTGCAACATCAAGGGATGGTCACTACCAAAGTAATATTTATAGTTGTATTTTGGTCTTTCAATAATATTAGCATTCTAATTTGGGATCTGGGGTCTGGATGTTCCTTCTCATCCTGTACTATGGACTTACTTCCCCTTTGTCCTGCCTCCCTAGTCTCCAACCTTTACCTTACACAATGTATTTTCTTGTCTAGCTCCCTTGAACTTGAAACTTGTTTAGAAGGAAAACACTAGCCTCAAAATCGGATAGACCTGAGGTAGAACCCTGACTCTGCAACTTCATAGTTGCATGACCCTGGCTGGGCAAGACTCCTGGAGCTTCTGCTTCCTCATTGAAGATATGGAAACAGTAGGAGCTCTCTCACGGGCCTGCTGTGAGGATTAAATGGGATCAAGCAAGTCAAGTGCTCGGACATATAGTAGGCATTCAATAAATGACAGCTGTTATGACTGAGGTAATATAGGGACTGAATTAGTCAGCCCAGGAGCGGTTATGCTACAGAAACAAATTAACACCCAAATCTCAAGGTATAACCAACCAAGGTTAATTTCTCACTCATGCTATGTGGCCAGTGCAAGTCAGCAGGGGATGCTGTTCCATGTGGTCACTCAGGGAACCAGGATGAAGAGGCTTCATTGTCTGAAATATTGTTATTAACACCACAGCGGGAGAGAGTGCCAAGGAAGTGCTTTGGATTCAACTAGTTTGAACTAGTCACTGGCCCTGATTGGCTGCAAGAGACTAGGAAGGGTAGGAGAGCACGTGCTCTATCAGATGAGCGTTATTCTATGTGATATGAAGCCAAATTTTGTTCACTTTTGATTCTGCCACAGTTCTTAGCACCATGCCAGGCATATTAGAGATGATTAACACTGTACCAGGCTTATTAGAGAAATTAAGAACCAGGTCAAAAAGAAGTCTTCTCTGATGATGTCATAATTTCTTAGCAAAAATGGTTTTCTCTCTCATTTCTTTTTTCTTTTCTCTCTTTACTTTTTTCACTGTAAAGAGCTGTTTGCTATTCTCACCCTACAGTTGATCATTGACACAGGTATTTCAGTTTTATAGACAACAGTTGTTTTGAGGAAGTTTGTAAATGCCTTTTAACTGAAGGGAAAACTCCTAGGTCATGTCCAGGCCATGAGTTCACACTTGGAAGAGGAAGAAGAGAAGAGGGGACGCGACTGCCCGGGACAAGATGACAAGACATCTGCATCTCTCAATAATGCTTCCAGTGCTTCTTGAGCCCTTCCTCTGGGCCCTTTGGTCATTTGGGGGTTGATGGGTGTATTATGGCTGTGGAAATCAATTCAGGGATACAGCATGGCTTGCCCATGGACCCAAAACCAGTCAAGAGTAGACCAATGTCCCTGCCACACTTTGCCCTTCTTCCCAAACCCTGGCAAAGTCTTCCTTCTTGCCCAACATTCGCAGAAACTTTTGTGGATCACAAGATGTCAGTACATCTACTAAAGTGAACTCCTGAGAGCTGCCACTGATGCCCTGCTTAGGCTAGGTGGAAAAGGGGGCTCAGGAGAGATTCTTTCCCACAGGTACTTTTCTTTTCCTTCCCACAGGAAGGAAACACCGAGCACCCTATTCTCCTCTGGCCTCACAGATGTGTTCTGGTCCTGGCTCTGCCACCTGCTACTGGGTGACTTTGGATAACATATCACTCTTCCCTGGGCATCCCTTTACTCACCTGTAAAGTCAACATGCATGGAGTGCAGCCTGACCGAAGGGCTGGGAATGTGCAGATGACAAAGCCATGAACCTGACTTCCAAGCAGAGGAACAGGTCAAGTGGGGGCCATGAGGACTGCCTATACCAGCAGCCCAGGCACAGACAACAGGGATTGTCTGTGGGGAAACAAGTGAACTTGGTGGGAGGGGAGCTAAGGAGACCTGGCATTTGCATGCTGCCACCAAAAACCACTTTAAGTATATACTTCCAGGTGACTTTCCAAGTGGGCTAATCTAGTTTCTTAGGAGCCCCCTGTGTTTATGTCACAGGAGATGAAAAATCTGTGATTTACTAAGGTCATTCTATTGCTACCTTAATCTTTGTCCTCAGTGGTAAGCAAGGCTCAGCATAATGACCCTGAGGTTGGTTTCTTCCAAGCCTTTGGGTTCCCTCTATTTCTCCACCCTGAAATCTGGGAAGAAGACAGGTCTGGAAATGTATAACCCTGAGGGTGAATGGAAAGCTAACTTCAGAATCCGGGGTGGTCTCTAGTCCACTGAGGAGCGGAGGAGACAGAACAGCTCTTACCAGAACAGGCAGGAAGCCTTGCAGACCCCAGGGTCAGGAATCACCCAATGGGAGCTCTGGATGGACCTTTTTTACAGATAAAAAAACTGAAGCCCAGAGAGGGAGAATTTCAGTCACTAGGCTAAATAGGCTGAGTCCTATGTGATGCCACATCTGGGGGGCCCATAATGACTTGAAATAACGGTGCTATCATCAGTATTACTACTGAAACTCTACATTACTAGACCTTTAGGCCCCTTTCGAAGCATGGCCTCTTTTAACTCTTGCATTTGATGCTCACAATGGCCCATAGAGAATGGCAGTGCTGGAATTTAGTATTCCAGTTCAGCAGAAAGGGAAACTGAAGTTCAGTGAGGGTGAAGAAAACTGTTACATTAAGTACCTCTTATGAGCCAGGCATTTTTGCATCATTCTATTCTTTTATTTATTTATTTAGATATATGATAAACACATTTGTGTATAGGGTTAGGAAAAAAGATACTAAAGAAAATAGAGTACAAAATTAAACTACTGAGACTATGCCAAAATAAAAAGTTTCTATATGGGGAAGGAAACCACCAACAAAACAAAAGAGCAACCTACTGGATGGGAGAAGATATTTACAAATGATATTTCCAAAAAGGGGTTAATGTCCAAAATATATAAAAAACTTATACAACTCAACTCAATACCAAAAAAATAAATAATCTAGTTAAAACATGTAGAAGACATGAACAGATATTTCTCCAAAGAAGACATACAGATGGCCAAGAGACACCTGAAAAAATGCTTAATACCACTCATCATCAGAGAAATGTAAACCAAAGCCACAATGAGAGATCACTTTACACTTGTCAGAATGGCTTAAGACAAGTGTTGGCAATGATATGGTGAAAAAGGAACCCTCATGCACTGTTGGTGGGAATGCAAACTGGTGTAGCCACTCTGGAAGACAGCACAGAGGCTCCTCAAAAAATTGAAAATAGAACTACCTTATGATCTGGTAATTCCACTACTGGGTATTTACTCAAAGAAAACAAAACCACTAATTTGAAGGGATATACATGCCCCTGTATTAACTGCAGCATTGTTTACAATAGCCAACACAGGGAAGGAGCCCAAGTGTCCACTGACAGATGAATGGATAAAGAAGATATCACACACACACACACACACACACACACACACACAGGACTATTAGTCATAAAAAAAGAATGAAATCTTGTCACTTGCAATAACATGGACCAGAACTATAGAGTATAATGCTAAGTGAAATAACTCCGAGAAAGACAAATACCATATGATTCCACTCATATGTGGAAATTAAGAAACAAAACAAAGAAAAAAGAGGCAAACAAAAAACCAAATAGAGAGAACAAACTGCTGGTTACCAGAGGGGAGGTGGGTGAAACAGGTGACAGGGATTAAGAGCACACTTATCTTGATAAACACCGAGAAATGTATAGAATTGTTGAATCATTATATTGTACATCTGTAACTGTTACAATGCTGTACGTTAATTATATTTCAATCAAAAAAAAAAAGAAAGAAAAAATAGAGTATGGAAACCAAGCCCTATCCCCCAGCCACTGAGATCTTATTCCCAGAAGCACCTCTGTTTCTAGCATCCTGTGTCTCCTTCCCGCCCAGACTACGTGCACAGAAGTCCATGTGTTGACATAAACTCTTTGCTCCTCCCTTCCTTTCTTTCTTTCTTTTAAACAAATGGCCTTTGAAAAACATTCTATGTTAGTTTCTATGAATTGAGTCATCCTTCTTCACAATTGTATAGTAAGACATATATGGCTGCATGATCATTTATTTAACCAGTACCCTAGAGGTGGATATTTATGGTTATTCCAAGTTTTTCCCACTTCAGACTCTCCTCAGACAATCACTGATTCACACATGTGCAAGTCTGTCTGTAGGATGGACTTCAAGAAGTAGAATCACTGGGTCAAAGGATCTGTGCATTTAAAATTCTGTAGGATCCAAAGTGCTTTCCATAGGCTGGACCATTTGTGCACTACTCGCAGTTTCTCAGGGACTCTCCGCACAACCTTGATAACAAGATGTCTTGTCCAACTTCTAAATCCTTGCCAGTCTGTTAAGTTAAAGTGATATGGTTGTACTTTATTCATACTTCCTATAATAAGGAAAGTTGAACATTGTTTTACATAATTGCCATTTGTATCCCCTTTTCTTTGACTGCTTTTTTCCTATGGGTTTGATCTTTTTCTTATTGGTTGTAGGGACTCTCTATATATTAAGAAAATTAGCTCATGTGTGAGATATGTGTTTATAGCTATTTCTTTCCAGGTGAGTTATTTGTCTTTTGACTTTGCTCATAGTATTGTCATGAAGACATTTATATTTTTTAGGTGTTAGAATTTATCAAACATTTTTGGTGCATTTTTGATTGTATATTATACTCAGAAAGTCCCTCTCCACTCACCTGAGGTTGTTTTAAAAATCTCTTATCTTCTTCAAGTAGTTGTATTTTATCTTTTTTTTTTTTTAAGTTTTTGATCAACACAGAACTAATTCTGGTAAAATGAGTGGTTGAGGTCTACCCTGATATTTTCCAGATAGCTCTCTAATTGTTCCAATACCATTTATTGAGTGATCCATCTCTTCTCCAGTGGTCTGCAATGCCACATTTAATACATACTAAATTCTCATATATCTATTTCCAGACTCTTATGTTCTTGGTGTCTGTGCCTATCTGTTCTGGAGCCAGGCACTTTCATACGTGGTCATATTAATCCGCACACTTATGGTGCAGATGAAGCTAGAACCACGTCTCCCAGTCTGTGCTACTTTATCTCCCATAACTGGTGATGATGCTTTCCTGACCCTGGGGATGGAGGATCAGAGAGGCCCCAGATCCTGATCCACCAAGACAGGGAGACAAACCAGGCATAAAAGTCAGACTCTTCTTTCCCTTTGTTCACTTAGAGGCAGGAAGGCCATCAACCAGCTCTGAGCTGGATTCTAGCTTTCTCAAGAGTCAAGGAGTTTGCCCTTGGGTAAGTTTGCTCACATCATGGAGCCTTGGTTTTCTCATCTGCAAAATGGTAATAATAATAACGCCTATGTCATTGTTCGGGATTCAGTCCGCTAACAGCAAATGGGGGTACAGTAGTAAAAGCCACAGTTATAATCACCAACAGCATTGCCATCAGGACAGAGCTGCTATCGCTTGTTCTCAGGCAAGTAACATCCATCACTGCACAGGGACAACCTGGGCAGCTTCCTGACAGCTAGTTAACAAATCTGAAGTTCAGGCCATACACACCCCAAGGGTATAGGATTCCCAAGGGCAAGTTCCTTGGAAGAAGAAAGGGCCTGCCCATTGGAATGTTAAATCTAACCTTAGAGCTGCAAAGCTAAAAATAATTAATGTAAAGGTCGTCCTGCTCCAGAGGGGTCCTGCTTCGGAGTCCTGCAAGGGTGGCAGAAAGAGCAGGAAAACTGGGATGGTGGTTGGAGGTCATGGCTTCCATACAACACCAAATGATCCAGTGATGCCAGTCCCTGAAAGCTACACACACTCATATCTGGAACCCCTATCTGCCCTCCCTGAGTGTTGGGAGCCCAGGGGAAGCCAGGCTCTGAGCCCAGAACTTGCCCTAACCAGCATTTCTCAGAATGCCCACATTCCAGAACAGGCACCATATCCTCTCCCTTCTCTTTCACCCCACACCAGCATGGCCCCTTAGGTTTACAAACCATCATCACACTGTTGCCTGTATCATCTAAGCTACCCAAAGAGCAACACATTAATATTATTCCCATTTTCCAGATGAGTAAACTAAGATTCACTTGGAGCACATGAGTAGCCCAAATTCAAGACGCTAGAAATGCATGAAGTGAGAACTCAGTTCTTTTCAGTCTATAGGCTAGACCATGAGATGCTCTGGACAGAGGCCAAAGTGGCCTGTCCACTTAGTCATCTATTTGTTCAATAAACATTCATTCAGCAACAACTTCATATTCAGGACGGGAATCAGTGTTGGATATACAGAGGCTGATAAGATCTTTCTCTCTCTAAAGGGCCAAATAAATAAGTAACTACTCTGTGATGTCAAGTACCAAATGCTGCAGGAGGTCAGGGAAGGAGCAATTAGTTACTATGAATCTGGGGAGGCTTCCCAGAGGAGGCGATTGTGAGACAGACCTTGAATGATGCTTTCATCATCACTGGTGAGTGGGAGTTGATCTATTCCTCAATGACTGAAAAGTTGGGTTCCTGAGCCTCACTGCTACACTGTACTTTAGAATTTCCGGGGAACTCTGTTAGAAATACCCATTCCTAAACCTCATCCCAGACTTTCTGAGTCTGAATTTATAGTGCTAGTACCCAGAGGCACTTGAGTTTTCTCCTAGCCCCCCAGGTTTTCATCAGAGGGTGTGTATTTGGAGCCTGCTATCCAAGGGTGCAGCTATTGGTACTTTTTTCTTAGGAGCATTATTCGTTTTAAGAAAAACTAAATCCAGTGGAAAAACAAAGCCAGAAACCCCAGGGATGAACCCCATGCCCATTTATTCTACCATAATTAGTCTGATTCTCTCCTTTGTGTTTGAAAAACATTATCTGGGTACATTAAGAAAGTGCTTCCTCCACTCCCATTAATAACGCCCAACATGTTAGAAAAGCCTGGAACTCCGGGAACTTCTTGTGTCTATCTGGGAGAAAGTTGGCCTGAGAGACATGAGGCAGGGAGGGAGGGCAGGCTATACCGCCCTGGTAGTTTTTAAGAAAGGGAGAAAACATTCCATGATAAAGAGCATGGAGCTAGACCGCCTGTGTTCAATTTCTGCCTCTGCTACTTCTGAGCTGTGTGACTACAAATTCCTTAACTTCTCTGGTCTCAGTTTCTTCATCCATAAAATGGGGACAACAATAATATCCATCCCATAGGCTGTGTGAGGATTAACAGAATTCACATATGTTAAAGTTCTTAGAATTGTGCCTGTCAGATATAATACATTTTATATAACTAGTTGCTTTCACTATATTACCATAGGGTTTGGAGGTGAAAGTTGGGGGGTGGGAGGCTGGCCATAGCCAAGACTGGGGCAGCTCTTAAACCAACAGGAGGCATCTTCTCCGACTAACTGCTTTCATTCAGCAAGTTCTTCCTGAAAACCAGCTATGTTCATTTACCGCACTAGGACTGGAAATAGACCAGTGAATGAGACACAGTGCCTGTGCTCAAGAGGGGCCAGGTTTCAAGAAACGAGCAAACCATTGCATCATCTGCCTCTCTGAGTGGCAGGGACATGCCTGGGGGGCAGGGTCCTGTGTGCTTTTAAACAACAAAGCAAGATTTCCCACTGCCTGGCTTCATCACAAGCTTATCAGTGATTTCCCATGGCCTGGCTTCATCACAAGCTTATCTGTGATGTCCAGCCTAGAACACAGGAAGGGGGCAGGAGAGGAAAAGAATGCCCAGGCACCAACTGAAGAAGATCTTCCTGTGGAGTAAAGTCACCCTCGTGTACATAGACACATGTCCCGGCGCCGGGGAAGAGCAGGACGAATCCTGCAGCTGTATCTGCCCAGAACAGAATTTCTCTGCACTACTGACACTGAGGCAGGAGAATGCTCTGTCTGGGGGGCTGTCCTGGGCATCTGCGGATGTTCAGCAGCATCCGTCTACTCACTAGATGCCAGTACCATCCACTCTCCCAACCCTCTCCAAGGCACCACAACCAAAAATACCTGTAGAAAAATGCCCAGTGGGGGCCAAACCACTCTGGGCTGAGAACCACTGTTTTAGCTGAGAACCCCCTCTGTCAGCCAGTGAGCACTCAGAGCTGCCTGACTTCTAGAAGGAAAGGCCTAAGGGATCTCACTTCCCAAAACCAGCACAGTCTAAGCCAGGGTTGGCCCCGGGAATGGTGAACTTCTAGCCTCCCCAGGCTACCACTTCAATATGGTAGGACTTGGCTGGGCCTAGACTGCGTTTAAAATCCTGCCAGTCTAAGAGGTAGTACAAGCAACAGATATGACCTTTTCCTTCTTCTTCAGGTTTCCTCTGTGGTGATTAGAAAGTTCTGATATAATCACAATAAAGAACAGAAAAGAGAAAAAGGGAAAAAAGTGCTTTCCTGGAGTGATCCAGGAGATGGAGTACCCCAGGGGTCATGGTGTGTCAGCCAAAGAGAGGACAGTCATTGAGGTTGGAAAATCCTGATGCTGTCACTTCCCAGACAGGAGGCCTCAGGCAAGGGACTTCATCTCTCTGAGTATCAGTTTCTACATCTGTGAAATGGGCAGATAGGAACACCTATGACTTTGTGAAGTTGGGAAGGCTGAACAAGATGATGTTCATGGAAGCATTTCAGACCGTGCTTGCCGCATAGGAGTTCCTTAGTGCAGGCTAGCTCTAACTACACCCCCACCCTGCCACCTCTACTTTATAGAAGAAAACACTGAGGTACATGGAGAGGGGTGACCCGCCCAATATCACATAGCTGGACTCCACTGCAGATCTGCTTTGGACCATTTCTGAAGCCAAGAGCAGGAAATAACTTTCCTTCTCTGGCCTAAGTTGCTTCATCTGTGAAATGGGTAGATAGAAAGAAAGGACAGATTGGATAACATCAGGAGGCTTATCTGGCCTTGTGAATGAAATCAATGTTCTGTTGGGATACCTGGCTGGTTCAGTTGGAGGGGCATGGGACTCCTGATCTCAGGCTCATGAGTTCAAGCCCCATGCTACATGTAGAGATTACTTTAAATAAATAAATATTAAAAAATTAAAGAATGTTCCATTAATGATACCAACTAACAGCTACCTAGTATTTACAGGCACCTTATATACTTTGTATCATAACCTAGGGAATAGCAAGTTAAAGATGAGGGAAACGAGTCCTCATATATCTGATAAGGAAGTAATAATCCAGAAAATATAAAGAACTCCTACAAATCAACAACAACAACAACAACAACAAAGGCAAATAACCCAACTAAACAAATGAGCAAAGACTCTGAATGGAGATCTTTCTCCAAAGATATATGAATGGTCAATGAGGACATGAAAAAATGCCCAACATCATTAGCCATCGGGGAGACATGCACACATGAAATATCACTACACACTCACTAGCAAGGCTAAAATAAAAAAGACAAATAGGTGGTGTCGAGGTTGTGAAGAAATTAGGAATATGACACAAATTCCACTCCTAAGTGTATACATATAGATGCATAATATATATTTACGTATATTATGTATATATATTATTCCCATAGAGTATTATTCCCATAATATTCCCAAGAGAAATAAAAACATAATTCACCCAAAAACTTGTTCATAGCAGCATTATTATAATAGCCCGAATGTGGAAACAACCCAAATGTCCATCCACAAAATGTGGTGCATCCACACAATGGAATACTACTCGGCCACAAGGAATGAAATTCTGACATATGCCACAACATGAATGAAACCTTGAAAACATTATGCTCAGTGAAAAAGTGAAAGTGGAAGAAGCCAGGTACCACAAAAGACCACATATTATATGGCTCCATTTATTGGAAATGTCCAGAATGGGCAAATCCACAGAGACCGAAAGTGGATTAGCAGTTGCCAGGGGCGGGAACCTGAGCCAGGGTGAGGGAGGAAATGGGGAGTAGCTGTAATGGGTAGGAGCTTTTTTGCAGGGTGATAAGAATGCTTTAAAATTAGATCATGGTGATTAAGTTGCACGTCTCTGTAAACATACTGAAAACCCTGAAATGTGCACTTTAAGTGGATAAACCTTATGGTATGTGAACTATGTCTTAATACGGCTATTAAAAAAGAAAAAGTAACTGAGGTCTAGGGAGGGTACCAGTGTGTACCTTTGGAGCAAAAGCACAGTGAGTTGGAGGGAGGTTGCACAGAAACTGTAAAGGAGATTGGTAGTTGACCAATACCATCCATTTCAGGCACCTAGGTGGGAAATAAGGGACCTAGGATTTGAAACCAGGTCTGTTCCCAAAGTCCATGACCTTGGCACCCTCTTTAGGAGGGATGTGCCCGTAGACTAGGTTGGGGAATGGACCAAATATATAGGCCCCCAGGAGGGAGGAGGACAAGTTGGTCCCGGAAGGAAAGGAGGACAGCACCCAGAGGCCACAGTCTGGGGAGGACATGAACCTGAGCCCCATGGGAGAAAAGAGGATGAAGTATGTATGAGGCAAAGAGCTGTGTGCTGAAGGAAGATGACCGGGGCAGGCGGACAACACCTCCTCCCTCTGAGGCCTGGGTCCTAATGCAACCCAGCCACCTCTTCCTGGCTGCTGGAAGCTCTGGTGTGGGCATGGAGGGGCGGAGATAACAGAGATGCCTGCAGGAAGCAGATGTGTCTGAAAGAAACCCCACAGAGGGAACTCTTTTGGATAAACCTCTTCAGAGGGAGGCTGAATTGCCGCAGGGACAGGCTGACTCCAGTCGCTATCTGTGCCAACTGAGAAGCTGCTGTGTTTAAAGGGAAGCCATAAACAGCTCACAAATCCCAGGTGACTGTGACCTGTTCTACTTAGTCACCCAGCATGAAGGGCCTGCTCTGTGAGCAACTTAGCAGGCAAAGTGAATTGATTCAATCAAACATAAATTCTGCACTTTTCATGCCCGTGATGCACCTGGATGGCGCTGTGTTGGACACTGGGGGTGGAGGGGAGTGGGTGGAGGTGTTAAAAGGAATTCAACAAGGTCTGCGCCCTCAAGGAGTTCATCATCAAGTAGGGGAGACAGACATACAGCAGGATGATAACAACCCAGGGTGGTAAGTGTCATGATGAGAGTTAATGATGGGAGCATAGAGCTCAGAGGGACTACTCCCTCATCCCGGAGGAACTAGGGATAATTCACAAATGAGATTATATTGGAATTGGGTTTTGAAGGATGAGTAGGAGTTCACCAGAAAAGACTGAGGGAAGTGCTATTTCAAAGTTACTCAGCTGATGAGTAGCAGGACTCGGTTGTACTTGACTCCAGGTTGTGCTCTGGAGTATATAACACTATCTTGACACTCCCATCACATTAATCTCCCACATTACAACCCTAATTTTAAAAAAGTACAAGAGAGATTATCCTCTTTGGAATTGGTCCAGTTTGAATCCTGGCTTCGCCCCTCATGAACAGGATGACCTTGTGCCTAGCTGAAAGTAAGCACTCAATGTTCATTCATTTCTTTTCCCCTTTTCTTACTTGGCTATGGGCTTATCCTGCCCAGTCCCTGAGCCAACTTAAGACACTGGATAACTTCAGGTTCACCAGTAAGTGGCACCTGGAACTGTAGCCAGAGGCCTGCAATGCATATTCTAGCGTGGTGGAGTGAGAATCACAGCGCCTGTGTACCTCTCTAACCCTCAGGCCCACCACCCCACTGTGCTGGCCTGGAAAAATGCTTTCAAAAGACAGTGGTGGTGGTGTTTGGGGCTATCTCCTATGGAGCATCTGGAAGTGGAGGGGTGTTCTGAGTTATCACAGTAATTTGGAGGGCACAGCTGGCATTTTGTGGGCAGTGGCCATGATGACCCATGCAACAAGCACCATCCTTTGTCCTGCCTACCTTTCAAAGGTTCCCTGGACTACAGGTAGACAGAAGCACATGATATAATCATCTAAATCCAGAACCCCTACCTCCATGTATATACACATGCAAGAACCCCTACTTCCGTGTACATACACATGTAAGAACTCATACACATGCAAGAACTCATGTACATACACACACATGGTTTTTATCTGCTCTGAATTGTCTAATATTGCTCTAATCACGTGAACTGAGGGGAGGTGATAAATTCTGAAATTGAAGGAGCTTGACCATGGGTTGAATCAGCTGGTGACATTTGATCTGCCAATTCAACACACCTACATCCACCTGTATTTGTAGCTCTGCATTTCCCTGATTCTAGATGTGGCTGCAGGCTTCTGTCTGCTTCAGAAAATCTTCATGTGTGGGCATGCCCAAGTGTTTACGTAGTGAAACCTGTATTATTACTACATTATAAATCATTTCCCTTTCATTTCTCCTTTACCATAAGATTAGTTTCTACTAATTGCATTAGTAGTAGTACATTATATTCTATGAATTACATTCTGGTAATTACATTCTTGCAGTTACTACTATTATTCTTAGTATTTGTAGATAGGTTGTTTGATCTATGTTTAAACTGTATTTCAGGATGGTAAAGAGGGTATCACAAACTTTTGGTAATAAAAGGGAGCATTGAGGGGCACCTGGGTGGTTCAGTCGGTTGAGTGGCTGCCTTCAGCTCAGGTCGTGATCCCAGCGTCCTGGGATTGAGCCCTGCATCGGGCTCCCTGCTGAGCAGGGAGCCTATTTCTCCCTCTCCCTCTGCTTGCTGCTCTGCCTACTTGTGCTCTCTCTCTGTCAAATAAATAAAAATCTTTTTTTTTAAAAAGTGGGGGGAAGCATTGGGTCTGAGGGATTCAGAACCACTGGTCTAGTCCATACAACTGGGAATCTTTCCCATTTCTTTGGGATGACAGATAGTAGAGCCGAAGGATAAGAGCCAGGCTTTGGGAGCCAGAAAAACTTAATTTGAAACCCAGCTCTACTGCTCACAATTATACGACCTGGGGGGATTTGTATAATCCTGCTGATCCTTAGCTTCTTGTCTGCAAAATGGGGATAAAATAGCCACCTCAAAGGGTTGTAGTGAGGGTTCAATAAGGTTGACTGCGGAAGGGCACAAATTAAGTGCTCAGTAACAACAGGAACTGATTTACCATTATGTCCTTGTTACTGTTTCTCCATGGAATCCTCCCCAGCTTAGAACACTGAGCTGTGACCAGGCCTTAGTGTTTCAACCACACCAGCCACTTCCAGCCTGGCTCAGCATCCTGATCTCCAGAACCTGAGAGAGATCCATATAAACCATGAAACCAAGACACCCCTGTTAGGACCATGTGAATCAGGCCTGATTCACTACTGAGTGCTGCCCTGGGTGGTGTGGGTGGCGTGTGCTCTATTGTCCAAAGCTCCTCCAGTCTCTGCACTGGTTTTGAGCTCAGCTTCCCCACTTTTCCCACCACTGCTGGGGCCCTGGCATGCCCTGCACTGAGTCCACAGGCTGTGGGGACCTGCCAGGAGCCGCCTCCTAGGTTCCAGCTCTGGCTCCTGAGCCTCCAGGACCAGCCAGGCCCCTCTGCACCAGGCCCATGCCAGCCTCAGAGTGCCGGAGACAGCTGTGGTCCTCCCATGGTTAGGCATCCATGGAGCCCTCAACTGGTTCTACATAAGCCATCAAGTGATAGTTCATGGAATACAGACTCTGGAGAGGGCCCTGGGAGCTGGCTTTTCTTATCATTCTGGTGGCTCTCGTTCTTTCACTGAACTTTGCTCTCGATTCCTCACAGTAATCCCAGTTTTCATCTCCTACTCTCAGGAACCCCAGGGCAGCCCTTGAACCATGCATTTGGCCATCAGCGGGAACTGGTTCCTTCCCCCAATGCAATGGGAACCCGCAGAGTTGTCAGAACAGAGAGGTCCCCTCCCAGCCTCAGAAGACCCAGAGCCATCTCTTTATGCCTCCTTTCTTTGGCTGAGTCATTAGGAATTCAGAGAAGGTGGAATGCCTGGGTGGCTAAGGCGTTAAGCATCTTCCTTCACCTCAGGTCATGATCCCAGGGTCCTGGGATCAATCCCCACATGAGGGTCCCTGCTCCGCTTCTCCCTCTTCCACTCACCCTGCTTGTGTTCCCTCTCTCACTTTGTTTCTCTCTGTCAAATAAATAAAAATCTTAAAAGCACCTGCTTAAAAAAAAATGAATGCTGAGAAGGTGATGAAGGAAATCTGGTCTTGATCAAGTGTCATCTGAGAGGACCAAGATAAGAAGTTCATGGTCTAGCTGGGAGGAGCTGGTCATGTAACAGATAACTATAGTTAAATGTGGTACATGTTGAGTATGACATTCACTCTAAAGGCCATCTCATGGGGAAATGGCCAACTAATTCCACCTAGGCAAGGTGGGAAGCCTTCTGAGAGATGTTAACATTGGAATGGGGTATTGAGGGATGAAGAGGAGTTCTCTAAGTCTTGGGCTAGACTCGCAAGTCTCACCTCATTCTGCTGGCTTTACAACTCTGGCATGGTTAGCCCATGCCCTTCTTCCTGAGTCACAACCATGGTGGAAGAGGCAGTGGAGAAGGAACTGAGAATGAAACACAACTCTACACCCAGAATGATCCATATTTAGACGGGATTCTGGTTCAGAGATATTGGCTTCCCCAGAATGTCCCCAAGACACAAAAATCCCAGAGTCCCACAGAGCATGATTTCCTCAGAAAGTCCTGTATGTTATGTAAAAAATGTGACTCCAAAATCAAATAAATTTCAGAAACCTTAAGTTAAGCAAAGTCAAGCAGATTCTACTGCAGGATTTCTCAGAGCCTTTAAAGGTAAAATAATAAGACAATAATAATTTATATATTTAAAATAAATTTTTATAAATAATTTAATAACATTATAAATATAATAATTTAACAGCTATCCTTTGTTGAATGTTTCCTAATGTGCAAGACAGGTGCTATGCATTATCTCAGGATGTTCATGGTGACTTTACATCATCAGTATTGCTGTTATTCCCATTTTGCAGACAAGACTGAATCAACCCAAGAAGTGAAGTTTACTGCCCAAGATCACAGTAAACAGTGAAGCTGAGAGTCACAGCCAGGCTCTGTCTGACCTGAAGTCCTCATGCTTTAAAGGGCCACTGTGAATCCCTAAGAAGGGGATGTGACATGCAGCATTCCTAGACTTAAGCAGCCATGGAACCTTCTTCTGGTCAGGGTTCCGCAGAGTAACTTTGGGAAACACTGTTCTTTCTTCCTACCAAGATGCAGTAAAGGTAACAGAAGGACTTCTGAGGCTTTGTTTCTCTCTCTTCTTCTCCCTTCTCAGCTGGGCCCAGGGATCCACAGTCCTCAGCAGGCCCTTCTATGTTCACCCCAGGGGCCAGTGTGAGAATCCAGAGGAGTTCCCTGGGGAAGCCAAGAGTCCAGCCAGCAGTTCCTAAACTGTCTGGTATAAATAGATGACTTCATTGGGCACAGATCACACACAGAGGGTCCAAATTTTATTCTCAGCTGGCTCTAAGTGACTGCTTCAAACTTAGCAGCTACTTCTGTCTCCAGCAGACTAAATAGGTTATGAACTCAGAATTCTTGTGTCATTACCCACTTAGCAGGACAAAGTATGGGCCTCTGAAAGCTGGTGCAGTATCACCAAATGGGGCCACTGGTTAGACTTAGGCCTGATCTTTTCTCATTTGGACCCTGACATCAGCCTCTGCACTGATGTCTCCAGACCCTTCTTGCCAATTCCTCGCTGCTGGCAGAGTGGCCTTTCAATCAGCTATATTCTGCCACTCCCTTCCTTGGAACTCCCCGATATCTCCCTAGTGCTCTGGTAAAAGTCCAAATCACTTGGCCTGATTTTCAAGGTCCTGGGAGATGTGGCAGACTTTGTAGCCTTTGTCCCTTTCTCAAGAGAACACATGGATGAACAAAGGGGCTATAAAAGTGACATGCACAAGGTCTAGGTACCCTGTCCCCGAAGACAGACCAACTCACAGAAGAAGCCAAGTAAGTAACACCTGCCACATCTCCTGTCCACATATCTTTTATTTTGGACACTCTTTTTTTTTTTTTAAAGATTTTTATTTATTTATTTATTTGACAGAGAGAGAGAGAGAGAGAGATCACAAGTAGGCAGAGAGACAGGCAGAGAGAGACGGAGAAGCAGGCTCCCTGCTCAGCAGAGAGCCCAATGCGAGACCTGATCCCAGGACTCTGGGATTATGACCTGAGCCGAAGGCAGAGGCTTTAACCCACTGAGCCACCTAGGCGCCCTGGACACTCTTTTTAATAAGGAACAAAGAAAAACTTTCTACTTAACAAATAAGTAAGAAAGTTGTATTGATATATCCCACTTGATCCTGCTTGAGACCAGGCAAGAGACCCCAGGGAGGTGGTCAAAGAGATTCAGACATGTCACCTTGGAGGGCAGTCCCCAAACTGGGGCAATACCCTCTTAGTCCTCATCTAAGACCAATGCCACATGCCTATTTCAGGGTCCTGCCCTGGTTGAAGAGCAGCAAGAGCTGGAGGCCAAGCAGGTGAAGTCCAGATGCTTCCAGGCCCGGCATCACCTCATTTTGTAAGGCGTGTACATGTCATCTTGTTCAAATCAGAATTAGATTCTGATTCTGCAAGTCTGGGGTAAGGCCTGCAGCTCCGCCTTTCTAACAAGCTCCCAAGTTATGTTGTTGCTGCTGGTCCTAGGACCACTCTACGAAGGGCAAGTTTCTAGAGAATAAATGCGCCATGCAAACCCTTCCACCCACCCACTGGGCCACCTGGCAACTCTGAATCTTTCACTCATTGTGATGAGAAGATTCTAGGTTAAATCAAGGGAGGAAATCCCTAACCATCCTGTTTCTCTCTCTAGGTGTGTCCATCTCCAACCACCTCCCTGCCCGTAAGCTTTATTTTATGCTCTGGCAAAACCTAATTCTTTACAGTTTCCTGCACACACCAAGCTATTTAGCTGGAATGCTGTTTTGTTCTGCTGAGACCATAACTTCTGCCTGTAAGCTCATTTTACCTCATTTTGCTGAATTTCATCCTACTCATCTTTGAAAACTAGGCGGGCACACCCTTAGGCTGAGCTAAGTACTCCCTCCTAACCCTGCCCACATCTGTGCAGCTGTGAGCCTTGCACCCATCTAGACCATGACACGTATCTTATTACACGGAGACTGAGTGGATATAGGTCTGCCTTCCCCACAATGCTGCGAGTTCAAAAGCATGGGTCATGCCTTGTCCCCTTTGTCTCTCCAGCACCTAGCACAGAGCCTGGCACATAGGAGGCATGTGATAAATGTCTGGAACTCTGATCCAAAGCTGGCAACATCTCCTCCAAGAAAAAGAGTTCAGCAAATTCCTGAAGAGAAAAGACTTAATATTATAAACAAAGTGTGTTTTGGGTTTTCCTGCTTCCTTGCCTGCTCCTGAGTTTAAAAAAAGGTATGAAGTGAAAATAATGGTAATGCAGTTTGCAGTTGCTTTGCCTGGGTTAAATCATTGAGTCCTGTGAGGCAGATCCACCTAACAACCCCCCTTGGACAGATAGAAAAACTGGGACTCCCAGGGGCCGCTGACCTGTCATGGAGTGTGCAAGTGGGGATTCCAAGCTTTGTGTGACTCCAAGCTCTGGGTTCCTTCTTCTGAGTTCCTCCAAAGCTGCAGGGCTTGAAGTGTGCATTCTAAATAGGGGAGACGAGGCCTAACAGTGTCCATGTGCTGGGGGAGGAGGAGGCAGTAGGCGTTGGGGATGGAGTTCCGAGGGCTGGGGTATGGAGAAGGGGGAAGGGGACCCCTTCCTTGAGACAAGGTGTCAAAGTGATCTAATTATTTTTTTTTAAGGGATCTAATTATTGAAAGGCACCTGGATAGGGGGATTAGGTCTCCAAATGGAGCTGTTCTTGCTGCAAGACAGTGAGCAACTCATTTTTGATATCAATTCACAGACACAGCCAGAAGGGTTGTCAGCTTTGACTTGATAGAGATGCGGTAGGGAGGTTGTTTCAAAGGGCAAGACAATGAATGTACTGCCTCTTGAAGGGGGTGGAAAGAACACAGGTGGATAAGGGATTCCAGAATGAGTCACATCCGGGCTTCGGCCCATCCAAGCCTTGGGGGGCCTGGGAGGTGGCTGCGAGTTGGCCCCACAGGTGGTGCCCTGTGTCCCACACTCTCTACAGGAACAAAGCCTCCAGATGAGCCCAGCTAGCCTTTGTCTCCCCCATCACAGTCTGGCTTCCTACCCCCACTCTGTTTCTCTGAGCCATCTCTGCTATAATGAGCTGGCTGAGGTGGGCCAGAGGGTGAGCAAGGGAATGATGTCCCCTCCCCCTGGACCTCTTCTAGGCCTCTCCTACTCCCCCACCTCTTGGTTTCCATGACAGCATCTGGCAATGAGGCATCTACTTCAAAATGCTAGCAAGGATACTGGGCAGGAGCCGCAGAGACACAGGCCTGGGCGTGACAGAGGAGAGGTCTTAGCTATTGAGTACCTACTCTGTGTGGGTCCTGTCCAAGACTTGACACCCAGCCCCTCCCTACATCTCACCTCAACGAAGCAAGGAACCTGGTATTGTCCTATTTCATAGTTAAGGAAACTGACACACAGAGAGGGGAAGCAACATGCTTAGGATCACACAGAGCAAAGCCAGGATTCAAACTTAGACTTCTGTGGGCCCCAGGTCCAGGCCTTTTATCACTATGTCAGTCTGCCCCTGGGCCACAGGTCAAGACCTGAAGTCTGACACTTGCCACAGGCCCCTGGATGAATCCCTTCACCTCTCGGAGACTCTAGAATGGGATCGGTGAGTTCCATTGTTCCAAGGGACTGTGAGGACAGAAATAAGTTAGGGCAAGCCCCAGGCTCTTGTTTGGATTTCAGTAAAGGGGTCTGTGCTCCATTTCCAACTGGAAACGTCCCAACCCCAGGGTTCTAGGCAGAGCAGAGCCAGGGCTGCCCAAAATCCACCAGGAGCAGTCCAACCCAGAGGTGCCCCTTGTATGCTGCCCCACCTCCCGTGTTCCTAACAATAATGGCCCTCGTTTATTGGACACTCCCTGACCTGCTAGGGTCCTGTATGCTCCCAATGACCTCAGGTGGGAGGCACAGTTATTTTTCTCTTGTTGCAGATCAGGAAACTCATTGGTGGCACCCAAAGTAAGCCTCTCAGGCAGGAGGCACCCTTTGCGTCCGCCCGGATAACCAGTAACCAGACTGATTATGCTCAGTTCTTCAAAATAGGCCTGGGAGCTTCTCACGCCTCATCGCGTCCACACTATACCCTGGACTAGGCCACCACTGCCCCCTGCTTGAAAGATGGCAGTAGCCTCCCTGGAGTCATTCTGCCACCATTCTTCCCTCCCTACAGTATATCGCCCACACAGCAGCCAGGGCGATGCTCTCTATTGCGCATTCGATCATGTCATTGGAGGCTCCCCATGTCCTCTGAACAAAAGCCAGGTCCTCACAATGGTTATCGAGGCCTCGCCTGCCTGACCCCATGACTCTGACTCGATCCCCTACACTTGCCCTTGCACACTCTGCTCTAGCTACGCAGATTTCCTTCCTCTTTCTAGAACATTCCAGACCAACTCCAGCTCAGGGCCTTGCTGTTTCCTTTGCCCAGAAGGCTTTTCCCTCATGCTTCAGTTCCTCACTTGATTCATATGCTACCCTGCCTACCCACATGAATGGACACCCCTAATTTTCCCACCCTGTTTATCATTTACCACTCTTTATCACTGCATTTTATATTCACTTGTTGACGTATTTCCCACCTATTCCCCTAAGAAGGCAGCACCTTTCATCTTGTTCATCCCTGTATCTTAGCCCCCAGAACAGTCCTAGACAGTTATTCATGGGTTATCTGTGGGGTGGCCTGGGGCAAAGTTTCTGCACAACCAGAAACCAACTATAAATCTGACTCTTGAAATGCAGAATGTGAAACATACAGAACAGCCGCAGTTGGTAGAAATCAGGGACAAACATCCAAAGCCACGAGGTCACAGAAACACAACACACAGAGGTCATAATCGAGCTAGCAGTATCCCGGAAGCAGCACAGAGGCTCGCCTGGGTAGACATCTTTGCCTGCTTTGTTCTGCTGAGTGTACCAAGTGCCTAGAGGAGGGCCTGGTAGACAGTAGATGCTCAATAAATGTTTGTTGAATGAATGAAAGGGGCCGTGGAGCAAAAAGAAGAACCAGCTGGCATCAGCAGGAACGGTCGAAGCTGAGGAGCAGGTTGCTGAGGCCCTTCATTGTCCCTGTCCTAGAGAGGGGAACAGAGGACACTGGATCTGAATGACCCTCCAGTTCCCCATGGGGCCTGACACTGTCACCTGACAGCAGTGACACTCTTTTTTGTCTTTCTCACATTCCATTATATGCAGATCATACACCCCAGGGTGCATCTCGAGTCCAGTCGCTATAGCCCCAAATAACTAACAGGGAAGGCTTCCTGGAAGAGTCACCACGGAAGGGGGAACCCAGAACAAGCATTCCCTTGACTTGACTTTTCTTTCTTTCTTTCTTTCTTTCTTTCTTTTTCTTTCTTTCTTTCTTTCTTTCTTTCTTTCTTTCTTTTTCTAACAGTGGCACTGAGATATAATCTACAAACCATAAGATTCCCTCACCTTCCTATGTATATTTTATCACAATAAAAAAAATCCCTAGAATAAAACTCACTTGTTTGAAGTGTACAATTCAGTGGGAACTTAGGGCTTGAGTGGACATATGATGGCAGCGAAGTCATGGTGACGAGGAGCCATGAGGAATGTCTGGGGAAGGGTGAGTTGTCCAGTGTGGATGGGGACTAGTGCGCAAAGAGCCTGTGAATAGAATTCTGGCCTGGAGTCTAGATTTGATGTGGGAAGTCTCGGAAAGAGAACGGTCTGTTCAAAGCCAGCGGTGGTGCCCACAGAGGCCACAAGACCTGGGTTCTAGAGCCAGCTCTGTCATTATAGGAGGTGTGACCCTGAGCCAGTCCCCCTCCCTCTGCCAGGCCCACATTCCTCCTCTGAAGGAGAGACCTTTGTAGCTCTAATGTCCCCTAAACAATGTGGTAAAGAAGAGGGGCTGGGAGCCAGATCTGGCTGTGAATCCCAGTTCCTCCACTTTCTGACTGTGTGATCCTGGGCTCCTCATCATTAAAACAGGGACAACAACAGTCCTGACCTCATGAGGCTATTTAGAGGTCAGATGAGCTGACAATATAAAGTGCTCAGCACGACGTCAGACACATAGTAGATGCTCAGTGCATGCCATTATTACCAGTGCCTTGTGTTAGGTGATGCCAGTGATGTGTGAGGGCAATACTGTAAGGTAACAAGCCTAGAAGTTGAGATCTGCCCCCTACTGCACTATTTACAAAGTAACATTAAGTGCACAGATACACACAGAGCTCTGTGTCTGGGATGAAAGGGAGTAAGATGCATTCACCAGGAAAACGCTTGGTTTCCCCTAGCGACCAAGGATGCAGAGAGCCCTGGGTGTTCAGAACTGGCATTGTTGAGCTCACCATTAGAGAACTCAGTACTGACAGGGCAACTTGGGTGTCCAAACCTTGCGCATCTGAATCCCTGTCCCTCACTCAAGCTCCCTGCTTAAACCTGCAGAGCCAAATGCCCCGCTTGAGTTTTCTTCCCTACTTGCCTGCCTGCTTTTCTAGCTTGTAACAGAAAGGAAAGAGTGAAATCTCTTGGTATCAGTGAGCCCTCCACACAGGGAACCCAGGGTTTAGTGTTGTGACTAACTCTTGCCACCCACCCTAGAACTCACATCTAGAAAGATCCACATTTTATATCTATAGAGGCATGAAATGAATGGAGGAATATATCCTGGGATACCAAGGGAAGAGTCAGGATTGCCTGACTTTGAATGATTTCTAAAATGTTCTGGGCAATTAACTTTAGGGGCTTCATGGTACTAAAGGAAAAGGTCAGAGGATCTCTGTTCAAATGCCAGGTTGGCTAAACTAGCTGTGAAACCCTGGGCGAGTCACTCAGCCTCTCTGAGCCTCCTTTACCATTGCACTTTCCCAGCTGGGAACCTCACGTCCTGTTTCACTGTGACTTGTCCAGTGTCTGTCTTCTCTGTCACCCTGTAAAGGCAGTGGGTGTGTCTCTCTGTCCACTGCAGCGTCCCAAGCACACAGCAGGGGCACAATCCCCCACAACAGACTCCAACTCCTGCTTTCCTTTTCTTCACCTGCCACTGAACCCAGGCAGCCCTGCCTGATTAGGTTTGGCAAGGGCTCCATGCAGCTCTAAGACTGTAAGTGAGGACTTCTTCTTTTGCAGGAACTCTGGTCAAAAGACCGATGTTTGCCTCTGACCCAGGACTGAACTGCAGTCTGTTTCTGTTGCTGGTTTGATACAGGAACTCCATAAAGGAAGCAGAGTCACACGGATGGTTTCGATTAAGTAGAAAAGCCATAAATCCTCTACTCCCACAAAAACTGGAGTGATTTATACTAGGATTCAGATATCAGAACACACAACACAATATATGTCTATAGCCATATATGGCAGAGGAAAGCAGGTATGGAGGAGGAAAGAGCTGATCTTTGTGGGCAAGAAGAGCTTTAGAAAAAAGAGAGAAAACATACATTTCCATCTCTTGCGAAGTTTGCAGTCTGGGGGTGGAAAGAGACAGGTAAAGCAGGTGTTTTTTTTTACGTTATGCTGAGGACACAGCCAGTCTGGGGGATCAGCGTATGAGTGACAGAAGGGCATGACCCCCTCCCCACACACACAAAATAGATCACCTCCTTCTCTGTGCCCTCCCTCATTACGTCTACTTTCCTTTTGTTTGCATGACATTTCTTGGGCTCCCTACCTACCTTCCAACCTTCAGTACTTTCTGTCCCTCTGTGGTCACACTCTATGATGTAGCCTGACCAGCCTGCTTACTCTTCCCAAAGACTGTTCCTTCCCTCCCACCTGCGTGCCTTTGCTCACACTCTTCCCTCTGCCCGAAATGTTCTTCCTCTACACCCCTATCCACCGAAAACTTGTATTTCAAAGCCCTGTTCACATTGACTCATTCACCTATGCATTCATTCAACAAATATTTTCTGAGGGCTTACTATGCCCCCCAACACTATGATGGGTACCAGGGATCTAATGGGAGAGCCAGCCACAGCTTGTGTCCTCAGGCTGCTTACAGCCATGAGCAGATAGATGGTTACAACAAGGAGTAACACGTGTGGTAGAGGTAAGACCAGGGGGTACTGTGAGTCCAGAGAAGAGTTCTAGCCTAGCCTTTAAGGGGGCAGGTAGTGTTTAAGAAAGGCTTCCTGGAAGAGGAGACTTCTGAATCTGAGTTCTAAAGAATGAGAGGAAAGGAGAGAGAGGTTTATATTCACATATAAATGTATGTGAATATATACAGTTATGGCCATGATAATGACCGCTTATTGAGTGCTGCTAGCAGCCAAGCACTGGGCTAAGCCCTCCTTTAGCCCTCTCAGCCCTTTGGGAGTGAGCACTGCTCTCGATCCCATTGTCCTGATGAGAAGTCTGAAGCACAGAGACACTAAGAATTTGCTCCTGGTTACACAGCTACCAAGGGGCGGAGCTGAGGTTCAAACTCAGCATGGCCCCAGAAACCACGCTTCTGACTGGTACACTGTGCCATCCTACACTGTCAGAGCTATCCTGCCACATCCTCTTTTCATTTAATGACATGTTTACCATGGACATCCTTCCAAGTTGTGATACTCGGGTTTCATTCTATTCGATGGCTACAGAGGATGCCACTGGATTTTGAGCAGGGAATTGACATGATCAGATTTGTGCCTGGCAAAGAACCCTTGGTGGTGGGGTGGGGCAGGAGAGTGTTGTAGGGGTTCCTAGGGGGGAGGGAAGGCCAAGCCCAGGCTGGAATAGGGGGGCTGTGGAGGGGCTCAGCTTCAGGGAACAGGACAGGGCAGTGGGTGCAGCAGCTGTCGATACTAAGAGTGGGAGGAAATGCAGGAGGGGGGAGGGTGGGACCCCTTTCTTTACAAGACCTCTCACAGACCCAAGCATTTTTCTCTTGGCCCCAACCTCACCCCTGTGTGTTCTCATTCATTCTCTCCCAGCATGCTCCAGCTAGCACTCCCAATTAAGAGTGAGTGATCATCAGTTTCAGTTCTGCTGAGAAGTGCAGATGTGGTGCCTGTGGAATTCTTAATTCTTCGAATAATCTCCCCAGAAGGATCCTGTCTATTCCACCCAAAATGCGAGAAATAAGCAGAAAAACCCACGAGTTACCTATGGTACTGTTTTAACACTGTTCTAAAGTAATGCCCCAGCCAGACTCACCACACTCAACCACCTGTCTGTCCCAATGCATCTGTTCCAAAATAGTGTCAGTGTGTCCCATTCTCCCCACTGCCACTACCTCCTGGTCCAAGTGACCACATTCTCTCATCTGGAGACTGCAATAGCCTCCTTACAGGTCTCCCCAGTTCCACGCTAGTCCAAGTTAGTCAACATCTCAGACCTCAGTGTGCTTATTGATAAAATAGGCACACTCATTCTTATCTCACGGGACTGTGGAGGGAACTGGCGACATCATGAATGTAAAGCCCTGGCCTGGTGTGCTTTCCTCAACAGACGGCAGTTCTTTTCCCTGGTCAGCTGGATCAGAAGGCTTAGAGGAGTCACAGCTCTCCTTTTCTCAAAGTCCGCTGGTATACATAATGAGTAGGTGTCAGAGGCCCCCAGCTGTCCCTACCTCTGTGGAGGCTTCTTGTCCTATTTCCTTCCACACGTTTCCTTCCAGGTAATGGGAACTTCACTACCTTCATACCCCTGGCCTCCCCTCCCCCCTCATTTGCTCATCTCCTGGGTCTGTGCTGCGTGCCACATGTTTATGAGTGAGTTGCAGAGATGAAATAGGCAAGTATTACTCACTCTCTTCTCTGCTTCCCCTAGAAGCCAGCCGCCTGCAGGAGGCATGTATCTGATTGGGCTCTCTACCAGGAAGGAGGTGGGGCTACGCCCCTGTGGGGCCCAGCACTGCCTGCACCCAGGCAGGTGGAGACACTGTTCTTGCCTTCAGCCAGCGTTACTGCAATCAGTGCTGATGGTGACACATTGTTCTCTAGCTGTCCAGCTGAGCAGAACTCTCAGTTGGGCCAGAACGCAAGTCAGGCAAAGGAGTGCTATGTATCACCCCCCTTCCAGCCCCAAAAGGAGAGAAGAGAAGGAGAAACCCTGCCCTCTGTCCCCAACTTGTTTATCGAGCTCCTCGGGGCCTCAGTCAAGTCTGGTATTGGGTGCTGGGAGAACCAATCGATCAATAATGGACAAATATTGACTGCATCCTTGATATAACCATGATAAAGAACCCATCTTTGTTCAGTGTTTCTTACTACTCTTAAAATGCCTAAAAGCATTTTTGGGTGTGTAGATTACTACAAAGTACCAGGTACATCCCCCATCTCGGCAGTGTCTGCCACCCTCCGTGGGGTCCAGGCATGCCTTTGTCTTTAAGGCTCTAGCTGTGACCTTACTTTCTTCATCTAGTAAGTTTTTAATGCACACCTACTAGGTGCTTAGGGCTTACTAATGGAGTCATTGTGGGTATAGCAGTAAACCAGGCAGATGACATCCCTACACCCCTGGGGCTGGAAGTCTGATGGGCACTATGAAGAAAATCAGTGGAGAGGAACCGGATTGGAGTGGGGACAGGAAGCCAAAACAGGGTAGTCGGGGAAGGCCTCTCCAAAGAGGGGACATTTGAGTCCTCGGTGATGAGATCAGTCACTGCAGGCTTAGGAGAGAGGTGCTCCCTAATGCTGTGAGAAAAATAATAATAATAACAATTATTATTATTCCTTTTTATAAATATGGAAACTGAGGCCAGGGAGATTACAGTGCTTCCTCTGAGGCCAAGGAGGTAACTACTGATGGCATCAGGATGTGAAATCCCAAATACTGCCACTAAACCCACTATCTCTGGGTTGTGACAACTTTTAAAAGAATCTTATCGTGGAGTGCTTCAGCTAAGTGGCATACAGCATGCCTTCAAGAAGCTTCCAGTGTGATCTGAGAAAATATCTTCATGCCAAAAACACTAATCACACAGGGAGGATCAGAAATTGATGCATAGGATTAACACCATTCCAACTTTTAAAACCCAGTGCGGTTTGTTCTGGAACATGACAAAATGACTCCTGATCTCTTAGGGGAGAAAAAAATCCATCATATGTTTACTTACTAATTGGTTTACTTTATAAACATTTATGAGTTGCCAGACTCTGTGATAAATCCTTTTCAACAATTAATTCTTTTGAAATTCATGACTTACTTATTACTCACAGTGATGCTGTAAGTTACTACAATCACTAACCCCACTTTATACTTGAGGGGATCAAAGGAAAGATAGGTGGGATGATTTGCCCTGGACATACTCTGGTAAGTGGTGGGGCCAGAGTCCAAACCTGCATCGTCTGGCCCTGGGATCTCTGCTCTGACCATAAGCTGAATTTACAAGTGTCACTTACCCTACTAAATTTATCTACACAATATTTTCTCTCTATGTGTCTCACAGGAACTTGTTTTCAAGAGATTGTGATGATCTGATTTAAATCCAGAATTCACAGTTCCCCGCCTCCCCCTAAGTTGTTCTGGGGAGTCCATAGGAGGCACTCGAAAAGCTAGACCGCCCTTCCCCAGGGTGGCTGAAACTAGATCCATCAGAGGCCCACGTTGGGCCCATTGGGGTGGACCCATCATTCAGGCAGTTAGGTGCTGAGGACAGAGGAAAGAAAGTAAGGCTTCCGTCTTGGCCCAGGATCAACAGTCATGTTGGCAGACGTTTCAGACCACATGTGTGGGCTGGTGATGGACTGTGTCTCACATAGGTCAGGGCGAGGGACAGCAGGATGAATTTATTTAATGAGGATTTCCTCCAGAAACAGAGAAAAGGCAGCTAGTAAATAAACAAAGTTCTCAAAAGGAATAAGTTGAGCAAAAACTGCCTAGAAACGTTTAAAAGGGAGGGGAAAAAAAAAAGAAAAAAGAAAAGAAAATGAAGACAAAGAAAGATGTCTTTGCCAACTCTTAACACATGCAGTACATAGCTAATCATAGGAGCATCACAGCGCGGTCCCCACCAGTCTCCTATGCCCAGCTGGCATCTGCCCTCTGCATCCTACCACAATCCTGTCAGCTGGTCGGCTGCTGTAATCATCAGAAAGGTCAACACCAGAACACACAGCCTGGGAAGAGACCTGCTAGTAATGACAAGGTTTCCAGCTCATACACCCTGAGGCCCAAGATCGGAGACCATGACTGGTGTCCCCTGGAGTTGTGCATTGCTGTGGTTCTGCCTCTGACCATACGGAGTGTATTAGCGTCTGATACAGGTGGCATACGGGTGAGAAAGGGAAGAAAGCGGCCGTAGACAGGATGGGGGCAGCTGGTTAAAGATGTGAAAAGCAAATTAAGATGCACCTTTAATTTACACCCAAACTCAAATAGCTTAGAGAAGGATAATTTAGTGTGAAATTGGAAACCACTGAGATAATGATGACCCCAAACCTTGTTTTCCTAATGTGAATAATGGGGATAACAGTCACTACCTTAAAGCATTGTTCTGGGGATTAAGAGAGATGATCCAAATTAGCACAGCACTTTGGTGCTTTGGGTAAAAGAAGGTGGAGGGAAGACTGGGCTGAGAGGTTTGCCCACATCTAGCTACCCCAGTAGGACAGTGGGTTGGGGGAATCAGCAGGAGGGGTGTGGTCCCAGGTCCCAATTTGGGGACTCCAGGCAAATTGATATCACAGAGAGGGAAAGCCTCTCCTACCAACTGGAAGACAAATGGTCTGTGGAGGCAGGTCCCTCCATCTGTGGGCACCAGAGACTAATAATGTATGGTGAGCACACTGTCTGCAGCCATGGGAATTTTAGAAGCAGGAGGACACTCAAGTGGAGTTCACAGGCATTAGACTCTCACCCCGGGCTGAGCTCCCTTCACCCAGGATCCCTGGTTGCAAAAACCCTACCCAGTATCCAAGGCTGGGCTCTCCCTGCAGCACTCAGGTCAGCTGGGGTTCACAATCCCTGAACCCCTACCTGAGGCAGCCTGAACCTCTTGCTGTTAGGAAGTTCCACTTTGGACAGAGCTGAAACCAGCTGCCCTCCCCACCGTTTTCTTCAGCTTCTATCCTCTGGATCCTCACTGGTGAGTTCACCAAATATTCTACAAAAACAACACCCAGCTTACACAATCTCTTCTAGAGAACTGAAGAAGTGGGAACACTGCCCACCTTGTTTCATGAGGCCAGCATAACCTTGATACCAAAGCCCGACAAGTAAGCACCAAAAAGAAAAATCACCAGTAGATCTCACTCGTGAAAACATAACGTGCAAATCCTCAACAAAAAAAGTGAGCAGAAATCATCCAGCAATAAAGATACTACAGGATGACCCAAGTTGGGTTGATTTCAGAAATGTGAAAGTCAGTGTGCTTCACTGTGTTAACAGATGGAAAGAGGAAAATCATGTGACTATCTGAGCAGATGCAGAAAAAAACATCTGTCCATTTATAACCAAAAAGAAGAAGAAGGAAGAGGAGGGGGAGAAGGGGGAGGAGGGGGAGAAAAGAAAGAAAAAGAGTAAGAGGCAAATTTGAATTAGAAAGGGACTCCTTTAATCTAATAAAAATCATCTACCAAAACCCTAGACTAAGCATACCTAATTGTCAACTGTGGACAGCTCCTCCATAATAACTACAAAAGGCAAGATGTCCACTATCCCCTTTTCAATTCATTCTTGTACTGAAGGTGAAGTCTTAGGGCTGTAAGGCAAGGAAAAAAGAAAAGAAAAAACAACAACAAAAAAAAACTTGAAAGGATTGGAAAGGAAGAAAAACTGTTATTTGCACCGCCTACAATTCTATACACATTGTTTCCAAAAGAATCTACAAATATACATTTATAATTAGTAAGACAGCTTAGCAGGATTTCTAGATAAAAAATCAACATACAAAATGCAAACATATTTTTCCAAAATGTAAACAATGGAACATGAAAAATAATATATATGTATGTATATAATTTATAATGTATGCAAGATATCAAATAAGTAGGAATATATTTAACAAAAGATGTGCAAGACCACCAAGGCAAAATTGGGAAACTATACAATAAGAAGTTAAAGATACCTTAAATAATGCAGAGAGATACCATGTTCATGAAAGATTAAATACTGCACTATCTGGCCCCCAGTGGGGCAACAGAAAGCTCTCAGTATTAGGTAGCAGATCAGAGCAAACTCGCTTATATTTTACTTCCTGCCACTTCTAACTGTGACTCTGGGCATCCCACCAACTCCTCTGAACCTGTTTCGTTGCCTGTAAAACAGAAAGAGCCATTCTCCCTAGTTGTCAGGGGTCAACAGATATGAAAGCACTTTGTAGAGTGCTGTGTAAATACAGGGATTCTCATGACCTCTTGTTGGTCTGAGGGTGGAGAAAAGGTTCTCACTCTGCAGACTCCACTCATCAATTTGTCACCAAGCACACTGCTGAGTGCTTATTCTGTGTGTAGCATTTCCTCACTCAGTACTCACAGCAACCTACAAGGTGGGTGCTATATTAACTCCATTTTACAGATGAGAAAGTTGAGACTCGATCTAGCAACTTGTCATTTGTATACCCATTTCTTCATTCACGAACCCCTTATATACCAGGAGATAAGAATACCACGGAGAGAAAGATAGAGATGGACCCTGCCTGATCAAAAGTGATAGTCTAGCTGGGAAGATGCCAAAATTCATACCACAACTAATGAGCTGGCAGAACCAAGATTCCAACTCAGGCCTATAGAATGCCAGAGTCCACATTTTTAACCACTCCCTGGAGGTGTCTTCCTCAACCTCCTCTACTCCATTCCCTCTGTTGTGATGTACTGACTTCTAACATCCACTCTGCTGGCAGAGGCAAATTTCAATGGGCCTTGCCATGCAAGCTGCTGCACAAACTGAGAGCTGTCAGCTTTGATCCCAGCCCATGTGATCCTCGTGCATTATCACTGGAGAATTACAGCAGGGAAGATGAATGCATAAACGAGGAGAGGCATCCTGGCCCCCCCTCCCACGACATCAGTGACATTGTTCCCAACGAGTGTGTGCCTGAGTCCTCTGCCACCATTAATGGCAGAAGTGAGTCACTTATAAATAAGATACCGGAGCTTTATTATAATTCCATCCTGAGATTCAGAAATGCTCAGCATCACTGTGAAAGGGAGGGCAGCAGGTGACTGGGGGGTGAATGATCCTCTGCCAGGTACATCCTTCAGATACAACGTCTTGGATCAGGAGCAGTTACAGCTAATGCTCTGCCTGAATGCTAATGAGCATTACTTACAATTGCATGTAATTCTTTGCTTTTTTCTTTTCTCTGCTTTTCCATCTTGACATGATTCCAAGAACCAGACACCGGGAAATGTGATTAGGGCCATTTTGCAGATGAAAAGACTAATGCCCAAACTCAAAGGGTTGGGGTTCTAACTCTGAGGGCTTTTTTTGTTTTGTTTTGTTTTTAATCTCACCATTCTATCTTTAAGGGACAACATTTTCAGAACTCTGGTTGCATCCATTCACTTGGAAGGTGCACAAAATATCCCAAGTCAGTAGGACAATCTGAAAGGCAGCTCGAGTGGTGTGTTCTGTTGAGGCCTTTGCCTTGGTGAGGACAGGACACCTTATGAAATGAATTTCAAACCTACCATGCACAGCCACTAAGAGGCCCAGGCTCAGACTTGAGAATGATCATGAAGAGAGCCTGGCTAAAAGATAGGCAGAACCCTTCACTTCCCAATAGAGAAGTCAGAAAACTGTCCCAAACCCATGGCCCATAGAACCAAGCTGAAGTATGAAGTTCAAGCTACTGTGTGAAGGAATGAGGTTCATCATAACAGTGATAATTGTGGTCATGTTCAGCATCTGCATCAGATTGCACTCTGCAGGGTGCCAGAAGTTTTGGTAAGTCTGCCCCAGGACATTGAGTTTTGGGCTATTTAAAGCCAGGAACCACACTAAGACTTCCCAAACACACACTTATGTCTCCCACTTGAAAAATGAGAAAGCAAGAGGCTTGCACTGGTGAGGCAGCTTGCAGACGGCAGAGTCAGGGTACAGAGCTGGGCCTGTTTGACCTTAATGCTAACAATCATGACAACTAACTTTTAAATAGCACGTTAGCGTATTACATGTCCCATTTAAGTGCTTCGTGAATATGAACACAATTCTTTCAGCAACTCAGTGAGGAAGGTGCTATGAATCTTCCTATTCTAGAAATGAGGAAACTGAGGAACAGATAGTCGTAGCAACTGACCCAAGGCCACAGAGCTCAGAAACAGCATTGGGATTTGAGCCAGTTCCAGGATCCACAATTTTGCTCTCCAACCTATCCCTCCTCTTTGTTAAGGAAAGGCCATTCCATTTCTGCTAGGTACAACTCACTTGTGAAAAGGAAAGTGTAAACATGGAATTCTGAGAGAGTCCAGGGGCAGGAGATTTGCATACAAGTTCTTCCTCCCTTGGACACTCAGTTGAGGGCCAGGAGGGAGCACTTCCAGCCAGGGACTGCCCAGTCTCCTCAGATATACAGGTTCCTTTGCAGGCAGCTTCAGTCTCCACCCAGCTCTGAAATCATGGACAGGGACTTCCGGGCCATCTCTTGCCTCAGAAAGGATCTGCCTCACACTTGAAAATGGTACTAGGCCGTCCCTCCCTTGTCCATAGACCCTCTCTCCTCCAGGGGAAATGCGTCTTGATAGAGCCAGGCAGCCTTGGACAGCCTTGGGCTCCGATGAGGCTCCAGCCAGCCCTGAATCATACTAGCATATTTACATGGGGCTGTCAGGGATTCCTGTGAATGATAACCCACTCAGCAGCAGGCCTCCCGCAAGACACCCATCAGAGAAAAAGGAGAATGGTGCACATGCATCAGACACCCTACTCTTTACCTTTGCTGCTGCCAGCCACAAGCAGGAGGGCCCTAAGGTCCCATCTGCAGCCTGAGTTTCACTGGTAATCTGGAAGGAATCAAGTAAGATTTGTGTTCAATCCCAATTCTGCCACAGACCAGCAGGACAAACTCAGGTAAGTTACTTAACCCCTCTGAGCCTCAACAAACGATCTGTTCAATGAGGCTTGTAATAACAGTGCCTATCTTGTAAAGTTGCTGTGAGAACTAAATGAGATAATGCATGACACTATGATTGGTTCTCTCTCCCTCTCCCAGTCTACGCTCTTTCCTGGCTGCCAAGAATAGGGCTATATCAGACCCCCAAATCACCTTTCTTCCATGTTCTGGAGATAGACTCCATCTGTGCTCCACTCAGAGGGGCCTACCCCCTCCCAGGAATGAGTTACCCTAGCGCATTCCAGTCAGGCTCACATAGTAAGACAAGCACTGGTCCTCTCTTGTCAGGTGCTAGGTCTGAGGTGGGAGCCCCCTGCCGGAGAACAGCGATCCTGCCAGGAGCTGAACTACCAGCAGCCAGGCTGAGCGCACACCTCAAAGACATTGAAGGATTGGTGGTGGGGGAGTGGGTAGGAGGGCGGTAATCACCCAGAGAGAGAAAGTGGCTTCCATAAAAGACTGCTGCGCTCCAGATCCTGCTCTTCACTTCCTTGACTCCTTCCAGAAAAATCTAGAGCAACTTCCAGAATTTGGTCCCCTCTCACTCTTTCCCTGAAAGAGCAGCCCCAATGTGCTTTGGCAACCAAAATCCACACCCTGGCAGCAATGACAAACCATTTCTCCAAAAGATCGTCCAAGAGGTACATTGAGGATGTGTACCATCCCTCCTGGGCTTGCAGCCTAGTCGCAGAAGGCCGCTGGCCGTGGTCTTGACCTTCCCATACTGGACGCTTGGTGACGTTGAACCCAGGGTTTGCCCGTGTGAAGTTAAGTGGTTTGAGTCAGGCCAACTGGGGCTCAAAATCCTGGCTCTCTCTTTGATTCGGTTGACCCCCCTGGGCACAACTTCCCCTAAGTCTCAATTTCCTCTTTTGTAAAATGGGTGTAATACCCGGTTCCTGGCGTTACAGGGAGAATCCCAAGAAGTAATGGATGCCCAGCGCCTGGCACACATAACGCACTCAACAGATGGGTTGGGGCTGCGGTCAGCATCCAACTCAGAGTCAGGGGCAGCTCTGGGAAAGCTGGAGACTCGCCCTCTCAGCCCGGGAGCCCGAAGGCAGATGCCCGGGGCGCACACCCTGGCGAACCCCGTAGAAGCCACAGGTGTCTGCGCGTTGGGGCGCGGCGCCAGAACAGTGTATCAGGGAGGGTGCCCTGCAGCGAGCCGCGTTGCGCGACCCGCCCCAAGCCGCCGGGGTCCCTGAGACCCCAAGCGCGTCCACCCCGCGCCAGCCGGCTCCCGCGGTCTCCGATGCTCCACAAGGATGCCCAGATCCCAAAGGCCAGCACACAGCCTCGCCCCGCCGCTGCGGCCCCGCTGCGGTCCCTGCCCGCGCCCTGCCCGCGCCCTGCCCGCGTCCGTTCTGACTCACCGGCGCCGGCTCCGGGGAAAGTTTGGCGGCGCCGCGGGTGCGGCGGCCAGGCTGCTCCGGGCGCGGCGGCGGCGGCGGCGGCGACCGCGGCGGGGGCTCAGAGTAAGCGGACTGCGGAGGCGGGGCTCCGGAGGAGGAGCCGCGCCGAGGGGGGCCAGCGGGGGAGGGAGGCGGAGACCCAGGCCCGCGGGCCTGCAGCGCGGTCACCTCGGGCTCGGAGCTCCCACATCCGCCCCCACACCGGGAGGGGGCGCGAACGGGCGCTATGGGGCGCCTTGGGCTCTGACACCTTCTCGCGCCTCCCGCCGCGCACCCCAGCCTCGGGCTCGGCGCCGCGGAATGTCTCCTCGGGGTTGGAGAGAGATGTGACAGAGGGTCAGAATTAAAATAGAAAAAAAAAAAAAAAGATTGGTCAGAACCCTGGCGAGAACTCCCCACCGCCCACTCTCACCCGAGGGTGGGCAGACCAAAATAGGTAAGTCCAGATAAAGAAGGAAAGATGGAAAGTCAGAGAGGAGATGTTTGGCAAAGGCAACCACAGACCGAAGGATAGACAAAGACATACAGTGATACCCCACCTCCACTATCCTTGCTGGAGAGGCCAAAATAGAAACACAGACAGAGCCAGCCAGACCAAGAGACAATAAGATTGACAAATAAGCACCCTACCCTAGAGGTTTCATGGGGAACTAGAGAGACCTCCAAGGTCTAGAACACTACACCCCTCCTCTATTTCTCTGTAGCCCCTCCAGATGAGCTCAAGTTTCAAAATTACAATGTGTTTCAATTAGCATCCTGCGCTAGACTGAATCTAGAGCTGGGGCCAGGGGAGGTTTGTGGGTTTGTGGGGGGGATTATTCCTGGCAACTTGAGAATTCTTCTTACTGGCTGCCTTCATTTACAAAACCAGGGAAGAGAGGCAAAGTTTTCTTTCCTCAGTACCAGGAAAACTCCATCTGAACCTCGAAGCAGTTATGACATCAGATCTTATCTCAGTGCTTCAGAAGGGACACTCAAGTTCAGAGGGAGAGAAGGGTGTTGAGGAGGAAAGAACCCTATGTTTGGAGTTTGCGGGGGGCAGGTAGGGTGTGGGTTTGGGGCGTGGTGGAGCTTTTAGCTTCCTCTGAGTAGAAAGCAATTCCACTTAATAGTGGGATCACATAGAGCTAGTTTGAGGCCCAGCATTACAAGCTGTGCATGGTATGTAGTATCTTTTTGGCCTCCTGGACTACATGTGCAAAATGAGGGTGAATAAAAACAGCTGTCATGGTGCCATGTACTCTTCTAAGTACAACAGGTGCTTACGCATTTAATCTTCATGACACCCTGAACAAGTGGGAACGATAATTATTCCTATTTCACAGAGGAGAAAACAGAGGTCCAGCGAGGTTAAGTAACAGGATCAAGGTCACACAGCTGGTATATAGGAGAACTGGGAATCCACCTTACACAACTCAGCTACAAGGTCCGAGATCATAGTTACTGTGCTGTCATCTTCATCTCACTGGGGCTGCTGGAAAATCCCATGAGGTCATTTACATAAGGGACTTAGCAAGTCCATAAATGGTAGCTCATAGACCACTGAGCCTTTCTGCAAGTTAGGGATTAAAGGACTGACGGTAATGCACAGAGATAGGAATCTTTAGGGTCAAGATAGCTGACAACCCAGGTTATCGTCCTGGGTACCAGTTCTGACATTCACTAATCAGAGAGGCAAGGGATTCTCCCTTGTTCCTCTGACCAGACCTCTGTTGATGAGCAACCCTCCCCCACTGGGACTCACTGAATCCATAATAAGCCCCTTTCTATTCCCTGGTGATTCTCTAGGGCCTCCATATTTTATACTTTGCCAGACTGATGCCCCTTTTGGAATTGAGTTAGCCCTTGGGGGAGCAACTGCTATAAATTCTAATGGAAATGTAATCTACTCCCTCCCGCAGCTGTGAGGCTGATAAGAGTTTGGGGGGAGCTTGGAAATGGCTGGGCCCAGTCCCATCCCCTCTCATTTCTGCAAGTCAGCAAAAGCTTGATTATTTAGAATGCCTCGCCAAAGTTTCACTTCCTGGGCTGGTTTTAGGGCTACTAAGCCCATTGTGATCACCATTTTTAGAAACATCAGCATTTTAGAAACAGCACATCAGATATTATTTGGAGCCCTGGGTGAGCAGGGTGTGTGTTTTTTCATTGTGGCATTTGGAACTGATATATCATAACTCAGGCTGCATCCTGGGTGTGTGGGACAGAGGTGGGTAACCAACTTACTAATAACATGCAGGCAGCAGAAAAAAAATAATTGTAAGCCTTTTGTTAACGCTTATCATGTGCCAGGCTCTAAGAGCATTAGACATAATTGAATACACTTACTCTGCACAACAATGCTGTTAGCAAGATACTCTTAGCTTCCTATTTTGCAGATGAGAAAAGTGAGGGACAAATTGGGGAAGAGACTGGTTCAGGATACACAGCTAGTAATTCATTCCAAGATCAGATGGTTAGGAAGCAGCTGAACCGGGTCTGGAACCTGGATTGGCCTGGCTCCCCAAGGCTATTCCTACTTCTGCGCTTTTTGGAGGCAAGCTAGAAAAGGGGGACTATTTGAGCCTCTGAGTCAAGATAGGTAGATGAAAGGTAGATGGATTAAGAAGAGTAGATGAAAGATCTGCTCTACCACTTGTTAAGTCAGTGCTCACGTTGCTTCTCTGAGCCTCAGTGACCTCATCTGTTAAATGAGAATAACATCTGGGTCATATCCAGGATTTTAATGATGATTCTTCCGGTGGCAGGGAACATAAACCCAATTATAACCAGGTTCAGCCAAAAACTGTTCTGAACTGAAAAATTTCAGAAAACATTTTGGATTCAGGCATAGTCCATGCCAGAAGCTCAAAGGAAGTTGTCATGAATCTGTTTCCCTCTATGTCTTGACTCTGTTTTCTTTTGTGTCTGCTTTATTAGAAGGCTGGGTCTTTCCACAGACAAGCAAGAATAACCCATTAAGCAACCTCAAGGCAAAGAGATCACTTCCTTCCCAACACTTCCAGCCAAAATCCCAGGGTTGATCTCCATTGGCCTGGATTGGGTCACATGGCCAGACAAACCCATCCCAGCTGTTCTGATTAGCAAAGCCTGAGTTATATGCCTGTGGCTAGAGTCAGGGAGTGGGGTCAGCCCCAAATAAGTGATAGGGATGAGGAGTACATGGGAGATGGGTCCCGAAAAGAAAATCAGGGTGCTATTAGCAGAATAATGGAGCATTGGGCCTGGACCGGCACAGATGTCCAGTTTCTCATGGAACCATTATTAGGATTAAATACATTCATGTGTGTGAAGTGCTTGGCTGTGGTAGGTGCTCAGGAACTGAGACCTCACTCTTGGGAAACAGGATTCATGGCTCACCAAATCCAGGCCAACTGCTTCCTCGTTCACATGGGGAAACCAAGAAGGTCCAGAGAGGAGAATGGACCAGGTGGCCCAAGTGACCAGCCACAGAACCCAATCATAGAAGCAATGTCCCTTGAACTGAAACAAATCCCAGTTAAAAGTCTCAGCTGAGAAATTTGAGATCGCTCACTAGCCAAAGGAGTTTTCTTTGCATTTGCACAGGGGACACAGGAAATCACAAAGTCCTTAAGACCCAGAGGAAATGAACACCACTTATGTTGGACTCCAAGACCGTGCAACAAGCTATGGATGGGTTGATGTGGGCAGAGTGCCCAGTCCAGCTCCATGTTATGAACTCGGCCATTTCCTCTGGGGACTCTGCACTCTGGGTGCAGAGAAATCCAAATGGTCGTTTTTCAGATAGCTGCCCAAAGAAGGCAAGATGGCCTTTCTCTTGTTTTATTTCCTGCTCAGTTTGTAAGAACAGATGTTTGACCTTCAGGGCCGAAGTGGGCCAAGTAGCAAGAATGGTATTTAGAATTATCAAAATTGACCCTTTCAACTTGGCCCTGATACAGTTCCAAAGTTTCTGGCCTTCGGCCATTAGTGTGACTTCTCCACTCTAAATTTAGTTAGACTGGCATGCTGTGAAGCTTATCTATTTAAAAGGTGAGCAAGAATGGCAAATATCAACCTGGAGTAAGACCGACCCCTTCCTTCCCCACTTAAGTAAAGCACATAGGTTTGGAGTGCACAGGGCTAGCAGAAGCATGAATTGATACAGACTTCCTGGAGGGCAATTTGGAACCAAATGTGGAAGACTTTAAAAACGTTCAGTCTATTATTCCACGCTTGAAGAGTTTTTCTTGAGAAAATAATCATGAATATCACCAAGATATACATCAAGATGTTCATTGCAGGATTGCATGTAATAGGAAAAGACTGAAAATAATCCAAATGTCTAACTATAGGAAACTGGTTAAATAAATTACGGTATATAGATAGAATGGACCTGTTAAGGTCATCTTAGACACTAAAGAATTATGTGAAAATGGGTGATGATATGAATATTAAGTTAAAAGGGCAAGTAACAAAAGACTGGTATGTATGAACTCATTTTGTGAAAAAGTGCATCTACGTATAAAAAAACTCAATAGTTCGGACGCCTGGTAGCTCAGTTGGTTAAGCATCTGCCTTTGGCTTGGGTCATAATCCCAGAGTCCTGGGATCAAGTCCCACATCGGGCTCCTTGCTTAGCAGGGAGCCAACTTCTCGCTCTGCCTGTTCTGCCTGCAGCTCTCTGTGCTCCTGCTCTCTCTGACAAATAAATTAATAAAAAACCTTTAAAAAAACCTCAATAGTTGTATAAGGCATAGTGGGAAGGAGAAGATAGGTGCTTTTGGTTTTTACTCCTCTGTATTTCCTAATGGTTCTCTAGTAAATTTGTATTACTTTGGTAATTAGGTAATTGCCCAATAACTGTTATAAAAGGATTTATGTTTGGTTTCCTTTTAGAAAAGCACTTTGACTTACTAAAAAATCACAAACCAGAAGTGAGATTAAATTGACCTATCTCCCTTTCTCTCTCTGTTTCTCTCTGGGTAGGACATGTGAAAAGGAATGGGGAGCTTAGGGTGCGAGTAGCAGCAACAGATGCAAACCAGGGAAGTGCAAGAAGGTTGTACCAGGAGGCTATGTGCTATGTGTTCTATTTGCTATGTGGCCCTGGGCAAGTCACTCAGCAAGTCACTCAGAGTCTCTGGGCCTCAGTTGCCTCATTACTAAAATGAAGTGTTTGGTTACATCATCTCTGAAGTTCTTTCCAAGGCCAAAACCCTATGTATGGAAAATGTCTGTGAGCCCCAATGAATGTCCATATATGTTAGGGGAGAACATGTATGGTCTAGAAATGGGTTCAGTATAAATTATTTTTGCCCCTCCAGCCCTGTACGACTATGTGAAAGCTCTGCTTAGCTTCACCATTTCTTAGGAATTGGCAAATTCCAGGGGAAAACACATGGAACGCTGGGCTTACCTCCATGTGTTTCTCTTCACTCTGGGATCTTGATCTTTCAGGTCTTGGCTTCCTGGAGAGCTCTTTGATGCCTTCGAACAGATTTTTATGTTCATTTTAACAGTTCCAGCTGGGTTTTGTAGTTGAATATGGAGAGCATTGCTCTCTACAAGCTAGTTTTCTTGCGCAGAAGAGGAAGTTTGGTCCTATGTTATTTAAGTAAAAATGGCTAGTTATAAAACATGTGCATAGTGGGATCCTATTCATATGCAAAACATGTCTATGTGTTTATGCAGAAGAAACAGTGAAAGAGTGAAAGCTACCTACAGCTTCTATCTCTGGCTGAGTTTTCATTTTTTTAATGGTTAGCTTTATTCTTCAAATTTTACAGAGTGGACTCTGGTAATGTATAAATTGGGATTGATCTTTGAGGTCATTTATACGCATTTAAAAAATGAGGAAACTGAGGTCAAGAACATGTAAATTCATGTAAATCAAACAATTATTGGAGGATTGCTGTGAGCAGAGATCCATGCTAAGGGCTCCTGGGGCATCTAAAGAAAGGTAACATCTAGTCACTTATTCCTCCATCTCAAGTGTCTCCAAATGTGCTTGACTTTGGGATATGAGGATGAAGATGATAAGAATCTGCCTTCAAGTTATTCTAACTGTGGAGAAAAATATCAAAATAAACCTTCCCAGGTATGCTGTGGAAAATGCTAAAGGAATAATGTGGCAGAGACTGTGCTTGACCTGTTAATAACCATTCTTTCAATATCCAACCAAAAGATTGGATTTCCCAGCCTCTCTTGCAGCAAGGTGTGGTCACATGACTAAATTTTGGCTAATGAGATGTAAGGGTAAATGTTGTGGGGGTTAGTGCAAAGTCTTTTTAAAAGGAACGTACAAAAAAAAAAAAAAAAAAACACAAAAAAAACCAAAAAAGGAAATCTTGTTTCCTTTTTCCTGCTGCTTGGGATGTAGTTGCAATGGCTGGAACTTTAGCAGCCATTCTGACCTATGATGTCACATTGGGAAGGGAGCCCCATACTCAGATGATGGCGCAAATAAAATAGCCTCAGTCACTGATACCATGGAGCTGCTATATCAGCCCTGGATTGTCTATCTCCATACTTCTTTTATATAAAAAAAGAAACTTATTTTGCTTATCACCCCAATATTGTGGATTTTCTCTTTCATACAGATAAACCCAATCCTAACTTAAAAAAATCCTAAAAATTACAATTCCAGTTCACAAACTCACGTAAGCAAGAAAGGTAACTTTAGTTTCTGTTATGTAAGTTCAAGCAAACTATAATGGACCATAAGCAAGTCTCCAGAACAAAGGAGGAGTGGTTTTTATAGAAGGGAAAAGGGAGTGGGTGGGATTATTTTGAACAAAAGTTCATTAAAAGAAAATGAGAGTTGAAGTGGGGGCAGACTCTCATTGACTGCAGGCAAGGGCAGCTTGCCTTTGCCAGACTAAAAAGAAAGCTTCCTTCTTCCTGCTGCTTTATGCAACCTGCGACCATGGCTTCCCTACTCCAATTCTGAATTCAGTTTCCCTAACATGTTTACACATCTGGAAACCCTTGCCTAGTTTCAGAGAAGTGGAATCTTCCTCCTAAATACACTGCATTTCCCTGTTTTAATCACTTCATCAGTATGTAAGAATCTTTTCCTGTAGCTCCTGAGACCCTAGATTTTTGAAACCCAAAAGGCAGGAAAAGATTTTGTTTTCTTTCTGAGGGCCAGAAAAAGAAAATAGCCTTGAGACAGTAGCTTAAGATAAGACCTCTGGGTAACAGAAATTAGCAGGAATGCAAAACAACTCCAAGAGCTTCCTCCATGGCCCTATCAGAATGACTGAAATAAAGATGAGTGACAACATCAAGTGTTGGCCAGGCTATGGAACCCCTAGAACTCTCTGACATGCCTGGTAGGGATGTAAAATGGCACAGGCACTTTGGAAAATTGCTTGGCAACCTTAATAAACATAGATCTGCCTTATGATCCAGAAATTCCACTCCTAGGTATGTCTTCGAGAGAAATGAAAACATGTCCACAGAAACTGTACATAAATCATAACAGCTTTATTCCTAATAGTCCAAACTGGAAACACCCAAAATATCCACTCAAACAGGAGTTTGAATAAACAAATTCATTGTCTGGGATACCATACAGCAATCCAAGCAGAGGAACTATTGCTGCCCACAACAACACAGAAGAAAAAAAGGGGCGCCTGGGTGGCTCAGTGGGTTAAGCCTCTGCCTTTGGCTCAGGTTATGATCTCAGGGTCCTGGGATCGAGCCCTGCATCGGTCTCTCTGCTCAGCGGGGAGCCTGTTTCCCCCTCTCTCTCTGCCTGCTTCTCTGCCTATTTGTGATCTCTCTCTCTCTGTCAAATAAATAAATAAAATCTTTAAAAAAATCATTATTTTGAATAAGAGAAACCAAATGCAAAAAAAAGTGAATATTATATAATCCTACTCATATGAAGTTCAATAACTGGCAGGACTAATTTATGGTTTTAGAAGTGGTTACCTCTGGGAGAGGGATGGGGAATGGGACTATTATTGACCTAGAAGAGGCACTGGAAGCAGGTGCTAGAAAAATTCCATACTTTGATCTTTGGGATGGTGACACACATACATAGATGGGTAAAAATTTTAATATCTGTGCATTTTAATATGTAGAAATCAGTTTTTAAAACTTCATTTTAATTAAAAAACCCAGAGGCTAATATTTCGAAAATAATATGCTACCCTGGGTGTATGACAAGGTGAACACATAGCACTCTATGCTAGCCCAGGGGGTTGGGTATTAACCACACTGTGTGGGGTAGGTGTACGGATGGAGGGCTCCCCAACGAAGGCTTCCTGGAGGAAGGGATGGCTCAGCTAAATTTCAAGGGCGTGAACTGAAGGTTAAGCAAAAGATGTCGCTAAGGGCATTCCAGGCACAGAGGAACTGCATGCAAAGGCACTGGGTGAGTCCCAAGAGAACCTAAGTGGGGGTGAGGGTGGGAGGATAAGACTGCAGATGGAAGCAGTAGTCAGATCTGATGGAGCCTCATAAGCCAGATGGAAGCTCAAATGGGGAGGGCCTGAAAAGTTGTGGTCAGATCTGAGCTTTAGAAAAGCTCCCTCAGGAGGGAGGGAGGACAGTGGTGTAGAGGGGGTTGCAATAATCCAAGAGGTGGGGTATGTGGTCTGAGCTAGGGCAGGAGAAAAGGGGACTGGGGTTGAGGGAACAGCTTCCAGGGACACTGGGGAGAAAGGCTTTGGCAACTGATAATATTGGCAGGAAGTTAAAGAAACTGTCAAGATCTGGCCTTTCATGTCAGGGAGGAGCCAACTGCTGAGAAAAAAAATCAGAGGAGGTAATATCTGTAAGTGTTATAGTGGTTGGCTAGATGTACTTTTGCCTGTCCAGTCCCTGTTTCCCCCTTTCTCTTAGGATAGAACCCTGCTTTTTTCTACAGAGAACTTATGGCTTCCTAATCTCAGGTCATGTGCCTAAAGTGGGGGTGATCCCACTTCTCAGGTGTAGGACATGTGACACTGGCCAATCGGCAAGTTCCAGCTCTCTGGTGGAATGCAGTTCAGGGATTGACACATGACTCAGATTGATCCAATGAGAGTTAGCTCTGGAAATTCTGCTGGAACTCTTGGCAAAGTATCCCCTCCTTTCTTCTGGGTTTGCTGAGCTGGTGGACTGGAAGCCTGAAGCTGCTGACGGCTCTTTTTGCCACCAAGAAGGGCAAAAGGCTGCCTGAGAATAAAGCCAGCACTTGAGTAAACACAGCCCCATGTCTGATGATATTGCTTGGGCTATTAGATCCAGCCATGCCTGAAGACTAACCTGTACTTTTTTCCCTTTTTTTTTTTTAAGTGAGTTTTTAAAAAATTATTATTTGAGATTTTTTAGTTATTTATTTGACAGAGAGAGAGATCACAAGTAGGCAGAAGCAGGCAGAGAGAGAGGGGGAAGAAAGTTCCCCACTGAGCAAAGAGCCCGATGTGGGGCTCGATTCCAGGACCCTGAGGCAGAGGCTCAACCCACTGAGCCACCCAGGTGCCCCAAACTTTAGTGAGCCAACAGCTTCTCTTCTTGGAGTAATTCTATTTGAGTTGGGTTTTTTGTCACTTTGAGCTGAGAGAGTTCTGATGACCGAAAAACTTCACTTAGTACAGAGCTTCTGTTAGGAATGATGTAAAAGCTCTGGGAATGGATAGTGGTGATGGTTGCACAACACTGTGTATGTTCTTTTTTTTTTTTTTTTAAGATTTTATTTATTTATTTGAGAAAGAGAGAGAGAGTGAGAGAGAACATGAGACAGGAGAAGGTCAGAGGGAGTAGCAGACTCCCCATGGAGCTGGGAGCCCAATGCGGGACTCAATCCCGGGACTCCGGGACCATAGACCTGAGCTGAAGGCAGTCGCTCAACCAACTGAGCCACCCAGGCGCCCTGTGTATCTTAATGGCACTGAATTGTACTCTTAAAAGTGATTAAAATGGTCAATTTTATGCTGTGTGTATTTTATCACAATAAGAAAATTTAATAGAAACTTTTTAAACAACATGTTACTAGAGACAAGCAACCCATTTCCCATTCAACAGGTAGAGGGCTCCTTTGATGCACATTGGATCATCTTTATTGAAAATCATCCAGAGACTTCCCATCCCACTTAAAATTCAGCCCACACACCTTCCCAAGGTCTTTAAGTCTCTTTATCATCTACCCTTGTACCCTGTCCTCGTGTCTCACCCTCCTCCCTGGGCTCACTACCTTCCAGCTATGCTAGTCTCTTTGCTGCAGGCAAACACAGAACAAAACAATCTTTTGTCCTGTCTTGAAGCCTCTGCACTTGATGATTCTTCGGCCTGGGATACTTATTCCATGCCCCCAACCCCAGGCCAGTCTTTCCACGGTCACCTCACCACCATTCTGTACTCAGTTGCCACCCTTCAGAGAAGCCTACCCTGGTCAAAGTAGTGGTCCCTGCCTATCATTTCACCCTTCACGGTTGTCATAGATGTCTGCAGTGATCTTTTTCTTTGCTGGTTTGTTTATTGTCTCACAGCCTACATTTGAATGTAAGAGAGCAGCTAGAGGGCCAGAACTCTAACTTGTTCTCCTCTGTGTTCCCAGCACTTAGAAGAGCATGTGGTCCACAGTATGTGCTTAATAAGTGGTACTGAATGAACGATTTGCACAGGTAAGCTCCTTACAGTTAATTCTGCAAGTGGGGAAAACTGAGCCCAGAGAGGTGAAGGGACTTATCAAAGGCATCCTACAAATCACTGTCAAAGACAGGACTACACCCAGGACTATTGGTTCCACATTCAATTCATTTTCTGTAATTCCCCTCCACCTCTTTTTGCCAAAAGACTTGTAAGGCTTGAGCGATTTTCCCCTCTGATGCAAGTATATCAGATCAGAAAGAACAATGAACTAGAGGCCAAAAGACTTGGGAGCTGGATCTAGCTCCGCCATCCACACACCCTTCAGACTGGGTCTCCTGGAGGACAGGGGCTTTGCTAGCACCCAGTGCACTCACAGTACAGCAGGTACTTAGGCAAGGTTTCCTGAATGAGTAAGTGACTGCTGGCATGAAGAAAATGGGTGTCAACAAAGAGTAGTGGTTAAGATCTCCGAGTCTGAGCTAGATAGATTTGAATTCAAATCCTGGCTATGCCACTTTCCAGTTGTTGGACATATGATCTCACATGAAGAATATATTTGCCATCCTCTGTGATAGTTGGTCTCCAAGACAGGTCCCAATGACCCTCACCCCCTGGTATTTATGTTTGTGTGTACCCCACATTCAATTAGGAGTGGCCTGCACTGACGCACAGAATACTGCAGGAGGGACAGCGTGTAACTTCTGAATCTAGATCATAAAAGGTACTGCAGGTCCTCCTGGGACTCCTGGATGGTTCATTGGGTAAACCAGCTATCACGTTGTAAGGACACTCAAGGAGTTCTGTGGAAAGAGGGACCAAGGCTCCCACACTTCCCAACAGCCAGTACCAGGTTGGGAACATATAAGCAAGCTACTTGGAACTGGATTCTGAAGCTCAGTCAAGCCTTCAGATGACTAAAGCTTCTGCTTCGTGAGAAACCTTGAGATAGAACTGCCCATTCAAGGTAATCCTGAATTCTTCACCCACTAAAACCATGAGAGAACAAATGATTATTGATGTTTCAAGTCACTAAGTGTTTGGGCAATTTGTTATATGGTAAAAAGTAACTAATCTATCATATTCATCTTTGTCACTGACATTTACTGAGAGCTTACCATGTGGTTTTTCATTTGAACCCTCCCAGTCATGCTATGAGATGACAAGACAAGAAAACGGAGGTGTAGGGCAATGAAATCTCTCTGTGCAGAGCCCTTGAACTTAAGGGCTTAATGGTCAGGCCTGAGAGTCAGAAACTCAGTGTGTATGACCCAAGGCAAATACAGCTCTAGGATCCCAGGAAGGAGAGATGAATTTTGGATTCTGGTTTCTGGTAGTTTCTCATAGTTAGAGAGAACACTCCAAAAGCAGCAGACACATCCCCTTCCCTTGAGTACCTGACTACAGGAGGTCAGATGCTAATGAATAGCATATGGTGTTCTGTTGCTGAGAAACACACATGTTTACACTGTAGTGATGAGAAATGATAAACCCTTCATAAGGGTCTGGCACTTTGCATATATAAGGCTTCATACCTGCAGAAATCCATAGACACCCACCTGGCAAGTAAAGCATGGATTTATGGACTGAATGTGTCTCCCCTCTCTCGAATGCATATGTTGAAGCCTTAACCCTCAATATTTGGTAGGTATTTGGAGGTGGAGACTTTGGGAGGTAATTTGGGTTAGATGAGATAATGAGAGTGGGACCTCATGATAGGATTAGTGGCCTTATAAGATCAGGCACCATGGAGAACTTTCTCTTCCTCCCTCACTCATTCCTTTCTCCTTCTTCTTCTTCTCTACCTCTCTTTCCCTCTCCTCCCTCTCTCTCTCCCCCTCCTTCTCTTTCTTTCTTCCCATGGACACACATAGAGAAAAGGCCACAGCAAGAAGGTGGCTGTTTATAAGCCAGGAAGAGAGCTCTCACCAGAACCCAACTACCTGGCACCCTGATCTCAGACTTCCAGTATCCAGAAGTGTGAGAAAATAAATGTATGTAATCTAAGTCAAGCAGTTCGTGGTATATCACAGCAGCCTAAACAGGCTAAGACACATGGCAATGTACATTTTACAGATGGGGACACTGAGGCACTGGAAAAGTTATAGGACTCTCAAAGAGTCACATGGGCTTTAAGTGGCAAGCTGAGGTTAAAGCCTGGCCATTGGGTGTCCTTACAAGTGCAAAGAACTGTCAGGGGTTCCTCTAAGGGAGGTTCTAGGAAGAGATGAGCAGGGAGCAGGGTTCTGAAAAAGGGGGGAGGGTGGCCTGGTGGAGAGAGTGGGGCATGGAGGAACTAAAGGGGCAGGGTGAGCCCTTGGGAGGCTCCTGAGGGGTGTGAAGACAAAAAGGGAACATAGGTGGAATGGAAAGAATGAGCAAGCCTGGGTGTGTGGAAGAGGCTTGGCTGAAGGAATTCCAGTGGTAGGTACAATTGCAGCAGGAGAGTTTTGCAGAGTGAGAGATCTTGGAGCTGGGGCCAAAGTCAACCACGGTGCCTAAAGTGAGAAGAAAAGCTTATTTTGCTTCTTGGGTGGATTTATATTCACAATATTTTGCAACTATCACCACTATTTATCAGTACCTCAAAAGACAATTCCGTATCTCCCAATTCGCCCTCCCTCATTCCTTGGCAACCACTCATCTACTTTCTGTCTCCATAGATTTCCCTGTTCTGCACTTTCAGATAAATGGAACCAACCTACCACATGCTGCCGACTGTGACTGTCTTCTTTCACTTAGCCAAAGCTTATCTATGGTTCTCAGGGTTTATCTATGTTGTGGTAGTACTTCATTCCTTTTTAGGGCTGAATAATATTCCATCATAGGGATATTCCACATTTTTGTGTATCCATTCATTAGTTGATGGACACTGGGTTGTTACCTCTTTTTGGCTGTTATGAATAGTGCTGCTATGAACATTCTTGTCCAGGTTTTTGTGTGAATATTTATTTTTTGTTCTCTTGGGTATATATCTGGAAATGGAACACCTGGATCATATGGTAATTCTGTGCTTAACTTTTGAGGAACCATCAAACTGCTTTCCTCCCAACCACAATGTTTAAGGGTTGCAAAGTCTCCATATCCTTGCCAGCACTTGTTGTCTTGCGTTTTATATGCCATCCTAGTGAGTATGAAATGGTATCTTATTGTGGTTTTGATTTGCATTTCCCTAATGACTAATGATATTGAGAATCTTTTCATATGCTTATTATCCATTTGTATAACTTCTTTGGAAAAATGTCTATTCAGATCCCTTGTCCCTTTTGTAGTTGAGTTGTTTGCCTTTCAGTATTGTTTTGTGAGAATTCTATATAGACTCTAGATACTAGACCAATATCGGATATATGATTTGTAAATATTTCTTCCCATTCTCTGGGGATTGCCTTTTTCTTTCCTCTCATTCTCTGATGGGTAGGGCTCTTCTGGGGCTGGTAGGGACCTTACCCCTGGTGCCAGAGCACTGAACACTCTCCCACTGTGGAAACAAATGGTTCCTCAGAGGTCTTACCCAAGAGGACATGTTAGTACCTCTGTACGTTTACAGTGAGTGCCCCACATGCCAGGAACTCAGGGCATAAGTCTGAAAATAACATGTCCCTTCCCTTTTGAGCTGCGTGTCTCCATGAACAATACCTACAATCACCCAGACTCTCAAGGGAAAACTCCAGCGCCCCCTTGGGCCACCAGCCAATTTGCCACTATAGCTCTCACTTCCCCTCCTCTCAACTCCCCCCAACACCCAAGTCTAGGCCCAGGTTACCTGAAGGATTTCAGTTGTTCCATAATTGTCTGTAGACCTCCCCGCTTGCTTCTTCCAGTCCATTCTCTCTTCTATCAGTGCAGAAGCAGAGTGACTCTTAAGTAAGTATCCCATCATGGTTCTCCCCTCACCAACTTCTCAATGGCTAAAGTCAAGAGAGAAGACCCACACAAAGGCAGGGGCATTTGGCTTAGACTGCTCTCTCTACCCTCTTTCTTGAAGTGACTCAGCCAGACTGAACCTTCTCCCAATTTCCCAACTTGCCCCGCCTCCATGCTGTGCAGAAATCACTCACTCTGACATAAAGAGATGGCAGTGGGGAACTCCAAAATAGGTCATGGGTTGGGCAGCAACAGGTCAGGGAGGAGCTGGTTTGTGTGGGGAAGGGGGAGGGGAAGGCTGCAGGGGGAGGGAAGGGAACCTCACTTACGCATGTGCAGTTATGCGCTTGGACTGGGACGTGCAGGCCTGCTCAGTGGACTCACCTGAGTCTCTGGGGTGTGTGAGAGCCTGAGTCACCCCTAGGTATTGGGAGGCAGATTCCATTGCCCACCACCCCTATCCCCGGCCCTCTCAGATTCCTCAAACCCCAGCACTGAAAAAGCCTTAGAGATTCTGTGGCCCACCACTCATCCCTTTGCCTCTATTAAAACCCCATTCTTCCCACCTCAAACATGGAAATGATAACACCCTCTGGGCTGTTGTGAAGCTCAAACAACATGTGTGCCTGGAAAGCACATCTAGGCTCTTCCACTAACTTTTAGAACACATGGGGAAACTGAGGCCCAAAGAGACAAACTGGTAGTTTTCGACCTTGACTGTGGTAGAGGATCACTACGAGAATTTGTTGAGAATAAGGATCCCTGGATCCTACTGCAGCTTCTGGCAGGTGTCCTGTTATCTGTATTTTTTAACAGGTGACTCTGCTGGGAATCAGGAGAGCAGCTGACTACTCTGAAAATACACAGAAAGGTGTGAGAGGGCAAGGGGGCCCCATCTTCTGAGGAGGTCTGGTTGTCTTCCCAGAATTCCGAGATGTGCCTCTGGTGAGAGGTCACTGAGGTCCCAGCTGTGTGTGATTGATCACCTTACTTTCCCAGACTGGCAGCCAAAAGCTGGATTCCCTGATGCCAAGCTGCTGGAAATAATTTCTCCTTGCTGGATTTGGCTGTTAAGGATGTTCTGGGGAGAGAAGTCTCTTGGGGTACAGTCCCTAATGAGATGGGAAGGGGAGGTCTGGGGAGGGAGGGAAATAGGAAGCTCCATCATACTGAATAGAACTGAAACCAAATTAAACAGAAGACAAGTTTGTCTTGGGTCAGGGTGGGGCTGCAGTGAGGAGGGGGCTGGCTAGGGCTTCAGCGGTCACCTGCTTGCCTGTCTCAGGCTCCCGGCACCTTCCTGGTTCCCTGTTCGCCCTTTCCATCTAAATGTGTTCTCTGGACAGGATCTGAACCTCATCCACACTCAAGTGCAGTTGTCTAGTAATACAAATCCAAAACACGATCGTAATGCTTCTTTCTTTTTTCTCTCTTTCCTTCCTTCCTCCCTCCCCCACCCCTTCCATGGTCTGCTTTCTAATTTTGACTCTGGTCTTGAGCTCTTAATTTGAATTGCTTTCCCCAGGTCTCTATTTCTTCATTTATGATTTGTGTTTTCCATACTCACTCGAGAAAGCTACAACTCTGGTCATTTCCACTCTCAGCCAACGCCACATCCACCCCATGCAACTGCAGCTTAACAACCGCTTCGGCTGTGCTCACTTTAAAATCCGTGACCTTGAACATCAAGAGGGCCCTTGGTGCTGCCTGGCTATTAGGCTCTACCTACCTACCCACTGGCTCTCCAGCTCTGCTAGACTACTGCTCCACTCCTCTGCTCCCCTAAATCCTTAGTGTCCCACACCCCACACACTCCACTGCCTCTTCTCCGACAAAATCAAAGCCCTCAGAATGTCCACATACCCAGCATGTGCTGATCCTTCCATGTACTCAGGCTTCCTACTTGCTGCCACAGGTGAATGGCCTCTCCTTGTGCACTGGACTCCAGCCCCATTCATCTGCCCTCTTTTTCCACAGCATCATTTTTATTTTCAATTTTTATTTATTTATTTATTTATGCTGGTGGGTTGTTTTTTTTTTTTTTTTGCCCCATAGGATTTTTTAAATTATTAGGCTCAGTTAGCCAGCATATAGTAAGTACATCATTAGTTTTGATATAGCATTCAACAATTCATTAGTTGTGTATAACACCCAGTGTTCATCACCACACGTACCCTCCCTAATACCCATCATCCGTTTACCCCTTTCCCCCATCCTCCTCCCTTCTGTAACCCTCAATTTCGTTCCTGGAGTCCAGAGTCTCTCAAGATTTGTCAACCTCTCTGATTTCTTCCCACTCAGTTTTCCCTCCCTTCCCATGTGGTTCTCCGTGCTATTCCTTATGTTCCACATATGAGTGAAACCATATGATCATTGTCTTTCTCTGCTTGACTTATTTCACTTAGCATAATCCCCTACAGTTCCATCCACGTTGATCCACAGCATCATTTTTATCTCTTCTGGATCATTCTCATCAGCACACAAACATGCCATTAATTTCCCCCATCCTTTAAAACAACAACAAAAATCTGGCCACTACGTGCAAGAGTAAAACTGACCCATTTTCTTACACCATATACAAAAATAAGTTCAAAATGGACTAACAACTGGAATGTAACACCCCAAACCATAAAATTCCTAGAAGAAAACATAGGCAGTAATCTCCTTGACATCGGTCTTAGCAACATTCTTTTGGAACTGTCTTCTCCCGTGAGAGGAAAAAAAAACAAAAATAAATGAATGAGACTATGCTCAATGAATTAGGTCAAAGGTAAAAGACAAATATGGTATGATTTCACTTATATGCGGAATCTAAGAAACACAACAAACAGGGGGGAGGAGTCAAGATGGCAGAGAAGTAGCTGGCTGAGATGACATCAGGTAGCAGGACATCAGCTAGATAGCTTATCTAACCACTGTGAACACCTACAAATCCAAGGGGAAATCGAAGAGAAGAAGAGCAACAATTCTAGAAACAGAAAATCGATCACTTTCTGAAAGGTAGGACCTGCGGAGAAGTGAATCCAAAGTGATGGGAAGATAGACCGCGGGGGGAGGGGCCAGCTCTGGGCAAGGGGCGAGCAGTGGAGCACAAAATCAGGACTTTTAAAAGTCTGCTCCATGGAGGGACATCGCTCCAGAGGCTAAGCTGGGGGGAAGCCCACGCAGGGTCAGCGTAACCCCAGGTCCCGCGGGGTCACAGAAGGCCCGGGGATGTCTAAGTGTCGCAGATCTCGTAGGTATTAGAGTGGGGAAGCTGGCTACAGCGACAAAGCCAAGGAGTGAGCTCTCAGCTCGGGGTTAACTTGAACTGGTCGCAGGCTGGGTGAGCTCAGAGCGCGGCCAGAGGCCACGGAGATGAAAGCAACCAGGCGCTTTTCTCCAAGTGCAAGCAATTGAGCACTTTCCTCCAAGTGTGAACAGAGGCCAGGGAGACAGGGGTGGTTGGGCGCTTTTCTCTGAGGGTGCACCGAGGAGCGGGACCCTGAGCTCTCGGCTCCTCTGGGCCAGAGATTGGGAGGCCGCTATCTTCATTCCCGTACTCCAGAACTCTACCTCTACGGAAAGTGCTCAGGGGACAAAAGCTCCTGAAAGCAAACACAAACGGATTACTTAGCCTGGCCCCTGGTAAGGGCGGTGCAATTCCGCCTGGGGCAAAGACACTTGAGAATCACTACAACAGACCCCTTCCCCAGAAGATCAACAAGAAACCCAACCAAGACCAACTTCACTCACCAAGGAGAACAGCAGAATTCCAGAGGAGGAGAAAGCAAATCTTATCTGGACAAAATGACAAGGCGGAAAAACTCACCACAAAAAAAAGAACAAGAGGTAGTACCGAAGGCTGGGGACCTAATCAATACAGACATTGGTAATATGACAGATCTAGAGTTCAGAATGACAATTCTCAAGGTTCTAGCCAGGCTCGAAAAAGGCATGGAAGATATTAGAGAAACCCTCTCCGGAGAGATAAAAGCCCTTTCTGGAGAAATAAAAGAACTAAAATCTAACCAAGTTGAAATTAAAAAAAATCTATTAATGAGGTGCAATCAAAAATGGAAGCTCTTACTGCTAGGATAAATGAGGCAGAAGAAAGAATTAGTGACATAGAAGACCAAATGACAGAGAATAAAGAAGCTGAGCAAAAGAGAGACAAACAAATACTGGACAACAAGGAGAGAATTCGAGAGATAAGTGACACCATAAGATGACACAACATTAGAATAATTGAGATTCCAGAAGAAGAAGAAAGAGAGAGGGGAGCAGAAGGTATATTGGAGAGAATTATTGTAGAGAATTTCCCTAATATGGCAAAGGGAACAAACATCAAAATCCAGGAGATGCTAAGAACGCCCCTCAAAATCAATAAAAATAGGTCCACACCTCGTCACCTGATAGTAAAATTTACAAGTCTTAGCGACAAAGAGAAAATCCTGAAAGCAGCCTGGGAAAAGAAGTCTGTAACATACAAGGGTAAAAACATTAGACTGGCAGCAGACCTATCCACAGAGACCTGGCAGGCCAGAAAGAACTGGCATGATATATTCAGAGCACTAAACGAGAAAAACATGCAGCCAAGAACACTATATCCAGCTAGGCTATCACTGAAAATAGAAGGAGAGATAAAAAGTTTCCAGGACAAACAAAAACTGAAAGAATTTGCAAACACCAAACCAGCTCTACAGGAAATATTGAAAGGGGTCCTCTAAGCAAAGAGAGATCCTAAAAGTAGTAGATCAAAAAGAAACAGAGACAATATACAGTAACAGTCACCTTACAGGCAATACAATGGCACAAAATTCATATCTCTCAATAGTTACCCTGAATGTAAATGGGCTAAATGCCCCAATCAAAAGACACAGGGTATCAGATGGATAACAAAACAAAACCCATCAAAATGCTGCCTACAAGAAACTCATTTTAGACCCGAAGACACCTCCAGATTTAAAGTGAGGGGGTGGAAAACAATGTACCATGCTAATGAACATCAAAAGAAAGCTGGGGTGGCAATCCTTATATTAGATCAATTAGATTTTAAGCCAAAGACTAAAATAAGAGATGAGGAAGGACACTATATCATACTCAAAGGGTCTGTCCAAGAAGAAGACCTAACAATTTTAAATATCTATGCCCCTAACATGGGAGCAGCCAACTATATAAACCAATTAATAACAAAATCAAAGAAATACATTGACAATAATACAATAATAGTAGGGGACTTTAACACTCCCCTCACTGAAATGGACAGATCATCCAAGCAAAAGATCAACAAGGAAATGAAGGCCTTAAATGACACACTGGACCAGATGGACATCACAGATATATTCAGAGCATTCCATCCCAAAGCAACAGAATATACATTCTTCCCTAGTGCACATGGAACATTCTCCAGAATAGACCACATCCTGGGTCATAAATCAGGTCTCAACTGGTATCAAAAGATTGGGATCATTCCCTGCATATTTTCAGACCACAATGCTCTGAAGCTAGAACTCAATCACAAGAGGAAAGTTGGGAAGAACCCAAATACATGGAAACTAAACAGCATCCTTCTAAAAAATGAATGGGTCAACAGGAAATTAAAGAAGAATTGAAAAAATTCATGGAAACAAATGATAATGAAAACACAACGGTTCAAAATCTGTGGGACACAACAAAGGCAGTCCTGAGAGGAAAATATATAGCGGTACAAGCCTTTCTCAAGAAACAGGAAAGGTCTCAAGTACACAACCTAACCCTACACCTAAAGGAGGTGGAGAAAGAACAACAAAGAAAGCCTAAACCCAGCAGGAGAAGAGAAATCATAAAGATCAGAGCAGAAATCAATGAAATAGAAATTAAAAAAACAATAGAACAAATCAACGAAACTAGGAGCTAGTTCTTTGAAAGAATTAATAAGATTGATAAGCCCCTGGCCAGACTTATCAAAAAGAAAAGAGAAAGGACTGAAATAAATAAAATCATGAATGAAAGATGAGAGATCACAACCAACACCAAAGAAATACAAACAATTATAAGAACATACTATGAGCAACTCTACACCAACAAATTCGACAATCTGGAAGAAATGGATACATTTCTAGAGACATATAAACTACCACAACTGAACCAGGAAGAAACAGAAAACCTGAACAGACCCATAACCAGTAAGGAGATTGTAACAGTCATCAAAAATCTCCAAACAAACAAAAGTCCAGGGCCAGATGGCTTCCCAGGGGAATTCTACCAAACATTTAAAGAAGAATTAATTCCTACTCTCCTGAAACTGTTCCAAAAAATAGAAATGGAAGGAAAACTTTCAAATTCATTTTATGAGGCCAGCATCACCTTGATCCCAAAACCAGACAAGGATCCCATCAAAAGAGAGAATTACAGACCAATATCCTTGATGAACACAGATGCGAAAATTCTCACCAAAATACTGGCCAATAGGATCCAACAGTACATTAAAAGGATTATACACCACGACCAAGGGAGATTTATTCCAGTGCTGCAAGGTTGGTTCAACATCCGCAAATCAATCAATGTAATACAATACATTAATAAAAGAAAGAATAAGAACCATATGATACTCTCAATAGATGCTGAAAAAGCATTTGACAAAGTACAGCATCCCTTCCTGATTAAAACTCTTCAAAGTGTAGGGATAGAGGGCACATACCTCAATATTATCAAAGCCATCTATGAAAAACCCACTGCAAATATCATTCTCAATGGAGAAAAACTGAAAGCTTTTCTGCTAAGGTCAGGAACACGGCAAGGATGTCTTTTATCACCACTGCTGTTCAACATAGTACTAGAAGTCCTAGTCTCAGCAATCAGACAACATAAAGAAATTAAAGGCATCCAAATTGGCAAAGAAGTCAAACTATCACTCTTTGCAGATGATATGATACTATCTGTGGAAAACCCAAAAGGCTCCATTCCAAAACTGCTAGAACTTGTACAGGAATTCAGTAAAGTGTCAGGATATAAAGTCAATGCACAGAAATCAGTTGCATTTCTTTACACTAACAACAAGACAGAAAAAAGAGAAATTAAGGAGTCAGTCCCATTTACAATTGCACCCAAAACCATAAGATACCTAGGAATAAACCTAACCAAAGAGGCTAAGAATCTATACTCAGAAAACTATAAAGTACTCATGAAAGAAATTGAGGAAGACATAAAGAAATGGAAAAATGTTCCATGCTCATGGATTGGAAGAACAAATATTATGAAAATGTCTATTCAACCTAAAGCAATCTACACATTTAATGCAATCCCTATCAAAATCCCATCCATTTTTTTTTCAAAGAAATAGAACAAACAATCCTAAAATTTATATGGAACCAGAAAAGACCTTGAATAGCCAAAGGAATATTGAAAAAGAAAGCCAAAGTTGGTGGCATCACAATTCCAGACTTCAAGCTCTATTACAAAGCTGTCATCATCAAGACAGTATGGTACTGGCACAAAAACAGACACACAGATCAATGGAACAGAATAGAGAGCCCAGAAATAGACCCTCAACTCTATGGTCAACTAATCTTCGACAAAGCAGGAAGGAATGTCCAATGGAAAAAAGACAGCCTCTTCAACAAATGGTGCTGGGAAAATTGGACAGCCACATGCAGAAAAATGAAATTGGACTATTTCCTTACACCACACACGAAAATAGACTCAAAATAGATAAAGGACCTCAATGTGAGAAAGGAATCCATCAAAATCCTTGAGGAGAACACAGGCAGCAACCTCTTTGACCTCAACCGCAGCAACTTCTTCCTAGGAACATTGCCAAAGACAACAGAAGCAAGGGCAAAAATGAACTATTGGGATTTCATCAAGATCAAAAGCTTTTGCACAGCAAAGGAAACAGTTAACAAAACCAAAAGACAACTGACAGAATGGGAGAAAATATTTGCAAATGACATATCAGATAAAGGGCTAGTATCCAAAATCTATAAAGAGCTTAGCAAACTCAACACCCAAAGAACAAATAATCCAATCAAGAAATGGGCAGAGGACATGAACAGACATTTCTGCAAAGAAGACATCCAGATGGCCAACAGACACAAGAAAAAATGCTCCACATCACTCGGCATCAGGGAAATACAAATCAAAACCACAATGAGATACCACCTCACACCAGTCAGAATGGCTAAAATTAACAAGTCAAGAAGTGACAGATGCTGGCGAGATTGCGGAGAGAGGGGAACCCTCCTACACTGTTGGTGGGAATGCAAGCTGGTGTAACCACTCTGGAAAATAGTATGGAGGTTCCTCAAAAAACTGAAAATAGAGCTACCCTATGGCCCAGCAATTGCACTGCTGGGTATATATCCTAAAGATACAAACGTGGTGCTCCAAAGGGGTACGTGCACCTGAATGTTTATAGCAGCAATGTCCACAATAGCCAAACTATGGAAAGAACCTAGATGTCCATCAATGGATGAATGGATAAAGAAGATGTGGTATATATACAAAATGGAATATTATGCAGCCATCAAAAGAAATGAAATCTTGCCATTGCGACGATGTGGATGGAACTAGAGGGTATTATGCTTAGTGAAATAAGTCAATTGGAGAAAGACAACTATTATATGATCTCCCTGATATGAGGAAGTGGAGATGCAATGTGGGGGGGGGTTGGGTGGTAGGAAAAGAAAAAATGAAAGAAGGTGGGATTGGGAGGGAGACAAACCATAAAAGACTCAATCTCAAAAAACAGACTGAGGGTTGCTGGGGGGAGGGGGGACGGGAGAGGGTGGTGGGGATATGGACATTGGGGAGGGTATGTGCTATGATGAGTGCTGTGAAATGTGTAAACCTGGCGATTCACAGACCTGTACCCCTGGGGATAAAAATACATGTTTTTTTAATATATGTTTATGTTTATATATGTTTATTAAAAATGTATATGTTTATTTAAAAAAAAAGAAACACAACAAACAAAACAAAACAGGAATAGACTTACAGTTACAGAGAAGGAATGGTGGTTACCAGAGGGGAGGGTGTGGGAGGGATGAGTGACATAGGTGATGGGGATTAAGAGGTCCAAAATTCTACTTATAAAACTAAAATGCACAGCATAGGAAATACAGTCAATAATATTGTAATGACTTTTTATGGTGACAGGTGGTAACCAGACCTATGTTGGTGATCATGTTGTAATGTATAAAAATATCCAATCACTATCTTGTACACTTGAAACTAATATAATACTGCATGTCAACTATAACTCAATAAAAAAAGAGTGATGCCATCACTACTAAAAATCTTGACTCCTCTTCCCCCTTGATGATCCCTCCATGTCTCCCTGTTTGGATTCCTTACTGCTGTATAGCAATCCACCCTGAACTTAATGGCTTTCAAACAACAACCAGTTTCTCATGTCTCCATACCATGGGGTGACAGGGCTCCACTGGGCAGCTCTTCTGCTTCATGTGGTATCAGCTGCGGCTGGAGGCTCCTGGAGGCTCCCTTGGGCTGGAAAGTCTGGAGGCCTGTGCTTGGTGCTGGCTGGTAGCTGGAGCCTGATCTGGCCTATTGAGTGCAGGGCCTCCCTGCTCCCCTCCACATGGCCTGCCCTGTGGTTTGGGTCTCTTATAGCATCCACCTAGGTTCCAGCAGTGCAGAAGCTGCCAGGCCTTCTTAAGAATTAGGCCTAGAACGGGGGCAGTGTGGCTTCTGCCACATTTTGTGGGATAAAGTCAGTCCCAGGGACAGCTGAGATGCAAGGGAAGGGATTATACAAAGACCTGAATAACAGGAGATAAGGTCCCTGGGGCCACTGAGCAACAAAATGCCACACTACCCTTTGCAACAAAACTCAAAGAAACTGCCCGTGCTCAATCCCTCTGACATCTCTCTCCCATTCTTTGTAAACCATTCTGACCAGGGGCCATTCCTGCTGCTCCATGGGTGCCCCTTTTGTCAAGTGGCTAGTGGCCTCCTCGTGGCAAAATCCATGCTCATTTCTCAGTTCTCATCTCTCACATGGGTAACCACAGTTGACTGCTCCCTTCTCTCTTGTCTGATTTCTGGGACCCTGTGTGGTCTCGGTCCTCCCTCTGGTCTCTCCTCTTCTCCTTCTCCTCCTCTCTTCTCTGCTCCTTCACTGGTTCTCTTCTCTCCCCTATCTCTTAATGCTGAGAAGAGCTGAGGCTTGGTCTTTGATCCTCTTCTCTTCCCCATCTGTATCACTGTCTTGGTAACCTTGCCCAATGTCATCGCTTTTAATACTATTTATATGTAAGTGATCACGTTTATGTCTCCAGCCTAGACTTCTCTTGAATTCTAAGCACAGAGACTGCTTGTTTGACATCTCCGCCAGATACCCAATGCACAGCTAAACCCCTCATGTCCAAAACTCAGCTACTGATTGTGCCCCCTCCCAAAACCTTGACCTGACCCCAGCTCTCCCCATTTAGGTGGGTGACAACTCCTTACTTGCAGTTACTCAGGCCAAAAACCCCAGCATCAAACCTGATTCCTCTCTTCCTCTGACACCCATATCCAAGTCGCCATGAAATCCTGCTGGATCTAGCTTCAGAGTATACCCAGACCCTGACCACCCCTTATCCCTTCTACTGTCTGCACTCTGGTGTGAGCCACCATCCCCTCTTAGGAGGAGACTTCTCATAGCTCTTTCTGCTTTGATTTCAACCTCCAATGGTCTATTCATTTATAAGAGTTTTCCGAAGGATCCTTTTAAAATCTAAGCCAGGTCACATCCATCCTCCTGCGGCTCCCATGTCCCTCAGCAAAAACACCAAAATTCTCACCATCACCTACAAGGTCCTATGTGCCTTGGCCACCCTGTGACCTTTGACCCCCTACTCTCCCCTCCACTCAGTTTGCTCCAGGTGCTTGGCCTCTGATAAACCCAGAGATACACTCTCATCCAAAACCTCTGCATAGGTCTTCTCCCCCACCTGGAACACTCTCCCCCTAGATCCCTTCAGGGCTCCCTTTTTTACCTCATTCAGGCCTTCTACATGAGTCCTTCCCTCATCTCCCTGTTTAAAATGGCATCCCATCCCTGCCTCTTTGGCTTTTCCAGTCTTTTCCAACCTCTCTTTCCCTGCTGTCTTCTCTCATCAATAGCTCTTAGCCCTCTAACATATCTATATAATTTACTCTTTTGTTATGTTTATTGTTTATTGTCTGTTTCATGCTGCTAAAATGGAAGGGTCACAAGGGGAAGAATCTTTGTCTCTTGTTCACAGATGTATCCTATTGCCTAGAGTGAAGCCAGGCAGAGAGATTGCTAAAATTTTAATTTTTAATTTTACTGTAAGTATCTTGAATCCTTTTGAGTATCTCAAATTCTTTGGGACACAAGGAAGGGTGTAGACAAATTTATTCTTGCATTCACCTTCCCATCCAACCATCTATCCATCCATCCATCCATCCGTCCGTCCATCCATCCATCCAATCTACTGCCTATCCATTTGCTCATATCCATTTATCTGCTTATCACCATCCATTCATGTCTGTCCACCTGTCTGTTTATCTATCCATTCATCCCATCCAACATATTTCCAAAACAATCTTTCAACAAACATTTTTAAAGCATTGACTTTGGGCCAAGCACTATGCTGGGCTCTAGAGTCAAATACATGACAGTAAGATTCTGACCCTTGAAGTGGCAGTAATGAGATAACTGTTACAGAATGTTTGCCTAAGAAAAAAGCCACAACCACAGGGCCTCAAGTCTTACTGTAAAGAATGACACCATAAAGGACAGCTGGCAAATTGCTTGGGTGCAGGTGGACTGGGGCAAGGGAAGAGGGAGGTTGCTGGCTCTTCTCCTGACTCTTGGGATCTGCTTCTCAGAGGACCTGGACTGGCGTCCTATCGCAATAAGACCATGAGTTGGGAAACTGGTTCCAAGGCTCCTCTTCCCACCAAGACACCCTCCTCCCCCTGGGCCTACCCCCAGCAGGTACAGATCTGGGACCTCTGTATTCTACTTCCTTCCAGGTCCCCAACCCCCAGTCTCTTCATCTGTGAAAGGGGATAGCAGCACTCACATGACAGAATTAACTAATGCATGTGGGAAACTTTCTGTACCTGTGGAACTTAATCTGGGCTGCACATTCTACTCCTCAGAAAGCTGATGCCCAGGCTCCACCTCCATACTATGAAATCTGAACCTTCTGGAGTTGGGTCCAGGCATCAGCATTTTAATCATTTGGCGGTGGGACCTGGGAATTACTATTTTTAAGAAGCTTCCAGGGGATTCTAATGTGCAGCTAAGCCTGTGTACTGCTGGAGCTAGAGCCATTTAATCAATGGCCTTTATCTATTTAACTGATTTTGAATATTACAGCTGGAGAAAAGCATATTTAATTAGAGGAGACAAGATAGTTACAAATATACTGAAGACAATGTCTGGACACTTTCAAGGGCCTCACAAGTTGCACACTTCTTCTTATCTTACTCTTGTTTTTGATTTAGCTTATGTCATGGGAAAAACTCATGTTCATAAAGCTTGATTTTTGGAGGAGTGAGTTAAACAAAGTAAGAGATGGAGAGAAACTCTCAAAGGTTGAGACCCAGAGAGAAGAGAAAGAGAGAGGAAGAGGGAGGGAGAGAGAGGGATGGAGAGAGAGGAAAGAAGGCAGAGGGAGAGGGGAAGGAGATGGAGAAAGGGAGGGAGAGGAAGATGGAGGAAGAGGGAGGGAGAGGAAGGGAGATATTTTCTTGCGCTAACTGGCCAAGAGTAAGTGGAGAAACAGCAAAGAAATATCTGTGGAAGCACAAAAGCACTGGCCAATGGTCTATTCATTTATAAGGGTTTTCTGAAGGATCCTTTTAAAATCTACTACTGTGCCCAGTGCCCAACATGAGCGATGAGAAAGTATGCTGGGCAGGCGATCCCCTCCTTCCAGGGGAAGGGGGGTGTCTTGGTGAGAAGAGCCTTGGACCCAGGTTCCCACCTCATGTTCTTATTGCGATGGTACACCAGTTCAGGTCCTCTGAGAAGCAGACTCCAAGACAAGAGGCGTGCAAGGGATATGGGGGCAAGCCACTTGTGAGGAATAATCAAGGAGAAGAGAAGCAGAGGAGACAGGAGAGCCTCCGATTCAAGTGCAGTTGGACACTCATGAAAGCTGAGCGAGAAGAGCGGTGCTGAGAAAGCTGAGGGCAGGCAGATGGGGAGCCTCAGGACAAAGACTGGCTGTTAGAGGGGGTCACCATTGGGAGGGAAGGCCCAGCTCTGGTATCCCCACTGTGCTCAGTGGTTGGGAGCCAACTGGGGCAGCAGCTGGAGGCAGTCAGCCAACAGCATGCACCCCAGCAGGGAGACTTAATGGGGCAGCTCTGTGGCCCCCACAGACACCCAACAATGGAAACATTCATTCATTCAAGCAATGTTATTAAGCTCATGATAAACATAAAGACAGCGTGGCTATGACAGTGAACCAGGCAGGCATGTCCCTGCCCTCCAGGAGTTTTACACCACAGCTGGAGAGACAGCATTACACAGTGAAGTAGTCACAATTAAGAGATGTTAGAAGGGTCCAGAATGAATGGATGGCCACTTGATTTACCATCTAAATCTAGACACTTTGGAAAGCGAACATAAGGGCTGTTAATAATTATGTCCGGACAAATGGCATAAACTGGGACTATTCTGGGCAAACTGGGATATATGGTAATTCCAACATAGAGAAGCACCATCTAGCCAGGGAATCAGGGAAGACTTCCTTGAGAAAGGGATGCTGGAGCTAGGATCTGAAAGACATGTAGAGGTTGACCAGTGGTTTGGGCTGCCATTATATGTGATCAGAGCCTGGTGATGCCCCCTGTATGGTTGGCACCACATGTGCCAGTTCATCCTTTGCTGATTGATTTCTCAGTCTTAGGGACTCCCATGTCGGGGATGTCACCATAGCCTGGAAGAGCACTGCCTGGAATTCTTCTGATGGCACTGAAATGGAAACAAGGGCACCTAAAAGAATCTGTCAGTTGCTCTCCTTCTGCCTTTGATTATGTTATTCTGGAAAGAGAATAATGGAATCTGTTGACATTTGATTATAACCAATTTTTTCCTTTTAAGAAATTATTTTAATATAAATTAAATATATATTTAATAATTTAATATAAATTATCATAAATTTTTTTAAATGATTCAAAAATTTTTATTTTATTTTTTGATTTAACTTTAAATCTAAATTATAATTTAACAAATACATAGTATTTGAATTATACATATTATATATTATATATTAATTGAGTCTATATTAATTGAATGGCTAATATACATTAATTAATTTATAATGATTGATAATAATATATAATTGTATATTAATATATAATATATTATTGGTTTCAGAGGTAGAGGTCAGGATTCATCAGTCTTATCTAACACCCAGGGCTCATTACATCACGAGCCCTCTTTAATGCCCCTTTTAATCTCCCAGTTACCCCATCCCCCACCCACCTCCCTCCAACAACCCGCATTTTATTTCCTATGATTAGGAGTCTCTTATGGCTTGTCTCCCTCTCTGGTTTCATCTTGTTTTATTTTTTCCTCTCTCCCATGATCCTCTGTTTTGTTTCTTAAATTCCACATATGAGTGAGATCATATTTTCTGACTTATTTCGCTTAGCAGGATACCGTCTAGTTCCATCCACATCATTGCAAATGGCAAGATTTCATCTTCTGAAGGCTGAGTAGTATTCTATTATTTTTTTAAAGACTCTACTTATTAGAGAAGGAGAGAACATGAGCATGAGTAGCAGGGAAAGTCAAAGGGAGAGAGAGAAGCAGGCCCCTCACTGAGCAGGGAGCCCAACATGGGACTTGATTTCAGAATCCTGGGATCATGAGCTAACTGAAGGCAGATTAACCAACTGAGCCACCTAGATGACCCCATTTTTACCTTTTTTGAAACATCAATGAAACTGTTTTCCACTTATCTTTCTTAAAATTGTTGTAAAATACATAACAAAATTTTCCATTTTGATAATTTTTAGGTGTACAGTTCCATGGCACTGAGTACTTCCACTGTTGTGCAACCAGCCCCACCATCTACCTCTAGAACTTGTTCATCTACCCAAACTGAAACTCTTGTTAAACGCTCACTCCCCAATCCCCTCCCCCAGCCCCTGGCACCCACCATCCTACTTTCCATCTCTATGAACTTTATTCCTCTAGGGAAGTCACAGAGGTTAAGTCATACGGTATTTGTCCTTTTGTGACTGGCTTAATTCAGTTAGCACAATGTCTATCCTAGGATGCATCCATTTTGTGTCAGGATTTCCTTCCTTTTTAAGGCTGAATAATATTCCATTGTATGAATTTACCACATTTTATTTAACCGTTCTCATATCAAGGGACACGTGAATTGTTTTCACCTTCTGGGTACTGTGAGTAATGCTGCCATGAACATGTGTGTAGAAGTGTGTAGAAGTATCTCTTCAAGTCCTTGCGTTCAATTATTAGGGTATACACCCGAAAGTGGAGTTGCTAGGTCATAGGGTAATTCTATGTTTAATTTTTTCAGGCATTACCTGTTTTCCACAGCATTTACACTATGTCACATTCCCACCAACAATCTATAAGCCTTCCAATTTCTCCACATCCTCCCCAACATTTGTTAATTTCTCTTCTAATTTTTTACAGGGACTTAAAATTTTGAGATCATTATAGATTTACACACAGCTTTAGGAAATACTGTGGAGAGACCTCATATACTCTACCCGCAATTTCTCCCAATGGTAACATTGGAGTATAGCTTAATATCACAACAAGGATACTGATGTTGATTCAATCTGCTGACCTTGTTCAGGTGTCAATTTTATATGCACTCATGTATGTGTATGTGCGTGTGTGTGTAGAAGCAGTTTTTTGCAAATTTATCCTCTGTGTACATTCATGTGACCCTCCCTCTGTAGTCAAAATACAGAACAGTTCCATCACAAGGATCTACAATGGATTTTAAAAAACCTTTTATTTTGGAAAAGTTAAAACTACACAAAAGTAGAGAGCATAGTGTAATTGACACCATATGCCATCAGCTAACTTCAGTAACTCCCAATTTATGGCTGCTTCCACTTCCTCTGTAGCCTTGCCCCCTCCCATATTATTCTGCAGCAAATCCCAGGCTTCTCATCACCTCAACTGTAAACATATCAGACTAAGTTTAAGAGACAAATGCATCACTTTTAGGCAGAACCACAATACTACCTTTATGCTCTATCCCCTGCCCTTAGCCAGCAATAATCCCCAAAAGGGATTCCCAGGGAATTGGCTGATATTGTAGCTTCTCCAAGCTACATCTTAGGAAAGGGCACACGTTGGCCATGAGTAAGTTGCCAAAGGATAACAGACAGTATAGTAACAAGTTCTTTTTCTCCCAGACCCCACAACCAATCCATCACTCTACCTCCAAAACAGAATCAGTATCCAACTCCATGTCTCCACCTCTGCTCCTGTCACTGTCCCAGCCTGCACCGTCTCTCGCCTGGGCTGCCACACAGCCTCCTCTCTGCTCTTGCTGCCTCCACCTCTGCCCCCTACAGCCTCACCTCTGCACTGAGCCAGAGGACCTGTCAAGACAGAAGGGAAAGCATGCCCCGCCTCGGCTCAGCACCCTCCAAGGGCTTCTCACCTCATTCAAAAGCCTAGACAGTCGCTCTCATGCAACCTCCCATTACCTGCTGATTTCATCTGCTCCCCTCACTCCGCTAGAGCTAGAGGCCAGTCTGCTGTGGCATACATGCCCCAGGAACACTCCCACCACAGGGCCTTTGATCATGCTCTTCCTTCTGCCTGGAATACTCTTTTCCACATATCCACTCAAACTTACTCCCTTCAGGTCTCTGATTTAATGTCATTGTGTAGCTTCTGTTTGCGTGCCTGGATCGACTCAACACCTATTTCCACCCTGCTCCGTCTCCCGGGTGTTGACTCTAGGGAATAAACAACAGAGCCTCCCTCTGGCTTCCACTGGGTTTGGTCTATGGAGGGCACCTCAAGGAGTGAGGTCAGTTATTTATTCCCTGCACTCCCTCCCAGGTAACTGTTGCAGGCTGGCTGTGGCCCTGTCAGGTGGCCTCTCTACACCTCCTCTGTCTTCTGTCATGTGCCCTCCCTTGCCAGCCTCAGGATCACTGTCCCTGTGGTTTTCTCCATCCTGCCCACATCATTATGAATACTTTCTCTGCTAACTCTCATCGAATGATCCACTTCAGTGTGCCAGCTCTTCCCTGCTGGGATGCTGTTGGGTGTGGTAATCTCGGTGAGCTTGTCCCTGGCACCCAGTATAAAATTGCACCCTCCCACTTGTCCACACCCCCTCTGTATTCTCTGCTTTATGTTCCTCAGCATTTCTCACCATCTACTGTAGTACATATTGTACTTACCTATGTTGTTTATTATCTGTCTCCCCCAACTGAAACCATTGTGTCCTGTTGCGCAGGGCACACACTGCACAGTTCCAGAAGTCACTATTTACACAGACTGCAATGTGATAGGACAATGGCTCCTCCTAGAGTTGTGCAGTAGGGTGGCCCTGTCCCCCATCAGAATATAAGCTCTGACTTTCCCCCTCCACCATTCTATCTCAAGGGCTTAGAAGAGTGCTCAGCACATAGAAGTTCTCACGAAATTGTCATTAATGACTGTTAATCTCTTTTACTTTCCTGAGAAGTGTAAGTGCAAGCATGCTTATAGGGTGGTGTCAGGAGGTCTTCGTCAGTTTTCTAAGGCTTTTCCTTGATACATTGTATTGCAACTGCAAGGACCTGAGAATAGGAAGCATGTTCACCTTTATATTGCCTACTATTGTGTGTGCTCTTGGTGCCCCTCCCAGTTCTCCTGAGAATTGCCCTCAGCCAGATGGGAGCCCTCTTGCTTGGGAGGTCGGGCCTTCCATACTTGGGAGTGTCTGCAGCCAGGGACTGACACAGATACAAAATCCTGCCCCTTGCCTCAAGGTGGGACCAGCTTAGTGGTGCACATTTGCAGGGCCTGGGTGAAGCCAGCCTCCCTGGGATGTCGTGTCCTCACCTAGTTCCCACCCCACATGTACATAACCATCCTGACTGGGGCTCCCCTTCCTGAGCACCTGCCCTAAGATGCCTGGGTGCTCTCAGTATGCCCTAAGTATGCCATGTGTAGCATACTGCCCAGCACACAGCACGGGTCCCATCGCTATTTTTAGTGAATGAATAATAAATCCATATGGGTTGGCTTCCCAGCCCTGCCACTCACTAGCTACATAACCTTGACTAAGGCAGTCCTGATATTGAGCCTCAGTTTCCCCAAAGGCCAGGTAAGCTAGTCCCATTCACAGAGATGACCCTGCACGCTGTGAGGGACAAATACTAGTTCGGGAAGACAAACCCTCACCCTGCCCTGCTCAGCTATTTCACTCCTCCCTGAATCTTAAATCTCATCTGGCCAGCTTCCTCGTTAGCTCCTGGTGGGGAAGCTTTCTGTTTCCTGGCCTCTTTTCTCCAGGGGACAGGGCTCACAGGCGCTCTGTGGATGCTCTTTGCTTGATTGAAAGTGCTTTGGGAAACAGGAGGAACTTGGGGAAAGATAGCGATTAGAATAGACCATTAGGTATTAACACCACCCACCATCAGTGCTGCGGCCAGACTGACTTCCTTTGAGTCTGCTGAGCTGGAGTTAATTAGCTTTTGGATTTCTGAGCTGTGGGGTGTCGCTTTAATCATCTGCCACCTGGCCCCCGCTCAGCCCTGGTGGGAGAGAGGCCTTTAGAAGCATGAGCTGAAGTGAGGCCAGTCTTGCAGAATGAGAGCCCCCCAGAGCTGAAATTGTGCTCCAGCAACTGGACTGACCACCTGCTTGTCCCATTTGAGGGAACTGAGGCCTGAAGAGGCTGGACTGAACCTCAGCAGGCAGCAGAGCTGGGATTCAAGCTCAGGTTTACTGTGTTACAGTTTGGGGTTTTATCCGTTTGTAATCCCTCCCTTCATTCCACAGGTACTTCCCTAGCACCTCATCAGGGTGGGACACTGGGATTTCACAGATGAGGAAAGCAGAGCTAGTCCTTCCCCTTCTGGGGGCTTATGCTGTAGTAGCAGCCATCAATGGGCAAGTGAGCAGATATGGTGATAATGACAAATGGTGAAAAGGGCCACGAAGGAGACCAACAGTACAACAAAAGGGAGTACTACGCCCTACAAAGGGCAGCCGGGAAAACCTAAGGGGCTGATGATGATAAGAAGTTTTTCTCTATAGAATGGCAGCTAATAAATAAAGATGAAATAATGGCATGCACCTTCCATAATTTTGCAACCCCCAAAGGATTAATGGACCATGCTTTGAACATCAGTGGCCGCAAGCATCACAAAAAGGGCGGCCAGCAGACACTAAGGCCTCCTGACGAAGAACATGGCATCACCCTGAAATTGCCAGAAAATTGGACCTAAATCTGATAAGTCCTTAGGGCAGAACTATTCAGCGAAATACACACAAATGCAAGTCACTTAGCTCACATATGCCATTTTAAATTTTCTAGAAAGCACACTGAAAAAGAAGTAAAATTAATTTTAGTAGATCTTACTTAACCCAATATATCTGACACATTATCCTCTCAATATACAATCAATACAGAAAAATGATCGATGAAACTCGTTTTCATCCTTCTTTCATACCCAGTCTTTGACATCTGGTGCGTGTTGTGTGCATACAGCACATCTCAGCTCAGACGAGCCACAATTCAAGGGCTCCATAGCCACACGCGCCTGGCGGCTACTGTCCCAAACACCACAGCTCCTCTCAACAACCGGTTTACAGGAAATTCAGAAGACAGAGGACCGTGTGAACACCTCCACCCTGATGCAGTCAGCCAAGTCAACAAACTCTGATTTTCTGGAAAACTCTATAGGAAAAGCAATCTAGCTTTTTTTTTTTTTTTGTAAGAAATACATTTTAAAGGGGGAAAATTAATGGAGAGAGGACCCATAAATTAAGAGTCTTCAGAGTCATACTTATCAACCAATCACCGTATGTGAACCTTATGGGATCCTGGCTGAAGCAAACAATCTGTAAAATATTTTATAGTGTTTATGAGAAAATTGGATATCTAAACACTGAATATTTGGTGGCTGTTAAGAGTTGTTATTTGTTCTAGGTGTGATAATGGTGTTGTGGTTATTATTCTTTTAGAGTGTCATTATCTTTTAGAGAGACATAATGAAATATTTATGGAGGTACTTCAAAATAATATGAAGTCTGGAATTTGCTTCAGAATAATCTGGGAAGGGAGAGAATAATGGGGGTGGGGTGAAATGAAACAGGATTGATAATGGGGGTGCCAGGTGAAAGACACATGGGTCTTCTTAACTATTCTGCCTACTTTATAGAAGTCTGACACTTAGCATTGTAGCAAAAAAAAAAATGTTCTAAGGAAGTTGGCATCATGTTGGAAAGGGATATAGATAGCAAAGGCCACAAAACAAGACTGTATGAGGGCAGGGATGTCTGCCTTATTCATTAGTGTCTCCCAGCATCTCACACAGAGATGACACATGGTAGGTACTAAGTATGTTCATCCTTTTTGCAGTTATTTCTGTCCTTAGAGCTCTTCAGGTATATACCACCAGGGGTGTACAGTCAAATCACTCTGTCCTTCATCATAGTTCTTCTCTGTGTGATTACAACAGCAATGCTTTTTTTTTTTTTTTTTGCTTTCTTTTTTTCAAGTCTTGTTTTATTTAGTTTTTTACTTTTAGTGATTTTTTTTTACATTTTCATTTTATAATCATGTAAAATATTTGGATGTTTTCCAAGTCAAGTCTACAAAACAAGGCATATTCAAAGGAGTCTGACTCCAATTCCTGACAATTTTCTTTTGAGGACCTATCTCCACCCTTTGATATAGCTTACAGGAGTAAAAGCAGGGACCCTCCTCCTGCCTGAAAGTTTGGCCCATGACTCACCAACAAGCTCACTGATCATCTGTCTTTGCAATAGAAAACTCTGACAAAAGGACAAAAACATGAAGGTAGTTGGATTTAACTCATCAGGTGATGGCCCCCTAACCAGACTGCCCTTGCTATAGTCTCACTGCAGAGGTCCTAGCATCCTAGCCCTCTGACATTGGTTCCTGCCTCCACCCCAGTCAGGTTCTTCAGCCTTCACTCAGTTCCAAGCCCCTGATATGAATCCACTAAGTTCCCTCTGGTTTCCATTAGTTTGAGTCCCTTTCTATTGTTTGCATCCTAAGACCCCTAAGCACAGACCTCCAGCAACACATGGCATAGTTAAGTACTTAATCCAGATTCTGATAAGACATGCCCCGAGTGAGAGCCCAGAACCATCTGAGGGGTGAAGTGAGCTTGGAGAATGCCCTGAATCAGGCAAAGCTGGAGAAGTGGAAGTGGCAGCCAGGACACCCATGCTGAAGCTAAGCTGGGTTACTGATGTTCCTGAGGACTGCATACCCAGTGGTATCAGCCGAAGGGTCCTGGAGCTTGGGCTTAGGAATGTACTCCCTGAACCCTTCTCTGCCACCCCTCTCCAGCTTACACTTCTTCTCTGACATCACCAGAGAAAGGGCTGTGATTTTCACCGTAGCTCAGCCTCGTTAGCTATTCAGAGGATAGACCTTTGAGGCTGAGGTATTTTTTTTGCTGTATTGAGTTGTCCTGACCCTACTCCTGGCAGGCTGACCGAAGTCCCTGGAGGAGCTGGGACTTTGGTTCTTTCTCCTGCCTGTAGGACAATATGGAGCAGGGGGAACTGGAGAGAACTTGAAGGGTTCTGCTACTAGGTTCTAGCGATTGTCACCATGAGGCTCAGGGTCACCAGACCTCCTTATTTCTCATGAGAACCTAAAAATAAGACTTTTAGGTTAAATGTTCTTATTTTTAAAATATTCTGTGGAAAGAGCCAAGATGCCCTTCAACAGACGAATGGATAAAGAAGATATGGTCCATATCTACTATGGAGTATTATGCCTCCATCAAAAAGGATGAATACCCAACTTTTATATCAACATGAATGGGACTGGAGGAGATTATGCTGAGTGAAGTAAGTCAAGCAGAGAGAATTAATTATCATATGGTTTCACTTACTTGTGGAGGATAAGAAATAACATGGACAACATTAGGAGAAGGAAAGGAAAAGTGAATGGGGGGAAATCAGAGGGGGAGACGAACCATGAGAGACTGTGGACTCTGAGAAACAAACTAAGGGTTTTGGAGGGGAGAGGGTGGGGTGTTAGGTGAGCCTGGTGGTAGTTATTAAGGGGGGCACGTACTGCATGGAGCACTGGGTGTGGTGCATATACAATGAATCTTGGAACACTTAAAAAATAAAATTAAATTAAAAAATAAAAAAATAAAATACTCTAAAAATGTATGAATGGGATGAATTCCTCCCATGGGCCATTAGTTGGAAACTCCTGGTCTACCACCTACATTGTGGGCCTTCCTTTCTGTATGGTCATCATCTGCCTGTCTGTCTGCCTCTCCCATAAGATCACAAGTCTCGAGAAGGCCAAGGTTCTCTTGTTTCCAGCTGAATCCCACATGCCTCACTCACTCCTTGGCATTCGGCAGAGTTCAATATGCGTGGGGGGACAGATGGATGGATGGAAGGACAGATGGGAGGGAGGTCACACAATTCATGGAGGATGACAATCCCAAGAAAAGCATCAGTACCACACCAGGCAGGGGGAGGGAGAAAGGAAGAGGTGTGACTCGGCTTCTTAGCTAGGATGTGGCTGCACCACTAGCCATTAGCAAGCTCTTCCGTCCAGGGCCACAGGGGCCAGAGCAGTCCCTTTTTGGAGTTGCCAGATTCTATTCTTAGAATAGTGCTTCCAAAGCACTCACTCCAGGCACACTGAAGACCTGCCTTCCTGTGTCCACAAAGCTTACTGCCTGTGGTTACTCAGCACTGAGGGACCAAGCTCTATGGCTCCCATGCCTTCCCCCCTTCCTGGACTCTGAGCACCTTGGTGCCCTTTTCCCCAGCAGGGAAGCAGCCTGCCTTGCCCCCTGCCAGCCTTAGGGCATAGAAGTCAAGGCTGTCAGGCCAGGATGGGGAAGGGAGGTGGGGCTTCCCTGAGTGTGCCCCCCCTTCGCTTCTTTCTCCTGCCGGCTTCTTTTGAGCAGCTTCTTCCTCTCCTGCTCCACCGCCCACTTGGCTGTGAGGACACAGAAAGGCTCATCAGTTGCTATAACAACACCTACCACCTTCCTCTGCACTTAGCTGGGTTATTTAGTCCCTGTTGGATAATGGATCTGCCTGTAGAGTGACGGGTTCCCCTTAAACTGGCCAGCCACTGGCTCAGGCTTTGGCCTCAGAGTTGGGTCTGAAGCATTATTACTATTAGCAGGGGTGTTGTTTCAGGTGGGCAATTTTTAAGTGCTCACTGCATGCCAGTAGAATAATGAAGCCTTCACAAGCACTATCTAATTTAATCCTCACAGTGATGTTATTGACATGGGAACACAGCTTTTGATTAATGGCTCAGGGAAAAGCCCGTATGGTTTAATATGAGTGGGAACCCTGTGACTGGGCTGCCTAGGTTTGAACCCAGCCTGCCAGTTGCTAACCATGTGGGCAAACCAGTCCCTTTGTGCCTCAGTTTCTCCATCTGTAAACAGAGCTAATCATGTGGCCTGGAATAGTGTCTGTCATGTTGCAAGTGCTGGTCTTGGTCACCGCAGATGGACACCCTGAGACAAGCGTACCAGCAGAAATTGTTTGTTTGGTGAGATCTGAGGCAGGGAGGAAGAAGTGAGGGAAAAGGAGGCAGCCGGGAATGTGCTCTGTTAAGTTACCAGTATGGGCAGCTGGAGAAGAAGGTTGCCGGGAGCCAGTGTAGACACACAGTTCCGAGTTACCTCATCTCAAGGTGGATGGAGTTGGGGGTTTATCCACTAATGCCACCAGCCATAGGTTGAGGGTTGCCCCTGGGTAGGTGTGAGTTCCCCAGCACTGCTGTCCTACTGTATGGGCTCTGCAAGATCACTCTGGCATCTCAGGAAAGCTTGTGGCCAGGTGCTGCGGGTGCCGGCAGTGGGGAGCCGGGCTGGGCACGCACCAACAGCACCCAAGTATCTGCTCCATAGCTCACAAATGTGTGTTGAATGAAGGAATAAAAGAACCGGGGAAGGCAGAAGAGCCCCCCAAAATGTCAGTGGCCTAATCCCAGGAACCTGTGGATACGCTACATTACCTAGCAAAAGGACTTCGCAGGTGTGATTGAACTTACAGATCTTAAAATAGGGAGATTATCTGGGAGACCCAATCTAATTACATGAGCTAATAAAAGCAGAGAACTTTTCCAAGCTGGAGTGAGGGAGGCAGCAGAAAGAGAAGCTGGAGAGATCCAAAGCATGGGACAGACTAGACTCACCTGAGAAGGAGTGCCGGCAACCCTTAGGACAGAGGCTGGCTCCCAGCTGACAGCTAGCAAGGGAACAGGGACCTCAGTCTACAGCCACAGGATCTGGACCCTGCCTACAACCTGACTCCACTCCAAAGTGGGTTCCCCCGCTTAGCCTCCAGCTAAGGGCCTGGGCTGGCCTACAATCTCTACTGCAGCCTTGTGAGACTCCAAGCACATACCCAGCTGGACCCCTTACACTTCTGAGCTACAGACTGAGATAATGATTGTGTGTTATTTTATGCCACTGGATCGTGGTGATTCATTATAACAGCCCTGGGAAATCAGTATAGAAACTGAGGCTCAGAATGGGCAAATAACTTGCTCAATGCTATACAGTCCATAAATGAGAGCTGAAAAGTCATTTATCGTCAATACCCAGGTACCTGACCTCTAGGTAATTCTACCTCCTGCTCTTTGAGGGGCAGGAGAAGGGAGGGCACCCCTGAGAAAGGCTGTGGAAAGGGGGAGAACATGGGTAAGAGCACAGATTCTGGGCTGGACATATTTGGATTGAAGTCTGTTCTGTAACTAATTAGCTGGGTCACTTTGGGCAGCAAAATTACATTACCTCTTTAGCCTTAATTTCTTCACCTGTAAAATGTAGGTGATAATGGCACCTTCCTGGTGAGGTGTATCATGAGGATTAGAGGAGATCGTGTTGATAAAGGGTTGTCTGTGATGCCAGGCCCATGGGGAGTGCTAGGTAAATATTTGCCTAGTGTGGTCATATACTCAGCATTCATTCTGCGTCAGGTGCCTTAGTGGAACCCCAGTGCACACAACCACTGTGGTTAGTATTGCTATCCCCATTTTACAAATGAGGCAAAAGGCTCCTATATCCTTTTATTTTTTTACTGTGTGCATTTTGATTTATGAAATTAAAGGAAGTAAGGATGGGAATTTCACTTTCATTGATTAAAAAAGGCAAGAGCCAGGTGGAAAGAAGGCAAACACATGAGTGAACCCTCATGTTCACCTTGATGTTTAGCCTAGAGGGACTTTCCAGATCATAATGTATGATGGTGGCAGACAGCAGTTTGAATCTGCTGAAGTAGTTGACACCAGCAGAACAGAATGCCGGGTGGGTGGGGATTTACACAGGGGAGGATGGCAGTGGGAAAAGTCCATGTGGGGGTTTCTGAAAGGTCCTTGGCCATGGGCTGGAATGCATATGTACAGGGAGACTCTGAGAGGCCCAGCAGAGAATGAAGACACTGGCTGGTCACATGATGGAGTTCCATCCCAATCTGAGGGGCCAGTCATCACTGAGAATCTTGGACATTCAGCTGACAGCTCAGAAAGGCCACACCTTAAGAGTAAAGATCAAGCTTTGGGGCTGTGTCCTAGTACAAAAGACAGAAAAAAACATATAGCCCTAATGGCAAGCTAAAGAAAGATGGTGATATTATGTAAATATCAGACAAAACTAACTTTAAGATAAGGAGAGCAATCAGGGATAAGGGGAGACTTTTCATAAGGACAAGGAAGCCAATTCAATCCTAAATATATAAAACCTAATAACAGAATTTCATAATAAACAAAGCAAAACCCCATAGCATAAGGGAAGAATAGACAAATCTATCATCATGTTTGACAAGGTAACAACTCTCAGTAATTGAAGAAAAAATAGACAAAAATCAGTAAGGATATAGAAACTTTGAACACTATCAATCACCTTGATCTAATTGACATTTTAAGAGCACTACCCCAAATAATTGCAGAATACCTTTTTTTTTAAAGTACATGAAATGTTCACTAAGATGGAACATAAACAGGGCCATAAGTCTCAATAAAATTCAAAAGCTTGATACATTTTAGAAGACTGAAATCATATAAAGTGTATTCTCTGCTCACACTGGATTGAGATTAGAAAATCACCACAGCTGTAAATACCTATAAAAAAGGAGAAGGATGTCAAATCAATAACCCAAATTTAATTAACAACCTTAAGAAACTAGGAGAGGAGCAAATTGAACTAAAACCAAGAAAAAGGGAAAAAATAATAAAGATCATGGTGGAAATGAATGAAAAGAGTACAGAAAGAGTACAGAATGAAAAGAGTACAGAGGAAATTAATACAACCAAAAATTATCTCTTTGAAAAGATAAACAAAATTGACAAACCTTTGGTTAGATGACCAGAAGCAGAAGAGAGAAGATTCAAATTACTAAGATCAAGAATGAAAGAGGGGGCATTACTACTAACCTTACAGAATAAAAAATTGCCAATGTTAACTTCGATACCAGAAGCCAGGAAAAAACATAAGAAAACCACAGATCAACCATTGCATCTTTGTGGATAAATATGCAAAATCCTCAACAAAATACTAGTAAATCAAATCCAGCAACATATAAGGATTATACACTATGACAAAGGTGGATTTATCCCAGAAAGGCAAGGACAGTTCAAGGTCTAAAAATCATTTAATCATATCAACAGAACAATAAATAAAAATCACATGGTCATCTCAATAGTTGCAGAAAAAGCATTTGACAAAACCCAAACCTTCTCATGATGAAAAAAATTTCTCAACCCATGAGGAATAGAAATGAACATTCTCAGCCTGAAAAAAAACACCTATGAAGAAGCAACATCTAATAGCTTACTTATTAGTGAAATACTGAAAGCTTTTCCTCCAAGATCATGAATGAGACAAGTGTATGTACTCTCATCTTTTCCATTCACTATTGTACTAAAGGTTCAAGCCAGGAACATTAGGCAAGAAAAAGAAAAGTCTCCACATAGGAAAGAAATAAACTGTCCATTTTCAGAAAACATAGTCATGAATATGGAAAATCCTAAAGGATGAACACCAGAAAGAAGAAGGTAGAGAAGAAGGAAAAGAGGAAAAGGGGGGAAGAAGAAATCACAAAGGAAGAAGGAAGGAAGAACTATTAGAGCCAATAATTGAGTGCAGGAAGGTTGCAAAATGCAAGACAAATGTACAAAAATCAACTATATTTCTATGTACTAGCAACAATAACCCAAAAATGAAATAAAAAAAAAACAATTCCATTTGCAATCAAAAGATTAAAATGCTTAGGAATAAATTTCACAAAAGAGGTAAGAGACTTTTACATGGAAAAGTATGAAGTACTTTGAAAGCAACTAAAAGAGACCTAAATAAATGGAAAGGCATTTGTGTTCATGGGTAAGACTTAGTATTGTTAAGATGGCAATAGTGCCCACACTTAGCTACAGACATAATGCATTCTCTATTAAAATTAGAGTTATCCTTTTTCTTTTATAAGCTGATCCTAAAATTCATGTGGGAATGCAAGAGAGCCAGAATAGCTAAAACAATCTTCAAAAATAACTACAAAGGGGGATAAATCATACTTCCCAATTTTAAAACTTACTTCATACTTACAGTAATCAAGACTGTGGTACTGGCATGAGGATAGATACGTCCATCTGGAATGGAATTGAGAGTTGAGAAATAAGCCCCTGCATTTATGACTGATTTCTGACAGAGTGCCAAAACAGGAGAAGAATTGTTTTTTCAACAAAATGTAGTAGGAAAACAGGATATCCACATACAAGTTCAATCAGAGACTCCAGTGTATAAAGAGCCAAAGCTACAAAACCCTTGGAGGAAACATGGGTGTTATTTTTGTTGAATTAGACAATGGTTTCTTAGCTATGACATGAAAAACACAAGCAACAAAATTTAAAAAATAGATCAAGTGGACTTCGTAAAAATTAAACACTTTTGTGATTTACATGACACCATCAATAAAGTGAAAAAGACAATCCACAGAATAGGAGAAAATATTTACAAATCATATCTCTGATAAAGGTCTAATATTCAGAATATATACAGAACACTTAAAACTCAACAATAAAAAGACAACCCAAGGGCACCTGCGTGGCTCAGTCAGTTGAGTGTCTGACTCTTGATTTTGGCTCAGGTCATGGTCTCAGGGTCCTGTGATCCAGCCCTACGTCCAGCTCCATGCTTGGCAGGGAACCTGCTTGAGATTCTCTCTCTCCCTCTCTTACTGTGCGCACATGCTCTCTCTCTCTCTCTCAAATAAATAAATAAATCTTAACCAAAAAAAGGGCAAATAACCCAATTTAAAAACAGACAAGGATCTGAACAGATATTTCTCCAAAGAAGATGCACAAGTGCCAAATAAACACATGAAGCTTAACATCTTTACTCATTTGGAAATGCAAACCCTAAATATACAGATGTAGAGAAAAGAAGAGCCCATATGGGCCCCAATGTTCACAGCAGCACTGTCCACAATAGCCAAATTGTGAAAAGAGCTGAGATGCCCTTCAACAGACTAATGGATAAAGAAGATGTGGTCCATACACACAATGGAATATTACTCAGCCGTCAGAAAGGATGAATACCCAACTTTGCATCAACATGGATGGGACTGGAGGAGATTATACTGAGTGAAGTAAGTCAAGAAGAGAAAGTCAAACCATTATCATATGGCTTCACTTACTTGTGGAACATAAGGAATAACATGGAGGACATTAGGAGAAGGAAAGGGAAAGTGAATTAGGAGAGATTGGAGAGGGAGATGAACCATGAGAGACTGTGGACTCTGAGAAACAAACTGAGGGTTTTAGAAAAGAGTGGGGTGGGAGATGGGTGAGGCTGGTGGTGTGCATTAAGGAGGGCACATATTGCATGGAGCACTGGGTGCTGTACATAAACAATGAATTTTGGAACACTGCATCAAAAACTAATGATGCATTTTACGGTGACTAACACAACACAGTAAAAAAAAAAAAGCAAATCAAAATCACAAGGAGGTATCACTTCACATCTACTATGATGACTAGAATAATTTAAAAAAAAAAACAGCAATAACAAGTGTTAGTTAGCAAGGATATGTAGCCCCTGGACCCTTGCTAGTGGGAATGTAAGAGTATGCAAACTGCTGTAGAAAACAGGTTGGCAGTTCCTCCGAGTTAAACATGGAGTTATCATATGACCCAACAGTATCATTCCTAGGTATATTTCCAAGAGAACTGGAAACATATGTTCACACAAAAATTGTGCACAAATGTTCACAGCACAATTATTCATAAGATCCAAAGGGTAGAAACAACCCAAACGTCCACCAACTGATGAATGGATAAACAAATATGGTCTATCCACACAATGGAATATTATTCAGCCATGAAAAGGAATGAAGATATAAACATGGATGAATCTTGAAAACATTATGCCAAGTGAAAGAAGCCAAACAAATGAGGGAACATACTGTATGATTCCATATATACATGTAATTTTCAGAATGGGCCAATTCATAGAGTCAGACAGTAAGTAGATTAATGGTTGCCAGATGCTGCTGGGGGAGGGGAATGGGGAGTGACTGCTAACTGGTACAGGGTTCCCTTTGGGGTGATGAGATGTTCTGGAATTAAATAGTGGAGGTGGTTGCACAACCTTATGAATACACTAAAATCATTGAACTGTATATTTGTTGTTACATAGTTTAATAAAATAATTAAAAGAGCATACACTTAGCATCTGCAGGTAACACAAATACAACCTCCACTAGTTTAACCAGTAAGAAAGGTTACTGACTCAGAAAGCTTGCAGTCCAAAGGTAGAAGGACCCCTCCAGATCGACTGATTGTTGGTGTCAAGGACTCAGATTTTGGTACATCTCTCTGGTCAGATTTTGGTACATCTCTCTGGTCAGTAATGCTCAGTGCGAGATTTTTTTTCAAACTTGCAGCAAGCAATTTCAAGTGACTCCAGGCATCACATCTGGACAAAACAAAGTCCTGAGGCAAAAAAGAGAGCTCATCTTCTTAAGATTTTCTCTTCAGAAAGAGGAAAACTTTCCTCCAAAGCCCCCAAGATATATGCCCTCACATCTTATGGCCAGAAGTAGATCGTGTGTCCATCCTAAGCCAGTTGCTACAATCAGGAACAGTATTACTTTCAAGCTACTGAGGACCAGCCTGGATCTTGGGGTGCTATCAACCTTCCTTGCAGCAAATGGCTGAGTGGGGAAAGAATGAGAACTGGACATGGAATTAGGAAGGAAGAGGGAAAAAGATGCTGGATGAGAAGCCAACAGTTATCTCAATAGAAGATGACTGATTCAACTTTTATAAATTTGATTACATAGTATTAGAATACTCAATCAATGAGCTAGAAAAAAGTACATGCACAATACGAAATCCAGTGTTCTCCATAGAGATTTAAGATGTAATAGTACTAACCAAGGATACAGCATGACCTCCATCCTCTCTGCCAGAGTTTCCCCAGTTTCCATCTTCTAATAACTGGACATCCCCTAACATGTTATGTGTAACTCAACACAAATAAATCAGTTTCTAATTATTCCTAAGACAGGATAAGCTGTAGAGTATTTCTTTTCAATTTATAAATACAAATGATTAACAAAAATAAATAATAAAAAAAGCTTTTTTGAAAATAGGCAAAAGACTTGAACAGATGCTTCACAGAATAATTTATCCTAATGGCCAATGAGCATGTGAAAAAGTGCTGAACTTCATTAAGTCATCAGGGAAATGCCACTTCTAAAATTAAGAGGACTGAAATGCCAAATGTTTAAGAGGACATAAAGCAGTTCAAGATGTCAAACATTGCCAGTGGGAGTGTAAAACGGTACACCCACTTTGGAGAACAGTTTGTTTAGTTTCTTATAAAGCTAAACAATACCCACCCCGAAACCCACCCATCCCACTCCTAGTTATTAATCCTTGAGAAATGAAAACAAACGCCCTCAGAAAGACTTGTTCAAGAATATTCATAGCAGTCTATTCGTAAGTAAAAAAGGAGAAATAACACAAATGGCTATCAACAGGATAATGGATAAGCAAACTGTGGTGTATTCATAATGGAATACCACTCAGTAATGGAAAGGAATGCATGACTGCCAATTATGGATAAATTTCATGGACATGACGTTGAATGAAAGAATCCAGACCCCCCAAAAGTACAGACCATGTGATTCCATTTATATGATTGTCAAGAAAAGGTACATCTAATTCATGGTGATAGAAATCAGAACAGTGATTGCCTATGGGGGTTAACTGGAAAGGAACATGAAAAAACTTTCTGGTGATGGAAATGTTTCGTATGCTGAGAATTGTGTTAATTACATGGGTATGTACATTTTCTCAACTCTGTTTATTGGTACATCCAAGATCTGTGCATTTGAGTGTATATAAGTTTTTCTTCAACTAAAAGAAATGAAAAAGGAGGGAGGCAGAAGTGGTGACTAGAGAGGTGTCTGGAGTCAAATTGGAAGACGCAGAATTCAAAGTTCCACAGTTTGCCTCTGATGTTCTGCACCCTAGGGCCCTGGGATGTGTCTAAGCAGGGGTGTGGCTTAGCCTTTGGTGTGTTCCAGGGACCTTGTTTGGCCTCCTGTTATCCTGCTATACAGCTTTGGTGGCTGAGTCAGCTTAGCTCCTAGCACCTGGGCTTTGCCATTTGCTCTGTCCTTCCTGAAACACCTTGGAGAGTTTGTCCCTGGGGAGAGGCTCAACAGGAGGCAGAGGAGCCCCTGGGCCTCCAGTCTCCAGCCCTGGGTGAACTAAGAGTGAAGAGGAGCCACCCCCTCCCCCACCCCACCTCCATCCCAAACCACCCCTGCTTTCCTGAACTGAGCAGGACTGAGGCTTCTGAGAAATCTCATTTTGAGTGCCAGCCACCCGCCCATTCCTGCTCTGATTTATCACCGCTCTGCATGGGTGATGACTCAGTGTGGGGGAGGCAACAGGAGCCTTGCTGCTGCCAAGCGGCCCAGGGCTGCTGCTGAGGGAGGAAATATGCCCATCCCTGTGGGGACTTGGGGTTTCTGCTCCTGACCTATCTGCTGCCCATTCTGTCCAGACAGGATGAAAGGAGCAGAAAGGGCTTGAACTCTGGGGACAGACCAAGTTGGGGTCATCATAGGTAAGCCTTAGTTTCTTGTTCTGTAAAATGGGGCAGGGGTGTTTTAGGGCTTTGGGTGCATGTGATTTATTGAGGGAGTGCTCTTAAGAAAAACCTATAAAGGGTAAGGGAAACAGGATAGGGAAGAGGGAGGAGCCAAGGGGGAATGTGACCCCAGGTAAGGAAGGTCCAGCCGCAGCCTGATCCACTGGAGGCTGTGGGACAATCACACTACAAAGCTATTCGCAGCCCCAGATGAGATGGGGAGCCAGCCTTTTGTACCCACTTTTCAGCACTGACTGTGAGATGTTCTTGGAGGGATGTAATCAACTAGTGAGGTTCCTGTCAACCTAGGGCAATTTTCCAGAGAAGGAGTGCAGCTTTGAGCTCTTGACAGCCAACACTTACACAGCTGGTGGGTGGGTATGATGGCCTGGTTATGGAGACCTGATTGGGGCCCCAACAGCACCTATTAAAGGGGAAAATACCCACTGCCCAGGGCTTCTGTAAGTTTACACAACAGGCAGTGAAGAAATAATAACTACTTCTTAGGTGCAAGAGAAGTGGCACTTAGTACTGCAAATGTGCGTGCCCCGCCTACTGCAAATCCAACAATTTTGGGGACCATGGCAGAGTGGGAGTCGAAGGTCTATGCATCTAAGCAAGAGCAATAGGCAGAAAGAAGCTGGCAGGGTAGCTGGGTCCTGGAGAACCTCTTTAGTTCCTGGGAAGTTTGGGGTTCCTGAAGACAGTGGCTGGGGCAGTGGTGGGGAACCTTTTAAGAACCTGGGTTGGTGGCTGACAATCATCTGGTCTTACCAGCTTGCCACATCATTCTGTCTTCCTGCCATGCACCTGGATGATCTTTATGCATACCTATTGGAGACAGGGGAGCCTCCACTCACCTGCCCCCATGCTCTCCCCAACCCCAACATTTCTCTATCATTTGCTTCTAAGAAGTTGAGCATTGACCACTGAGCATCATCTGGTCCAGTCAACCCAGGACTCTGCTTTTAATGGGGGATTTCTAGAAACAGTGAGTTTAAAAGGTTCTTGGGAGGTCCACATTTTCTCTAATAACCTACTGTATATACACTGTGGAGGGAAGAGCATTGACTTTGGAATCAGAACTGGTTTTGAATCCCGCTATGCCATTTCTTGGCTGTGTGCTCTTGAGTGAGTTGCCTTATCTTTCTGAGCCTCAGCTTCCCTCTTTGAAAGGAAAAAAAATTTTAAGGGATAAATTAATGTGCCTGCTCAGAACAATGACAGGGGAGAGGAAGCCTCATGATGTGATATGCTTGGCACACAGTAAACACTTGACAAATGTTTGCTCTTTCCCCCTTTCCTCTTCTGGAACAATGTATTTTTGGTCCTTTCATCCCTGGGTGGGGGCAGCTTTCCTAGGTTCAGCACCTGTCCTGTCTGGACAGAATGGGCAGGACCCCTAGGGGGTCCTGCTCATCCTGCTTGTTTACCCTACTGAAACTCTTCACCCTCTGGGAAGGGACTCTTGTCCTTTCAGTTTTTGGCCTCAGTTCCAGGAACTGCCCCACAAAGGCTCGGTTATTTTTTCTCAGCTCGCTCTTACACCTTCCAGAAGACTCCTCTCTTTTATGAGCACCCTCATTGTCCACTCCATCCGGCCTCCCTTTCCTTGGAAAGACAGTTTTCTCTGAGGTAGGGCCTTTGCCAATAAGCTGTGTCCATTGTTCGGCATCCCAGTAAGACAGGATGAAGGCCCATGTAGAATCTGCCATCACAGATGACTTCAAAGGGGCTGATGGTCAGTGCCTATTTCCTCCCTTTACTAGAGGTGCTTCTGCAGGAGATGAGACACTCATAGGTCATACATATCACGAACAGGTAGCAGGATCCCAGCCTGATCTCAAGGTCCAAGGAGGTAGCTAACAAGTCAAGTGTGTCTTTTGACAGAGTCTAGAAGTTCAGACCAAGTGAGAGAGAGATCCAAGTGTGCAGGGACCCTGCCAAGAATTCTAGGACTGCCCCCTACAGGGGGAGAGGATCATGGCTTGAGTCCTGGCAGGACCACTGAACCAGCTCTGTGATCTACAGCATTTTACCAAACCACTTTGTGCTTCAGTTGCTACTCCTATAAAACAGATATGATGATAATCAGCATTTTTTCCTGATAGTGGGGGTTTTCCTCCTTGATACACAGGAATTGTCATTTCTGGTAGCAGCACCTACTTCTCCTGGAGAGTAGCCCCTGCACACCCAGTTCCTATGTTCAGAAAAGGCTGGTCTTCAAACTGGGCATGCATTTCAGCCCTGGCCTACAAGTGTACTCCATCCTCAGGCCCTCCCTTATTGTGCAGAGATGGATGCTGGACCCCTGAAGTTTCAGTGGACCTCAATTCCAGGACTTCTGCTGGAAGTGTTGAGAAACAGCTCTTTCCACAGGTGTTTCAGGGCTTTCCAGGGAGGGTTTGTACTCAGGGCTGCTCATGGCCATTTTGCTTCCATGAAAGGAGAATTTGACTGAGAAAGGAGACGACACAAAGCCACGAGATGGAATAGAATGTGTCTGATAACATCCTTTGAACATCAGGATCCAGCTGGACCTGAACATTGCCTCAGGGTTTTCAACACTGTTTTTTACTAAAGCCAGACTGGGTTGGGTTTTCTGTCCTTTGCAGTTGAAGAGTCCTTCAGTAGTGTCATATATACAACAATAACACATTCCTCTTGAGTTGTTTGAAGACAAGCTGTGAGAGGCTCTTAGCACAGCACCTGGCACAGAGTAGGCACTCAATAAATGCCCCTTTCTCCAGGGCCTGTTTTCTCATTTGTTAGATGGGTACATTGAACTGTGTCCCAATGCTCTTAGTGGAGATGGAGACCATGGGGAAATCTGAGCAGTCTGTTAAATTAACAGGGGAGGACTGGGGTAGGAAGAACACTCACCAAATGTCCACATCCTAATCTCTGGACCCTGTAAGTAAGTTACACTGCCTGGCAAAAGAACTTCAGCAGATGTGATTGATTAAGGATTTTGAGTCAAAGAGACTCTCCTAGAATATATAATTATGCGAGTCCTTAAAAATCAGAAAATCAGGTCAGAGATGCAATGTTGTTGGCTTTGAAGATGGAGAAAGGGGACCTTAGGCCAAGCAATGTGGCAGTTTCTAAAAAGCTGGAAAAGGTGAAGCAATGGATTCTACAAAAAGTGATGCAGTCCTGCCAACACTTTGATTTTAGCCCAGGGAGACCGGTGTTAAGACTCCTAACCCCCAGAACTGTAAGATAATCAATTTATGTTGTTTTTAGCGACTGAGTTTGTGGTAATTTGTTAATAGCAGTGACAGAAATTCATAAAAGCATTCACACATTTACTTACTCTTCTCATTCGTTCATCACTCAGCAACTACGTATCAGGCTCTGTTAGTAAAATAGATTTCATTTCTCATAATCTACTAGGGGCACAGAAAATACTCCTCAGTTTGGAAATCTCTGTCATGGGAAAATGAAAGCTCTATAATGGGGAATGTACAAGTTGCTATGGGAACATGAAGGAGGCACCTAAAGTAGCGTGAGGGTGAGGCTGGTGGCGGCCAGAGAAGACTTCCTGTAGGAAGTGCAGTCTAAGCAGAGACAGGAAGAATGAACAGAATTAACCAGAATGTGAGCAGTCTTCCCTGGGGGGAGCTAAAAAGTTTATGGTGGTCTATTAGTCAGAATTCTCCAGAGAAGCAAAAGCAACAGAACATGTACATATGTACACAGAAACTTATTTTAAGGAATCGGCTCATACAATTGTGGCACTGTGGTAAATCCAAAATCTGCAGAGTAAGCCAGCAGGCTGGATACCCAGGGAGGAGTTGCAGTTTGAGTCCAAAGGCCTCCTGCTGGTAAAATTTCTTCTTGCTCAGGGGAGGTCAGTTTCTAATGCTATTAAAGTCTTCAACTGATTGGATGAGGCCCACTCCCATTATGGAAGGCAATCCGATTTACTCAAAGTCTACCCATTTAAATGTTGATCTTATCCAAAATATACCTTCACAGAAACATCCAGAACAATGTTTGGCCAAATGTCTTGTCACTGTGGTCCAGCCAAGTTGACACATGACACTATTTATTACAGGTGGGTACCAGTATACTCCACAACATAAAGACATATGAAAAATCCTATTATTTTGTCTCAGTCACTTAAGGATGTCCCTCTGTCCACACTCACCAGGATTGGTGAACACTTCAGTCTCAGCTATGTTTTTTTTTTTTTCAGCTATGTTTTTTCAGGCTACCATTTTTAGATTCAAACAAGAATTTTTTTGCAGCCATTTCTCCCTCTGCTCTCCAAGGTAGCTGTTTGGCCTGCTTCTCTGCTCCATCAGTCTCTACTGGCTCTGAAGTCTTCCTTCACCACCAGCCACATGCCTGGATGTGGAAACCCTCATGAATTCACTCGTGGACTCAGGGCTATTTCCCTAGGCATTCTGCAACTGCAGGGACACTATGGATCTTCCCTCCCTGCAAAAACAACCACCCTGAGAACCCCTCCATTTCCTTCCCTGCCCCTTCTTCCCTAGTCAGATCTCAGCCCCCAGCCCAGCCTCCCCACATAGACTTATGAAGTCTAGCTGAAATCTGGTATAGGTGAGGGCCCTTCTAGAGGCCTGGAAAGTTCTGTTTGAGGCTCTGTAATGCAAACACTCCTGGAAGTATCAGAATCTAGCAATGATAGGGATTTGGGGTAGAGAGGAGGAATTGATAAAGACCAGTAACTTTTCTGACTCACTGGCAGGAGTGAGAATTAGAAATAAATTCTCCAATGAATGACTTTGCCACACACACATTAGACAGAAGGACCTGATGTGCAAAGGCCCTGGGGCAGTAGGGAAACAATAAGGAGGTAGGGGTGGACAGGGAGAACAAGGGGAGAGTGGAGAGAGGTGAGATTGGGATGGTAGGCAGTTGCCAGACCACGCTGCGGCGGGGTGGGGAGGGCTTGTGCCAGACAAGAAGTTTGAAAAGTGTCCTGAGGATGGCAGGGAGACATGAAGTACTTCGAGTGGGAAGCAACACTATCACACTTGTGTTTTAGAAGACTCCCTTTGGCAATTAGGCAGAAAGTGTCCTTGATGGGTATTATGGGCTGAATCATGCCCTACTCCCAAATTCATATGCTGAAGTTGGAACCCGCAGAAACTCAGAATGTGACTGCTTTGGGAGACAGAGGCTTTCAAGAGGTAATTAAAATAAATAAAGAGGTCCTTAAGGTAAAGTAAGGTCATATGGATGGGCCCTAACAAGATGTTTCATCTTCTTATAAAAAGATAAAATTATGACAGACACAGACAGAGGAAGACCATGTGAAGAGACACAGCAGGACAATGGCCGTCTGCAAACCAAGGAAACAAGCCTCAAAAGAAATCCAGCCTACTGACACCATGATCTCGGACGTCCAGCTTCCAGAACCATGCAGAGACACATTTCTGTGGTTTAAGCTGGCCAGTCTGTCGTGCTGTCACAGACAGTGGCCTGAGCAGACATGTACAACAAGTTAAGAGTGGCCCCTGGGACGCTGCCAGGGCAACTGTTGTGATTCCTCAGATAAGAGCTCAGTCTGGGGATGAGAGGCAGATGGCCCCCATAGGGGCTCAAAAGCCCACCGCTGGGTGAGGTTGAGACCAGACATGTTGACTTCCCAAAAACTTGTAGCTATGTCAAAAAGGGCAGGGCCGGGTGGTGATTACATCTGGAAAACTCTTCTCTAGCCATATTCCCACATGCCTCTGCACCACGTGGCACGGATTTGGCTGCCCTGGGCCTTAAACAGACTTCCTCAAACCTGAATTTTTTTTTCCTCCTGCTTCTTGGACACAGTGGCATTTTCCAAAGCTTGGTCACACAAAGAAATTTTTATCAAGAAGGAGCGAATCACTTTTCTTCCTTTGAGGGCATGATCACACCCATGGGCATAGTTTGTCAATTGTTTTATGAAAACTTGGCATTTGGACACTTCTAGTGTTTTTAATTATGTATAGTTCTAGAAGCAAAACACTCAGACTTTAATATTTTTATGTGTAAATGTTTACATATTGCAATTTATATAATTATATATAGAGTTACTATTAAAGTACGGGAAAATGCATATATCTTAGGCATACACCTCAATGAATTTTTACCTGTTTAGATCGCTGTAACCCCCTCATTCAGATCAAGGTGTGCAACAAGTTATCTCCCCTGTGCTCCTTTGTATTCAATAATCACCCTCCCCACCCCCAAAGTAACCACTATTACCCAAGTTTTTTTCTGTTTTTGAACTTTGTGTAATAAGCTCATGTAATCCATGGTCCTTTCTATGTAATTTCTTTCACTAGGTATGATAGGTCAACATGATAGCTTTCTAAGATTCATCCATGTTGTTGCATTTATTTGTAGCCATTTTTTATTATTGCTGAATAGTATTCCATTATACCCCTGTACCTCTCTATATCCAGTCTCCGGTGGATAGACAAGGGCCAACTTACTTTAAGCAAAGCAAATATAGGTCATGTTAAATTTCAAGGGACAGAATGTCAGAGCTGAATGGAGGAAAGCTTGAGATCATCTGTTTTAACTTATTTTTTACATGAGGCTCAGAGAAGGAAAGTGAGTAGCCCAAGGTCCCACAACTTTGTCCAAACAGAGCTAAGATCCAAGCTTAATCTTCTACTTCTCTGATTAAATTCCTCTCCACATCTCACCATACCTTTTAGGCAAATATGGAAAAATGAACCCTTTATTTCCTAAAAGGACATATGCTTTTAGGAATGTAAGTGGCAGGGAAGTGGGAATTCAGTCTGGAGTGGGTGGGAGATCATTTTCTCCTTATAAAGTTTGACATTTTCCTTGGCAAGAGCTGAAAGATTTTCAAGCCTCTAGCACCTGACCTTGTCCATCTGCTTTGCTCTCCCCAGGGTCACATCTTAGAAAGGGAGGCCAGGAAAAGGGCAAGGCTTGTGCGTTCTGGAGGGCACAGAACTGGGCAAAGACAGCTGTGGTGTGGAGCCTCAGATTGGTACTGAACCCAGGGAGGACTGAACAGCAAGAAAAAAGGAAGAGAAGGCCCCAGGTAGGTAACTCTGATTTTTTTTTATGTGTGTGTAATTTTTCAGGGCCTTAGGAGACCCCCATGAATAGGGTTAGCCTCAAGAGCTGGGGAATCTGGAGCAGAGGAGGGAGCCCAGCTTCCTGGACAGGTCTGTGTGGGGATCCCTGCTCAATAAGCCGTGTGACTTTGGGTGAATCCTTTTCCCTCTGTGGACCTCAGTTTCTTCATCTATGAGATGGGAAGTTAGGAACATCCAATGACTCGACAATGGGAGAAAGGTGGTAGTTCAGGTTGAGTTCCTTTGTCTTTCCCTACCTGATGATGGATACGTCTCTAGGCCACACCAGCTAGCTGAGCTATGAAGTTACTGATCCACTCTCATCCCAGATCCAGGCTCAGCCAGGCAGCTTCCGCAGGCACCTCCACAGCTCATATCTGTGTAGCTCGGGGACAAGGAGACAAGCCCTGCATCCACAATAGAAGGACATATCTGTCACTCTTCATGGGAAGCAAAGTGGATGTCTTAGGGTTTTCTTGATGGACAGATGCTGCCTGCCATGTGACTTGAGCAAGTGTCTTCCTCGCTCCCAGATTCTGTTGTTTTCCTAAAAAATGGGATTAAATAATCCCCCTCTACTACAGGATCATCATGAGCATTAAGTGAAGCAATGATTGACAAAGCAGATGCATGCAGTAGCTAAAAGAACCAGTATGCGATTCAGGCTGGACACTGTCCTCACTACTTCCTACCTGTGTAACCTTGGAAAACCTGCTTAAGCCCTTTGGGCCTCAATTTCCTCATCTGTAAACTGAGAGAATGACTGGAACCCACTTCACACAGTGGTTGAGCAGCACCAACAGGTCACAGATGTGAAAAAATAAAACAGTCTGAAGCTGACTAAAGTTCTTGGACAATGGGAGAGATACCATCTGGGTGGGGTAGTAGTAATGGTTAAAGATTCTTTATTCCTAATCTCCCCGTCTACCAATCATAACAATATAATTGAGCTGTAATCAGAGCAATATAATTGAACTTTATACTCTTACAGCAGAATCTTTTTTATTTTTAAAATTATTCTCTTTTCTAGAAGGGGGTGTTAGAAATGAGACAAGTAGGCCCAAAAGGGAGTCACTTGTGCTTAACCCCACATCAGCAAACCAAGACGTAACACCTAACCTAATAGCAGTTTCAACAACCACCCCTGCCCCCAAATGTGACCTTAAGCCAATCAAATGGAATTACCTGGTCAGCACTAGTGAGAAAAACCCATCTGATAGACCCCTTCCATTCCCCTCAGGAGGGTGATCTTCGCTATGCATTGCATTCTTCACTAATAATTTCCTCTGTTCACTCCCGTCTGTCATTAAAAACTCTTCCTTTTTACAGCTTTGGTGGAGCTTTGTTCTACTGATAGATGGGATGCTATATAATTCACGAATCACTGAATAAAGCCTATTTAATCTTTAAACTTATTCAGTTGAATTTGTTTTCTATCAGATTTGGTTGGTAGCTGTAGGATCCAAAGTGAACTTCTGATGGTATTTGGGGACAGTGAGAAATACAGGCATGGTACCCTCTAAACCCTTTTTGAGATCACTGTCATTTCTGAGGGTCATGAGTAAATCAATCCCTCTTGGTTCTGTGCTCTGCTCTCTTTGCATTGAACTCCAAATCTAATGGACTTTCCAGTACAGAGCTTAATGGGTCAACTTGCTGGCAGAAAATTCCATCCTGAACCCAAATCCCTGGTCTTTGGATTAGTCCACAATTCCTCGGTTCCAGCCTACAGTCCCTATTTTAAGATTGATTTTATGGAGCCAATAAAATCTCTTGAATCAGCCTGGTACCTTGCTCACAAGGTTCTAGCAAAACAGTCTTAAAAAGAGCTTTTATGGGGGCACCTGGGTGGCTCAGTGGATTAAGCCGCTGCCTTCAGCTCAGGTCATGATCCCAGGGTCCTGGGATGGAGCCCCACATCGGGCTCTCTGCTCTATGGGGAGCCTGCTTCCTCCTCTCTCTCGCTGACTTGTGATCTCTGTCTGTCAAATAAATAAATAAAATATTAAAAAAAAAAAAAGGGGCTTTTACGGTCAATCACTAACCTCACTGCACTTATGATTAGGCCAAGTTTAACGCAAACTCATGTTTTACTGTGATTATCTTTAAAAAAAAAAACAGGAATAATTACAGGAAGAAAAATTATGTTTGTACCTTTGTAGCTATTAGATTCTAATACTGTTAACTGTCTTGAAGTTTTGTAATGTGTCTTTCACCTGGACTGGATTCTGAGTTCTAGTTTCTTCAAATATCTGGCTATGATGCATCAAACTAAAATTTCTGTTTCCCACCCTTCTGATTGGAATCACTAAGAACAAAGACAGCCCTTGAATCTCCTTGGAAAGAACTATTCCAGGTCCTCCTCACAACCAAGGCAGCAGTCAAGCCCCTTCAGGGACTTGAACCTTGAGTCCACATCTCACAGCTGAAGAAGGCTCCACTTGAAGAAGGCTCTGTTCTGTGCAAACACTGGAGACCTTCAAATCCAACCAACCAGCAGAAGGAGTTGACATAGAGATAGACTGCCTCTTCCCAAGATGCCAGATAAAGACTTCAAACTTGAAACATAAAATGCTCTCTTCCTTCCCTTCTTTCCTTTACTCTTCCGCAGGCACCTCATGCAAATCTCCCCAGTCACTGCTGAGAGGGGTAGCCTTTATATCTCAGACTGCTGGATTTGTCATCAAAACCTTGTCTGTCCATTAACAATGCCACCTGAGCAGGGAGCAGTGTGTGCCCCAACAGGGATTGCCATTGTAGTCGTTATCATTCTCCGTGGACCTATGAATGCCGAGACAAGCTGGCATGTAACTGGACAGTGCCTCCTAGGTTATTTAACTGTGCCCCTAACTGCCCATAAACAAACACAGACACACCTGATTGGTCAACTCTCCTGGCTTTACACCATTGAGTTAGGAATTGCCAGGAGGCAGTCATAACTCAGGATTCACTTGCAATACTTGCCTTATTAGAAATGTAAATGAGGCTATGCTCAGGAATCTCTCCTTAACTCTTGATATTACAGAATCCACTGTTAAAACAATAGCTTCCCCAAAAAAAATCCTGAGTCTTGTCAAAGATGTCTTGATAACAGGACAGCCCGATTACCATTTAGCTGAGCAGGGAGATGTCTATGCAGTGGGCAACTCTACCTGCTACACCTGGATTAACATTTCTGGGGATGTTGAAACTCAGTCACGTAAGATTACTGAGCAAACAACTTGACTTAAAACAGTGAACCCCTTCAATAAGTCTTTCTTTGACTTACTTGATTTTGATTGGTTTGGGTGTTGGGTACCATGGTTCTGAAGTATAGTCCAAACACTGGGAATTATCCTACTTATAATAATCATAATAATCTCCCTGGTGTATTGTATTCTCGCAACAATTTAAATACCTATTTGCAGCCACTAACCACCAAGCAATCTCCCAAAGACTGCAATGTCAAGAAAGGAAGAAGAGAACAACTTAAGAATTGTGAACTTAAGGTCTTGGCCTGTGAATATCACAAAGATTAATCCAAAAATATCATGACCTGTGAATATCACAAAAAGAATTAACAAAAGCTTTGAGAACTGGAGAACAGTAACTGGGAGTAGAGTGGACATTTCTCAGGTAAGCTGATAGTCAGGTCAAAAGGAGGAAATTGTTTAAAAGACAGCAAGAAAAATGGAGTCATGCGCTCTAAGCCCGGAGACAGCAAACCCTAATACCTAACCTAGCCAGTTTTAACCCCACAGAAATGTAAACTTTAATCAGTGATCATAAAACTACCTGTGTCAGCACTGGTGAGATAATCTGACAGACCCCTTTTTCTCCCCTTAAGAGGACTACCTTGCCTGAAACAATGCACACTTTGCTAATAATTTCCTCTTTATTTCCCCTTTTCACCTCTAAAGACCTTGCCTTTTCTACAGCTTAGTGGAGCTCCTTTCTACTGCTAGATGGGCTGCCGCCTGATTCATGAATCAGTGAATAAAGCCAATTTGTTCTTCAAATTTACACAGCTGAATTTTTGTTTTTAACAGGGAAACATGGTAATTGGGAAGAATGGGGACGTTGAGTTCAGACTGAGTGTTGAATCCTGATTCAGTCACCTAGCAGCTGTGGGAAACTGGGCACGTACTTCCCCTCTCTGAACATTACTTTCTTCCTCTGGAAAATGGGGTTGAATATGGCTCCCTTGAAGGTGAGATGAAACAGTTGGGGCCCAACCCTAGCCCACCCTCTGGCCCAGGATCAGCGTCCCAGAGTAGAGTTTCCTGGTTCGTCTTTGTGATGTAGTCGTCACGGTAGTAAAAGTTTAGCTCAAGGGCATCAAGATGACTCCCTGCCTTTCACGGAATGTTGGTATTTGTTTACTGTTCTTCAGGCTCTCAGCCTGTACCCTCCATGCCTGCATTCTGCACATGGAGGAGAAGGCAAAGAAAGGCACAGCCCCAGGTTCCAGGAAACAATCAAGGTTCCTGGCTCCTATGCCTTCCTCTGGCCATCTGGAAACATGGTTAATGAGGCCTTCTCCAGGGAAAGGCGAAGGATCTGGGCTTTGATGTCAGATAGACCTGGCTTGAATCGGTCTTATTTTAAACAGCACGCCCTTGTGGAAGTGGCTTCATTGCTCAGATCCTGCAAAGTGGGGAGACCGATGGTCCTCCCCTTGGTTACTGAGGCACCCCACTTGTGAGCAGTGAGTGGTATCTTCTATTGTTGTTGGGAGAAATAAGGGTCTGATGCATGGTTTGCTGACCAAACAGTAAATTCTCCAGTGGGATCAGAGGAAGGCCTTCTTCTTCACAGCTCTTCATGGGAGCTGGGGAGTGTGGTAGGACCCAGGGTAGCACATGGCATTTAACAATGTCAACCGAGTGCTTGGAACATTGGAGATGCTCTATAAATGTTAATTCCCCTGCCCCCAACCTCTCACAGGTAACCTGAAGAAGGGCCCAGCACTTCTTTGGGTACCATGGTCCTCATTTCCTTCTGCTCAGCTTTTTACAATGTCAAGGGCTTGGAGTCTCCTTAAGCCCCCAGGTCAGCCCTTTGGGGCCTTGTTCCCACACAGGGGAAGACACGCAGTAGGGAGGCTCTTGGTAGCTTCATCAACATGGCAGAGTTGGTATGTGATAGCAATTATATCCACTCCACCTGCTGCCCATCCATCAGTCATTCACTCAACAAATATTTATTTAACACACACTATGTGCTCTGGGCATAAAGGAGTTAAGAGGACAGACTCTTCTTGGCCTATGGAGTTTATAGTCTAACTAGGAGGGAGACATGGATAACTATCTAAAAGTTTAATCGCAAGGGTGATTAAAAGCTATGAATGGGAAATGTAGGGAGTTGCCAGAGTGTGTAGGGATAACCCAGGCACCTCTGAGGGGTCAAGAAGACCTCCATGAGGAGGGTCTCAGCCTGAGTCCCCCAAGAGCAGAGTTTTAGGCAGGGACTTAGTGTTGAGGGGTTTATTTGGTCAGGGAGGTGTCCTGGGCAACAGCAAGGAGGAAGAAGGGTAGTGGGAAAGGGCAGGAGAAAAGCCAATATATAAAGTTATGTTATCGAGGTTATTACTGTGGGCAACTGTGCCAGCTCCCGAGACCTCTGGAAGAGGAGGCACAGAGCTTCCTGGCAGTGTCTCCCCAAAGGGAAGAGGGAGATCTTCCTTGCAGAAGCCCTAGCCAGCTTCCTCAGTGTCCCATCCATGGAAGGAGCCCAAGGGCAGCTGTCCAGTCCAGCCCAGGCTGAGAGTTTGGACCCAGATGAGTCAGGCACAGGAGGTGACATTTTCCAAGCAGTTTGGGAGGGCCTTGGAAAGGATGCCAGGTGGAGGGACAATTCCAAATTCACCAGCTTGTCAGAGGGGTGACTCATCTGCCATACCCCCAGCCCTCAGTGCTTCTGCTGGTCTGAGTCCCAGAGAAGTATCTCCTGGAGTGGTACATCTTCCCCAAACCCCAGGCTCCTTCCCGACACTCACCTAAACCTGCATTTCTCATAGTCCAGTGGGGCACTACTGATGCAGGTGGGTGTTGTGGTGCACTGGTGAGAAGTAGATTTGTTTCCTTCTCCTCCCCTCTGGCCTTCTTACCTCCGGGACTCTCAAAGGCTTCAGAAAGAAGGAATGGAGAGACGAAGGTATCCTGGCCTGCTCTGGATGTCTTGAGAAAGCTGTGCTATCAGATGTCGCCCCCTTCAATTCCAGGAAATCTTTACTTTCAGGCCACCAGATGACATGCGGCTCCAGTCTGGGTTTGGAACTTTTTTTAGGTGTGTCACGTGAATCCAACAGTCTACTCCCTGGAGTTCAGTGGCATGGGTTAGCAGTTCCCCATAAGGGCCTTTCCAGAGAGGTTGAAGAGTCTTTCTGGGCTGTATATTTTAACAGACAAAATCTCTAGGTTACAAGGTCTGATGCTTAAGGTCAACTCCCAGGAGTGCACTGTGAAGACTGCTCTACCAAAGCACGGTTATTTTAAATAGAAGCAGTAAGGCCTGTACATTATTGAAACAGACTTCCTTTTATCAACTCTGGGTCAAAGGTGGCAGGGCCTCCATGCTTTGGGCTGTGACCATCTCAAACGGTGAGAGTCTATGAGTTCCCAAGGGGGTGGATTGGAAATTTAGAAGGACTGATGACAATGCTTTAGGAAAAGGTATTTGGAGGTTCTCTACATTTTGCCAGTTGAGTCTTAATAGAACCACAAGTGCATGCAACTATGCCTGAGGACTAAGAGTGGTGTGCATGATAGAAGTGCGGAAAAACTGACCAAACAGCAGAGAGTTGTCAAAACAAGTTTGAGAGGTGTTCTCCAGGTGGGGATCTTCTCTTCTAACAGAAGCAGCATTGGACGGTCTACATGAGAACGTTTTGGTCCCGTGAGAAAATATACAGACCGTGGTTAAAACATATTTATTTGTGAGAGGAGAAAGTTGTATGAAATCCATTTGTGCCAACAGGTTTCCCTGGAATGTACTTTGGACAAGTGGGACAGGTGAGGTAGGCACCTTTCATGGCCTTATACATTCTCCCACCAGTGCTGGTCCATGAACGCTATCATCTTGTCAGCAGACCAGTGGCTTGATGCATGTACAATGGTAAGGAGTGGGAATTTTAAAATCTTCTGGTAAGGCCAGATAATGATTTGGTCCAAACCAGAGTTCTCTTTTTATTGGCCTGATAATTATTAGTTTTCCAATATTCTTTCCTTCCTCGCTGGGGCCAATTGTTGGGTATCTCTTGTCAATTTTTCTAAAATTATCACCTGTGATAATGTTCCGTTGGACCATGACAGAGATTTAGCTACTAATTTTCCTGAGAGTGGCAGTTTTTGGTGGAAATATCAGCAAGGTGGAGTCAAGTCTAGAATGCCCAGGAGCCTTAAGAGCCAGTGCAGCCAACAAAAGAACATCACTTAATAAATTTTGGACATCTACATTTTTAATTTATTCCCAGAGGAGGTAAGGGCCATTTGTTGTTTCCATAATATCTAAAGTCAGGAGCTACCCCAAATGCATACCAACTATCAGCATAAATTTTGGTTGTTTTACCCTTGGCTAAAGTCCAGGCTTGAGAAAGGGCATATTAATTCTGCCTGTTGGGCTGAAGTAATCAAAATGTAAAGGTACTGTCTCGATGACTTCAAAAGGAGCTGCAACGGTAAAACCAGCACAGTATTTATCCTTTTCATCCTTTTTATAAGAACTATCGGTAAACCATGGAAACCTGCACAGGTTAGAGGAGCTTCCTGTGAATTGTCACAGGGATTCCCAAGATAACCTGTCAGCATTAAGCAGTCAGGAGGGTTTCATCTGGATCCAAAATTGTCCTTGTTTTGAGACCAGATGCCCTAAGTATAGAACCTGACTTTGAGTAAACTGCAATTTTTCTTTGGAAACTGTATGTCCCTTTAAAGCCAAGAGATGGGTGCTGTCTTCTTCTGAATACCTTTAGCCAGGGAAGCAGAGAAGCAAACCATCTACATATTGTAGCAAAGTAGAGCCTGTGGAAAACCTCAGATCATCCAAATTAGTCTATAAGGTTTGTGAAAAGTAAAGACTCTCTGAAACCCTCGCATTACTGTCCAGGTGTATTTCTGTGCTTCCCAAGTGAAAGCAAAAAGACTTTGGCTACCCTTTTCAACCTTCAATACTAAAACTACACTGCATAGATCAATTACAGTGAAAAATGTGCTTTCAGTGGGAATGGATGTTAGTAGCACCTGGGGGCTAGGACAACAGAGTGCCAAGGGATAACAATGGTATTTATTGCTCAGAGGTCCTGGAAAAACCTCCAACCTCAGCCACTGGGTTTTCTCCCAGATAAAATACAGGTATTACAGGGACTAGTGCAGGGGATAATGAGGCCCTGAGCCTTATGATCTTCTATTGTGGGCTTGATGCCTTAAAGGGCTTCTTTATTTGTACAGCAGTGATTAATTATGAGAAGAGACTTTTGAGGGATCTATTTGAATCTCAATGGGGGTGCACTGTGGATTCTGCCAACATCAGCTGAGGATCTTGCCCATAAAGAGAACGGTAGCTGATCCTACAGGAACAAATAAAAGATATCAAAGGGTCATTTAATTCTCTTCATTAGCTATTTTGATTTACCACTATCAAATTCTAGAATTGTTTCCTCCTTTTGGAAGAAAGAAATTCTGGTATACTCCTAAGAAATCTCAGTCCAGTAAATGACTAGGGGTAGAGGAACTGAGAAGAAAAGGATGTGTGTCTCTCCAAGGGCTTAGGGATAATAGGTTCAGAGACAGGAACCTGTTCACATCTAGTTGAGCCGCTATTTGAGCTGTTCTAACACTCTGAGGCAGGAGCTGCTTTATAGCAGTGGGGCTGAGCTGAACACCGAGAGTGTAGCTCTGGTGTTAATAGGGACAGAGAGACATTCCCAAACCAGAGAGTGGTTTCTCCAAGCCTACGGAGAGGGAGGATTAGGAAGAACCCCTGTAGTTTCTCCGATCCTTCTGAATGGGAATTAGGAGGGCACTGCAAATACTGACTAGAAGGCTCAAAGTACCTGGAGCACATACATTTCTAACAATCCTTTTTCCAGTGCCCTGGCCCCTTGCAAAAACAGAAACTATGGATTTTTGAGTGTTTGTTTGGGAGTCTTCACTTGCTGGAATGGAAAATTGAGAATTTAGTGTTTTTTCTCTTAGATGACTCATCTAGGATGTGAGGGAGCTGGTTTGCCACGTTACCTAAATCTGGAGGGGGCAGTTTCCCATTCCATCCTGGCCCTTTGAACTAAAGGAGAAAGATCCCAGTTCAACCTGTTAATAAGCACGGTATCAATATCTATGTGGATAAATTCAATATCTAAAGGAAGACCAGTTTTCTTAAAAGACAATCTGGAATGGATTGTAATAGTTATGAACAGATTTATCAGGCTTTTGTGTGCAAGCTGGAACTTTGTTCCAAACAGCAGGCTTGGGAAAAGCTACTGCAATTTTGCAATGGAGATTTCTAGAAAGCGTTCTAGCATCTTGCCAAAAGTTAGCAGTTTCTCTAAACAACCTTCAGATGTTCCCGTCCAGCTAGTTTCATCCAGTGTTTGGCCCAGCCTTCACCCAAAAGCATGTGAACTAACTGAAATAAATCTGAGAAACCAGGTTGGTAAGTTGGAAAAACTACACTAATATTTCCGGCAAACTTAAGGGGGTTCCTCAGTCACTTTAGAAAACTCCTTAACTATGGCTTGCAACTTGGCTTTAGTCCAGGGAAGATATGAAATTTCAGTTTTACTTAGATCTTCGGAAGACATAACTTTAAAAAGGCAGGTTTTAATGGATTCATAAGAGAAGGGAGCCGGGAGAGCCTCAGGAAAATGGAATTATGGCAGAGAGGACAGAAGAAAATGGCAACAAATGTGGGACCTAAGCAGGAGGTGGCTACAGAAAAGACGACAAGGGAGGGGAAGAAAAAGGTGCCTAAGAAGCTATTTTGATTCCCTCTCATTTTTTTGTTTACATCAGTTAATTTAGAAACAGTATTTTGCAAAGAGGCAAACTTAGAATCCTGAAAACATCTGGAAGCCTCGAGGTACCTTTTAGGCATCCCAGGACGACGGGATGGCTCAGTCCTTAAACATTGTCTTTGGCTCAGGTCATGATTCCAGGGTCCTGGCATCCACCCCCACATAGGGCTACCTGCTTCATGGGAAGCCTCCTTTTCCCTCTCCCATTTCTCCTGCTTGAGTTCCCTCTCTGTCTCTCTCGCTCTCTCTCTCAAATAAATACATAAATAAATAAAATCTTAAAAAAAAAAAAAGTAAAATAGGCATCCCATTCGGTTTCTTGTTGGTTGAAAAAATAGAATAGAATAAAATAAAATAAAATAAAATAGGCATCCCATGCGGTTTCTTGTTGGTTGGTTTTGGAGTGCCTCTCTCACTTAATCTTGAACAAAACAAGCTGGGAAAGATCTCAGTTCCCCATAATGGCCATTTGTGTTTGAAATTACTTTTTGTTAAGTCAGTCCATTTAATTATATTATACATGCGCAGGTGGAGGGACCATACTTTTTAAATGTAAAACCGGCCAGGGTCCCAGAAAGGGGGCGGAGGCACCACCCTCAAAGTATTTTGATGACTGGGATCCCATTTCTTAGAGATTTTTCTCTACAGCAAAAAGAAGAAATTCCTAAACAGCACAGTTTCAACAGGAACCAATCGGTTCCGAAAAGGAGTCAGACCGAAGAGCAAACGAGTACTCTTGGAGGAAAAAAACCCAAGACCTTAAAACAGATCCTAAATAAAGCCCAGAGAGCTCAAACAGGGGAGAGAGGCTTGAGATCCAGGAGAAAACTTACCCTCAAAGACTCCGGGGTGGGCAAAAAAACATAAGTTCAAGAAAGCTGGCTCTGCGGTCCTGGCACCGGTTTTGCTCACTCCTCTCAGGATCCCACTTCTGGTCACCAAGTAATGTTATCTTAAAAATAAAACTGCCAGTTCCTTTACAGGCAAAAGATGAGTCTGTTTGGGAAGAGCAGAGAGCTGGGAAGCCAAACAAGCAAGGGCCACCAAAACCATAAGCAAGTCCACACAATAAAGCAGAGTGAGGCTCTTTTGTAGAGGAAAGCGGGAAGTTGGGCAGGCTGTTATAAACAAAACATCCATTGGATAAACTGGGCGCTGGAAGTATAGTGGTTTTTCATTGGCTGAGTCGTCACTGCCTCTCATTGGCTGGGCTGTTGCCAGGGGAGGAGAAAAGCCTTTCTTCCTCCTGCTGAGATGGTAAAGTAGTATCCATGTGCAAGGTCCCATACTATATGTTGACTAATTGAACATAATTAAAAAAAAAAAATCCCTCTTTTCCTGTTGGGTCTATAGTCAACAAGGAGAGGTAGGGCATGAGAGCGACCCCCTGCTAGCCTCCCCACTCCATTCTTTTTTTCTTTTTCTTTTTTTTTTTTTAAGATTTTATTTATTTATTTGACACAGAGAGAGAGATCACAAGTAGGCAGAGAGGGAGAGAGACAGCAGAAAGCCCGATGCAGGGCATGGTCCCAGGACCCTGAGATCATGATCTGAGCTGAAGGCAGAGGCTTAACCCACTGAGCCACCCAGGCGTCCCTTCCCACTCCATTCTATATGAGATTTCCTTTCATTAATTTCCATAGGATCATGGAGGGGTAGCTCTGGAATGCCCTTTGGTGACCAAAGAGGATGGATCTCAAGCACAGTTATCTCTAATGGAATTCAGGAAGTCTGAGATATTTTTCTCCCTTTACTTGTTCTCCCCCAGCCATCCCATTTGCTAGGAAAATGGCTTCTGGCCAGGGACTGGAGGAAAGATGCCTTCTAGTATGTGGCAGAGCTACACCTAGTCACCTCCCAGCTGACAGGGACAGAGCAATGGTCTGGGAGTTAGACCTCGTTCCAGGGCCACCAACTCTCTGGGCCCTTACTGCAAAAAGATCTAATCTGATCTGAAATGCACAATCAAAGTTCTTTTTGGTGGATGACAGCAATAGCCAACAATTAGGACTGAGGGAGGATTTGCTACTTCCCCACAGTCTTGCTACCAGTCTATAATGAAAGCAAGTGGTGGACAGAATTCTACTCCTTCAATAGCATTTATTAAGCAATTGTTATGAGCAAATAGGCCCCAAACAGTGCATATAATATGTTCTTAAGTTCAATAAATCTGAGGCAGACATAAAAATACTCCAGAGCCACATTCTGTGACTGTTAGAATCCCTGTCAGACAACCAGAATCATCCTACACCAATGGCTAAATGCAGATCCACAGGGACCCACCTGGGGTGCCCTCCTAAGTGTTTGTGGGACTCACACTTTGTTCATGCCAGGGAGGGAGCATTTCTAAAATGTTTAAGCCAGGCTATATCTTCTGAATCTCATCAACTTCAACAACAAGTGCCTGTTTCTAGCATCCATTAAGCTGGCTAACAAACCACTGATTTCACCTCTGAAAATCTATTTATTTTTAACAGTCATTATGCTAATCAGCAAAACCTCTAGTGTTGATCAACATCAAGGATAAATGAAGCTCTTGTCCTAGTGCCTTCTGGAGCCAGTGAGGCTTTCCTGAAGAGGGTGCCAACTGGCCACCTCTGGACTGTGAATTCCAGTATAAGCAACTGACAACTCCCATGGAATTGTAGCTGGAGCAGAAACACAGACTTATATCATATTATGCTCCTTGAAGTGTGTTACACTTAACTTCCAATATAAGGGTGGTAACCTTCCCACAGTCAGGTCCCCCGCTGGGTCTCACTGTCCCATCTCTAGAGTGACTGGTGCCCCGTGCCTTTGGCACAGGCTCCTCTTTGAGGGTGGAGTCTTGGCAAGGCTGTTCCAAGCTCTCTGTGGACAAGGCTGATCATTATCCAATGCCCTTCTTTCTTTTTTTTTTTAGAGATGTAATTGACATGTAACATATTAGTTCCAAGTGTTCAACATAATGATTCAAAATTTGTATGTATATGTGAAATGTTCACCACAATAAGTCTATTTAACGTCCATCACCATACAGTTACAAATTCTTTTCTTATGATAGAACTTTTAAAATTCGCTCTCTTAGTAAATTTCAAATATGCAATAAAGTATTATTAACTATACTCACCATGCTTGCATTCATGTCCCTGAAACTTACTTATCTTATAACTGGAAGTACGTACATTTTGACCGCCTTCACCTATTTCCCCCATGCCCCATCCCCTATCTCTAGCAACCATCAATCTGTTCTCTTTATCTATGACTTTGTTTTGTTTTTGTTTTATTTTTTAAATTTTTTATTGTGTTATGTTAGTCATCATACAGCACATCATTAGTTTTTGATGTAGTGTTCCATGAGTCATCGCTTGCATATAACACCAGTGCTCCATGCAAAACATGCCCTCTTAAATACCCATCACTGTTCTAACAGATCCCCCTATCTCCTTCCTCTCTAAAATCCTCAGTTTCATTTCCAGAGTCCACAGTCTTTCATGGTTCGTCTCCCACTCTGATTTCCCCCTCTTCATTTTTCCCTTCCTTCTAATGCCCTCCATGCTATTCCTTATGTTCCACAAATAAGTGAAACCATATGATAATTGTCTTTCTCTGTTTAACTTATTTCATTCAGCATAATCTCCTCTAGTTCCATCCATGTTGATGCAAATGTTGGGTATTGATCCTTTCTGATGGCTGAGTAATATTCCATTGTATATATGGACCACATCTTCTTTATCCCTACGTCTATTTGTTTTAGATTCCACATATAGGGACCCCTGGGTGGCTCAGTCAGTTTAAGCATCTGCCTTCGGCTCAAGTTGTGATCCTGGGGTCCTCGGATCGAGTCCTGCATTGGGCTCCCTGCTCAGCAGGACCCCTGCTTCTTCCTCTCCCTTTGCCTGCCACTCCCCCTGCTTGTTCTCTCTCTCCCTCTGTCAAATAAGCAAATAAACCTTAAAAAAAAGGAAGAAGATTCCATATATAAGTGAGATCATATAGTATTTATCTTCCTCTGTCTGATTTATTTCATGTAGCATGATGCCCTCAGGATCCATCCATGTTGTCACAAATGGCAAGATTTCCCTCTTTTTATGGCTGAATAGTATTCCATTATACATATATGCCACATTTTATTTATCCGTTCATCCACCAACAGATACTGGGTTGCTTCTCTATTTGGCTATTGTAAATAATTCTGCTGTGAACATGGGGGTGCAGATATCTTTTTGAATTCATGTTTTCATTTCCTTCCGATAAATATCCAGAAGAGGAACTACAGGATCCTATGGCAATTCCATTTTTAACTTTTTTGGAGAACCTCCATACTGTCTTCCACAGTGGTTGTACCAGTTTATATTCCCACCAACAATGCATGAGGTTTCCCTTTTCTCCACATCCTCACCAACACTTGTCTTTTGTCTTTTTAAAATAGCCATGCACAGGGTGCCTGGGTGGCTCAGATGGTTAGGCATCTGTCTTCAGCTCAGGTCATGATCTCCAGGTCCTGGGATCAAGCCCCATGTCAGGCTCCCAGCTCAGTGGGGAGTCTGCTTCTCCCTCTCCCTCTGCCTCTCCCCCTGCTTGTGCTCTCTCTCCATCTCTGTCTCAGTATCTCTCTCAAATGATTAAATAAATATCTTTAATAAAATAAAATAGTCATGCTCACATGTGTGAGGTGATACCTCATGGTGGTTTTGATTTGCATTTCCCCAATGATGACTGACATTGAGCACCTTTTCAAGTACGTGTTGGCCATCTGTATGTCTTCTTCGGGAATATGTCAGTTCAGATCCCTTGCCTATTTTTCTTATCAAATTTTTTGTTAACACCTTGTTTTTGGCAAATCAGTGCTGCCTCCTAGTTGGGCCTCCCTTTTTCAGGAGGCAGTAGTCGCTCATCCCGAGGCCCCGTCCTCCTGTGCTTAGCCCTAGGAAAACGTGCCTGTTTTTCACTGGTGGAACCAATCCTTATTTCCATTCTTTTGTTCATTAACGACTTTTCGGCTATTTTCCATGCATCACTGACTGTGTTAGTGTTCATTTTCTGTCTCTCCTGCTAGACCACAAGCTGAGCGCCCTGTGCCTAGCACAGTGTTGGCACTCAGGAAATCCTGAATGAGCGCATGAATGAATAACAAGAAAGGAGAAAGCGTTTCACAGCTGGCGACAGGCCAACTCCGCCTGTCCCTGAGGTTTCCTTGGCCCCTCCAACTAAATGCCTCTCCCAAGTTGGTGGTGAAGCTTGAGAGAGAGGCAGAATTAAGTGCCAAGCTCCCTTCTCTGCCTGAGCGCTTGGGAGAGTTGTGCAATTAGTTGATCCCCTGAGCATGAAGTGTTTTTCCTTGCCTGACTCACTTGGGAGCAGGTGCTGTGATTCTGCAAGGCTAAGGCCAGGTGAGTGTTCACGGACAGAGGGAGACAGAGGAGTAGGAAACAAAGCAGTAAACAGAGAGACACACACAGTCAGAGCCAATGAATACTGCTGAGATCTCACTCCACACCAGCCATGCTGGGACACCCCCAAGGTTTAGTGGTGAAGAAGAACATGGAGCTTAGACTAGCATAGGGTCTGCAAACTCCAGCCCTCAGGCCCATTCTGGCCCACCGCATGTTCTGGTAAACAAGGTTTTATTGAAATACTGCCTTGCTCATTCATTTGAGTAGTGTTTATGGCTGCTTTCTCCCAGTGGCAGAACTGGGTCATGGCAACAGGGACTGTCCATAGCCCCCAAAACGTAACATACTAAGTACCTGGCTCTTTACAGAAAAGCTTGCCAGGTGGGAACCTATATGTGACTTGGGGTTCATTTGCCTCCTAAGAATAGAGCTGCCATTCCTCCTTCCATCCCTGACCTCGAAGAGCTCCTGCTCTAGGCACACAGAAGCACATGGACAGGCACTGGTGTGTGGCAAGGGTGGTCCCAAATTATGTGAGGGGGGATTTAAAGTTTACATAATTTGGGGAACACTGTTTAAGTAAAAGATTTCAAAACAATACAAATTTAGGTGCCCATGTGAATATTTATTTGAAATTTAAAAAGAAGTCGCAATGTTACAATTTTTTTTTTTTAAACCCACAAATATGGGGCGCCTGGGTGGCGCAGTGGGTTAAAGCCTCTGCCTTTGGCTCAGGTCATGATCCCGGGGTCCTGGGATTGAGCACCACATTGGGCTCTCTGCTCTGCGGTGAGCCTGCTTCCTCCTCTCTCTCTGCCTCCCTCTCTGCCTACTTGTGATCTCTGTCAAATAAATAAATAAAATATTTTTTAAAAAAACCACAAATACCAGAAACATCACAGAACCTAGAAAAATAATGTGTATTAATTACCTTCCGGATACTTTCTGAAATGGATTTCCTACTTCTTTTTTTCTTTTTGGCTGTATACTCCTGGATAGGCAATCCATTTTTGACTAGGTGTCGATGAGAACTGAAACCAATTATAATACTACATATCTGATGATGAGAAGAGTGTCCCACTTCCACTCCCAAGCCTAATTTCCAGCTCCATACATTGCCAGTCTCTTTTCTCTTGTTACCCACAAATCTCCAGCCTTGGAGGCACCAGGGAACACCACTCTCTCAGCACAACCACGGTTCTCAATGCTTCATGTCATGAACCTGGACATAAGCATGATTTCTAGAAGCCATCACTATGCCAGTATGGTTAATAATAAACTGTCTATGAAAGGGAAGGTCAACCACATGTATATCCCCTCTGGTTCCCAAACTAAAGATGTCCCCAAAATGCTACCTGTCATGTAACTGAGGGGGTTTGTGAAGAAAGAGCTAGTAGTGTTAACCAATTGTGGTTGGAATGTGCTACTTTTCCTGTTTTTCAGTCCATCAACTGATGAACGGATAAACCCAGTGTGGTATTTCCATACAATGGGATATTATTCAGTCATAAAATGAATGAAATGCTGACACAGGCTCCAACATGGATGGACCCTGAAAACTTATGCTAAGTGAAAGAAATCAGACACACAAAAGCCAAATATTGCCAGATTGCCTTTATATGAACTGTCCAGAGTAGGCGGATCTATAGAGTAGATGAGTGGTTGCCTGGGGCTGGGGGCAAGGAGATGGGGGAGTGACAGCTAATGGGTATGGTGTTTCTTTTTGGGCTGATGAAAAGTTCCGGAATCAGATAGTGGTGATGGTTGTCTAACTCTGTGAATATGCTAAAAAAAAACAAAAAACAAAAAACAGCCACCCAGAATTGTACACTTTAAGTGGGTATATCTTATGGCACGTGAATTATATCTCAAGCTATTATTTAAGGAAGAATATTAATTTTTGAAATTTTACAAAACCATATGACTAGGCAAACACATTGCTAGAATCCCCTCCTAGGGCCTTTAAAAGGCCAATGCACCGCATGACAAATTCCCTTGTGGTGTATGTAACCTTTGCTGTAATAAATCTGTATAACAGACAACCACAAAACCTCAGCAGGTGTTCTATCCTTATAGGTATATGTGTATTTGTATGTGAATGTAAGTGTGTTCAGGCATCAGTGTGTGTGCGTGTGAGGTTGCTGTGTGTGTATACTTTCTCTGAGTGTGTATACATGCCCTGCATGCATGAGTGTGTTTTGGAAGCTTTCCTCCTCATGTGTCTGTGCAAACGTGAGCTTTTGCAGATGGGTGCCAAGCATAGTGGGCTGCAGGTAGTGTAAAGTCAAGGCATGTGACCCCCATCCCCCCAAACTCCAATGCCGACAGGATTCTGGAGTCTCTGTGCCCTTGTCTGTCACTTCCTAAGAAGGACAAGAGCACAGGCTTTAAAATCTGGAAGGCTGGGTTCAAATACCAGCTCTGCCACTGACTGGCTTGGCAAGCGACTCCTGCCCAGTTTCCTGATCTGTAAAATGGGAACACCATTTGCCAATTACCTTGTGAGGACCCCCACCAGGTAATGCCTGTTGAAAGGGCTTTGTCACAGGCACAGTGCTATGGTTTTGTTAATTATAAAGATCCTGGGGAGCGATTTCCCTTCCCGCTCCAGGTTCCAAAGGCTTGACCCTTTCCAGATGCAGAAACTGGAGGTGGCTCTGCTTCTCTTAATGTGCTGTCATGGCAACCACTGCTTCCTGCTCCTCTGTCAGCTGCGTGGGCTGGGACTCTGTCGCCCCCTCACCACCGGCTGCAGGTGGCAAAGGAGCAGGGTCACCGGAAGTCCCTTCCTTTTGGAAGCAAGTCAGGGAAGGATGCAGGGGAGGTACTTATCGGTCTTTGGTGCTTCTGCTCTGCTCCTTTCGCTGTGCCTCTTCCAACCATAGCTTGGTTTGGTGCCGGAGCAGCGTCTTCAACCTTGAGCACAACTCAGCATCACCTGGGAGAAATGCACCGTCACAGATGCACACTCCCATGCCCCGTCCCAGAGAGTCTGGTTCCATGGGTCTAAGGCGCACCTGCATTTTCCATTTGCTCCCAGGAGCTCTAACCAGAGAAAGCCCGCATCCTCAGTTCAGGGCCCCGGGGCAGCCCACCGGCTTACGCTGCTGCCCCCACACCAGAGCCGGGCCCCACCTCCATTCCTTCACTGATGCGTCAGTTGGCTTCTCCACTCATCAGTTTCTTCACTCACTCATTCAATTATTCACACCTCCACTCACACTTAAATAACCATTCCCTCATTTATTTACCGATTTATTTAAACCAACATTTATTAATGCCTTCAGCTCTGGGAGGAGAGAGAATTACAGACGCAGTCCCTGCAGCCCGGCAGGAGGTCCTAGGCCAGTGTTTTTCAGACTGTAGCGAAATGAATTTAATGGGTTGACTGGCACGTTTTAAAAAATGAAACAGAATAGACCGTAATTGAAAATATTAGTGTGCATAGCAGGTAGCAAGGGAAAATAGTGTTTGAGAAACTCTTGCATCCAGGGTGCGTGTGATTGTGGGTACTGGATTTTGATGTGAAATGTATTTTCTGGGGGAGTGTGGATGTTGTGAAAAAAACGTCAACACTGCACGGTGGGCGCTAGATGGCAGGATGTGGGGACCCGGGAAGAGGGGGGTGCCAGCAGGGCTCAATCCCTCTGCTGGGTGACACTGGGGAGCCTTCACACAAAAGGTGGCTGAACCATGAGCAGGAGTTTTTTCCCTAATGGAAGAGGGAAGGGATTGCAAGTAGAGGGAACAGCAGGAGCAGGCCCCAAAGCATAGAGGCAAGGAAAAACAGAGAGAAGAGCCACAACCCCTGCGAGCCTGGGACATGGAAAGTGTGGCTGGAAATGGTATGAGATCAGGCTGGAGAGTAAGAGAAGGCTGGATCCCAAAGGGTCTGAATGCCAGGAAAAGCACTTTTTTTTTTTTTTTTTTTTAATGATACCATCTGGGGCCACTAGAGAGAATTCAGGGAAGTGATGTGCTCAGAGTGGCCACATAGAGACCATACAGGCAAGACCAGGGCAGGGAGGCCAGCGGGAGAGTGGCTATTACATGGTGAGAGATGGTTGCAGTCGGAGCCGGGAAGCTGTCTCTGATTGGAGTTGAGAGAGAAGGATACGCTTGTGATGTGGTTTAGAGGCGAGATGCATGGGAAGTGATGACTAGACATGGGAGGGGGAACTTTGGAAGAGTCCACAATGATGCCCAGGTTTCTGATGTAAGAACCTGGGTGGAAGGGGAAGCCATTTACTCAAATAGGGTCCCACCTGATGTCAGCCCAGACTCTCTCCCTGGGAAGTAGAGGTAGTTACTCAGCCCTCCAGTGGGAGTTCTATAACTTTATAATATTTAAAAATTTTACAGTAGTAGAAAATAATAATAGTAGTGTGATGTCCATTGCTAATCCAACTTCTGCCATGCTGAATATTTTGAGGATGACAATTTCCCTCCCACTCCGCGATGGCTAATTTAATGTGTCAACTTGACTGGGCCGTGGGGTACCCAGGTATCTGGCTAAATATTATTTCTGGGTGTGTCTGTGAGGGTGTTTCCAGAAGACATGTGCGTTTGAACTGAGAGAGTAAAGAAGCTCTCACTCACCACTGGAGAGGGACATCACCCAATCCGTTAAAGGCTTGAATAGAACAAAAGGGCAGAAGAAGAGCGAATTCTCCCTCTGCCTGACTGTTGAGCTGGGACGATGTCCTTCTGTCCTCACCCTGGGAACATCAGCTCTTTGGTCAGCAGACATTCAGACTCAGACGAGAACCCCACCGCCAGCTCTCCCGGGTCTCCAGCATGCAGACAGCAGGCCGTGGGTCTTCTCAGCCTCCATCATGGCACGAGCCAATTCCTGTAATAAATCTCCATGTATATAGGCATAGATAGAGACATATATAAATGGGAATATAGATAGACAGAGATATCCATATGCCTCCTGTTGGTTCTGTTTCTTCGAAGAATCCTGACTAATAAAGCCCTGGGCATGGGTCCCTGACTAATTCTGACCCCCGAAATGCGAGAGACAGAGATATAGACCATTTCTAGTCAGAAGTTTCTAGTTGCTGTTCAGCTTTTCACCATTCTCTTCCCCTGGCTTGAAGGACCCTGAAGGCTACTGTCAAAGCATCAGCACCATAGACTGGTGGCACTGAAATCCGCTGGACCCTGTGAAGAGAACCCCAATCCACTGGGGCCAACTCTGTTGGACATGTAATACGAGTAAGAAATACACCTCTGTTGCTTCAAGCAGTGGGGACATGGGGTTACAGTTGGCCTAGCACTACAGTTATTATTTGTTCTGACGGGTATTAACCCCCCCCACACATCATTTATTGAGCACCAACTATGCACCAGACTCTTTCCTTATAGAGTAGCTAGAAGGACCCTGGAGCTCCGTAAGAGTCACGGCACTCCACTGTTGAAAACCTTCTTGGCTTCCCATCTCATAGTGGAAGCCCAATTCCTTCCACTATGACAGGGAAAGCCCTTCATCTCCTGGTGCCCTGCCCGGACCCCCCTCTCCTCTGACTCCCCTACTTACTCCACTTACTTACTCCACTGGTCCTACTGGTCTCCTTGCTATCCCCAACACACCAAACATGCTCTCTGCTCAGGGTCTTTGCCTTGCTATTCCTTCTGGAATGCCTGGAGTGGTATGGCCCTGTGTTCCCTTATGGTTTGCCACCTCACCTCCTTTGCTCAAATGTCACTTTTTCAGCAAACTATTCCTCAGCTCCCCACACGAAGCATTTGACCCCCCCCCATTATACATTTCCCACCTGTCTTCTCTGCTTTACTATTGTTTTTCCTTATCACCTTTCCCTGAGTTAATGTTTGCCTTTTTTCTCTTCTTTGCTGTCTCCCCACTGGAATAGGTCTCCCCTAGAGCAGCGATTTTTGTCAGCTTTGATGCCTGCTGAATCCCAAGGGCTGGGCATCGAGGAGGCAATTCATTCAAATGAATGAACACACGAGCTCTCTGAATCCTCCCAACGACCTATGACGGATTGTTAGCCCGTCTTCCCAGAAGGAAGCAAAGAACCAGCATCTGCCGGAATTTGGCTTCAGCGACCCAAGGCTGACATTCTGACCCTGGGCCTGTCTCTCTCACTCACAGCACCAGGGCAATACTGTAGGAGGCCTTCCATCTTCATCTGAAGCGCCCGCCTAGTCTCACTTCAGGCGGATCCCATACCCCCTGGGTCCCTCGCCCCAACCCCTCCCGTGGACCTGTGGCCTGTGAGGGGTCCGCCGCGGGCTCTTCCGCAGGCGGGCGCATCTGGGTCGGGCAGCAGCGCCACCTGCTGGACACCAGCAACCGCCTGCACCTCCTGTTGCCACCTGATGGTGGGGAGGGAAGCACCAGGCTCAGGCTCTGGAACAGAGCCTTGAGGCCCTCAAGGATTGAAGTATTTGGGGCGCCTGGGTGGCTCAGTCGGTTAAACGTCCAGCTCTGCTCAGTCATGATCTCAGGATTGTGAGGTCAAGCTCTCTGCTTGCTCTCTCTCTCTCAAAAAAAAAAAATTATATATATATATATATATATATATATATATATATATATAGACACACACACACACACACACATATATATATATATAAATTTTTAAAAAGATTTGAAGTATTTGCCTGCAGTCCAAGAAGCTCTATCATGTCCTCATTTACCCACAGTGTGGTTAAGACCTTCAGGGCTAGGCTCCAACAGACCTGGATTCAATTCCTGGCTGGACCACTTACTGGTAGGGCAACCCTGAGCACCTCCGCCCTGTGCCTCATCTGTAAAATGGGTATAACCATAGTCCCTACCTCATAGGCATGTGGTGAGGATCAAACCAGGACGCCCAAATACCACTTCCTCGGAGAGGTCTTCCCACGTTACATCCACCTGAAAGCTCCCCCATCTCCATCCAAGATGTTCTTCATCCTTTTTTTTTTTTCTTCCTTCATTCTTTTACTTTGTCTTATTTTTTCTTTTTTCTTTTTTAGATTTTTTTTTTTTTTGACAGAGAGAGAGATCACAAGTAGGCAGAGAGGCAGGCAGAGAGAGAGGGGGAAGCAGGCTCCCTGCTGAGCAGAGAGCCCGATATGGGGCTCGATCCCAGGACCCTGAGATCATGACCTGAGCCAAAGGCAGAAGCTCAACCCACTGAGCCACCCAGGCACCCCTTATTTTTTCTTTATAGCACTGTCAATTGACAAAACAAAAACAATTTTGTAACGGGTTTGGTGTCCTTTGTGTAAGGGAAACAATCCATGGATTGGGGGAGGACAGTGCCTTATAAGCAGTGGAGCACAGTTCTGGGAGGATTTTGGCCAATTGCAAGTTTTATAGAACTTTGGAAGAGGCAATGTGGAAACATGACACGATAGACTATGAGATGGGGGATTTCCTTAGGAGCCTAGCAGGTCCTACTTTCCAGGGAAAGGCAAGCTAGCTAAAGCTGAGTTGGAGGATTGGATTGGCACACGTCAGTCTTTCTTGGCAGTGTGTGTCCTGTAAGCACAGGCCAGGTTAGGGTCACATTTGCTGCGTGGACCCGGCCACTGGGGCAGCCACCATATCGAGGCTCCCGATACACAAACTCATGGCCGCTTTGGACACTTTCATATTCCTTGTTTGCTATCTTCCGCACAAAATGCCAGCTCTGTCAGGGTAGGCACTTTGCTCACTGCTGTACAAGAGCCTCTAGCACTGAGACATAATCTGATAGAATTCCCTCAGAATCAAAGAACGTGTTACAAGGATGACTGACTTGTGCCAAGGCCTCAGTAAATATTCCTGTTCCTGTGATTATGCATCCCTTTGTTCATTTGCTCCACTCTTAGTTTATTCATTCATGTATATTTCTCTTTTTTACTGCAGCAAAATGCACATGACCTAAAACTCCCCACTTTCACCATTTTGAAGTGTGCAGTTCTGACGCATTACTCCATTCACACCGTTGTACAGCTATCCCCACCGTCCATCTCCAGAACTTTTTCATCTTCCCAAACGGAAACTCTGTCCCTGTGAAACGTGAACTCCCCAATCCCCTCCCCCCAGCCCCTGACAGCCACTATCCTACTTTCTGTCTCTTAGAATATGACTGCTCTAGGGACCTCATATAAATGGAGTCATATGGCACTGATCTTTCTGCTGTATGTATTTCTCAAGCCCCTGCTACATACATGGGGAGTAGTTCTTACAGGGCTAAAGTGTGTATTGAATGAGATCGGTGCAGGTGAAGCACCTACCACGCATAGGGCCAGTCACAGAGGAGGAGCCCACATAAAATTGGCCTAACCCTACAACCCACCCCACCCCCACCCCCACCCCCACTCCCACCCCCACCCCGGCCCTGCGAGGTGGAACGAGTGCTCTCGCCCTGGGCAGGGAATGCTGCCTGCTGCCCGGGTTCCCTCTGTGGCTGCTGTACCCGACATAGACACCAGGTGGCAGCCTCGGGCCGTGAAGAGGACTTTGCCGCCTGGAGGGGAGCTGCGGACTGCAAGGGAGAAAGGCAGCCTGTCTGGGATGCCACCATAGGCAGGAAGTGATTAAGAAGGTTTCAGGAGGTGGGATACAGGGGGCTACATCCTACAGGGTTTGAATCCTGTGCGTTGGTGTCAAATAAGCATGGGCTCCTGCCCAGCTCAGGCGCTTTTCTGTTCTGAGGCACTGGGTGAGTGTCTTCACCTCTCTGAGCTTGCCCTTCCAAATCTGTAAAAGGGGACTTCTGATAGACCCTCTGCCAGGTTTCGGGGAAGAGTAAGTGAAAAGGCGTGGTGGAGTTTCTGGCACGCAGCAAGTAACCTTTTTTTTTTTTTTTGGCATTTATTGGTGTTTATCAACGTAGAAAGAGAAAGTTTCCCTCTGGGACCATTACAGAACCAGAAGGTGAGGGGAATCTTTATTCCTCCTCATGCCCTTTATTTAACTCCAATTCCTACTTCTCAAGCCCTCACTGCCTGCCAGACCCTAAGCCAGGTGCTTGGCAAACCCTGTGAGGTCAACATGTGCTCCATGCCCACTTCATAGCCTGGAGCCTTGGGGTCCTTCTGCAGGCTTCTCAGCCCCCACTGCTTCCACCAGTCCTTTTGTCTTCCCAGCAGGAGTGCCGGGCCAGGGCTGTCATATTCCCCTTTTGTGGATTCCTCCCCAACCTCAGATGCTAGTTTTTGTTGACCACGAGGGGTCTGATTTGAGAAGCCAGACAGGGGAAGTCACATATTGTATGATTCTATTTCTATGAAATGCCCTTTACAGAAAGTAGGTTAGTGATCGCCAGGGGCTGGGGGAGGGGAGGGTGGTGAGAAGCAGCTTCATGGGGTTTTAGTTTGGGGTGATGAGATATTTTAGAAGCAGCTAGATGTGGCAGTTGTACAACATCGTGAATGTATTAAAAACACCACTGAATTGCTCACTTTAAAATGTTAAATTTCATGTTATATGAATTTTACCTCAATTAATAAAAAAGAAGCCTGGTTTAAGAATATGTTAATACTGTTGTTGTGACCACTGAAAACAAGAGCTAGGGGCAGGCACAGAGCCTTCCAAACCTTGATATCCAAGACTGGAGCTTTCCACCTCTAATGATAGAGGAAGGACCAGCGTCCAACTGTGCATGTTGGACTAATGATGGACTAATTGTTCATCTGTCAACTAATTGTTCATCTGTCCAACCATTCACCCACTCATCCACTATTGATTTATTAATCTATCCTTCCATTATTCACTTCTTAATATATCATTCCTTTTTTCCATTCCCCTACTTATCTATTTACCTATCCATCTATCCATCCATCCATCCATCCATCCATCCTTCTATCCATCCATCCAGCAGACCCATTAGCATCTTCTCTGTCCCAGGCACCACCATTTCAGCAATAAGCAATTCCAACTTGCTCCCCATCATTGAAGTCCTCTAAGTCCAGTGGAGACACACTTTTCAAATACTTACAACAGAATGTGGTAAATTCTCAATGAGGGAAGCTTAGAAGGTTGTGGAAACCTTTGGCAGCAGACTTTGGGGAGCACTGGAAGAGTTTCTTCAAGGAAGTGGTGTAGCAGTCTCAGTGCGGTGGGGGGGGGGTGGGCAGGAGGGGAGCTTCTCAAAGAGGGAGCTATACGGTCAAAGGCAGAGGTGAGAGCGTATGGCATCAAGCAATGTTCAGTGTTGTCTGAACTTAGCAGATGAAGTGGGAAGGGCAGAGGCCAGTCAGGATGAAAGGACCAGACCAGAGGGAAAGAGGCTTCAGAGTCATGGTAAAGATATGGAACATGATGCAGAGTGGGGAACCTTGGAGAGCTTTGACAACAAAGTGACAAGATCAGATCAGACCCACCATTAGACAGACCCCTCCGCTGTAGCACGGAGGCTGGATTGGAGGAAGCAGACCTGGAGGAGGGGTGTGGAGGAAAAAACATGGTGGCAATCTAGATGATGGAGTCTTGGACTGTTAGCATATCTGTGGTAGTGACAGGAATGAGAGGGTCCAGCAAGGAGGGCCTTCTCACTGGCCTCCTCCCATCCCCCGCCTCTGTCCCCACTGCCCTCAGCAGGGCCCCCCCTTCTAGCTCCTTTAGGCTCAGCCTGCTATGCCCCTGCTGGGATCTAGTGCAATGAGGGAGCATCATGTTTCATCATTTTATGTTAGGCTGTTGGGGGTTTGGGGCTCTGCCTTGGCTCCTCTGTGGGCTCTGGGCTGCTGTAAGAGGCAGAGAGTAGAGGAGGGAGGAATCCCTTCTGGGCAGGAGTCCAGGACCCACAGGGGATAGGCCCTTCTCCTGGTGCCCCTCACCAGGAACCCTTCCCAGGAACTGTTCTTGCACTGCTTCTTACTCTACTTCAGCCCTGGGAAGGGACAGGGTTCCCATTTTGCAGATGAGGAAATGGAGGCCCAGAGAGGCCCAAGGGACTTGCCCGAAGGCATGCACCTAGAAAGCAGCCCCACTGAGGCCCGAACGCAAGTCTGCTGGACTCCTGAGCCTGGGACCTTCAACTTTGATGGCCACTCCCCTAATATTCATCATCTTTTTAAAAAATTGCGGCTAAGCACTATTTACATCTATGTTTCCACATTCACATATCCACACTGGGAAGCAGAACAAGATGAGGGCCAGAGGGCCTGGGTCTGAACCCTGCCCCTCTCCTTACTAGGGGAGCTGTGTGAACTTGGGCAAGTTACCAACCTCTGTGCCTGTGTTTGCGTCCGCCAAGAGGCCTCATGAAAATGAACCCACATGGGATATTGGGACGGACCAATGAGTTAACTGGTTTAAATGTAATGCTTTAATAACAGCTAACATTTACTGAGTGTGAGCCACGTGCCAGGCACTGTTCTTACACTGGATACATGTTTACTAATTTTATTCTCTGTGAGACAGGACTCACTAATTATCCTTACAGCTGGGGAAACTGAGGTCCAGAGAGGTGAATTAAGTTTGCCCTTAGCCACACAGCTCAGGAGTGGCAGAGGTAGGATTCACATTCACACAGGCTGAGCCCCAAAGTCTGTGCTCTTCCTGATGCACCCCCAGGGGCAGTAGTTACAGTCAATAGAAATTACCGCAATGATTGTAGCCATCCCCACCCACTGCCTGGTGGGCCTCCAGCTCGGCTGACAGGCCTCTGGGAAGTTGGCTCAAGAGAAGTCACAACTCCACACTGTCTCCTTCCTCCCCTTCATTATGTCAGAACAGATGCTGAGAAACCAGGCTGGCTCAGCAAGCCAGAGGAGTAAGCAAGCCTGGAGACCCAGAGCCCTTCGTGGGCCAAGTCCAAAGCCCTGTTCCAGCATGGCTTGCACCTGCCTGGTCCCCACCTTCGCTCCCCCCACCCCCCTGCCAGTCAGAAAGTCGCCAATAATCCCATCTCTGGGGATGGGCTCTCTCAGGGAGTCCTGGCTTCTGAGATCAGCCACCTTGCCTCACCGCGGTGAGAAGATCCCAGTGCTGCAAAGAGGATCAGGAGAGAACTGCTGCGACAGGAGGGGGGCTCCCTCCCCACACACTCCTGCTCCCTCTGGCCCCCACCCCTGCCTACTCTGCCTTCCTGGCCAACTGTACTTTCATCAGAAAGGGATTTTGAGGGCCGCCTGGATCCTCACTTTAATTAAAAGGAAATGTCCTCCTGGAGTTGTTGGGCTGTTTTTCCTTTTCTTCCTTGGAACATTTGCTCAGCCTCTGAGCCTGAGCCTGGTGTCTGGTTAATTGAAAGTTACAGATGAGCAAGGACATGGCCCTCTTGGGAGGGAAGGAAGAGAGACACAAGCTGGTGCTGGCTTTCCACATTTCCCTTGGGAAGGAGCAGCCATGGCCCAGGCTGGTGGGCAGGAGGCAGGCAGGGGTCTGGGGTTCCCCCTCTTCCATCAGAGCAGCCCCTTCCCACCCCAAAGCCACTGCTGATCATAAGCAAACTCCAGATGCTAAAGACATCCAACTTCTAAACAACTCATGTGCTTACTTTCTCCGGAAAAATGACAAAACAGAGCAAAATGAAGAGCCCAGTGTGCTCTTGTCCTCCTGGCAGCTGGAGATAATCATGGCTAACACCTGAGTGTGTATAGCCTTCTGGAACTTTCTAACACTTTGCATACATGAATGATTTGATTGCCTCCCACCCTTGATCATTATATAAATGATGGATGTTTATTATAAACAGCTTAAGAAAAAGTTTTAAAAGCCCAGAAGAAGTTTCAGCTGTCTATCTATAGTGTCATACTGAGAGACTATGAATAGAGAAATAGGGGATAGAAGGTGTGGGTCTGGGTGTAGGCTATGGAGCTGGACAGTTCTTGCCTTGGTAAGGAGCTTAATTTCCTATGCCTCACTGGTCCCATCTGTGGGATGGGAATACAATACAACAGTGGTTGTGTTAGCGGCTGATAGGAAGAGGAATGAGGTCATTATGTACCCAGTCCAGCCTGTCCAATAAATTCAGCCATTCTGCTGCACAGGTGTCGACCTACTTCCTTCCAAGTAGATGACAATACAGCACAGCACAATGTGAATGATATTATGATATTATATACACATAATTTTGCATCTCATTTATTTTTAATCATAGCTGAATTTTGGACATTTTTTTAAAAAACAACATCTACTTCTCTTTCCTAACATCACTTTCGATGGCTAAGTCATGTTTTGTGGGCTGGGGGAGCCATGGTTTATCCCACTAATGTTACTCTTAAACTTCTAGGTGAATTCTTTTCTTTTCACTGCAATTCTGCCCCACATTTCTGAGTATCTCCTAAGAGATTTCTAGAAGTGGTAGTGCTGTGTCAAAAGGAACAGATACTCTCACTATGTATCCTACTGTATATTATTGCCAAAATGTATCCAGAAAGATTTTTAAAAATCAGTTTAGGTATCGGTCCAACATGCATGAATGTGTTTCTTTTCCTTGCTGATACCGCTGTCTATGATTTTTTAAAGTTTTATGGATTTAATGGATGAAGAAGATCGCTCTAGTTGCTTTAATTGCTGGGTGAAAAGAGGAGTATTTTGGAACTTGATGCGAATTTGGTAGTTGGGAAAACAAGTTTCTCATCTCTTTGCCTGTTTGGCTCTTTACTTATAAACTGAGGATAATAGTATCTATTTCATAGGTTGTTGTGAAGACTAAGGGAATGAATACATATAAAGCTTTTAGATCCCTTCTCAATAAATGCCAAATAGCCCTCAGCGTGTACTATTATCTTTGTTGCTATTGTTTCCAAATTTCACAGGCCTGGTCCAGGGCCTGCATTCTGACAGCAAGAATGCTGTGTGATTTTGTGTAGGTCTCCTGTCCTCTCTGGTCCTCAGCTTCTTAATCTGCCAGGTGGGGCTGAGAAAGCTGTCTTGCCTGGTCTGGGAAGTCACTGGAAGAACCAAATATGGACTTGCCTCTCAGAGAGCTGGGCATGTACAAGTTTACTGCCTCTCTTCTTGCTTCATGGGTTTCAGATTACCAAGAGATTCGTGGGCAGCCCAGGAGGTCTTCCTGGAGGAAGGGCACCTAGGCCAAGACCTGAAGGAAGAGATGGAGTTAGCCAGCTGAACAAGAGGATGAGAAAGCTCCAGGTAGGGCAAACAGCATGTGCAAAAGCCAAAGGTAGAAAAGAGTCAGGGGTTGGGGACCTCAGTGTCCCCAGTGAGTTGGGGGACAGTGAATGGGGAGAGAAGAGCAGGAGCCTCTTAGATGTGACTTGGAGGAAAGGCTTCCTGGACACCTCAGCCCACAGGGGTCTACCCAGCCCACTCCCATGGAGCTCTCCCTACTCTGCCTTGCATGTAACATCTTTTCTGTTGAATTTCTGTTTGGCACCACTACTCCACCCTTGCCCGAAGAAAACTAGAATGTAAATTGCACAGTGGCATAGGGACTTTCTAAGCTTATTCTGTAGGCCTCTGGGTCCTGGGGCGATAAAGCAGGAATGATGATAGCATCTACTCCTACCTCCTACCCCCTATGCTGGTAGTGAGGATTCAATGAGCTCTCATGTGTTAGGGACTCATAACACTGCAGGCCACAGAGTAGGTGTGCAATGAATTGTAGTTATTATTGTTACAAGAATATTGTGTGAAGGGTGGTTAGAGACTTCGAGGGAGGGACCTGGGAAAGGAAGTGGTATATGGGAGTGATCTCCGGGGAATGTGGCTTAACAAATAATAACATTTAGTAGTAGCTCATTCTTGGGCACGCGCTGTGTATTGAATGCTGACCTTCAGAGAAAGCACCTTGTCTCTTTCTCACAGCTTCTCTACAAGGTGGTCCAAATGAAGCATGGAAACTCAGAGAGGGAGAGACCTAATTTCAAGTCACAAAGCAGTGGGTGGCATAGCCAGGATTTGAACCCAGGAGGGTCTAGCACAGTGCTACCCAGAAGAGCTCCAAGAATGAAAGGCGGGACTTTGGGGCAAATATATGGGTGTAGAGGGGGCATCTGAGAGGAGAGATGTTTCTGGCTAGGTAAAAGGTCCTAGTAGGGGGCCAGTAGGAAAAAACATTCACTTGTTCATCCATTCTCTTATTTTTTGGTATTGGTTGGTATATAAACAACTACAGGTTACAGAAAACCTAAATAATAGAGGCTCGAACAGCATAATTATCTTGCATAACTAGAACTCAAGAGGCAGATTTGATTCAATAGCTTAATGATGTCATTAAGCACAAGTGTCCTTTGCTTTTTGTTTTCCTACCTCATGATCACAAGATGGTTGCCACATCTCCAAACATCACATTCCTTGCACCTCTATTCAAAGCAGGAAGGAGAAGAGTGCTCTGTCATCTTTTCCTCAGGGAGAAACATCCCTCCCAGAAACTCCTTTTCCCTCCTTCTCCCAGATACTTTCTTACTTCCCACTGAACACACCTGTGTCACAAGCAACCCTGTAGCTAGGAGAGACTGGGAAGTGAGCTTCTGGCAAAAGAGGGTGGGTTTACCATGATTGGTTTACACCAGGGCTTCTCATCTGTGGTTGCCCTTCAGTGTAATCTGAAGAGCTTTCAGAAAATCCTGATGCCTAAATCCCCAATAAACCAACCTGAATCTTTGGGCACGAGGTGTGGACTAAGTATTTTTAAAATCTCCCTCAGATGATTCTGATGTACAGTCAGAGTTGAGAACCCCCAAACTAGGCCAGGAGTGATCTGTCCTCAGCAACGGAGTCCATTGCTACCCAAATACATTGGGTCCCGTCAGCATGGAAGGAGGGAAGAATGATTAGAGCTGGGCAGTCCTTACCGTGAGCCCCACACTTCCTCTGGTTAACCAAGATCCCCTGAGCACCTACGCTGCACCACCCTGCCCTCAGGAGATCCCAGCCTGGACAGGAGGAGGCAAGCTGGTCAACAACAGAGAACAACGTGGATTCTGAATGCAGACAGAGAAGTAACTGCAGAGAGGAAAGGCCAGCTTTTAGCCTTGGGGGTGCGGCCGTGGGAAGCATGATAAGGGGCCCAGTGCTCTAGCCCTGAAGCTCCCAACTTTGTTTTAGGCAAATTGTACCCACTCACCTTTCTCAGCATCTACTTTCAAGAGCAGAACAAAAAACAAACAACAACAAACCAAAAAAACAACAAAACAAAAACCCTCCATTTACCATAATTGCTCCCTGCCTAGGACTCCAGCAATCACTGCCTTGGAGAATGGAATCACCTAGTTGACTTAGACCAATCAAGATTTACCTTCTGGAGCTGGGCAGAGCCCCACCTCTCCTGTAGACCTAGGGTGCCTGATACCTGAACAAGATCAGGGTTTCTTCCTGCGGGAGAAGTGGGGGAGCGGCTGTTGCTTTCCCCAGCCTGCTGTGTCTTTCACACTGTCTCCAGAGACCACCTTGGCAGAGAGGAAAATGGACTGTGCAGGCACGGAACTTCATCCAAGGGAGGGAACATCCTGTGTGGCAGCTAGCCGGGAGGCTCCAGTTGGCTGCCTTGCCTCATTGGCTCCTCATCATTTTCCCCTTGGGTCTTGGCAGAACCTGGGGGCTCAAGAAGCGGAGGATAAATCTACTTTTTGTACCAGGGTATGGGAGGAGCAGGAAGCCTGGCCTAGCTAACGTGGAGCTAGGGTCGCACCAGAGAACTCCCACCCCTAGACTCTGCCCTTAGGATGCTGGTGTCAACTCCAAAGAAGCAGGACTGAGTTAAGAGGCCTGATCCCTGAGTTCAGAACCATGTCTGGTACTTAGCAAGGGCTCAGTAAATATCCTTACATTATTTTTTTAAAGATGTTATTTATTTATTTGACAGAGATTACAAGTAGGCGGAGAGGCAGGCAGAGAGAGGAGGAACCACACTCCCCATGGAGCAGAAAGCCCAATGTGGGGCTCGATCCCAGGACCCTGGGATCATAACCTGAGCCAAAGGCAGAGGATTAACCCGCTGAGCCACCCAGGTGCCCCATTACATTATTTTTAAGAAGGTTTGATCCCAGCCTTTGGGCAAATTGCTGCTACCCCCAGGCTTCAGTTTCCTCATCTACAAAAATTAAAAAGTAAAGAAAAAGGGAAAAAATTGATATAATAATATCTGTGCACGCTCCTTCCATGGGTTCCTGACCCCAGAATGGCAAACATCATCTGTTACCCCTTCCGTCCTTCTCCTTCTTCTGTTCAGGACTGGAGAGAAAGAATGCCTCTAGAGCTCTGGGCTTTCGAGTGTCACCCCCACCAACAGCATCTGGGAACTTGTCAGATAAGCAGATGACCAGGACCCACCACAGAGCCCAGGAATCGGAAGATTGCCAGGCTAAATTTGAGAAACACAGATGCTCCCAGGGGAAGCCAATGCTGCTGATTCACGGACCATGTCAAGAACCAGGAGAACCAGGAGAACCACGTAACCCTGACGGTGTTACAATCACTCGCTTTGAAAAACCAGAGCCGCCCCCATCCCCACCCCGCCTTGCCCAGCCCTCACTGCCCTGCCTGAAGATTCTGAGCTAATTGATGCAGATGAGCCTGGGCCAGGATATTTTTAAAGCTCCCATGTGAGGACACCGGGTGGCTCAGTCGGGTAAGCGACTGTCTTCAGCTCAGATCCTGATCCTAGAGTCTGGGGAGCAAGTCTCACATTGGACTCTCTGCTCAGCAGGGAGTCTGCTTCTCCCTCTGATCCTCCCTGCTCTCATGCTCTCTCTGGCTCTCTTAAATAGATAAATAAAATCTTTAAAAAAACAAAAAAGCTCCCACGAGGTTCCAGCATGAAGCCAAGTTTGGGAACTGTTGCCATAAATGTTCTGTCACTTACTTGTTTACTTACATGTAAGCATTCATCCATGTGAGGCTTCATTTGTGTTTGTGTGATATTTGTTAGTTTGTTCCTGTGGGGAGTACATTTTAATCTCTCCTCTGGTATGCTCACTGATTTTTGCCCACTTCAGTCAACACACAGTGGGCCTCTGTAATGTGACAGGCATGCACTTGGTGTGGGGGGAATGATGGTGAGCAAGACAGTCCCTGTCCTTGTGAGACTGACAGTCTAGCTGTAGAAGGAGTGAGCTGATGGCAACACCGGCATCTCTGTGCACAGCCCGTGGGTCCAAACACCTCCAGAGTGCAGGGAGGGCCCTGGCTCAGGGATGGGCGCTGGAGGGAGAGGGTGCTCCAGAGGCTTTTGACATATGAGTAGGAGTTTACAAGGGAAGTGGGGACAGGTGACAGCTAAACCAGACATGCCAATAGCCAGGTGAGTGTGCAGAGAACAAGGGGTAGCTGGTTGTGGTAGGGAGGAGACCAGGTCAGACAGGGTCTTGCAGAATACATCAAGGAATTCGAACGTGATGTTCAGGGCCGTGGGAGGACGCTGGAGTGTTTTCCGCAGGAGTCTTACCTCCTGACTTAAGCTTTAGAAAGAGCTCTCTGACTGTGGGTAGAGAATGGGTTGGAGGGAGAAGAGCAGAAGACAGAGACCAGCCAGCAGGCCATGGGTGGTCTGCACTGGGTGGGGGCAGGAGAGACCTGAGTTTAGATATATTGAGGGGGTTCCCCCCCAGGTAAATGTCCCACATCGAGGGCTTGTGGGGACCTGGAGCAGAGAGCTGGCTAGGTTCTGGGTGCTGGGAGCAGGGTTCTGGCCAAGGCTGAGAGGACACCATTGTGAACACCCCAGTTGGCCCTCAAGCCCCAGATGAGACCAGCTGCAGGTCCCACGTGACCAATAGGAGTCTGCTTGAGGGTCAGCATCCTCCTTTCAGATGAAGTCGAAGGAGGCCATTGTTTTGTTGCAAAGCCTCAGCCTAAAAATGTTCTAAGGGCAAGGGCAAATTTTTTAAATTCATGTTTTGATGGGCAAGGACTTGGCCAGGGAAATGCTACTCTTGGAGGGGGTTGAGGCGAGGGAGAGGAAGGGGAACAAAGGCATATCTTCATGTATCCCACCCTTCATGTATCCCAGTCTCATGGCCCTTCTTCCACCGGATCAGCTCAGAAACCATCTGCTGCTAGAAGAATCACAGAATGGGCTCCCTGCTGGCTGTCAGCCACCTCTCATGTTCCTCTCATCTCTGTCAAGGTAGGACCTGCTGCTTGCATGAGCCCAGGGATGGGGAGCTCACTCCCTACCAAGGCAGCTGGTTGTGTTATACGATAGTCCTGAACATGAGAATGTACGTCTTTCGGTTGAACTGGAGTATATCTCCTGTGGACCCCCTCTCACCTCTCATACACACACCTTTGGCCTCTCTGGGGTCAAAGAACACTCTGCGCCTTCTGCCTTATTTACTTATTCATTTATTCATCCAATAGACTTTTTTCCCAAGGAAGTCACTTCATTTTCCTAAACATTTTTTCATCCATCAAATGGGAGTAATCAGACCTACCTTAACAAGTTTTCTGGGTGCTAACGAGACAGGGAAGGCAAAGCTTAGTTAGTGAGTGTGTATTGCAAAATCTTGGCTTTCAGCCATAGGAAACCAAAAGCAGTCTTTTGAGCATGGGTCTGTGGCAAACATTGTACCAGGACCGGGGACACAAAGGCAAATGAGACACAGTCTATTTCCCTCGGGCCAGTGGGGGAGACAGTGGCAGGGAGAGGAGCGCCTGCCAGGGAGCATGGCGGGGGCACCCAGCATAGCCTGGGCACTGCTGCCCCTGAGAGGTTGCAGGAGGGACTTCTCACTTGAGACCTGAAGGAGTTGCTTTCCAGAAGGAGGGGGCAGTTACAGGATGGGCGTGTGCAGGTGAGGAGTGACCCTGTTCCAAACCGAAGCTTGGGTGTCCATGGCCGGGCCCCCTGAAACCCTGCAGGGACCCCTGGATGGCTCTCATCGAATGCAGGTGACACCGAGCCTCCTTCTCGGTCATGTGTTTAAATAATTTCAGACTTAGAAGTTGCAAGACTAGTGTGAAGGATTTCTATATCCCCTTCACCCAGATCCCTCAAGGGTTATTTCTCCATGTTGTCCTGCTTCATCACTCAATTTTTCTCACCCTAGCACACATACACACACACACACATGCACACGTGTGTCTATCATTATGATTATCTCAATCATTTGAGAATAAATTGTAGACCTGATCCACTTAGCCCAGAATACCGCAGCGTGCGTTTCCTTAAAACAAGGTCATTCTCTTACATAACCACAGTGGGTTGCTCAAAATCAGGAAATTAACACTGATACAACACAATTATCTCATCTACATAGCTTATTCAAATTTTACCTATTGTCCCACCAATGCCCTTTATAGCAAAAGAAAAAAAAATTTTTTTCCTGGCCCAGGATCTAACTCAGAACCATGTGTTGCATTCGTTGTCACTTCTTAATCTGAAAAATCCTTCCATCTATGTTGTTGAAGACCTTGACATTTTTCAAAAGCAGAGGCCAGTTGTTTTGTAAAACGACCATCAATCTGGGTTCCTGGATTGTTCTGAACAGTGTTTCTTGATGCGATTGGCAGTCAGTTTTCTCAGAAAACCGGGGCTGCTTTTTAGAAGGCAATTTCTGGGCCCCAGCCCAGGCTTCCTGCATCAGAATGGTTGAAATGTGCCTGGGTATCAGCTTTTGATCTGGCAGCCTTTCTGATTCCCCTGTACACAGCTGGCTTACAGCTTTCTTCTTCTGAAGGTACAGTTAGCACCCTCTGTGCTTGGGGCCTCCGGGCGGGTGCAAGGTGGCACGGTCCTTGTCGACTCCACTGGGCATCTGTATAGTGGAGCTCCCTGCACGCACGGGGCCAGCGCAGGTCCTTTCACCCCTGGGGCAGGCACAAGGGGTGGGGCTAATCCCTGAGGCTCCATCAGAAAAGAGTCAAGAGCCCCTGATGTTCATGCTATGGATTTTTCCTGACTACCCTCTGGCCTTAACTCTGCCTGCTCTTAGACCTTTGCCCGGTGTCCTGTGTGGGTGTCTCTCTGCCCAAGGAGGCCACTATGGTGTCAGGTCCCATGATTTGACGCTGTATGGCCTTGGGGAAGTTGCTGTCCCTGTCTGAGCCTCAGGATTCTCATCTTTTAAAGGAAAGAATAACCTGTGATTGTTTGCAAGATGGCCATGGGAAGGCAACAGCATCTCTTGAGAGAGTGTTAGGCAGATAGAACATTTTCAGGAAATGTGGCTACCCTTTTCTTGTCCCTATACTTTTGTATTTTGTGGAACTGCAGTGGAGAGTACAGTTGTCATGGCCTCCGGCTGCAGCACCTTTGATCAAGTCTGCACTCCCCCTGGCAAGCCGCACAGTCAGGGACCAAGCCTGGTGGATGGACATGCAGGGGCAGGGACCATTCTTTAGCGTGGGTTTCCTCTAATGACAGCCGCTGGCCTGGGGTTCCTCTCTGGCCAGAACTGTCTCGTAGCACCGGGGCCTGAGGCTCTCCCCACCCTCTGTTTCTCTCCCTCCTCACAAAGGTGCTCAACCACCACTGTGGCCTGAGTGTCCCCCTGCCTGCTCCTGCCCTGTCTCCCGTGTCCTTCAAAGACATTTACCCCAGTAAATCTCTTATACTTCTGACTCTGTCTTGTTGTCTGCTTCTTTTTGGACCTGAACAGACTCAAACCTCAAGGAAAACACCAGCAAATCCTCTTGAAAACATCAGATGAAAGAAATCTCCAGTGATTACGTCACTGGAGCCCCTGATTTCTTCTTAGATGGTGTTCCGATATTATTAGATATTATTAGAATTCCCCGTCATGCCTGGGCTGCTCACCCATGTCCCCATTAGCCTTTTTTTTAATACAAGAAGACTTTCCTCCAAGAGTAAAATATGCACAGTCTTTAATTATATGTGCATCATAATGAGATGGGCTTGTCAGTAAACTGTCCTCCTCCAGATTGGCAAACCCATGTGGCTTGGTGATTAAAAAAAAAAAAAATACAGTTTATTATGTGGTTCCCATTTAAAAAAGTAATGCCTGTGTCTGTGGCACAGACGGGAGGGGCCGGATATGGGAGTGAAGGTACATGTGTACAACATGAAAATGGGAAAGGGACCCAAGAGGGCACCAATATGAGGATCCCCTACACTTCATGGAGTGTCCTGAGGTTCAATGAGAAAGTGCTCCAAAGGTTGTCGGTGCAGGACCTCATAAGCATTCATTACCACTGTCCACTACCCACCAGGGGGCGGCGTCTGAAGAGGTCGTGCAACAGCTCCGCCAGCTTGAGGTGTGACCCCGGGAAGCTCTTTCGAAGATCACTCACGAAAGGAATGGTTTGTGAGGACACAAAGAGGAATACCCCACTGGCACTCTTGTGGGGTTGCCAAAACCAGTCGTGATCACCCTGCACGCATTTTATTGTTCATTTTTATACTGCGCAAATGCCACTAGGAGAGCATTTAGTTCATGTGTGAATTACACAATATGTATTTTCAAAACTTATGCGTGCATGTGCATTCCGTTCTTTCCAGAACGGGAGAGACCCACACAAAACTAGGTTGTTTTGATTTCCCTACTTTAGCTGTGCACATGCCGCCCATACTCACTTCTTCCACTTCCTGATGCTTGGGAAGAGTATGGGGTCCCGTATCTTTCCCTTCCCTTCTAGGCCATCATTTTCAGTGTGAGTGGTTGGCTTGAATGGGGAAGTAACTGGAGTAAGAAAACACGTGACGGGGGTCCTGGGGTGCTGAGCCTCTCCTAGTGTACCGCTGCCTTTTTCTGCATTGGAGGCAGGTACTGGTTGGAACAGGGTGTGACCTCTCAGGGCCCTGCTTCCCAGTGAAAACACCTCCCTTAGGGAGCTCAGAGTCATTTTGTAATCACTCATTCCAGGACTTTGGGGAAACCCAGCTGTATCTTGCTGGATTTTTGAGCCCCAATCTCTCCCTCTCTGTTGGGGAAGAAATAGTGTTGTGTGTATATGTCGTTGTTCCAATGAAAGAAGCTATTTTGCCCCCAACCCAAAGAACTGAAGGTCTGACATCGTATATCATAGAACCTTTATTATTTTTTCCTCTAAATTCTTAGAAACGTACATAACGCCCGTGCTCTAGTTATGACACCATTTATAGACATTTAAAATGCATCTTCATTTATAAATATTTTACATTTGGTCCATAGAACAGATAATTTTTCTAAATAATACTGTAATTTTTTTAAAACAGGCTCTGTATATAGTTTGAATATGTATATATTACATATATTTTTTTATATAGAGATAGATTTACTTGGTGTTCTGAGAATAAATCCTTATTGCAAAAAAAGCATATATGATAATACAATATCTTTTCCCCCAGGGCAAATACTAAAAAAAAGGTACACATATTCACAGTTCTCACTGGAATTGTACGACACGTAATATTGTGCTATATTAAGTAGGTTTGGATGGAAATCGGTTAGGGGATTTCTTGCCAAACATCTCAGATTTGCATACAAACATTAAGTACACTGCATTTGTCTTAGAAAGACTTGGTCTTAGTATCACATGGAAGAGAACAAAGAGAAAGTCAGAAGTCTTCCTGCCCTTATTCTAAAGGAGTTCACACAGGATGGGGGGGTGGGGGTGGGACCATGAGACACAGTGAAGGGTTCCTTTCATTCTAAACCCTATAATTTAACAACACATATGCATTTTGATCATGGATTCACCAGTTGGCATTTGGGATGCCTTAGCAATGAGACTATTTTACAGATGACCTCAGGAAAAGGGTTGAGATTTCCTACAAGATATCAAATAAGACCCTATATACCACGCGTGAGGATGAACGTTTATGAGTGTGCCTTTATATGTGTACACGTACTGTATGTTTCTCTACAAGAATGTGCTTACTATTCTGAGGGTAATACCTTATTGCAAGAACAGGTATGCTGGTCACTGTCGGATGAGAATGACAAGAGATTAAAAAACCCACAGTCACAGTTATTTACCATAATTATTAAGGATTAGTTGTAAAACACAGTTTGTGAGCTAACTAGCTAAGGAGCTACAGGGCACAACATACGATTTGCTACATGGGAACCCATCTTCCTGGCAAAGGAGAAACGCTGAGTCACTGGAGCTTGCCAGAAACTGTCTTTGCCTGATCTGCCACCTGCCACCGCCGCCATCGCCACGGAGCCCAGTTCCAGAAACAAATACTACTTCTCGAAGAAGCAGTTTAATCTTGGAAGCACTTTGCGGGGAGGGGGCGTGGGGGTGGTCTGGATGAACCCTAGCTCCTCAGTTAGTGGGCTGGGGAGATTTTAGTGGTAGTGAGGGGATTTCCGCTGAGGAATATGAAGGAAGAAGGCAGCACTTTTGACGGGGACGGCAGTGAGCACACAGCTGAAGGGAAAGCTGGGAAGATAACCACATCCATTTGGACTCAAGGACAGACACACCTTCACCTTGATTTCCTCTGCACCTGATTTGTGCTCCATAAAACGGGGCAGTCTAAGAGAAACTGGGGCTCCTGATTAGGGAATTTCCCCAGTGGGATCTTAGGCCCCCAGAATGGCAATAATAATAAAACAAAAATCAGTTGTGCTTGTGGCAGTTTTCCAAGGAGGGAGTGAGGGAGCTGGGCTGCCTGGAATGATCTGGAATGATCGCCGTGGGGCCAGGTGCAATCCACTTGGCCTGGCTAGGAGAGGGCAGGGAAGGACGCTCAGCAAATTGCTGGGGACACGGGGGCAGCTCCAGGGGAATACTGATGGAGGTCCTGGGGGATTGTTTTGTCAAGCTGCCTCGGGAAGGATCAACCGAAAAAATGAAAGTCAGAGCTCCGCGGGCTCCCTGCACTTAAGAGGGAGCTTTCCCTGGAAATCCCCATTATACAAAATGCCCTTTTCATGTGTACAGAGCGGCGTTCCAACGGAACCGAACTCCGGCAAAGTCCGAGATAAGAGTCGTGGGTTTCGGCAGTAAGAGAACAGTCAGGAACGGGACTAAAAGCCAGGAGTGTGTGGCCTCGCCGCATCGCACTCGCTGGCAGGATAAAAATGATCTACGGCGCAGTCACGAAGGCTGATTGCTTGATGCTTATGGGGCCCGGATTCAAAAGGTCACCAGCCTGCAGGTGCTGGAGCCATCGGGTAGCTTTGCCCAGGGCGGGGCCCACCAGGGGTGTGACTGTCCCCCACCTCCCCTCTCTTTGCATGGTGATGGTGTCTGGACTCGCCACTCGAGGTAGGTTGAGATAGACGGTATCTTCAGACATCAAGTGGTGGTCACGTTCAGCCAGGCTGGGGGGTGAGAGTGGCGGGTCGGCAAGCCGCCAGACACCCCTAGATGTAGGCCTCTTTGCTGGCTGAGCCGCTGGCCTGGGGCTGCTCCGGACCATTCTCCGGACGAACGATGTCTTCGCTGGGCTGGATCATGACCTGGATGCGCTGCAGGCACCAGAGAGAATTTGGGTGGGGAGGAGGAAGACTGGAGGCTCCGTCCCCCCACCTCTTTCTAAGTCTATCCTACCTGTTCTGCTCTCAAAATGTACCCAGACTCTGGCCTTGTCCCCACATCCTCCATTCTCTCTGGCCCCCTCACTTCTCCTCACACATGCCAAACATGCACCTGCCTCAGGGCCTTTACACTTGCTGGGCCCTCTGTCTGAGACATCCTGCTTTTCAGATAATTACACAGCTTGGTCTCGCTCAAGACCTCCTCAGGTCTTGGATCAGTGTCACGGTCTCAGCAAGACCTCACTCAGCACTCCCTGAAACCCCCCTTCAACTCTATTTTTCTCCACAGTACTCATCCCCATCTAACATGTTTTTATTTTGTTAATTGTTGGTCTTCCTCTACTAGAATATAAGCCCCAGGAGGTTGGGAATTTTGCCTGTTTTTCTCATGACTGTGTCTGTAGCCCTGAGAATACTGTCTGGCACATAGTAGGTGTTGAATGCCTATTTCCTGAATGGATTAATTTCCCCCTACTTTCTCTCCACATAGTCCCTGAAATCCCATCCCCCCAGAGCATGTGCTGTCATCAGATGTGCCCACTCCTGGGCCTTTGAACGGGCTGTGCTCCCCTCCTCAAATGAGCCTCCTCTGCCTCTCTGCCCCTCCCAGACCTCACTGCCTTTTGCCACTCAGCAGAGGACTGTGGAAAATGAAAGCACTGGGCCTGGAGCTGGAAGAAGGGGCTACAAGCCTCTGCTCTCCTAATAACTTATGGCAAGGGGTGGGAAAGTGGCTTCTTGCTTGACCTCAGTTTCTGCATCCTTCTGCGAAAGGAGGAGGCTGGTCTGGGGGCTGCACATGGACCCCCACCAGGCCTTCCTTAGGCCACAGACCATATAGCTCCCTCTTCTGGCTCTGATTGGTCTGGAAGGCCCATCTTAGCAGAAATAAGGTTGAGAGCCACAGATCCAAGGCCTCCCAGCTGTGGCCCTCCATATTCTGATCATCTACTTCTCCCCAGTAAAATCTTCTCAGCTTACTCTTAATCTAGTGATGTCTCTTGAGTACCTGCAGCACTGCCTTGTGTCACTTGAGAATTCTACATAATTTAACAAATAGCTGGTGTGGACCTAGAATGTCCTAGTGGGCCCCTACTAAGGACAACATGCCTTACATTATATTACCTTGAGGGCAAGACCACATTGTGTCTTTATCAAACACACAAAAGGGGTCTAGAGTAAGCCCACAATACAAGAGACCCCACCCTTTATCTGTTTCAAACCCTTGAGGCTCCTCATTAACTTCAAGATAAAATTAAGAGTTCTTGTTCTAATTTTCAAAGCCCTTCATGAGCTGCCCTGACTTTCTTACATCCCCAACCTCCTTTCTTATCACCCCCTCTGCATCCCTCTCCACTCTACCTTCCAGCCACATTGATTTTCCTTCAGTTTACCGAAAGCTGTTTATACCCCTGGGCCTTTGCACATATTTCTCATCCCCTTCTAGGAACATTTTTTCTGCTTCTACTTTTATCTCTGGCTCATCTTTAGGCTTCTTCTTAGCTATCCCCTCTTTAAGAAGCCTTCCTTAACCCTCCTCAACCCAGACAGGGCTAACCCATCTCCCTGGTTTATTCAAATCATGGTACTTCCAACATTCTGTTGTCAATGGATATTGAGTTGTTTGTGTCTTAACTAGACTGTGAGCTCCACAAAGGTAGGGGTCGTGCCCAGCACAGTAGGGGAAGGGGACTAAGCAATCTGAAGGGTGAAGAAGGGACTTACCTGCTTCAGGGAGCCCTTTAAGGTGAGGAACATGTAGGCCATGTACCCAGGTATGAGGACCATGGAAGACAGAGCCATGAGCCAGCCCACACCCTGGCCCCACTTGGGGAAAACGTAGTTTCCCATGGTGAGAGGAGTCATCTGCACAGCACTGAAAATGAACACACCCTAGGGAGGGGAGAGGAGAGGGGATGGGACACAGTCAGTCTCCCCAGTTGGACAACCAAGGCCCTTTCCTAGACTCTGAAGTTGATAGGTCTACTGACCACCTCCCTTGCCATGAGGCTGACCCTTACAAGGGTCCAGCATCGTGGTAATCCGGCACCGAAGGCCACTGCTACTACATAAGACATTTTTGTGTGGAATAGAAAAAGGCACCCATTCTGGGAGAAACAATTTAAAGTTAGTGCTCTCTGCCCACCAGAAAAAGGGATCCTTTCTGGGAGGACAATAAAAAAGGCTCCTCTTCTTCCAAGTTAACCAGCTTGGCAAACAGAGCAAGGACTGGACTTCAGGCTCTAGTCTGCCATCTGCCGAGTGCACTTGTGCAGGACACAACTTACCCTGTGGCCCAACCCACCCCATGGACCTGGGGCAGCCATCCCAGGCCTGCTCACACCTCAGCTTCCTCCTGCCTGAAGGAATCAAGGAAGCTGAGGATGAGAGGTCTCCTGGAGCCCATGGCCTTGGGTTTCAGAATCAGGCCCACCTGATTTGAATGCAGCACAGCTAGCTGGGTGATGCTGGCAGCGGGGAGCCTGGGGCCCTCAGCAGTCAAGTGAGGGGCAAGAAGGCCTATTTTGTTGAGGTTTACGAGGATGACGTAATGTTTCTAGTGTCATGAGGGGCACAGAGCAGATGCTCAGCAAATGGGATGGAGTAGTATTATTAGGGAACGGGCGTTTTTGCCTCCAGAAGTTTCTCTCTGGGCCGGAGTCACTGCAGGGCCTGGCCTGATCCCAACAGGGCTGGCCAGGACTTGTCCTTACCGCCACAATGATTGGGGTGAAGAAGGACCAGCAGAGTTTCCACCAGATGCAGGGCCTGGAGCCAACCATCTCTTGGATGTTGTCATAGAATCGGTTAACACCTGACATTCAGAGTGAGAGCAGAAGGGATGAATGAGCTGTGGGCACTGTAGGCTCAAAGTCTCAATCTGCCACTTTCTGGCAGTATGACTGCAGCCCGACCTCTAGGAGCTTCAGCCTCTTTGTAACAGCAGCCAGAGCTCTGAGGGGGTCCTTGTTAGCTAAGTACTCAATAACACCCAGCAAGTGGGTTGTGTGAGAAAGCCAGGCACTTCACATGAAAATATCCACCAACAAAAGATTATGCTTATAAAGCGTGTCCTCACCTCTCTCAGTGACCCTCCCACCCAATAGCGAGCCCAGCCATTCCTTCAAAGCTCTGCTGGACAGAGCGGTTTTCCTCGGTGCTCTGATGCTATAAGCAACTGGAGATAGGCTGCAAAGAAGAACCACAAATCTTGCAAAACACCACAAGTGTCATGAAGTTCCCAAGACTGTCACTGGGCAACCCTCAGGTTCTGTGCAAAGCCCCTGACCCAGCAAGGAAGCTGATTGGCGGGGAGAGGGGATGACAAGGAGGGGCAGGTGGCACACACACACAAAAAAGTACAGTGAATATCAGGGACCAAGGAAAACATTTCAAACACATTGTCTTGCTGGGATAATCAAAGCGCAGGGAAGGACAGCCTTTGACTATTGTGCAGGGGGGATCTGGAAACTCAGGCCACAAAATAAATAAAATCATTGTTTCTTCCATTTTTTGTTCTAAGGGAGTGCGTGCCTTTCACCATAGCCCCACTTTTGTTAAATATTTCACTTTGGAACTTTTTCTTTTGTAGTTTTGGTGTCACTTTTCTAGACAAAATCTCAAACCCTCTTATCCCAAAATTTATGAAGACATTTTGGCTCCCACTTTAAATGAATTTATTTAACCCGTCTTATGGTGTCTCCTAAACCACAAGACCCCCTTGCTAACTTCATTAGATTGCTGTGAGGACTGAAAACAGTTGACTCCTGAACAAAGTGGCAGCTAGGGCCACTGACTGCCCCCCCAAATGATGCAGTCGAAATCCACATGTAACTTCTGACTCCCCCAAAACAGCCACCAATAGCCTACTGTTGACTAGAAGCCTTACCAATACCAAACAATTGATTAATACATACTTCGTATGTTCTATGTGTTATATACTGTGTTCTTGCAATAAAGTCAGCTAGAGAAAAAGAAATGTTATTAAGAAAATCCTAAGGAGGGGCGCCTGGGTGGCTCAGTGGGTTAAAGCCTCTGCCTTTGGCTCGAGTCATGATCTCAGGGTGCTGGGATCAAGCCCCGCATCAGGCTCTCTTCTCGGCGGGGAGCCTGCTTCCTCCTCTCTCTCTGCCTGCTTCTCTGCCTACTTGTGGTTTTTCTGTCAAATAAATAAATAAAATCTTAAAAAAAAAAGAAAGAAAGAAAATCCTAAGGAAGAGAAATTACCTGTAGAGTACTATTTTGTATCAAAATGAGTATGAAAAAATACTGTATTGTATTTACACACAGAACAAGAAGGCTGTGCTGTTGCAACTCGGGTTGTTCAAGGGTCAGTTGTCAGCTAATGTATAGAAAGGGCTTGGTGTTCAAGCTCTATCTGCTGAATGATGATTGAAGAAATGAATGAATGAATGGATGGATGAGGGAGGGAGGGAAGGAAGGAGGAGGGTTGACACTCACCATAAAACCAGGAAATGGAGACACATTCGAAGAACACGAGGAATAGCAGGCTCATGCCACTGGCAGAGTAGTAATCAAACAGTTTGAAGACATAGATGCCCCCCTAAAATAGGAAAAGCAGTGAGGGGGGTCCACTTCCCACTAGGGCCCAAGACACTCAGTTCACAGCCAACAGGGGCTCTGCAGTCTGGCGAGGTATATGTGAGATAACACTGCAGCGAGGAGGCTTAAGGGAAGACTAAAAGAAGCAGTGAGAGCCTAGAAACTAGGAGAGGGTGTGATCATCGACTCCCTGGGAATTGGGAAGAAGATGTCTGGGGAAGAGAAATGCCCCATTTCTGGGAATGCTGGACTAAAAGAGGAGCTAGATATCAAGGCCATCTCTCCACAAAGTTAAAACAGTTATGTCTTCTCCCTGCTTAAAACCTTCCATGGCGGGGCGCCTGGTTGGCTCAGTGGGTTAAGCCTCTGCCTTCGGCTCAGGTCATGATCTCAGGGTCCTGGGATCGAGCCCCGCATTGGGCTCTCTGCTCAGCAGGGAGCCTGCTTCCCTTCCTCTCTCTCTCTGCCTGCCTCTCTGCCTACTTGTGATCTCTGTCAAATAAATAAAATAAAATCTTTAAAAGAAAAAAAAAAAACCTTCCATGGCTTAAAAAGGACATAAATTTAACACATCAAAAAGTTGAGAGAATAAAATAAAATACAAAATACAAATGGCTTTGTCCTCTAAGTTCCTGCATGATCTGTTTCTGTTCCCTTTACTTATCTGATCACTCCCTTTGCCCCTCAAACTTAATAAGTCCATGCCTACCTCAGGGCCTTTGCTCCTGCTATGCTCGTCTTCCCCTGGCTGTCTCTTCATCATCATTTCAGTCTTAGCTCAACTGCCAGTTCCTTAGAGGGCCCTCTCCTGATGACTTTGTCTGAGGTAGCATCCCTCCCACCCTCACTGATCATTCCCTGTCTCACTATCACCTTTTCTTCATGGCACTGAACACACTCTGAGATGATTTAATTTGTCAGTCTTGTCCACCAAAGCATAAACTCTAAGAGAGCAGATATTGTGTCTGTCCCGTTAACTGCTGAATCTCCAAGGTCATGATAGGCCCATGGTGAGTGTTTAACAACCATGGAGGAATAAAAGGACAAATGAATAACATTCCGGGGATGAACTGTATTTGAATCCAGGGATAGTTCTGTGGATCATAAAGCAGACCCACAGGGCTGAGTTCATGGCTTTCAGGTCATTTATGTTTACTGTACAATTCATCGGTTATGTGTATGCCTTCTAGCTAGACCAGGAGGGCCTTGAATGCAGAGAGGACTGATCATCAATATCAATAGTAAAAGAAAAGTGGGAGTGAGAAAGAAGGGGGCAGTGTCAATGTCAAAGGCCCAACCTCCAAACGGACTAATTTTTGTGTGTTTTTTAAAAAACTCAGTTCTTGTATCCCCTCCTCCTGGAAGCAGTCCCGAGTGCCCCAGGCTGAGTTAGGGGCTGTATTCTCCAGCTGTGTGTTATCTTTTCTAGCTCAGTATCTGTGTCTCCCACCCTCTCACCTTGAGGACAGGGTCCCCATCTGCCTCGCTGCTGTTTGTACAGGACTTGGGACAGAGATGGTGCTCAAGAAACAGAAGAAGGGTGAGATGGCATGAGGCTAGGGTAGAGAGGACCTGGGAGTGGGCCTGGGGGCAGTGCACCAGAGGTGTGCTCAGGGCCCAGTAAGCTCACCTGGGTGATGTTGGAGAGGCCAATCAGGTAGGAGACAATGCAGACAGCTGCAATGAAGAGCTCCCTGCGGTTGCGGAGGAGCCTGGGGTACTCATCCACCAGGGCTGTGATGAAGCCTTCCACGGTGCAGAACTTCAAGGGAGACGAAGGTCAGCCAAGTGCGGCAGACCCCAGCCCCGACCCACCCAGGGCTTGACTCTCTGGGGCAAGAACAAAGGGGTCTGGCATTCTCAGGACGGTAGAGCCAGAGAAGTCCCAGGATCCAGGCCTGATTCTGCCTCTGCCTCTCTTTGTGACCTCAGGAGAGTCCCCTCCCTCTGGACATCAGTTTCCCGAGATGGAAAATGCGGAAGGTGGTTGAGCTGCTCTACCCTGAAGTCTCATGTGGAACAGTCTAGGGGTCTGAAACTCTTGGTCATCTTCCTGTGGGCCTAAGCCAATGGCCAATGGCCTCCTCTCCCTGCTTGTTCCCAGACCAGCAAGGCTGGGTGGGGGCTCCACCAGGTGCCAGGGAGGGCGTCCTCACCTGGCTGTCAATGCCCAGCATCAGCAACATTGAGAAAAAGAGGATGGCCCAGAGGGGAGAGATGGGCAGCTGGGTCACTGCCTCTGGGTATGCCAGGAACGCCAATCCAGGGCCTGTGGAGGAAAAGGATCAAAAAGAAGCCAAAAAAAAAAAAAAGGAAGAAAAGTACTGAGCACCTACAGCATACCAGCACACCCCCCACTTTCTAAACTTCATTGCATTTTGGGTGAGTGTTGTCAGCACCCCCTTTCCTAGATGAGGATACAGAGTGTGCGTGGGTGGGGGAGGTGGTAGTGTTGGGTCCAGAGGCTAGGGCACCGGTGAGTTGAAAGGATGGACTCTGACAGGGATGGTGATGGTGCAGAGAGGGGGCCAGATGGAGAGATACGAAGGAGGTGGAATGAGCAGGTCCTGGTATTGGTTGGTTTGTAGAGTGAAGGTGAAGGAAAGGTCCAGGATGATGCTGGGGCTGTCCTGGGTACAGGACATTGGCACTCTTTGCTGCAGTGGGGAGCACAGGGAAGAAGTAAGTTTAAGGAGGTCAGTTTGGGACATACTATGTTTGAGTGTCTGGTTGGGGGTTAGTCAAGAGAGGAGGAGAACCATTAGAAGGAGAAGGAAAGAAACTGTAAGCTCCCTGGGTCTGGCTCAGGAAAGAGGGGTGGTGGCTGGGGAATGCCAGAGAAACGAGCTAGCCCTTGTAGAGAAGATGAGGACATCAGTGGAGAAAGTTCCTTTCCACATGAGCAGCCCAGTTCTCCGTGATGGGGAAGGGATTAGTCCCATTGCCTCCCCAAGTCTCAGGGCCTCTGCTGTATATAGACTGGGTCCCTCCTGCTCACTGCTTTCCCAGCTGAGCAGGGGGTGCCTGGGGCTCTCCTCGGACCCTACAGCATTGCTGATTATTTGGTGAGAACATATCTGGAAGTGGGACTAAAGCAAAGATTTAAGCATGTCTGAGTTGGAAGGTTTATATCTCAGGGGGCAAGAGTCTGTCCTCTCCCTGCAAAAGGCAGGATTGTGCTAGAAGTGCCAGTATGGTCAGGTGATTAAGAGCCCAAGCTTTTTGATCAGCCAGGTCTGTGCTCAACTCCAGTTCCATCACTTCTCTAGCTTGGTGAACATGGTCCATGGGCCTCATTTCCTCACCTAGTAAAGGGAATAAAAAAAATGGGACTCCACGGTGTTGGATAGTTTCACATAAAATGCTCCCTGCTCTGGTACCTAGTGATGCTCAGTGCCCTGGAGCCAACACACCACACTCATCCCTCTCTCACCGTCCTTCTACGGGCTTTTCTCTCTGTCAACACGCTCATCCTCTGGCTCCCACTGGTGAGGGCGGTAATGACCACACAAGCCAGCGTGTTAGCCCCTCCCACCCCAGGAGTCCCGGCCCTCCCATGTGTAGCGCTGACCTGAGGCCGCCACGTCAGCAATGGACCTCTTGGTGACATGGGCCATGAAGCCCACGATGGAGAAGATGACAAATCCCGCGAACATGCTAGTGCATGAATTGATACAGCAGACAATGATGGAGTCCCTTTAGAGAAGAAAGGGTGGACTCAGTGACGGTGGGGCTGGCAAAGGAGGTAAGCTAGAAGCAGTGGCTAGAGAGGGACAAGAGGCAGGGGCAGAAGAGGGTGCCTGGGAGCAGAGCCGCAGGGCCGCAAGGCGGGTGCCCCCACCCCACCCAGGGAGCGGGTGGAACCGGAAGGAGTGGCCACAAGAATTCCCCCGGGGCGGGATCTATAAGGGGCGTGGCTTCAGGGGGCGTGGCAATGGAGGGGCGTGGCCAGGAAGGAGGCCTCTGGGCTCTCTCACCTGTAGACGTTGTTGTGGAAAGAATTATAGCTCCCAAGAGCGATCAGGGATCCCAGGCCCAATCCGTAGGAGAAGAAAATCTGGGTTGCCGCATCCAGCCACACCTATAGGTAGAATGAACAAAAAACAGCCACACCTATAGGTATAATGATCAAAATTATGATCCTAGCCACCGGGCCCCATGGCCCTTTACATGTGGTAACCAGCTGTACCTGGCAACCATCTCCGTTTACATATGAGGTTAGAGAGGTCCAATGACTTGTCCTAAAGCTGGTAAATAGTGGCTCAGGACTCAGGCATGCCCTTAACTCAGCCGCTGGGGGCCGGGAACCTGGGAAGGCCACTCACCTCTGAGTCGGACAGCTTGCGGAAGTTGGGTGTGATGTAGAAGAGGATGCCCTCCTTGGCCCCAGGCAGCGTAACTCCACGGAAGAACAGGATGATGAGCATGATGTACGGATAGGTGGCGGAGAAGTAAACCACCTGGGGGTAAAGTTGACAACGATGCCCCCTCCAGCGCGCCCATTCTTGTCCTCCCCCCACTTCACTGACATCCATGTCTTTTGAGGCCCTGGGCTTACTCCCAGCTTGTCTTCCTCCAGGAAGCCTTCCTGGATTCCTAACTGACTGTGTTTGTCCACTTTTCTGAGGCCTCTCCTTAGAGTCTCAACCAACCAGCTCAGCACCTGATTTTCCCTTTCCCCCTACCCCTCCTTTATTTTTTGACTTTTGTCTAAATTGTGTAAGTAACACATGGCGTCAGGAAAATTTTCAAGTTACACACACACACACACACACACACACACTCTTAAAGTTCCCTTCAGCAGCCCCTAGAATTTAAGTTATGTGAAGGAGAGGGTTTGTCTTGTTCACCTGTTTTCTCAGTGCCTAGAACAATCCACAGTTTATAGGAGACACTTAATAAATGCCTAATACATAAATGCATGGATGTTAACATTTTAATGTTCTCTTCTGAGACTTTGTTATGCATGTATGATCACATTTTCTTACAAGATGATGCTCCAATTATGTGCTTGCTTTCTCATTTAACATGTTTAAAATTAAAAAAAAAACACAGTGCATACTTAATTTCTTGTTTACTAAACATTGTTTTATTGTCTCATAACAATGTGGTTTTTAATTATGCAAAATAGTCCTCCAGGAGGTTCTACCATCCTCTTTAAAATCTCTCCTACTGTTATCCATTCATGTGAATCTCACTAATACTACATTGGAAACCCCTGTGTATAAAATCTGGTCTACAAAATTATTATACCATTCTTGGGAAAATTTTCTAGAAGTAGAATTACTGACTAAAAGGGATGAACCTCTCTACGGCTTATGATTCATATTGCCCAATTACCTTCCAGAAAGGGAACTTTGTCTAGCATTTCAGAGCACACCTTCCCCACAAAGTTGTCAGCACTGAGCATAATCATTAAAAACATTTTTTTTTTGCCAAATTGATAATCAAAAGACTAATGTCATTGTCTGAAATGACATTTCTTTGCTTGCCGTTGTGAAAGAGCCATTTTCAAGTTTAATAACCCTTGTTATCTCACAGTCTGATGTGACCCTATTTTCTGGGCAGCATGAACTGTTCTCTGGGTTAGGTTCATTTCCCTGGTTGGATCGCGATTCTTCAGGGTTAGGAAAGGAAGCCAAGATCCACTAGAAAAGCCACTGTACTTGGAATTAGGAAAAGGAAATTCAAAACCATCCATGGCACCTATAAGCTGTGTGCCACTGGGTCAATTTCTTATCCTCTCTGACCCTTGTTCTTTCTGGTCTGGAAAATGGATACAATCAACCTGCCTACTCAGAAAGGTCAGTTGTATGATATAGAACATGGCTAATATATATTGCCTAGGTCTTGCACTTGAATCTGTCTTCCATGTTTGGTATGGAGCCAAGTACGTAGAAGGTGCTTAATAAATATTTACTGATGGCTTAGATGACTCAGTCAAAAGACAATTGATACCATGTATTTTATACCTACTAGGTGCTAGGCATATGCTACATACTCCACATAGATTATTCTCCTCAGTCTTTATGCCAATCTTTGTAAGGTATTATTATTGTACCCATTTAACAGATAAGGAAACTGAGGCACAGAGAGTTGCTATGATTTGCCCAAGCACACATAGCTAGGTATTGGGAGACTGAGATTCAAGCTCTGGTCTATCTCTTCTAGAGGCCTTAGGCTCTACATTCTTCTGCTTCTTAAATTTGGGTTGGGAGACACCTGTGCCTTCCTCCTGCCTGTTAAAATAGGGATGCATCAGAGAGGTTTAGACACCGGCTTCGGATCTGAGAACTGGTAGGTCCATAGGTCCCACCAGACTGGAATTGGGCATTTATTTCATCAGTCATATTCATGTCCAAGTATGGCATTTGTGAAGATTCTGTTTTGTTCATATCAGTTTGGGTACTCTGGACCTCCCTGCTCTAGCATGATTCAGTTCAAATTCCTTCTCTCTCTTACTTGCTGTCAGAACTCAGGTTTCCTCTAAGTTTCCTTCAGGCCAGGGTCCAGTGAGGGCCTGGGCTACCTTCTGTCCCTATACCCCTGGGGTGCAGCTTTAAGGGGAAAAGGGTGGGAGTGAAGCCAGGTCCCTTCCCCCTAACTTAATTGGAAAGATCCCCAGATGTCCCCAGGCTGGACCCCCAGCTTGACCTGGCTCTGCCCTTACCGATAATAAAAACAAAAACAAATGCATTTCCTCTTGTTAGCTACCAAGTGTTTTACCAAATCGCCTTTGGATTTGATTCTCCTGGCAAACAAACAGATAAGCCCCATTCTTCAGAGGAGGAAACTGAGTTTCAGAGAGGTGAAGTGATCTGCCTGAGGCCACCTAGCCAAGTTAACAGCCAAGCTGGGATCTGAACTCAGGACTATTTCAGTACAAAGCCCGAGAATTTAACCATTCATTGATCCATCTCTGTTCCTCCTCCAAGGCTGGGATGTGGAATGTTCATCTCTGGATCACCCTGGAACAAAACCTGGTATCGTGGCTGTTGGGGCCAATTCCACGTTAAAACCTGTTAAACCCCTAGGGCTTGCCTGGGACTACTTAGCAATAGTGACTCCATGTTGCCTAGGTAGCCATTTTGTTGTTACCAGTTCCGGTATCAGTTAACCGTTTAACCGTCGCTAAAACACATACTTAAAACAAGTCCATTTTGTTGTTTAATAAACGCCTTAGCAGTTACTAGTATCGGTTCCGTGTAACTGTTACTAAAACACACAGGTAGGAGACATCCAATCAGCCAAGCCACATATGTAGAAGTCTGTGGTTGTGCCCTATAAAACTAACCTGTAAGACTAAGGCGGGGGTCGCTCTCTTCGGAGGCGGCCCTGGCCGGTTAGTCTGACTTCTAATGCTTGGCATAGAATAAAGCTTTACATAACTTTCACTTCATCTCAGTCTCGTTCCTTTGATAACAGACCCAACAGTGGCAATGCTCAGGGACAGTTTGCTCAATGGTCCTTGAGCAAAGTTTACCATCTATTTTGTGACGGCTCTGTGTAACTGACTTACGTTATTGCATTTCATCCTCACACTGCCCAGAAGGTAGGTAATGTTATTATTCCCATTTTACAGGAAAGAAAACCAAGGCAGGGCAAAATGTAGGGACCTGCTGCATCCCAGGTTCAGTGGGGTTCCTGGAAGTGCAGACTCCTTGTGCAGGACGGAAATCTCCTTGTAGTCCCATTCTCTGGTCCCCACTGTGCACATGTCTTACCTTTCCAGTCCAGCCAACACCCTTCCAGATACAGAAATACACAAGGATCCAGGCGATGGCCAGGGTAATGGCCAGGGGCCAGCGGATCTGTCCTGGCTTATCCAGCCCATCTGTCATCTGGTGCATGTTCCGCCTGGTGGAATAGTGGAAGGAGCAGAAAGTCACATGGGGCTGGTGGGAGCTGAAATGGCCTCGGGGTGCCCAGGTAGTCATATTCTCCGCTATGACCATGTTGACATCTGTGATCAGTGAGACTCAGGAGCTGGCAGGAGACTGTGGGGTCCATTATACTAACCGGTAGAAGTGTTATTTGCTCAAGGGACCTGATGGTTCCTTATTTTGGCCACGATTATTGCTCACCTGTTTGGCTGCTGGTACCCTCCTAGCAAGACCCTCACCTTCACTTTTGCTCTATCCCCACTCCAGCCCCAGGGACCCTTCTAAATCATATGTCTGACTGTGTCCCCTCCTGCTCAAAACCTGCAGTGAATAGCACCTTACTGTCCTCAGGATGAAGCCCAACCTCCCCAGGCCAACCCTGCAAGGCTCCCTGAGCTTGCCCTGCTTCTATCTCCAGTCTCAGCTCTCCCTGAAACCCCTCCAACGCTTATCAGACTGGATGATTCCCATCCCCTCACCCATGTTTGGCTTGCTGTCACCTGCCTCCAAGCCTTCATGCATTCTCTTCCTCTTGCCAACACTGGTCTCACCTATGTGGTTTTCACCTTAGACATCGCTCCTCACCTGGGCTAGTCCAGGTACCATCTTGGGGTCCCTATAGCCCCCCAAGTTAGTACTGGTCATCTGGTGTTGCCACTCTGCTTGTTTGCCATGTCTCTAACCAGACTGCACATAGTAGGTGTTCAAGAAACGTTTATTGACTACATGGTTCAATGCAGTGCTGAAGGTGTGTTAAATTGTATGCGGCACATGCTGGAAAGAAGAAGCAGCCGGAGAAAAATTTGATTTTTATTTGTAAGGAGACAGCCTCATTAAGGACATTTCTGCACAAAGAGACTCGCATCATGTGTTCTGACAGCCCCTGAACACAGCTCCTCCTGGCAGCTTATGCAAGGTGCCGTGGAACCTTCCTGGGTGCTCCCAGACCCTTGCAAGCTGCCCAGCGCAGATGCTTCCTTCATGCCAAAGAGACTTGGATCCCAAGACCTCCTTTTGTAAAATCAATACCTCAACAAACACCTACGATGTGCTCTTCTGAAGGTACAATCAGCACAGTCCTCACTATGAACCGTGTGTGCGTACGTGTGGATGTATGTGTGTGTGTGTGCATGCACGCCTTTATTCCAAACATCTCTGAGTTTCTAAGTAGAGTGGACTGGTTTTCCGGATGAACTGCGATTTCATTGGCCTGTCCTAGCAATCCTTCTTGGCCTGTGCTATTGCCCTCCAGCGGTACACCCTCCACCCTCTCCACCCTGCTCCATGTCCCAGGAGGCTGGCTGCTGGGGCTACCTCATTGGCTCCCTGGCCCTTTGACTTCTAAGTAGGTTTGACGGATGGCAGGAGTCACTGGGCAGAGGAGCGAGAAGGCAGGAATTCATTCTCTCTAGCTTGTGTCTAGTGGCCCTTTCCACAGCCCAGCTCTCTACAGGGGAAGAGAAAGCTTCACTCTCTCTTGTTTCTCCCTGAGGCTGGAACACCTCACCAGCTCCCATTACCTTTTTGAGGGTGCCTCTGTCTCCTGCTGGCCCTGGCTGACAGGCACCCCCTACCTCTGACAGCCCCACACTTACTCCCAGAACTCAACCACGGCGCTGGTCATGTTGGTGGTGTTGACAACAGTGTAGTTGGAGAAGCAGCGGTCCGTGTTCCAGGGGTTGTCGCACTGTTTCCACGGCAGCGTCTGCAAAGGCACAGTGGCACAGACAAGGTCTGCTGAGCCCCCAGGGGATGGCAACAGTGGTCTCAGCACACTTTGTCCATTCTCACAGTCCCCTGAGCCTCTTCCAAGCCATCCATGATCTCACCTCCCCTTCCCAACAGCTCCCAGATGCAGAACATATTGAGATCCCCGTTTGGGGGATCAGAGAGGGGTAGTCACTTGTTTGAGATCACACAGCTCCTAAGTGTCAGAGCTGAAATTTGAACCTTGATCATTTCGCTTTGAAAATCAGCTTTCCAAGCTGTGCCGTAAGGTCTTGTGTGTTCGTCCTGGGGCCACTTCCCAGCTCCATGACCTCAGGTAAGAGATCCTGCCTGTTTGACACTCTGCACACCGATGTTAACAGTGACCACTGAACGGTGCTTGTTCTTTGCGAGGTACAGTGCTAAGCCCTTTACACATATTTACTCCTTACTCCTCACAACAACTCTATACAGCAGGTTTCATTTTCACCATCATTTTATAAATAAGGGCACTGTGGCTCAGAGAGGTTAAGTCTCTTTTCCAAAGTTGCACAGCTGGTATATACTGGGGTCAGGATTCAAACCCAGGCAGTCTGAGTCCACACGAAATGAGCTAACAACAGCTACCTTAAGAGGGGGAGTCAGGAGGATTAGAAGTCAGTCCACACGAAGCCCCTGGCTCAGGGTCTGGCCTGGAGCAGGTGCCTGGTTCACAGTGCTACAACTTGTGGGGACACAGGGGCTGCTGAAGACACACCATCCCACCCCTCTACCCCAACCCAAGGAACAGCCCTATCAGCAGAATGGTAGTCCAGCGGACAGAGGGTGGGCTCTGGGTCTGGCTCCTTCTGGAAGGAGCGGTCTAAGGGGCCACTCACTGTGGTGAAGGAATTGTACAGGTAGTAGATGGCCCAGGAGATGATAACGATGTAGTAGATGTTCAACCAGAATGACAGCACAGCAGCGGCAAGGCCCACACCTGCGGGCGGACATGGCCTCATGACATTGGTCTAACAGAGCAATAACAGTAACCATCCTAGGAAGTGTCATTCTTATTATTTTCCATGATGTCCACCATGTCACTGGACCTTGGAAACAGGTGTTATGGAGGCACTGAGGCCAAGAGAGAGGGAGAGACTTAGCTAAGGGCACACACATCTGGCAAGGGAGGACTTGGGTCTGGGGCCTAGCACTGGCAGGTTGCAGGTGGGATGGGGGTCTTGGCTTGCCAGGCCCTCCATGTATCCATCTGAGGGTCTGTCGAGCAACTGAGCAAGGAAACAAAGAAAGTCGTACCCAGCCCTGGCTGGGGAAATGAGCTTACAGGACAGGGCAGGCTGATGTGTGTACAGGGGGCAGGGGGAGCGGTTGTCTCTGGATTGGGGCCTCCTGTCCACCTAGATCCTAGCCGGGGCTGCCATCTGCCACCTGGCCCCTTTGAGGGCTCCACTCTGTTCAGAAGTGAACAAGGTCCCTCTCTCCAGGAGGGCTGGGAGTGTCGGGATGGCCCTGGTTTTGCCACAGTTCTGTGGGCAGGAGCACTGCCATGTGGCCCCATTCTGCAGACTTACCCTTGAACATGGGGGCCAGCTTCCACACCCCCAGGCCCCCAATAGATGTGTACTGGCCCAGGGAGCACTCCAGCAGGAAGAGTGGGACCCCCGCAAAGATGAGTGTCAGGAAGTAGGGGATCAGGAAGGCCCCTGTGGGGGTGAGAAGAGAGATGCTCATGGTCCCAAAGTTTTGGAGACGCCCCATTCAGAGAGAGCATAATGGCGGGGCATTCTAGGGTCCCAGCCACAATCTCTCTACCCTCTGCCTTCAGAGTAGCACCCACAGCCAAAATCCAGTTCGGGATGTCCTTTGCTCAAACTACATCCCTTGTTCTTTGCAAAATGAAGAGGTGAACTGTTTGGTATCATTAACAAAGGACAATCGTCCTTTGGGAAACTTTTGGTAGAGGGACAAAAACAGGAAATGGGGCCTGGTCTTTAGGGGACCCTTCCCCTAAGTTTCTCTCAGAAAATGCCCAAGTGTGACACTCTTCAAGGGGTCCAGACCCAGCTGGGAGGTGGCCAGGACAGCACCTACCACCACCGTTTTTGCCGCAGAGATAGGGGAATCTCCAGACGTTGCCCAGGCCGATGGCATAGCCCACACACGACATGAGGAAGTCAAAGCGGCCCTTCCATGTGTCCCGGTCTGGAAGGTCCGCCGCCTTCTTCTGCACCTTGACCACCAGAGTTTTGGGCTTGTCATTGGCCATGGGGGCCTCGCTGACCTCTGTGGAGATCTGCCCGTCGGCCACCTTGCTGCCATTGGTTGCCATGTCTCGGAGTTTGGACACAGAGGTCCTGGCAGATGGACGTGTGACGTCGGCCCCAGTCCACGCAGACAGCAGTTTTGCGGCTCAGGGTCACCCTAGGACAACAGAGGGGTGGGGTGACAGGCACGGAAGAGTGGCCAAATCATGAAGTTGTCCCAAAATAACAAAAATAAAATGGCCCACAAACCAACCAGGGGTCAGAGAAGGCTCTCTCATCACCCTCTTTCTCCTGGAGGAAGCACAGTGCCTTCTGTTCCTAGACTTGTGTGGGGAGGATGTGGTGATTTTACGGCTCCTGGACTAGCTTCACACCTGCAAATCCATGTCATGTGCCCTCTCTTATGTGCCTTGCTCAGCAAAGAAAGCTGAGGAGACCAAATTTCCCGACAGGAATATCAAGTGTTCCTCATCTTTGCCTCTCAGGATACAATTAGATTTTTCATACCCTGAGGCACAGTAACCATGGTCACTGTAAGCCATGGAGGGACTTACCATGGGGCCAAACAGGGAGGTGACCCAGCTATGGGTAGTGGCTGAAGGTGGTAGATGAGCACAGACTCTAGTCACGATCGAAGTCCTCTTTCACATTTGAGCTGTGTGACTTTGAGAAAGCCTCTTAACCTCTCTGAGCCCTGCTCTCCCTACCCTTTAAACAGAGTATGATAATAGAATGTCAGGTTGTTACCAGCAAGTCTCTTGTGCCTGGCAAGTGGTGTTACTATTTTGTCAGCAGTCCCCAAACCTGGCTGTGCTTCCAAGTTGTTTGTGAAGCTCTGTAATGATAGAGTCCCAGGTCCCACCCCAGATGTCATACATGAGAATCTCAAGGAGATGAGTCCTGAATCTGGAGATGAGTCCTGATTCTATACATTTAACAAATTCTGCAAAAGGAGATTCTTATGCTGGGAGCCAGTCGCAGCCCTCAGCTGAAAAAGGACCACTGGTTTACCTGACCTCCCTGACCCAAGATAGTCCATCTACGCTCTTTACTCGCTTGCCTCTTTAGTTCCAGAGGCAGCATGGAGTAGAAAATGATGTCTGACATCGGACCCAGCCCAGGCCTGGGTTCAAATCTCCAGTCTGCCTTTTACAAACTGAGTGACCCTACGTCCTGCTCTAGCCTCATGTTTCTTGATTGTTCTAGTCTCAGTTTCTCCACCTATAAAACGGCAGTAATCTTATCTGGCTTGTAGAATTGTGGCAAAAATAAGCTTTCATGGTTGTACGGGTATTTTTCCCTGGACTGGTTTAGAAAGAGAATTCTGCATATGGTTGTGATTATTTTGGTTGTGGATGTTACCTGATGATACTTGCTGGTGGGTCAGCTCCAGAGTAGCTCCCTCTGCCACCCCTGGGTGCACGCCTGCAAAGCAGAGATGGGGAGGGAGCCCAGTGAGCTGGCAGGTGGTGGCTAATGGGCAGCCCTAGGGAGAGAGCAGCAGGGCTGCAGGAAGCCCCTGGGAGCCCCCCAGACAGGTGACCATACGAGCCTCCATGCCAGCCATGGGGCGCTAGAACATGCTGGAAGGGGCCTGTGGCCCTCTCGGGATAGCTGTGGGGACGGGCATGAGGGCAATGCGAGGACGGCCTTCCATCATTTTATCAGAAGGAAAAGAGAAGTCAACAGAGGGGCAAAAGCCCTTCAGGGTCCAACTGGGAGCCAACAAACGCAGCTGAGATTTTTATCCATCCCTTAACCAAAAGTGCAGAAATGTTGTAAAAGGCCATGTAAGCAGACCTCAAAATAGTTTATTTAGTATGATCCTTTTTTGCCCATCCCCCTGCAATCTAGTCATTTAAAAAACCCCTCCAAAACCCTAAGGATATATTCTAAGGCATACACAGTGATTAGTTTATATGTGACTTCTGTTTCCTTTTTTGCACTTTTTTGGATTTTTATAATTTCTAAATTTCTACAAAATTTTTACATTAATCAAGTAACAGAATAAACTTTTAGAATGCTTAGAGCAAACGGGACTGTGTGAAACAATAATCTGGGGCCTCTGAGATGTAGGAGCAGAGCAAAAGCAGCACGTGTCCCCAGAAGGTCTCCTCTCTCAGCTCTGCCCCACTGGGGGATCCTGATTGCCGTGTTCTCACCTTCTAGACCTCTCACACTCAGTCCTTATCCCTAGACACCAATGTCTCTGCCTAGAGCTCACAAAAAACCAGACTACCTCTGGACAGTTTCCAACCCTGTTTCTCACTCTTCAAGAGGACCCACAGGCTTGTCTCAGATGCCTACTACCTGCTTCCTGACTTTGGTCTGGCACCATCAGAAGGAATTCCTGACTCAGGTAGGGTGTGCTCCCATTGTCAGGAGTGGTAGCCCATCTTGTGGTCTACCAGAAAGTCTTGGCATATGCAGGGGAGAGAGAAGCCTTGGGAAAGGGTGTGTGTTGGGGGGAGGTGGTTAGCCATTAACTGTCAAATCAATGATGACCCTTAATTGTCCCTATGACCTACCCTTGTAGGCTCCAGCCGCCATGTTTTTTTCAGAAGGATCCAATTACCTTGGACCAGGGCTGATCACTTAACTCTGGCTAGTCTATCAAAGCTCCTTCCCTGGAAATTTGGCACATGGCTGAGAAAGAAGGCCAGCCTGTCCGGGGAACTGGGAACTCTTAGGCAGCTGTCTGTCTTCTGCCCACCTGCACTCAGAGTATCAGGGAGAGTTGGTCTGCTGAGGAGGAAGGAAATGAGAGGTCAAAAGCTGGAGAGTCTTGGGTGCCTGGGTGGCTCAGTGGGTTAGGCCTCTGCCTTCAGCTCAGGTCATGATCTCGAGGTTCTGGGATTGAGCCCCGCATTGGGGCTCTCTGCTCAGCGGGGAGCCTGCTTTCCCCTCTCCCTCTGCCTGCCTCTCTGCCTTCTTGTGATCTCTCTCTCTCTCTCTCTCAAATAAATAAATAACTTAAAAAAAAAAAAAAGATGGAGAGTCTTGAAAGCATTTGTCTTGCCATTCCAGGATTTCTTAAGCCTGGCTACATTCCAATGCTCAGAGTTCATAAAGAAAGCATCCCCACCATGCCAAAATAAAATTCCCTCCTTTTGCTCACATTGGCACAGGGGATTCCTGCTAACGTCTTGAATCTCTGTTCTCTTACCACTCGACTTAAGTTCTCAGGAAGGCCTGTAGCCCTATGGGAACAACAACTTCTGGCCTCTGCCCTGGATATCTTTGTTGACTATCCACGGAGACTCAGACCAACTCCAAAACCTACTGTGCACTAGACCTCAGATTGCCCCACACCACTCAGGGAGAGACAGACAGACAGACAAGTGCAGGTCCGGCTCACTCCCAGAAAGAAGGAGAGATGGCAAGGCACATTTAATGGGGTGAAATGTGGTGTTTATGTCCTTTGAAGAAATCATTCAACACCAACACAGAAGAGAGGTGGAACTTTGGGAGGAAGGAGAGCTCTGGTTCACCAAGAGGTTTATTCCACTGTCCCCTCCCTGAGCACAGTTAGCATCCCCTCGTGCAAAGGCCAGAGAGATCAGAGACCACGGCTGCTTGAAGAGCTCAGCGTGAGGAAGGCATATGCGTTATCTTCAGAATCTGGGAAAAGATTTGGGCAGACGCCTGTGACTGCCCTCTGAAGAGCCACATACCCAGAGGGAGCTTTCCTTTTAGAAGACAAAATGTGAAGATAACAGTAGAAGGCCGAGAACAGATATATCTTGTGCTTCCTCGGGGATTCCTAGGGAGGAGGTCCCCTGGGTCACAAGACAGTGAGATGGTGCTACATCAGAGACCTTGGCTCCCCTTGAGGGTTACTAGCATTGGGCATGTTCCTCCCCTTTTTGGTCCTCATCTGTAAAATGGGGAAATAATAATAATCTTTTATTCGTACAGTTGCAGTGAAGGGTAAATGAGATCGCACACATAAAGCATTGCGACTACAGGGCTCAGAGCGAGGGCTCAGGCCATCTCCGCCATTCTCATCATGGTGATGATTACCAGTTGTATACGGATTGTGGTTCCTAACCTGGGAGGCACAGCAATGATGACACTATTACGACTAACATCTATCGTGGGCTTATTATCCATGCCCTCCAGAGACTGGCAGCACTTTCAGAAGACTGATGGAAATTGTCCTTTTAGCCTCCATGGGGGAAAACTAACTAATAAAGATTTCACATCTCCCTGCTTTGGGCTCTCTGTATACCAACTGATTAGTGGTCTAGCCCATCACCCTGGGCCAGGCAGAAGGCGGGATTGGTACATTTGCGTGTCTGGTCAATAAAATAAGGGATTATTCCTTAATAGGTCTGGCAAGAACAAAAGTCTAGTAGATGGGAGGAAAATGAGTAAGGGATCCCCATTAGTTAAAAAGCCTGGGACCCGGAGCTTACATACAACACTTCCAGAAGCAGCCTCACTCAGACACCCCAGGAGTATAGCTGCTGGTGAATTTTCATTCCTGACACCAGCTGGTTAACCTGTTGCTTCCCTGTCTCATGAAAAACAGCACATGAAAAGCACAGGTATGTACAGCACCCAACAAAGGAAGCTGGTTCTCTTTCTAGAAAAAGAATGATCTCAGAAGCAGGAGACACCTGTCAGCCAGGAGTTACTTCCCCTCTCCTGAAACGGACTCCCTTGCTCTGCCAGGCAGGGGCTGCCCTGTGTCGGAGGACAGCTCCGTGGGTCCACAGCAGAAGGACCATGCATCTCTTCTTCCCCTCTGCAGCGCGGGCCTCCTCTACCTGCTGGTGGAATGGGTAAAAGGAATGTCTTTCACCCCTTCATGATGTGGGGCATTTTTCCAAGGCTTTCTTCCAGAGTCTTTTGGTTCTTCCTCTTCAGATGACAGAATTCTGCAGATGAAGAAGCTGGATACACGTTCCTCCAAGTCCTTAACGTTTCCCCATATTAACTGAATTCCTCCGAAGCAACGTTCAACAGGGCATCGTTAATGTGAGACCCCCGTGACACGTCCTCTGTACTCACTCGCCTACTCATTCACTCCTTCCTTCATTCAGCAACTATTTGCTCAGCACGCGCTGTGTGCTGAAATGGGGATGGAACAATCATTTCGAGCCCTTTGTATTCTGCAGCAGAGTCTGAATCAGTGAACTAACAGGAGCCAGCAGAAAGATTCCATTTTGTAAATATTTACCCAGGGCTTAATGTGTTCGTGGAGCTGGGCTGGACACGTGGGTCGCAAGCATTAATAAGACAAGGTTCGTGACCTTGACAAGGTCACAGCCTATAAGGAAAAATATTTCTGCCTGTAGCCAATCATAGTACCCTTTGATATGTGTAGCAAAAGTATATGAACTAGATGAGGCCTTTGTGCAGGCCTTGAAGGAATGATGGAATTCAACCAGAGAAGACATCCTAGGGGTATTGGCTCAGTTGGCTAAGCTTCCAATTCTTGGTTTTGGCTCAGGTCATGATCTCGGGGTCATAGGATCAAGCCCCACATCAGACTCCATGCTGAGCATAGAGACTGCTCGGGATTCTTTCTCTCCCTCTGTCCCTCTCCTGCTCTTACTCTCTCTCTCTAAAATAAATAAACTAATTAAAAAAAAAAAAGAAGAAGAAGAAGGCATCCCAGATGAGGGGACATTTGAATGGGGTTTTGAAGGTTGAATAGGTGTTCATCAGGCTCAAAAAGCGGGAAGGGCATCCTAAGTGGAGGGAATGCAGGAACAAAAGTAGAAAGATTTGAAGATAGGAAGGTCAGTTTGTGAAAGACCTTGAAAGCCAGGCTAAGGAACTTTGGGACCAGTTGCAGGGATGCAACTGGGGTGATGATGTGATCAGATTAGTATTATAGAAGACTCACTCGGGGAGGCTCTGGGAAGGAGTGAAAGAAAGAGACTCAAGGCAGGAAAGTGGTGAAAATGTTCCCATGAATATGTTCCTTCCTCAATGTGCAGTTGGAGACCAAGTCCTAAAGCCATTAATAAAAATGGGGCCAAACCAAGCAGAAAGAATACCTCTGCTAATCCCTGAATGAGGCAATGCTTTATAAGAGGGGAAAAAAAAAAAGATGTTTGGAAGCTCTAGACCAGAAGTGGCAAAATGGGTCAAAACTGGCCCTTGGGCTTATTTTATTTGGCCTGAACAAAAATTTTTTCAGTTTGAATTAGGAGCCAGAAATATGACTCTCTAGGATACATGATTTCAAACAGAGGGAACAGCAACTGCAAAGACCCTGAGGCTGGAATAAGCTTGGCATGTTTGAGAGTCAGCATGGAGGCCGGGCTGGCTGGGGTCCAATATGGGAGGGAACAGAACTAGTCAGAAGTGGGCAAGCACCAGATCACACAAGGTCTCAGAGACCACAACAAGGAGTTTATACTTTCTTCTAAACAGGATGGGGAAGAGTAGAGGGTGTAAGTGGTGGGAGAAATCTGACTTATATTTAAGAGTCTCATTGTGGCTGCCTAGAAGAGGAGGCAGAGGGACAGAGGTAGAAGCAGGGAGGCTCCTTAAGAGGCTGAGAGTCCAAGTGAGAGAAGACAGTGACTTCAATTGTGGCAGCTAGGGAAGAGGTGGTGAGGAGTGGGACCAGGGATCTATTTTAGAGGTGGGCCCTGCAGGCCTTGCTAGCAGACTGGCTATCAGCAGCCTAGGCCTGCGCAGATGGCAGGCTGGGGGGAGGGGAGTGTGTGGCAGCCACCCTGGACAATCCCCCCTCTGTCCCACTGCATCAGAGGGACTGGTGGCTGCGTGGGGTGGGGACTTGGGCAGAGGCCAAAAGGCCAAGGCCAGTGTCTCAGGGCTGCCATTGTCCAAAGCTAGGGCTGGGCCCAGAAGGAGGCTCAGAGGGAGTATGGCACCATGAAGAGCCAGGAAGGCAAGAGGGGGAGCAGCACGCTTGGGAGTAGGGGCCCCCACTCCCTCCCATGACGCTGTGCATACTCCTGCTTTGTCTTGCTCCCATTCTGTAATTACAGAAATTACAGAGGCTTGCTTCAAACTGCAATCACTCTACTTGCTTTTATTTCTTTTTGGAACTCTGCAGTTCAAGAAAAAAATTAATATTGGGTTTGGCTTCATTCCAAAGGGAAACATAATGCAGTTTATTCTCTGCTTTAGGGAAAAATGCTAGGCTCAATAAATTGGACAGGCTTCATTGAGCATCTGTTGTGTATCCAGACCCATGCCAGCTCCTATCAAGGGAGAAGAGCCAGCATTTACTAAGCACCTATTGTGTGCCAAGCATTTAACAGGTGCTATATCACCCAGTACTCATTCCACCTCTGTAAGCCAAAGGCTATTTCACCCATCTGACCGATAGGGAAACTGAGGCTTGCCAGCCTGTGGCTATGGTAAAGCAGTCTCAGCTGGCTTGGTGCTTCAAGCCCTTGCTATCCAAAGTGTGGTTCTCCAAGAGGTAGCATTGGCAACACAGAGGCCTGTTAGAAATGCAGAATCTTGAGCCCCACTCCAGCCCCATGGGATCAGAAGACGCATTTTAACAAAGTCCCAGTGCCCACGCAAGCTTTGCAAGGGTGCACACGGAAGCTCTGGAGGCTGTAGGTTAGGGACGACCCCGATTATTTCACAGAGCTTGCATCCACTCTCTGTATGGCCAGGGGCTGGATATTTAGTGTGTTTGAGTATCAGGACCCCCAAGCTCCACAGGATGGCTGTGAAACTCTGAATCAAGATAATGCATGGCAAGAGGCTGGTAGGAGCAGAGGGCCTCGTGCACAGGAAGTGCTCAGTAAAAAGCAGTTTCGATTGCTATTCAAAGAGATGAATGGCCGGGGAAGTGCTTTGTAATTGAAAACATTGCACAAATATGAGGACCAATTAATAGCGGATAATCATGTGCAGACGGTTAGAGGGAGGATGGATGTGGGCAGGTGGATGCAGGTGCTGTGGGCAGCCTTTGACACCACCTGCCCTGAAGGTTAGGGAGGGATCCCTAGAGAAGGTGCGCTGATGGAGAGGGGGCAGCTGGAGAGGGTCTATGAGGACTCAGGACTTAGGTCTCAGAGACCCGAGTCTGGGGGCAAAGAGTCAATCTTTACCAGCATGTGAGCTGCAGCAAACTGGCCGGCCACAGGTCTAGATGGTAAGTCCTTTTCCTTGAACCCTCAGCCAGACCCAGGACCTATGCAGCTTCCTTCCTGCTCCAGACTTGTTCTCTGCCACACTTGTACACCTGGTCTATACCAGCAGTCTACAGATTAAGAACAAGGCCAAGAGAGGACTGGTTGCTGGCCCAAGGTCACATAGGACACAAACAGTATGATCCTTGGAGATCCCCACCACCCCAATTCTCAGCTCATTACACATTCGTACTCAAGAGATGAAGGAAAGCAGCTCCACATGTTGGCACAAACTTCTCACCTGCCTCAACATACCTGAGAAGTAGTTTGCAGACCCAGGTGCATTTCTTAATAGCATCTATTGTATACCTATGCTTCACAATATCCCACCGTGACTTTCAAGTAAGTCACTTATCTCCTTAAAGTGTTCATCTCCTCATCAGGAAATGGAGTCAACAGTAACTACTTCATGAGGCAAGAGGACTGGATTTGAATTTTCTAGTGCTGTGCCCAGCCCAGCAAGTGCTAAATACACTGAATCTAAAATGATTACTGGCTCCATTTTGCAGATGACGGTACTGAGGCTCAGAGAGGTCAAATGACCCGTGCAAAGTCACATGGGATTTAACTCAGGCCCCCTGGCTCAGTCTGGTGGTATCTGCTCACCCAGCAGGTGCCTCCCAGACATGGGCCTGTATGAAATTCTCTGAAGCCTTTAGATGTAGCCTTACCACTTATTCGAGCCTTCCTGCTGGGTCCTGAGGGGAAGAGATGTGACCACACGTAGATGAGTTTCCCCAGCCTCATAAACCCATGCAGATAAGAAAACCCAAGCTCAAGCCCTTCCCCTCCACTTGCAGCCCTGAGAGCCTGGAATTATGGTTTTCTGGGGTGCTCCCAAAACCAGAATGTGGGAGATGGCTAGAGAATGCACCCGCCCATCCCCAACAAGCAGAGTGAGGGGAAAAAAAAAAGTCAGTTTTATAACTGCTAGAGGCTTAACAGACCCATCTAATGGTGAAATAAACTCCAGGAGTCAAGCTTCTCTTTCGTGGTGACACACAGAGAAAAATATCCCCAAATTTCATTAACAAAGAAGGAAAGAAAAAGAAGAGATCAGAGCACAGGAAGAAAGTGAGCCCGGCACTTAACTAACATGCCAGGGTCTGCTCTAAATGATTTATGTATGTTAACTATTCTCACTCCCTCTCCATTTACTGATGGTAAACTGAGGCACCGAGAGCTTAAAGTGGCTTGCCAAAGGTCTCACAGCTAGGAGTGAGGGGATCTCAGACAAACCCAGGCAGCTGGGCTTCTGGTGTCCATGCTCTTAAACACTCTATTCCACTATCTCCAGTGGGATGCCAGTGGAACCCCCAAACCCCATCTTTAAGGTGTGCAAGAGTGGCCCATTTCCAGCAACTCCCTCTAGGACAAATCCCCACAAGGACAAGGCCTGCTGTTCTTTTTATGAAACCAAAGGGAGGCTGCTGAGGTCTGGCTCCCGGAGAGGTTAACTTATTCCCATGGCCATATTGGGCAGAACTGCCAGTGTCCCAGGAGCCAACAAGAAGCCACATGGGATCCAGGCTGAGCAGCTCTCCCCAGGCCCCAGGGGCTAGAGGCTCTAATTAGCATCCCCCGGAGGGGCAGGGGCAACCAGGCTCAAGGGGTGGTGATCCCCTCTGGGAGTCCCCAGTTTTCCCCCAACTGCACATATGGGTCCTGTGTGCGGCCGGAAGGAGGCCGGCCTTCGGGCCATGTCTGTAGGGCAAAGAGGGAGCATGGCCAGCCGGAGACTCTGGAGCCTCCGGCCGCATGTGGGAATCCACTCCACCCATTACCAGCTGTGTGGTCTCCAGCCAGCCCCTTCTGCTCTTTGTGCCTTGGCTCTCCTCCGTGTGCAAGGACAGGTGCCAGACTGTGCCTTCTAGTGCCCCTTCTACTCTGTGTCCTCATTCTCATCTCACCCTGCAAGTCTAGCTTACCAGTCAGTGGTGTGCTAACATCTGTCCTGGTCCCTAACTGTCTGCAAAGCCCGACTGAGCACCTCCTCTCATCCAGGCAATTTTCAATCCAATCCAGCCCACATGGACCATGCACACGAGGGTAGCAGGACCCACATTAGGTGCAGGGGAAGAAAGATGCCAGTCGGAGTCTGGGCCTGCTGCCACGGAGCTCTCGGGATGGCTGGGAGCTCTCAGGACAGCTGGGACACAGGTAACCAGCATCCATGTGATAAATTCCTCATCAGCCCAGAGGAGGGATGGCCCTCTCCACAGGCACCTGGGAGAGAATGGCACTGTGTTCCCTGACAGAAGGGGACAGAGGTGGGGAGGTTCTCTTTATAACCATAGCCAGAGAGAGCAGGACTGGGATCCTTGCCTTTCCCCAAGCCTAGCTGCTGGTCCATTCCAGGCAGAGAGAAGAGGGTGAACATGCATAATGCATTTAGGACCACTGAGGAGCATGGCATGGATGGCTGGAAGCTGGGTTGATTGAAGGAGTGTGACTGGAGAGGTGGAAAGCAGCAGTAAAGGGCTTTGAATGCAGGAAAAGGGTGGGCACTGTATCCTGTAGTAAGAGCAGTGATCACACTGAATGTTAATTTAAGTGCCTAATATGGTTAGTGCATTTCATAGATGATCATATTTACCTCTCACCACTCCCCACTGCACAGATGTGGAAACTGAGGCTCAAAGCAGTAAAACACCTTGCCTGAGGTTCCAGATCCAGGAAGCTAGATTCCAGAGCCCATACTTCTAACTGCTCTTCCACACCTTGGGTATTGGGGGAGAACTAGGGGCCACTGGAGCCTTTAAAAGTGGGGAGATCTGATCTGGCGAGGACTTGGCAGGAGATTGGCACCTGGGGTGGGGAAGGACAGCACCAGAGCTGGGATCCCGGTGGAGGTGAAGGCGAAGGCCCAGTCACTATTCACAACTTGACTTCTATTCTGACTAATGGCTATTTGGTCTTACCTCCCCAGGTACATTGTATCCTCTCCACAGATGGGACTCGGAAATCCAAGACTCGCTCTGTTTCCCCCACACCCCTCAAACAGTGATAGATGCATACATGCTGTCCTGAGTTCCACCTTCCATCCCCATCTGTCCCTCTGTCCCTCTCTGTGACAGCAGACCTTGTTATTATAAGTCCTCAAGAAACGTGTCTGCCTCGGAGAAGGTGGCACTGGTCTCCAAAGCAGCGGTGTGCTGTGTTTACCAGCAGGCCCTCAGGAAAGCAAACGGAAGGCTGATTCTGGGGTGTAATTGCTCCCACTGCAGCAGGTTCAGGGGGCCAGCATGAGGTCACAGGACTGGGAGGAGATGAGCACACTCTGGGAGTGGACTCTTGTGTGCTTCCTGTAGGGAAGCTCACCTCACCTCCTCCGCTGTCACTGGAGTGGACACCGCTGCTCCCGCAGGTGCGTGGAGCCCCAGTCCGGCCCTCTGTGGGTGCTGAGGAGAGGGAAGGGACGTAGCGAGGAGGGCAGGCAGGAGGAGAAGAAAGGAAAGCAAAGAAAACCGGAGGGAGGGGAGTAGCAGAGAGGTGAGAACAGGGGCACAGGAGGAAGACAGAAGGAAAAAGAAAAAAATGACAGTGGAGGGAGGGGGAGACAGGGTGCTGTCCTTTTCCTGTGGGCTGTGCTAGGCTCTACTCTATGATCTCATGGTAGCCTCTGGAGCACCAATGAAGGAGGGGGCCTGCATTTGAGCAGGAAGAAACATGGTGGCAGAGCCCACAGTCTCAAGTGGTTGAGGAGCTGTGATCCGGGACGCATGCTACAGGGTCTGCCCTGCTGTCTTCCTCCCTTTGGTGTAACTGGACTTGCTGGGGGCCAGCCCATCCCTCTGTGCCTTCCTAACAGCTTGGAAGGCTGGAGGCCCCTATTGCGAGGTACCCTGTGCGGGGCCCTGGCCATCCTGTCCTGTTCCAGGCTACGCCTTTCCCCCTCCCTTCCTTGGCCGGCTGCGTGCAATTTTGCAGCTCTGCGCTCCAGGGGCTGCCTCAGCAAAGGCCCCGGCTCACCCAGTCAGAAAGGATTCACCGCGATCAGGAAATGAGAGTGACATGCTGACCACCTGGCATTCTTGTACACCACTTTTCATCTTTGCCTTTTAAGACACACTTGTAAGAAAACCAGGGGGTTAAATCACCACTCTCTCCTTTTGGGAGATGTGCTTGAAGGACGCTGAAGGGCGTTCTGAAGGGCGTTAGGATAAATGGCCTTTAGAAACTCAGATTGGGGGGAAAAAGGAAAACACAGTACTGCAGAGACGGGCTGAATGAAATGATGATCTGTAATAAGTCACATGCAGACACGCCGCCTACACGGAGAGCCCACTCGGCGTCACGGAATAGCACTTCCGCCGCGGGGGCGCGGGCCATTTCTTCAGTTCCCTATCAAGCGTCCACACCTGGGGCTCCATTTCCAACTCTGTGGGCTTTATGGGCTCCATTCTATGGATGAACACACTGAAACCCCAGAAATAAACTGTGTGCATCAAGATCACACAAACTCACAGTAAGAACCCGCAGGGATCTCAAACTGATGGCCTGCGGGGGCCGAGTGGGTCCCCTATATGTGTCCGGTTGAGTGGTATCAGAATTTTAAAACTTGCATTTGCAGGTTTTGGTGGGGGGAGGCGCGGGGGGAATAGGCATGTGTTTTCCAATTTACTGCAAGTCCTGCCACGAGTGATATCTTGTCCCTGATCTCTTGATTCATTTCTTTGACCTGTCTGGCTCTCTGCTCTCTAGTTTGCAATCTAGTCACTCCAGAAAGCTCTTCCTTTAAGTGGTAGAAGGACAAAGTTACTCTTTCTCCTCTAGGAGATGGGCAAAACTATTGGGGATGGTAGGGATAAAAAAAAAAATCTGTATTGTAATTGTAATTTTATATCTGAGAAACAACAAATCCTATTGTTCTCAATAAAAGCTCAGCTGGATTTTAAAACAACGTTGAGAGACACTGCTTCAGAATATTTTGCAAGAATGAGGAGGGTGTGTATTTTCAGAGTTGATTGTGGGTCAGATTCCAGGGTCTCGAATATTTCCCACAAGAGAAAGCTGATTTTATTTTTAAGAGACTCAAATGAATGCTCACTTTAGCCAATGCATCTGTTCTTGATTCATTTCACTTAGCTTTCTAAAGGAATCTTTAGAGTATGAATCTCCCCTCTTTGTAAAGTGAAAAACCACATGCAGCAAAAAAAAACCCTACCCATTTGGGAAAATGGGATTTTTTACTGAGCACATTTTAAGTCCATGGTCTATGAACAAATTCATGAACACCTTCCGCTGGGCATGTCAAAGGGTATTTGGAGGTTGATCTGGCTGTGAGGACAGGGACAAGCAGAACAGGGGAGTGGTTAAGGGCATTGGCCCCGAGGGAAAGAAAACCCTCAGATGCTGTGTGCCTATAGGTTAGTTCCCCATCCTGAGACAGAGGTGATGATACCTACGTTTTAGCTGCTATGAGGATTAACTGAGATAATAAGTGAAGTGATTAACACAGAACCTGGTACAGAGAAAAATGCTTGCTACCTGGCAGGTATTATAAATCACTTGATTAGGGCTAATATTATTTGTTTTGTTTTCGATAGTTATGGGAGAAAGTCCTGGGCAGAATGCCGCAGTTATCTTAACCTATAGGCAACCAATAGAAGGGAACGGTGCCAGCCGTCAGGAAACGCTGATCTAATCAAAATCTCAGAGCAAATACTTTTTTAAACATAATTCCCAAAGTGGATGTGTGTACCTTTCCTGCAATTAGCACATCTGTTCAAATCTCAGTTAAATGTCAGCCATCTTCATGTGTCCATTGGATGAGTCCCCCTGACCCCTCTCCCGCCGCCTGAGTCAGAGGTGTGGGAATCAGAGGTCTTCAGGCTCCTTGCTTCACACCCTGTCATCCAGCCCCAGGATCAGCAGCAAACAAATTGACCCTCTCTCTCTGGGAATCCAGAAACAGGTTGCTATCTCTGGAGGTGGATTTGCTCAGACAGGTTTGCAGAAACAAACAAAATGGTTGCTTGCCTCCAAGCCTTCAGGATCCCAGCTCTCACCATTGCTTTTAAAGCAGCCTAATGCTCGAGTCCGGCACCCTCTTTCTGCTTCCCAAAAGGAGTGGGCTTGTCTGCCAGCTCCATCACATCTTTGCCAGCATGCAAATGATACATTTTGGGGTTTCTCAGGGTGTTAACCCCATGCTTTCCAATCCCCGATGAGGGGAGTAAATATTTTGCACCAGCTGCACAGGAGGGAGAAATGGAAGATTGTGGGTGCGAGTATTTATTTTCCAAAAGGGTTCACAGCATGGGGTCATTTAGAGAGCTGGCAGAGAGAAAAGGCAATTTTCCCCAGCATGGTATGCACATGGGCTTTTAGGGAGAGCACGTTGCAGTGAGGTACATCAATCATGCTTTCCCAATGCAAAATATTGATGTATATTTTTGGTGATGGGGACTGTTCATTTGTTTCACTGATATTCACTAGCCTGAAATGGAGAGCTCTGCTATTCATCATTCTCATCCCCATCTTAGCCAGTTCCACCCCTCCAACACCACAATTTCCAAGCTGCTACCCAGCTGGGAGTGGTTCCTTCTCCTAGCTTCTCCTCTTTGGTTAATAATCTTAGCTACTGTTGACTGACTGCACTGTGCTTAGGAGCCAGGTTTGACACGCTCTCTACCTTACCTTATTTGATCTTAGAACAATCCTATGAGGGAAGTCTGTCATTGTCCCCGCCATGCAGATGAGGACGTGGAGGTTCAGACAGCTAAAGTGACTTGTCCAGGGTCATGCCGCTAGGAAGTGGCAGGGCGGGATTGGACTTTGGCTCCAAAGTTGATATGGGGAGCTAGCTGTCTTGCCATACTATTTCCCCCACTCCTCCTGGGCTGGAACTGTCATCCCTGGCTCATCAGAATCCCCATGAGCACTCTCTTCAGCAGTCTTTAGAGGGGTTGAGGTGCCCTGAGTGCAGAGCTCAGAGCTGGCTCCCTGCTCCCTTCAGATTCCCACCAACTGCTTGTACTCTCCAGGTGCTGCTCCAGACCCGCCCCCGGGGCCTAGTCTTCCGACACCAGTCTGAAGTTTAGATCCCAGCTCCACCTCTTGCCTGGCTGTGTGACCTGGGTGAAGAAGAGTCAGGCCACCTCTCTTTGCCTTACTTCATACCTCCACAAAGGGCTGGTAATTATCTCTTTCTGCCAAGGATGTGGGAAGGATGGAACTAGGCGAGACGAGTGTCCCCCGCAGCTCTCCCCATCCACCCAGCTTGAGTCTCCTTGGGGAAGCTCAAACCCCAGACCCAGTCCCTTCTGCACTCTTGCTCACTTCCTCCAGCAGGTCCCGAATCAGCATTCAACACACATCACTCTGCCTGTACAACGCCATTATCTCCCGAGGACACAGGCTCCGTTGTCACGGCAACCAGAGTCCTTCCACCAACTCTATTTAATAATTTCTCAACAGTGAAGCTGGGCTGGCTTGGGGCAGGGGAAAGAGCACTGGGTTAGGGGTTAGAAGCTTTGGGTCCTAGCGCCTGTGGCCCTAGGACTCCTCCCCTCTGGGCCTCAGTTTACTCATCTATAACACAGGGGGGTCTGAAAGGAGTGGATTTTGTGACTTTCTCTGGCCTAGAAAAACCTAAGAAACAGTTCTCCAGGTCCAGGAAGCAGAAGGCAGGGAATTGGAGCCACTAGAGAGTGGGTGGAGGTTTAAGTAATATCCTGTATCCATGAGAAGAACCAGAAGCTACTTTAGTGACCAAACACTCTCCTTCTACTGAACTGCCCACCAGAATGTCACTTTTCCGATGTTTATGCAATCTCTGAGTTCAGAGCTGGGGTTGGTTAAGAGACACAGTTTTGCCTGCAGCCATCACAGCCCCTATTCTCCCCATTTTGCAGATGTGTAAACAGAGGCTCAGAGGGCAAAAGGTTGTCCATGGTCACCCAGCAGGTGGAAAGTCCAGCTGTCCAGGAAGGCCAGGTTGGTTTGTCAGGGAAAAAGAGCCGGTCCACCTGCCTGTAGTGCCTCCCCGTCAGCCCATGGCTGAATGCACTCTGGTCCCCAGCTTGTGGCCTCTTGCTCACACTGAGAAAGACTTGTAGATCATAAAAAGCAAGAGGTAAGTACCTACGATGTGTCCCACTATGCTGGGCACCAGAGATGGCAGAAGACACTGCATTCCTGCTGGTAGGGTATGTACAGTTTTGGCTGTGAGCAGCTCATCAAAGGCCGGAAACAATGTCTGATTTGTCTCCACAACCAATGGTCAGACGTGGCATACAGAAGGTGCTCAAAATTTTACCGGGCCCAGCTGTTTGTCCGCTGCTGCCCCTGAAGGTAACCTGTCTAGGCCCCCAGAGGCCTCTATGAAAATGTTCCAGAGTGGCCACCAACATCCCTAGCCACAAAGAGCCACTGTGGACCCCATGCCAGGGATGGGACCAGTGTGGATAGGCTTTGTGGCTCTTGTCTTGGCCTCGCAGTTGGGGAGGGGGTGGTTCTGCCTCAGCCTGGGTCCACAGCACCGCTTTTCAGCATGGCCACGGCCAGCCCAGTGGCGCTATTAAACTCATCCCGGGTTGGCATTTTCATTTAATACCCGTGGCATAATTAACAGTGCTGCATCTGCTCTGTCATTAGTGGCATTCACTGCCATTTGGAGAAAGGGCTCTTATCTTCCCCAGTCATTAGTCTCAGGAGGCTATTATGGGGGAAATGGAAGAGGAAACGGGGCGTGCAGCCACCCTTCCCCTGCCTGGAGAGCCGGCGCCCGGCTTGGGGAGCAGCCCATTGTCCAGTCCAGTCCAAATCCCTTGGCTTTATGGACTGAGAAAGCAAAGTCCAGAGAGGGGGAAGGACCCTGCCCTTTATTCCCTGCAAGTTCGAGGCCTTCCCGGAGTGCAAGCACAGGCCTCAGGGTCCCGCAGACCTAGATCTGAGATGCAATTCTGCAGCACATCAGTGGGGCACCCCTGGGCAACCATGTGAGCTCCGGGCCTCAGTTTCCTTATGGAGGATCCTAGAACAGTGCTTGTCAAGTCCTCAGCTCAGTGCCTGGATCATGGGATCACAGCCAGAGCTCAAAGGCCAGAAAGGGCTTGTAGCTATCTGATCATTTGCTACCAACCTGTTAAAAATGTATGCAGTTAAATTCCATCTTCACATAATACTCTCGGTATGACAACTTCTTCCCTGTTCCCAAGCTCACTTTTTTTTTTTTTTTTTTAAATCCTAGGTGATCTCAAGTTCTGAGAACATCTGACACAAGAGCAAAGGGGCAAAGGGACTCGAGCAGCAGGGGAACTGGACCCAGGATCAAGGGCATGGGAGCCTTTGGCTTTGGTCACTTTTATTTTGCATAGCTGACATTCTGCCTCAGTGAGTCAAAGCCCCTGTCTCCTCCACTGTGACCTCTAACTCAGGTAGTGGGAAGCATGAAAAGGCATATGGGGGCTGGCATCAGCAAGGCTTGGGTTCAAACTCTGCTGTGCAAGCCAGGGTAAGTGACTCCATCTCCCTCAGCCTCCAGATCTTCCTCTGGCCAAGGAGACCATAGCACCTAGACCCCCTACCCCTAGCATCCTTCTCATCTGCCTCAGGAGGCCCAGGACTGGTGCCCAGGGGGTGTGCCAAACTCAGTGGCTGGGCACAAGCTGGCTGGGTAGGGGGGGAAGAGTCAAACTCTCAGGCATCCCCACCCCGCAACACCCCAGTAGGAAGCTCCCAGAACTTGTGATTTTTCATCATCTCCAGCAAGGGCACAGGAGAACTGGGGGTAATGGCCAGAAGAACTGACTGACCCTCCCCCCGCTTTCCTACCTTCTTGGCTGGGAAGGACTCAGAACTAATCAGCCTGCTCCTCCAGCAGGTCCCAAACAACCCAAGGCTCACCTAGGATTACTGCCCCACATGCTTCCTGGTTGCCAGGGCCCTGAGATCCTTCTAGACAACCTCACAGGGCCCCTGGTATATTTGTTTTCATCTAAAACCACCTAGATGTTCAAGCACTGTCTGAGAGTAATCATCCCTTCCTTTCCTCCCAAATCTGGCTACCGCTGGGGGACCCCTGGCCAAATGAGCACACGTCACACTCCACAAACTCTGGGCATAACTGAGGAGATGTTAGCCTCTGGCCGGAGTGCAAACGACAGGGAAGACGAAAACGATGCCAGGGCCGTCTCTCCCACACTGCATGGCTGTGCCTTCCCACACGATCCTGCCATCAGTCCCTGTGTGGCCGGGGTGCTGCCTGCCACCGATCGGGCTCGTCAGGCTCCTTCTCAAGGGGCAACCTGCTGAATTTGAACTTGGGTTTCATCAAAGTGAGTCCCATCAGCTGGGAATCCAGAGGTCAGGAATAAGTGTGTTCAGGGCTTGTTGAGCCTGTTTCCCCACCCAAAAGATGGAGATAATAATGACAATAATAATAATAACAACAATAATAACAATTTCACTTGGAACCCCTGGGGCTATTGCAAATTTCAACTATAAAATTCTACCTAAGTGTTAAGTGTGCATGAACTCATGTGTGTACACAGAGACCTCATTTGAATCAAGGTCACTCTGACCTGGGCTTTACGAGAAAACTAGCTTTAAAAAAATGTCTCTTTTTGTTTGACTGAGGATTCTTCTCCAGGATATCAAGGACCCTATTTTCTTCCCTTGGAATACTTATAGGATCAAAAGACAGACCAGCTTCAGGAACATTTTTCCGCAAACTGCAAAGTACTTTTCTGATGATCCGGAGTTTTCTCAGCACTAAGCTCCGGCAAACTGCAATTCTGATACCAAATGTTGTTGCTCCCCTCCCGTGGCTGCTGCCCTCTCCCTGGACAGAACCTCCTTACCAAACAATAAGGTACCAAAACAGCCTGCTGTCAACATTTTTCGGGGTGTCTTTGACCTTGAATGTCCCTCTGGTCAGGGCTCCGTTGTGTCAGGAGCTGGCATGCAACATTGATCCTGCAGACTCCGTGCACTGACAGGTGGATAGAGCTGCAGGTCACCATCTGAGATAGCCACCAACTCCTGCATCCTCCAGCCGGGTGTGTATGCCAGGATTCCATCCAGCCCTGGAAGCTGGGGGCCTCTCTTGGAGCCAAGAGGGCCCCCGGCACCCTAATGTGGCCCGTTCCACCTAGCTGCATACCCCCTGCTTTCAAAGAGCCATGGCCAATCACTCAGCAAGACCTGGCCTCCTTGTAATTTCCAATTTGTGACAAATGTAAAAATAGAAGGCCATTTGATGCAGGCGGCTCGCATCAAATTGGATGCCGCTTTTCGTGTCATGTCAGATCACGGTAAACGGAGCTGATTGACTTTGTCGGCCGCTCTCAGTGGCTTCCAGAGCAGTGAGAGGGTAGGAGACAAATTGGGGGCCTCCTAAGAGTTAGGGAAAGGTGGCTGGGTGCACAATATTGAAACCAGCTTTCAATGAACTTGGAAGTCTAGCTCACAAATATTCTGTAAGATGCAGGGCACTTGAGTGCAGATCCCAGTTTGAGGGACCTCGGGCACAAACTCATCTCTCCCTGCCTCCGCTTCCCCTAAGGAACACCACCGGCCTCCCAGAGCTGTGGCAAAGCTCAATTGTTGGAAAAGGGGGGGGAGTACTTTCCAACCATGCAGCTCCATAAATGGGGCGTGTGGTCCTTGCCAAGTGAGCAGCACTGGGGGTGGGGAGGGGAGCTCTTCCGGGGCTGGGATGTCAACACAGGGCTGCTGAGCTGGGGCTCCAGGGGCCACTTACTAGCCTAGCAATCCTGCAGCAAGCGCCCTCACCTCTCTTCCTCTAGGTTTCCTTACCTGCACAGGGACAATCCTATGTACCCCACGGAGTTTTGTGAAAATTAAATGCAATGATGTAAGTAAAGCACACAGCACATTCCCTGGCAGATCATCAACATGCCATAACTGTTAGCTATTATTATTATTGATGATATTATCGCTGGAATAATATTTAGTGGGGTGTGTTTTTTTTTCTTTTTGCTGTTTGTAACTGAATCCAAGTCTGCGCTGAAATATCACAGCTTGTGTTCACACCTACCATCTACGCCAGGCAGCCCTTACCCTACTATTAGCTGGGTTCCTTACTGACTCTCACGCCGACCTTCCCCCTGAGCTCTGAGGTCTGCAGGTGAGCTCCAAGTGAAGATGTTATATGTTCACAAAGCTCCTGGAGGCACGTTTCCTGGGAAGCCCTATTTCGGGGTCCATATCTGGCCTCCCAGCCATTTCCCGCTCTTAGATATCACACACTCTTTCCCTCCATCTCCCAGCCACCTTCAGGAAAAGGGGCAAAAAGGCGACACAAAGAAACGCACCCGGTCCCTTTGAGGAGAGAGTGCAGAGGAATGCTACGGAGAAGCCAATCTCCTCACCAAGAGGGGCCCCCGCTGCTCTTTGCAATTGGAGTCAATTCAAGGTTGTTTTCACCCCGGCAGGGGCTGGGCTCTGTCCACTATTCCCTGGGCACAGAGAAGCTCAGGCAGAGAAGCTCGGGGCGACTGCGCAACCCAACCGGGAAATTGAAGGGGCAGTCTGACACGGGCAAAATCAGGCCTGCTGACACTCACATCTCCATTTCTTTCTGGGGAATAAGGCGATTAAGGGGCTCTAACTGGGTTTTGTCCTGTAGCTACAGCAGCTGCTGGGGTGGTGTGGCTTCAGTGATCAAAGGCAAGGAAGCTGGGCACACCTGAGGCCAGGTGACAGAGAGGGGCTCCCAAGGACAAAGGGGGCAGACTTGGGGTTGGACTTCAGATGCAGGGGGCTACAGGTGGTGGACAAAGCTTAATGGCTGGCACCTGCCCTGTGATGCATATACGTGCTAAGAGAGGAAGGAGAAAGCCATCTCCGAATTCCAAGTGTCTTGAAACAGCTCTGTCTCAGCTGCTGAGCTCACAGCCAAGCCTAGGAAGAGTGTCTTTATGTGATGGCAAGAAGCCATCTGACACTGGTGCTTTATTCAAGCTCTTAGCATATGCCAGGAGGTAGAGAAATAGCCACTGGTCAGACACCAGACCCCAAGGCCTAACTGTCAACCGTTCAGTCCCCACCACCCTTCTATGTCATTCTGTGGAGGTGAAAACCGAGGCCTAGAGACCCAACAGTGGGGCTGAGTGTTGGCCAGGAAATCAGAAGAGCGGGGTTAAAATCCCTGCCCTGCCTCTTCCTAGCTGGGTGACCTTGGGCAAATCACTTCCCCTCTCTATAATGCAGTTTCCTCCCCTCTGAAGTGGGGATTAGAAGAGTACCTGCTGCTTAAGGTTATGACAGGAATTACGAACTGGCCACACTGGAAGCTTTCAGGACTCCAGCCTTTCCTTCCAGTGGGGATGAAAACTTATCCAAGGTCACCACCAGGCCAGAAAATGGCAGCACCCCAGCTCAAAGCCAACCCAGCCAGGGCCGGTTTTGGTCTCAGTGTCTACTTTTCAGAGCCTCCCTGGCTCAGTGACATTGAAAGATATTGCAGGTCAGTCCATGCCGGCACCTTCCATCCATGCAGGCTTTATTGTAAGACACTTTGTAAGTGCCTGCTCTGGGCTGGGCCACACATAAACAAATGGCATTTGGAGTTCCTGATGGCCAGGCATGAGAAATCCCTCAGAGACAGAGCCACTGTGCTTCTTTCGGCTTTGATGGAGTTGCTCTTTCATCTTTACCTCTGAGTTGTCTTCCTTCTGGGCCTCTTGATGCCCCTCTCAGCTCCATCCCAAGCTTCTGGGGACCCACCTCCCACACCTCCAGCCCCAGAATGAAGGGATGCACACAAGAGAGATGGTCCCTGCTTCCTCTCCCACAGTAACTGCCTCTCTCCCGTGTGGTTCTCAGGAATCGCCCCACTCTCCAGAGGCTCTGCCAGACAAGCCCGGCTGTGTGCCCCGGCCTGGGACTCACTGTTTGTCCTCCAAGCCCTGGCCACCGAGCCAGCGCTTGGCTGGAGAGAGAGAGAGCGTTTTCTTTGTTTGCTGCTTGCCTGACAATTTATTTCCGAGACTCAAGAGAGGCTCAGCCATTTTGCCCTGGATGCTCTGGGGAAAGGTCCCTCCCACTCCTCCTGGGACTTGTACCTCTAAGGGCTAATAAGTCTCCTCTTCCTCCTCTGCCTGGCAGAGGGCCTGAGACTGCTCGGACGCTGACCAGAGCAGAGGCTGGGTCAACCCTTCCCAGAGAGAGTGCTCCAAACAGAGAGAGAGAGAAAGACAGAGAAAGAGGGAGACAGAGGGTACAAGTTGCCTGTAGTTCCCACTGATCTCCTTTGTTCTGGAATTTGAGAGTTGGGGCAGTCTTTTCAGACTCCCTTATGAATACATTTTTCCCAAAGTTCCCAAAGTAAGAGAAAAATCTAAGCAATACCCAGCACCCAACACCCCCCTCACCAAACACCCACTTTGTGTGTCACAGAAAAATGAAGGTCGACCCCAAAGGCCACTCACATAACCTTACAGCCTCTGATTTGGGGGTGTCACCAAAGCTCAGGAGCCATTTTACTCAGTGTTTCCCCCTGCACCCCAGCTCTTCATGGGCTGGAGTTTCTAGGAGACGCAGGGAGTGCTCCAGCCCCATATCAGGAAGAAACAGGGCTCTATCATTTGGCTTTTTAAAATCCAATTTTCTCCTTGGGGTCCATGTCTATTTTGGGAAGAGATTAGCTAAGAGCCTCAGTGGGGGACTGCCCGGTCTAAGTTCCTTGTCTGAAGACTAAGTCAAGCTGGAACAGGGCATCTGTGGGTCCCCCCCATAGGGATGGTGGGCACAAAGGGACCAGACATGGAGACCTAAGGGTCATTGCCCTGAGGTAAGTAACCCTGGCAGGCAGTTAGTTTCCCTTTCCCCATCCCCAGTGAGAAAATGCGGGACACAAGAAGGTGAAAACAGTTTCTGCGGCGACAAGGGGACACTGTCCTCAAACCCTCGGAGGGATTCCCCTCACCCCACATTCCTCAAGGAAAGGAGTGGAGAGCGCGGCGCGAGCTAGTGTGCGCTCAGCCCAGGCTGAGGTAAATGCTTTTTAGCCAACGTCTCCTGAGAGCTTGAGCTGCCCCAGGATGGGAAGCGGGTGACCCACCCCCAAGTCGCTCGCCCCAGAGCCCTTAGAGAATAAATGAGGCGCACGGGCTCTACCTCGGCGCATCTGACCCCGAGACGGACCAGTGGCCACGTCCCCCGCAAACGCTCTTCGAATTATTCACTCCCGGGGTCCCGCCATCCCCTGAGAAATAAATGGACGAAGCGCTTCGACGGCTCCAACTAGGAGAATCCAGCGCCAGCTAAGAGGTGCAAGGGGGCTCCAGGCCAGGGAAGGGGCAGGAGGACTCTCGCGACCCTCGCGCGAGTCCCCATGCCCCCCGCGCACCCCGGGGGAACGGCCCGGGCTCACGTCGGCGGTGGGAGCGGCGTCCCGGGCTCCTTCGTGCGGCCCTGAGACTAGCCGAGGCGAGGCGCGGGGGTTGGAATCCGGGTGCCCGCCCCCACCCCGCCCGGCCGAATCTGCCCCGGCCGTCCGGGGCCCCGCGCCCCGCGCCCCGCGCCCCGCGCCCCGCGCCCCGACGCCGGCCGCCCCTTCCTACCTGCGGCCCAGGCTGCGCTGCCCGCAGCGGGCGCTGCGCGGGCAGCTCGGCCGCACCGGTGCGCTCCGGGCGCGGGGCCTCTCCGGGCTCTGGCCGCGCTGCGCTGTCGGCTCCTCGGCTCCTCGGCTCCGCGCCGCGCGACTCGCCCGCAACCTCGCCGCTCGCTCGGTCTTCCGAGGGCGGGCGGAGGGACACCGGGAAGGGGCCGGGCGGGGGAGCCAGGGACGGAGGGCGGGAGCGCGCGCGGGCGGGGGGCGGGGCACTGCTCCGGGAGCCCGCCCAGCCCGGGGAGGGGCGTCGTCGGCCGCCCGCCCCCCGCCCGCGCTCCCCCCCCGCCCCCCCCCCCCCCCCCCCCCCCCCCCCGCCCCCGGCCCGCGCCGCACTCTCCCCACCCCGCAGCCTCCTCGCCGGCAGCTTCCCTCCTTCCTTCTCATTGCGGTCGCCGCTGCTCTCTCTGCGTTCCCCTCCTCTGCCCCCTTCTCTCTCCATCCCGCCTTCCAGTTCTCCCCTCTTCCCCTCCTCCTCTTTTCTTTCCTTCTTTCCCTCCCCTCTCCCTCCTCTCTCTCCCTCTCTGCCAGCCCACCCCCATCCGTTTCGCCTGCTCCCCTCTCCCCCTCCTCCTCCCATTCCCCTATTCCTTCTTCTGTCTATTGGTCTCTTCCCTGCCTTGGCCTAGGGTCCTCAGCCCGCCTGTCTTGGTCTCTGTTTCCCATTCCTTTTCAACACGGATTTACCTCTTGGCATTTTTCTTTCCAGCCTTGCAGACCACTTCTGTTGGTCTATCCTTTTTGTTTCTCTTTCTGGCACCTTTTTCTCTCTGTAGGTCACAAGGCGCCCTCAGTGGAGGTGGGGGTGACAGTGGGCTTCTGGCCCCCTCTCCTCTCCTGGCGGGTCAGCCTCCTGCTGCCTGTTAGGAGGGGAACACAACTTCTGACCTGAAGCTACTAACTGGCTCTTGGTGCCAGGCTGGGGGTGTGCCTGTGGCAGGAAGGGGCAGTTTGCTACCAAGGCTTGGTCTTAGAAATGCAAGTCGTTATGTGCATGGATGGACAGATGGATAAACAGACTACTAAGAGCCTGGAACAACACCCAAGGGATGACCTCAGAACCCCCACGACATCTTCCTACTTCCAGTTTCTGAGGTTTGAGGGATTGTCCCAGAAAAGCCTCTCTCCTAGCGGGTCCCAACCCAGTGCCTGAGGACTCCTTCTCTCCCCTTTGCCAAGTCCTGACATCGCCCCCATCCACCTCCATTTTCACAAAGGCTCCTGGGAATGGGGCCACGACTGCCCTTCCCTCTCCGTTCCCCAAGGACTCATAGAAAGGATTCCTTCTCTCCAGCCCTGACCTACTCTTTGCCTCCTCTCTTTTCCCCTAGGGCTGGCATTTCCTGATTGACTTGCTATCCTCTATGCCACCTTGCCCTTCGCTTGGGTCATCCATCCTGAGATCCCATGACACACAGTGCTCCCCAAGGCCACCCTGGCTTCTCCTGGCTCTTTCCCCACACTTACCCACAAGCATGGAATCCTGATAACTTTCTTGATGTCTTCCATCCATCCCTCCCCCCTTCACAGGTCACCAGCTTCTATATGCTTATAACCTCCACTGGTACTTCAAATAAATATATATTGCGCTTCTACCTCCCAGGCACTGTCCTATGCTCCAGGAACACAGTGGTAGACAAGAGAAACCTCAGGATGGTCTTGGTCCAGCATGGGAGATGGGCTTCGGTCCAAAAGCCAGATAAGCCCAGAGTGACTAGCTCAGCCAGGAGCATACATTTCAGGGGGGAACTCAGACCAGCTTGGGGTGGTTCAGGAAGGTTTCCTAAAGAAATGCTATATGAACTGAGGGCCAAAGGATGATTAGGAGATGTGTGGATGGAGATGTGGGGCACAGCTTTGAGGGAGGATAAGAAGCTAGCTCAAATGGAAGCTGTTTTTGCTTGCCTGACATTCATTTCAACTTCTTTAGGTGATAGCACCTCAGTTTTGATTTGGAGAACTTGCCCTCCTCCACTCACATTCCTGTGGCTGGGTGGGGTTCCCTCCTTCCAGGGTTGGACATGTGGCCCAAGCAGGGCCAGAGTACATCACCCTGACCTCTGTGGGGAAGGGGGGACGGAACACATGACAGACTGGCTCAGTGAGAACTCTCCCTGGGACTTTTGCTAAAACTGTTGTCAAACAGAAGCTTGATCTCTACCACAGTTCTTAAGCCTGGAGCTACTAGCAGCCATTTTTGTCACATCTGGAGCAGACTTTACCTGAAAATGAAACCAACATAGAGTACGGAAGAGCTGGGAGATGGAGAGTGGACTGAGTTCTGATGAATAACGTTTGAGTCTCTGAATCTAGACATGCCTGAAGGCTGTATAGTTATTTTAAAAAACCCATTAAGTTCCTTTTCGTCAATTATGCAAGTTTGAGTTCAGTTTCCGGTGCTTAAAATCAAAATTGTCCTGATGAATCCAGGGCTGGATTGAGAAACATGAAGCATCACCTATATAAAGAAATAATCATAAGCACTTCCATCATCCCACTTCCATCCTGCCTTTAGGTCTCCTGGACCACCTTGTTTGCAATTGTCTCTCTCTCTCGCTATCTCTCTCTCTCTCTCTCTTTTTTTTTTTTTTCTCTAGATTCCTGATCAGAAGTTCATTCTCTGCTATTTTCATTTCAGTACATGTGTTTTGCCTACATACCAAAGCAAATCCTGGCCAGGTCAGTTTCATCGGCTGCCATCTGATGCTTGAATTATCTTCACAATATTCCCTGCTCCCGGTCCCCTCTCCCCCCATGACTGTCTAGCATCTGTCTACACATCTCCAATGATGAGAGCTCTTTATTCTATCAGGCAGATGGTTTCAAATAACAAACTCTTATCTCAGTGGAGTTCTGAAAACTGTCTCCTGTGCTGTGGGGTTTGGGTAAGAGCCGTTGTACTAGAAAGCTGACATCGGTGTATGGAGGACCTTCATGTCCTTCTTAAAATCCCCAGTTAAAATCTTCCAGAGAACTCACAGGTGTCCCCCATGGACTAGAGTGGTGGGTTCCATTAAGTAGCGTTTCCAGAATGTGGCCTGGCAACGAGGGGTGGTAGCTAGGATAATTGTCAGAGGAGTGGAATAATTTGGAAGGGAAAAGCTCTTTTATGTTCATCTCCTTGTAACATTCTTGTGATTTCTGTCCATGGGTAAGTCTCAGGTTGGTGCTAATTTTTCATTAACACCTCTCCAAAGTACTGACCAATCCCATTTAAGAGAGAGATAAGCCCTAGGATGCCAGCCTTGGTAGACAACAATATCTAGTTAGAATTGAATGCTTGGCTCATTTGTCCTTGCGTTTCTTTTAATGGAGACCTATTTCTGGCAAGCAATACTGATCTTCTAGTTATAGCATGATGTACAGTTTCCTTTTGGGATACATTTATTTAATCTAAAAACAAAAAATATTTAGGTAAATAAAAATAGACATGATGCACAGATTTCACAAAACTTATAAGTGGTTTGCAAATGACTAAAGTTTGAGTAGCCTAATTTAGAGAAACATTACACCCACATGTTCATTCACTTAACAAATATTTATTAAGCACCTCCTAGTACCAGGCACAGGAGAGGACCAGACAAAGAGACAATACAGTTGATAGGAAATTCCACTAGAGAGGGCATGGCCTGAGCACGGAAAGCTTAACCACCACATTAAAGAATTGGACTTGACCTTGGGGGCACTGGGGAGCCATTGACTGTGCTGAAGCAGAAATGAAAGGTAAGGTCTAAGAGAGCTGAGACTGGCCAGATGTGCAACGTGGATTGAAGGGTGGAAGACCAGAAGCCAGGAGATGAGCAGGGAGCTGCTCTAAGCATTGTAGATGGGACATGGGGTGGGCTAGCACCTAGCAGAGCTCCCACAGGAGCACCCAATAAATGGTTGAAATTATTACTGGTACTATTATTGTTATAGTCTTCCTCCTTCCCTGACTTGAGGTAATTCATCAAGTCATATTTACAGGGCTTCCGATTGGAGTCAACCCTTAGATAATACCTAGTCGAGTCCTTTTGCTTTAGAAATGGGTAAATTGAGGCCCAGAGAGAGGCAGTGACTTGAGTGAGAGCCTCTTGCAGTGTGATGGAAGAGTCGGAAGTCGATGACTTCCTGCTACATTTTGAAGCACCGGCAGCATGCTAATCACTGGCATGTAGGGAAACAGAGGCCCAGAGAGTCACTAGCCCAAAATTACACAGCAGGAGAGGAGCAGAGTTGGGAATCCCAGCTCCACCTAGGCCATTTCAAATCCGCTGAGCCATTCAGCTCATTAATCTTGCCCCATTGGAGTTTTCTGCCATCTCTGGTGGCCTCCCATTGGGCCACAGGTGATGCTGTGGGAAGAGACCTGATCTGGGGATCAGGATGCTGAGATCTGTCACCCACCCTCTGGGTCACCTTGGGCAAACCCTTTTCCCTCTCTGAGCCCCAGTGTACTCACCTGTAAATTAAAAAGACAGCATGCCTTTCTGCCATCCCGAGTCACCAGGCTGCTGAGGGAGGGTCTTAGGGGGAAGGCCATGCCCAAGTCTCCTTGCTCCCCACTGCCTTGCCCAGGACTCCTACCCTGAACCCCCATCTGCTGCATGTGAACTGTCTCCGTGGACAATAGAATTCCCTCTTCGAATTTCTCCAAAATTATAGTAAAACCGAGAAGCATCCCTTCCACCTGAGAAAATCTCCCCTGTGGGGAAACAGAGTTTCGTGTTTTTTTTTCTGAAGGGATGCTGTTATCTTAACCACACCCCCCTCCATGCCAGAAATTCCCCCATTAGCTAAAGAGCCGCAGCTTTAATGTGTGTAATCACTTGAAAAACCACAATAAACCTCACGGGAGATAATAGGACATAAGATCGTTTTGTTACCCGGCCCGTGAGTCACGCTGGGGCAGATATCTGGCTGTGGCTTCGCTGCCAAATGTTTAAATATTTGTGTGTGTCATACCATGCTGGGATCAATACTTTCATGCTTCTACAGAAGGCCACTTCCAAAGAGGCAGCCCCCCCAAAAGATGGTTGGAGGTGGAGCCCGTCCCTGAGGACACAGCCCAATATACATTTCTCCACAGCATGCAGCGCTTTGGATAACATGCAGGCTTTGCAGCTGGACAGATCTTAGCCAAGTGATCTCACCTTCCCGGGCCTCAGTTTCCTCATCCATAAAATGAGAATCATAATAGCATCCACCTTGACAGCGTTACTAGGAGAAAGCAAGCTAGTGAGCTGGTGCATGGTGTCTGCTCAATATACTTTGATTATTCAGGCGCCATTCACAAGGAATCTCCTTTTTCTCCCTCCGCAGTCGACAAGATCCTAATTGAGGGTTGAAGACAATCTTAAATGCTACCACCTCGGGGAAGCTTGCTGGAATTTTGCCCAACTGGATGTGATTACTTCTTTCTGAAATCCCCTTGTAGATCTTGTTCCTGCCTCCTTGCAGATACTTACCACTCTCCTTTTGGTGGATCCAGGGACTGTTGTCCCTTGGAGCCCTGCACACAGTAGCAGCTCAATATCCACTGATGCTTCTATCCTCTCTTGGTGCGGAGAGCCTAGAATTTGGATTCCTTCCACATTCATTGCCTGCATCCAGCCATGAGGCTACTTTTAGTGCTCCCTCAAAAGGTTACAACCTCTGGACCTTTGCATATGCAGTTCCCTCTGCCAGGGACACTGTTCTCTTATCCTTCTCTCCTAATGGACACTTCTTCAGTCTGCAGGTTTCGGATTGGATGCCAGTGGGACACCTCTTGCCCTCCAGGCGTGGGCCAGTTTCCTGGTGTATTCAGTCTGCATACAGTCATCCCCTGTACAGTGGTTTTGCTTTTGTTTCCCTCTGGTTCAGTTACCCAGGGTCGGTCAACTACACCTGGGAAGCAGATGATCCTCCTTTTGAAGAATTGTCCAATGGCCAAGTGGTAGCCTAACTTTGTGTCACAATGCCTGTCATTCACTTGACTTCATCTCATCATACCTATGTAAGGAATTTGGGGCGAGCTTTATCTATAGAGCTTTCATACGTGAAGCAGATGCCGGTGTGATTCTCTAGAGCTAATTAAGAAAGGGGTAAAAAGCACATCACCCCTTCCCAGCTGGCTGACCTCAGGCAAGTTGTTCAAACCTTCTGCCGTATCTCTGCTCCTTGGGCTGGCGGTCTGAGTTCAGTAAGGTGATGGCCACCAAGTGCCTTGTGCCCAGCCACAGTAGCAGTTTGTACAATGGCAGCCCCTCACAGAGAGCTTTTGGTGGCTTTAAAACTGAGGGCCTCTTGGGGCGGCTTTTGAGATCAGTGTCGGTGAAGACATGGGCACTTCTAAGAAAATGGAGGGAGAGGAGTTCCCCACCTGCCATGCTCTTGGGTGCCTCCTTGATCATACCCTAACCCACAACTGGGTGACAAAATCCACCAGCAACCAGATCATACCAACCTCACTTCTTCACCCATAGCAGTCAACTCACTCTACCTGCTGGCTCAGCCAGTAGCTGGTACATGGTTTTCAAACTGAGGTGTAATATACATGTGTTAAAGTGTCAATAATATTAGATGGCTTTGCATGGTGACAGATGGTAACTACACTTGTGGTGAGCATTTTGTAATGTACACAATCACTATATTGTACACCTGAAAATAGTATAATATTACAGGGATCTATACTGCAATTAAAAAATTTTTTTAAATAAAGTACACAGAAAGTACTTACCTTGTGTGGACAGCTCAGTGCAATTTTACACATGCATACTTCCATGTGCAAGATATAGAGCATTTCGAACTCTCCAGAGATTCCCACTCCATACATCACCCCAAGAGGTAACGACTCTTCGGACTTCTGGTGTCAGAAATAAGTTGTGATCTTGAACTTCATATAAATAGACTCACACTCTATACGTGCAGCTTCTTTCACTCAGTATCACAACTGTGAGATTCACCTACACAGTTGGGTGTAGGAATTAGTTTATTCTTTTTCAGGGCTATATGGTATTCCATTATATGGCTGTGCTATAATTTCTTTATTTTTTTTTCCCTGTTATGAACACTTATGTTGTTTTCTGCTTGGGGCAATTATAGATGGTGCCGCCAGGAATATTTTCATATATGTCCTTTGGTGCACATATGAATGCATTTCTGGTTGGTGGTTTTCTTTCATACTTACAGATTCGCTGATAAAGTGTCACATATTTTTAAGCCAAGAGTCACTTGCAGACTTGCCTTCCCCATCCCCGGAATGGGATTGTTGTTCATGGGTGTGTGTTTAACTTTGGTGGGTATGTCAGCAGCCTGTTTAAGAGCTCTGCATCCTTGGTGGTAAGAACCCAGACCCGCCTCTTTTGACAGGGAAGAAGGAGCCTTTGAAATGGACTCCTATCTAAGTCCCCACCCAGCCATAGGGAGGCTGAAGATGATGTGTGCAGGGCTCTGGTTTCACACTCCACCAGTGCCAAAGGGAGGGTCTACACCAGAGTCTTTGATTGAGAAGGTTCAAGGGCTATTTAATTCCCTCATCTGACAGCTATGCTGCTCGACCCATCAAAATGATTACCCATTTGATGTGATTCTTGTCCCTGCTGCATTCTATATCACTGTTTTTATTTATATTTGTTAAAAAAACAAAAATTTTCGATTCCAGCCTTAAGCTGCTTAAGATGGCAGGTGGATTTATCTTCTTGGCTTCCTTCAGCTCGGCTCCTGGCTGTCACATCAAAAAGAAAGTCTCAGATTAGTGCTACCATTCCTTTAACACCTCTCCAATGCTTGCTAATCTCCCTTTTTAACAAAGAATTGGCTTCAGCCTCCCTTCTGTAACATAGAATTTAATAACATTGCTCTTTGCTTATTATTGTTATTGTAATTGTTTTAAATTGGTTTCTATTTTGGCAAGGGATTATTGGCTTTCCATTTGCAGTGGCGAAATGTTTCCTTTTAAATAAATTTACTGTCATTTAAAGGAGAGTTGCTTTAAAGAGAAATCTGAGTACTGCCCAGATATGGCAAAATTCCTAAATTGGAGTGTGAATGTTGAAAACAGAAATAAAGGTGACATGTGAATGGCTGAAACTGAAGAAACCCGGGGACTGAGGGTGGAGTCAGAGAATCACCTGAATTCCAGTTGTTGCTCTGAATGGGTGACCTTGGGCAAGTCATAGGAGGTGAGGGAGAAGTCATGGGAGGTAAAGGGAGATTCTGCCACAGTCTAGTGCTTTGGAAGGTTTTATGTGCCTATGAATTTCCTGACTCCTCAGCAGGAGTGTTCTAGGGCTGGGATAGGAGAGTGGTTTGAGGTCCCACTGGTCCCTAGATCTTGGAGGTACCTCTGTGGGGCAGTAACATGTGAGTGGTGGTTGGGGGTGGAGGTAGGCAGACTCAAGGATCCACATCTCTGATTCAGCCAGAACAGTTCCACTTTTATAATATGGGCTTCTACTTGTGATTTTATTTGATACAATTATGTGCAGATAGAGATAAAAGTTAGAAGTCATTGGCTTTAGTATCTTAAAGGACTGTCTGGCTCATTCAGTTTAGTTCTTGAGCGAGTTTCCTTTCCAGATTCCTTTGGTTGCAGTAGATGAAATCTGAACTCAAACCACCTGAAAACCAAATGGAATTTATTGGCTTGCATAATCAAAATGTCAAGGATATATCCTGGTCACATAACTGGATCTATTCCATCTCTCTCTCTGTCTCTTGGTTCCTCTGCCTACATCTGTCTTTCTGTCTCTCCCTCTCTCCTTTCCCTTTCCTAGTCCTGCTTTCTTCAGGTTTGGCTTCTTTCTTGGGCAGCCTCTCCACCATGTGTTAACAATATGGCTACCAACAACTCCAGACAAACATCTTTATTTTCTCATCAGGAAAAGCCATCTCATTCCCAGCATTCCTAGAAAATTCCCAGGGTTGACATTCATTCGACTAACTTGGGTGTATTTCTGAAACCAGCCACTATGGTCAGAGGTATTTCATGTTCTCTTTGGCTAAACCTGATTCATATGCCCTCCAGCTTCATGGAGTCTTGGTGGAACCAGCCCACCTGAACCACAGACCAGGCACTATACTCAACACTTTGTGTGTATGAGCTCATCTAATCCACACAAGACTATGTGGAAGGACCTCTCCTTATTGCCCAACATATGAAGAAAATACTTAAAGAACAGATGCTCCGTCACCAGACAGTATTCGAATCCCTACACTCCTAAACAAGGTCTTGTCAAGGATGCTATCTATCCAATGTTCTCTTTGGACTGAGTTTGGAGAACTAATTCTCCATCCCCACCCCTAAAACTGAGAGGTTGTAAGCAGACCAGGGAAAAAGTGGGAAAAACCTCTAAATGTCCAAATACCACCTTAAGGAGTTTGAACCTGAAATTGCCAGAAAAGGGGGAGTGGGCATGGGTGAAGGGAGTGGGAAGGTACAAACTTCCAGTTATCAAGTAGCTAACTAATGGGGGTGAAATGTAGAGCATGGCGACTATAGTTAATAATACTGTAATGAACATCTGAAAGTTGCTAAGAAAGTACATCTTAAACATTCTTATCACAAGAAAAACGTTTGTAACTATGTGTAGTGACAAACAGTAACTAGATCTACTGTGGTGATCATTTCACAATAAATACATATATCAAATCATTATGTTGTACCTGAAATTAATATAATGCTATATGTCAATTGTACCTCAATTGAAAACAAAACAAAGCAAAACAAAACAAAACTGAAAGAGCTTGAACTTAACCTAGAGAGACTTGAAGGATGTGATCAGATCTGAGTCTTGGGAAGTTCCTGCTAGGAGATCTGCTGCGGGTGACTGATGCTTTTGTTACCATGTATCCGGATCTTGGCTTCCAAGGGGCTCTTTGTTTGGGTCCCCCCAGAGGCAGCCCCCAGACAAGGTCTTGAGTGCAAGTGATCTATTTGGGAAACTCCGGGAATACAGTAAGGAAGTAGGATGTGGGATTGGGAAGGGAAGGCAGCCAGCATGGAGTGCATGACCCAGCCCACTGGCTGGTGGGCAACTGGTACTCAGTTCCAGGGGGAAGCCCTAGGAAAGAGTGTAGCACATGCACCTCAGAATCACCCCCACCTGCAAGGAGAGGGAGCTGGGGTATCCACACACCCACTCCTGACAACCATTGTTTGAGGACTGCTCTAATGGTGTTAATTTCCTGACACTTCTGGACCAATGGGCATGTGGGAGAGTAGCTTTTGTGGGTGTTGTGTGGAAGTCCCCAGGCAGAGATGCAGGTGAAGGAGTAGGAGGTTGTTCAGAGTCCCTGAGAAAGGTCAAGCCCAGGGTTATGGTAATACACTGTATCTTCTCTACTGGGGAAGGGGTGGGCTAATGCCTGATTGGGGTGAGCCAGGAAGCACCACTCTGAATCTATTCGTTTCACTCATCTTCTGAAATTTCTGCTGTCCAAGAGTAATGGGCAGCTGGGGTGTAGAGATGTGAATTCTGATCTTGGAGAGAGAAGTCCTCAGTTCATTCTAGGACTTTGAGGGTGGATGTTGTCACTGGGCCATAGTTATTCCTCTCTGCAGACACAGCCACGACGACCCAGAAGAGGTGGAAGGAGTGCATGGACTCAAAGCCTGGCACAGAGCCGATGCCCCATCAGGGCTTGTGGCACCCACACATCTCTATCTTAGGAGATCCAGAAGCCGCAAATGCATGCTCTACTTTCATTATCTGCCATCAGAATGGCAGATAATCACAATATCAGTATTTATGAGAAAAATGGATTCAGCATTTTTATTCCAAACGGAAGCTATTGACATTCCTAGAATAGTCCTGGGAGAGGGAAAACCCATTGCTAAACACGCCTTCAGAAACAATTTGCAATCAGTGGGCCAGGCGTGGGGCCAGCCATGTGGTTCTCTCAGATAAGAGGAATAAAGGCCTTTGCAGGGGGCCAGGCTCAGGGCAGGTGGGGGCGCCAGGAGAGGAGTTGACATCTTAACGGGAGAGAACACTGCGGAGCCCTGGGATTTCAGCTTGTTTGCCTCAGGCTGGTGGGGCTGGAGAGATCTTGGCAGGTGTGGAGGAAGTGGACTGCAAGGGGTTTCTGCAACCTGAGTCCTCACTCCTGTGGCCTCCCCTCCCTCCCTTTCTCCCTGACCCTCTCTCTGCCCTTGTAACTCCCTGGTCTCTCTTCCTCTCGCTCTTTCTTTCTGTTCCTTATTTTGTTCTCCTTCATTTTTCCTCTTAAAAAATATTATTAATGACCTAATACTTCTGGTACACACTCCTTGTAAACTATTACAATACGTAAGACCTTTGGATCAACCACTTAATCTTCATTTCTTCTTCCTCCCTTCCCAGATACAACATGAAGTGTGTGCTGTGTGTCCTCTAGACTTTTCCCTTTCCAGTTGCATACATCTATATATACCTAGAAAACATGTAACAATGGTTTTTTTTATGAGTGTGCTTATATTCTAAATATAGCACTGTACTCTAGTTATCATTCTGCCACTTGCTTTTTTTAAAAAAAGACTTTACTGTAGAGTAGTTTTAGGTTCACAGCAAAACTGGGAAGAAGGTATAGCGATTCCTACGTTCTCCCTACCCTCACACATGCACAGGCTCCCTTATTGCCAATATCTCCCATCAGAGGGTACATCTCCTACAGCTGATGAACCTGACACATCATAGTCACCCAGAGACCACAGTTTACATTAGGGCTATCCGTGGTGTACATTCTATGGTTTTGGACAAATGTATAATGACAGTATCCATCGTTATAGGACCATACTAGGTATTTTCAATGCCCTAAAAATCCTTTGTTCTGTCTTTTCATCCCTCCCCCATTCCTCAAGCCCTTGTCAACCAATGATCTTTTTTTTTTTTTTTTGACAGACAGAGATTACAAGTAGGCAGAGAGGCAGGCAGAGAGAGAGGAGGAAGCAGGCTCTCCACGGAGCAGAGAGCCCGATGCGGGGCCTGATCCCAGGACCCTGGGATCATGACCTGAGCCGAAGGCAGAGGCTTTAACCCACTGAGCCACCCAGGCGCCCAACCAATGATCTTTTTTTAAAGCTTTTTTTTTTTTTAAAGATTTTATTTATTTTCTTGAGAAAGAGAGGGCACAGAGGTAGAGGGAGAAGCAGACTCCATGCTGAGCAGGGACCTAGATGTGGTGCTCAATCCCAGGATCCTGAGATCATGACCTGAGTCAAAGGCAGATGCTTAACCAACTGAGCCACCTGGGCATCTCCACCACTGACCTTTTAATTTTCCCCATACGTTTGCCTTTTCTAGAATGTCATGTAGTCAGAATTGTATAGTATGTGTCCTTTTCAGATTGGTTTCTTTCACTTAGTAATATGTGTTTCAGATTCTTCCATGTCTTTCCTTGCCTTATTAGCTCATTTCTTTTTAGTGTGGAATAATATTTCATTGTCTGGACTTTCCATAGTTTATTTGTCCTTTCACCTACCAAAGGCATCTTAGACCATGCCTTTGGTGTTATATCTAAAAACCATTCCCAAAGGATATAGATTTCCTTGTCTGTTATCTTCTAGGAACTTTATGGTTTTCACTTTCCATTTAAATCTATGATCCATTTTGTGTTAATTGTTGTGAGCTACACATGTGATTTCTGTTGGTCACACAAAGGCACAGGTACAGCCAACATGACTGTGGTTTGTCACCTTCATTCATAATGGAAGGGAATTAATAAACATAAAGATGTGAGGCTTTACCCATGCAAGACCACAGACCCCCTGAGTTCTTTGAACCATGGTCTATAGGCCAGGAGGAAGGGGCTACTGTGGAAGCTGGAGGGAGTCCCTTCCATGGGGTCCTCATGAGGCTCTGGGTCCATGTAGCTCTGCCCAGGCTTGGGGGCAAGTGATGGAGAAGAGAGAAGGCACTTTCTTGTTCCATTTGTGCCTTGCCTGAAGCACCCATCCAGCAGCTTGAGAGACACATGGGGACAGCATCCTGGGTCCAGAGATCAGCAAAGATAGCTGGGGACAGCCTTGCAGGCAATAGCCAGTGTGACTGCTAGAGAGGAAGAGCACAGCGGATGCCTCAGGTGACTGTCACTGATGGGCTGGCTGGTGAACACTGGGGAGACATCATAAAGCCCATGTGAGGGGGGTGTAGAGCCAATGAAACAGGAACTAGGACTGTTTCCAGGGCCCCATCTGAACCCATAAGCTGGGGAGGCTTGGGGCAACTCAAGCTATATATAGAATATTTGACTCACATTTTTCAAGACGTAGCCATTGTCATCCACAATTTATAGATGAGGAGGCTGAGGGCCCAGAAAGATAGGTCGCACAAGGTCACTGTTCACTGGAAATCTTGGACTCTTAGTCCAGCATAGATGATTAGAAGAGAAAAGGTTGAGAAGGAGAAGTAAGGTGAGATCTTGTGGGCTTGAGCATCAGACTAAGGTATGAAGTTTTTAATCCTGATGGCAACTGGGAGCCAAGGAATGTTCTTGAGCAGGGGAGTGACTTGGCCGATATGGGAAGATATGGGTGGTGTGTGGTGGGGGTTGGATGGAGAGAGAGTGGATAGGGATTAAGAGGTCCTCTAAGGAAGAATGGTGACATCTTGAGGAGAAACCCTGAATATAAGTCCCACATCAAGAAACCCTAGCTGTCAGTGGGAGGACCACATGGACATTTTGTGATGTCCACTCTGACTATATGTCTGCTTCACATACTGCGGTGCATGTCTTTCATCACACTGCACCATGGGGGCAAGTAGGTCTGAAATCCATTTTGTGCTTTGCAGGCCAAGCTAAAGTGTACAACTATGTCCACACAGAGGACAGAGCTGTTCTATTTCACACGAAGTCACACTATAGGTAAGTACAGCCCATCTACTATCCCAAATTCCTTCTGGGGAACCACATTTCTACCTCTGCCAGCTCATATAAACCTGGTGGGACTGGACTCATCTCCAGCTCTAGAGATGAGCACATGACTCAAGCCGGGCCAACTGGAGTAACTACCTCAACCTCACCTGGGTGATTGGTACAGGAAGGAGCACATCACCAAATCTCATCCAATCAGAGTGAACCTAAGGGATTTTGCTTTAACAGCCATGTTGCTTCCATAAGAAGAGTGTCTATCTAAAATCATAGCCAAAGTAGAGGCAACTGTAGGCAAGGGATGGTGAGAGTGAAACTTAGTCTTAATGAATCCTAAAGATATCATCTGGGCCCCTGGATCCAGCCATGCCTGAGGTCTACTCAGATGTTTCTCTTGTTTGAGAGGGTAATCCTTCCTCCCCTAGACAATGTTTAACTTAAGCCAGTATGCACTGGGATTTTGTTGCCTGTAACCTAAATTGTCCCGACTGACACCTGGATCGGGGGTAAGTAATCTATGTTTCATGGGCCAAGTTTTGGCCTACCACCTCTTCGTTACAAATTAAGGTTTATTGGAACATAGCTATGCCCATTTGTTTCCACATTGTCTATGACTACTTGCACTACAATTGACTTTGCACAACACACTGGAGTTCAGTAATTGTGACACAGACCCTATAGCCCACAAACCCCAAAATATTTACTATATGGACTTTTATAAAATGTTTGTCAATTTCTGACCGAGATCAATCCCTTTCACCTCTTACTGAGCTACAAAGTGGGTCCCAGAGTAGAGCTAGCCTAAAATTGGGGCAGAGCCAGAGCTAGCACCCAGGTTTTCTGACTCCCGCCAGAGCCTTTTGCACTGTCTCTCTTGGTCTCTCAGACGTTGAAATAACCATGGGTCCTTCTGGGGATATTTGATTCATTTGACAGTTGAATCTTTCTTCTAGTCCCAGACAAATATGTTTTTGCAGCCTCCCTCGGATGCTCCTGGGAGTCACAGGGAGCCGGGGAAATTGAAATCCATAAATAACCAAGCCTCACATCCCAGCCAGTCCAGCCTGCCTCCCCAGAGACCTGTTAACTGGAGCTGGAGCTGATGTGGAGGACAACTGTCCTGTTTGGGACCTATCCAAATCCTGCAGAAACTCTCCTGACTCTGGGACCCAGGACTGGAGGAAGGCCCAGTTGTAAAATGTTTTTACCATCCATTGAATAAGACAAGGCAGGGGTTTAGAGACTCCTCCATCTAAAGGGCCAAGAGATGATTTGGGTCATGAGGGTAGGGACTGGGAGAGCTCAGAGGTATAAGGGGTGGCAATCCAGAGAAGGTTTTCTGGAGGTTGTCTAGAGCATTCAAGGGCAAAATTTTAAAATGTTCAGAAAATGCTTTGTTACCACTCTGAATCCTCTCTCCTGACCCCTTCCTCGCCCTAGCTCTCTATGCTCTAGTTACCTGGGCATAATCCAAATGTGCCAAACCTACTCCTACCCCAGGGCCTTTTCACTTGCTCTTTCTTCACCCATGAGTGCCCTATGTATGCAAAGGATTAGAGATGAAGGAGTATCAGTGAGGAACTCAAAGTAAGAGGGGAAGGAAGATTGGAGTGATAAGCCTAGACAAGTGGGCCTGATACAGTATGTTGGGGGGACTGGACTTCATTCTGAGGGTAGTGGTACCCTAAGCAGTAGTTTAGCTAGGACATGACAAAAATCAGCCATGGGCTTAGAAGGTTCACTTCAAGGATGTGTTAGAATCAGAAGGCAGGGTCAAGGGGTGTAACCTGTCCAAGGGCATGGGTCTTTGGTTGCCAGAGAAGAAGATGGGGTGTCTTGGACTCTCTCCTTCACCTCCTTTCCCCAGAATCCACACTGAGGGCTACTCCAGCCATAGACTCAGGCCTGACCCCTCTAGGCTGTGAACTGGGACAGCTTCTTGGAGGAGGTGACATGGAGCACCCCTAGACTCACCTAGAAGAGCTGAACAGGGAGAAGTTAGCACAAGACCCAGTTTCGTTACAAGTGGGCTATGAAAGCTTGGACAGATCTTTGTGTCTGTTTCCTTATCTGTCAAATAGGGAGGAGAGTATCACCTGTCTCTTGGGTTTTGTGAAGGTTAAATGAGACAATACATATAAAGCACTTAGCACAGAGCCTGACATCAGATCAGCACCCAGAGGAGGCAACTCTCTCAGCAATGTTCCCTCTGGTTTGTTTTGGCCAGGGCTCCCTAGAGGGGTGGGGGGATGAGCTGGGTGATGGGAAGGGCTGCTGAAGGTTTGGGGGATCCAAGCATTTTGGAGACCCCTAATTCCCTTCTACCCTTGGGGACTGCTCTGGGCTGCTATCCTATTGGGATCCCATCCCCCAAGGAAGCTCCAAGAGAATTAGTCCTGGGCTGGGAGGGGGACCCATTCTCTGGAGTTGGTAGCTAAAGGCAGAATGCCTGTCTTCTGGTCCTACCAGCATCCCTTTGCAGCCACATTGTACAGGCCAGGTAGAAACAGCCACCTAGTGGAAGGTGACAGATGGCCACAAATGAGGGGTGAATGAACCTGCTAAATCATCAGCTGGGAAATTGAGCATCTCACCTCCCATCTGCGAGAGCCTCTTCCCTGTGGAAGGGAGCATATGTTTACGTGTGAGTGTGGGGGGCATTCGGCATACGTACAAACAGACTCAGATGGTGCTGTGGCTAGGGCGAGTGTGTACACACATGTGGGTACACATGCATGTTTACACATGCACAAATGCCCGCACGCTTGCATATCCATATACACACATGCACACACGTGGACACCCATGCACACACCCCCACATGTTTACACTCCCCTAACCCACATTCCTCCCATCACACACACACTCACATTTATACATTCATCCACAGGCTCTTATACACACCTCTTAAGCACTTTTTTACATCTAGAAATGCCAACCTACCCCTGTCTACACTCTGAACACAAAGCATCCCAACAGGTAAGTTTGCACACCTGCATTTTCTCACACAAACCAATACCCATCAAGAGGAAAACACTCATTGGAATTGGCTCTGCACAACACACTGGAATCACAGTGTGTTAGACGATCTCCTGGTTCACAGATTTCCTAGCCCTCGCTGGGGAAGGGCTCCGCTTCCCATGCTATGGAAGTCAGGTCTGGTCATGTGACCAGCTGTGGCCCATGAAAGGAAAGTGGGAGAGCCGTGTGTGACTCCTGGAGAGGATCTTTCAGAGCCCATCCGTGGTTCCTTGTGTTCTCTGTTCCCTCTGCCATGGCAACCAGCTGTGTTCCAGGTGAAAGCTACCCATTTACTCTTGGTTCAGGGCACAGTTGATGCGAAGCAGTGGATTAACCTGTGAATTAACTGGGAGATGCTGGGGAATAAATCTCTGCTGCTGTGAGCTACAGAGATCTGGGGGCCATTTATTACAGCAGCATAGCACAGCCTTCACTGACTGAAACAACAGTTACACACATATACTCACATATATGTACACTCCTGCTGGGCTCATACACTTCACACACACAGGTGCCCACCCACTACCCCGGGCTCACACATCTCCCAGGGCACTCCAGGCTAGTCTGGCATGCAGGGACAGGACAGGGACAGGATGAAAAGCGAACAGATATGGGCTTCCGTGATCAGATTGTGGTTGAATTATTAAGAAGGGCTTTTATGTAACCAAAGGAGCAGAACCCAGCCATGAGTGAATGGTGAGGTTTCTGAAGGCCAAGGAGCACTAGCCAGGGAGATGGGAGTTGGGAAACTGAACTTTGAGCCTCATGTGGCTATCTGATCTTCTCTGGTCTGCTCCTGGGGGCAGGAATTGCTTGGTATCCAGGAAGGGGGGCTCAGCGAATCCCAATAACAGTGAGCAGCCCAGCAGTGGCCTCCTCCTGAGGTAAGTAGGACGGTCACTTCGTAAGTGTCTACTCATGGATTCCTCACAGCAGTGCTCTGTGATCTTAGGTTCCATCGGATTAAAGTCCCCTTGGTAAACATGTGTGGGTGGCAGCTAGGCTGTAATGTTCCCATGCTAGTGATGCCATGATGAACCCCATCTTAGACGCAGCTGACTGGAGCCAACAGAAGAAGGCAAGTGTGATCCTGGGATGGAGCGACGTGGGCATCCTAAGGACTGAGTGGCCATATCCTGAGAGAATTTAGGAAGACTCCCTTTGGCAGGGGCATTTGAGCTGGGCCTCCAGATGCTGGTGAGAACATGGACTTCAACAAGAAGTCCCAACTCCTTTGTTTCCTGGCTGTGGAACTTTGAGAAAAGGACTTACCCTGACAGTGTCTCAGTGTCCTTATCTGTACAATGGGTATAATTATTACTATGGTTATCATTAGGTTGCTGTTATGAAGATAAAATGAGAAGGTGCCCAGGGAAGCCCCAGGCAGAGCCAGTCTATGTCTCTCTACTTAAAGGCCCACTTCTGATGCTCCTTCCTCCAGGAAGCCTTTCTTGATCTCTTCCTCTTCTAAACTCACAGGGCAGTTTGTACACCTGTCCGCATTCTGGCATGACCAAGCTCACTCATTCATGGATTTGTTCTACATTTTATTAAGCATCTTCACTATCCCAGGCCTTGGGCTGGGGGCTAAGATATGGAGTTGAATAAGATGAGATGGTGGCCTCCCAGCAATGTCCCCTCCATCTGCCTGCAGTTGGGTTGAGAGCTCGGCCAGGCTCTTTTTTTTTGCAACTGCCGGGTGTGGTGCTGGCATATACATGTGCCTCAGGGACTATGAGACAAAGGGACAGAGTGGAAGGGCTCAGGCCTGGAGTCAAGTCCAAGTTCTGCTACTTTTGTGCTAAGTGGCCTTGAGGAAGTCCCTGCCTCTTGTTGAGCCTTAGTTTCTCCATCTGCAAAATGGCAGGGGTTGGGCCTGATTATCTGTAAGTACCACTGGGCTCTGTCTCTCAAGAGTTGCCAAGCATGAGTCTGTTCTCTGTTCTCACACTGGGGGGCTGCTGACAGCCCAGAGCCCACACCCATACTCACCTCCTCTAGGCCCTGAGTGTGTGCCCTGCCAGGGGGAGTGAGGCAGAGGTTAATCCCAGACCTTTATTCAGATGGCTTGAATTAGCATCTGTGGTCCTATCAGAATCTGGGTATTAATGAACCATTGAGTCAGAGCCAGTTGTCCCGTGGGCTGTGCTGCTGATGAATTAATCACTTCTGACAGTTTTCAATGCCAACTCTGTGTTCACCTCAGACACGCCTAGGGTGGCCACCGGCTGAGTCACCCACAGCCAAGTCTATCCTAGCTGCCCACCGCACACCCTGCTTCCAGCAGCATGTCAGCAGCTCAGCCTGGGGTTCTTGGCCTTCTTAATCTGGACCCAGCCTCTCTCTCCTTTCCATTCATCACTTCTCCCTGCACCCTAATCCACTCCCATAACACGATAAATCATCCAGCCTCCCCAGCTAGAATGGTGGCCTCTTCCCCTGCTCTTGTTCCTCAGTTGAATGAAATAACATTTTCCTAGCTCTAGGGTAACCATGTGCAGAAAATCCTACACTCTCAGAAGCTCATTTTCTCTCCAGGAAGACAGGTGTTTTATTTGGATGATTACCTGTATATTTTGGCGGGGGGATTAGGAGTGAGATCCCCAATACTGGGCAAATGACCAGTTGAGGAATGTAAGCTGAGTGCAGAGTGGGCACGCTCTAACAGTAGAGAGGACTTTTGGAGACTATGTGGCTAGAAGAGAAGGGAAGAGATGTGGGGCATGCCTTGAAAATTGTTCCTTCTGCCTTGGTCTCCTGGCAATTCTCTGGCCACATCATGACCTTCCATGTCCTTGGACTTTGGCCCAGGCTGTTCCCTCTTTCTGGAATGCTTGTGCCTCTCTTCTTGATCTGAGAACACTTGTAATCATGCTTTAATCATGCTTCAAAGCCCACTCTATTTTCTCCAATCAGCCCTTTATGGGTTTCCACTCAGGTCTGAAAAGATGGCCTGAGAGTCATTTGTAAACTTTTATCTGCATATGTTTGTGTACATACCTGCCTCCCCCGTAGCCTGGCAGAGAGCCCCTTGAGGACAGAGACCTCATCTTATTCACCACTGTAGCCCCAGGTTCAGAGGTGCTCCAGGAATTGGGAGGGGAATGGATAGACTTAGTCAAATCCTGTTGAGGATCAGAGAAGTTTGGGAGTACTTGGAAACTTCCAGCTTGGGTTTTGGTCATGTGTTCCCCCCGAACTGATAACCCCATGAGCTCCACGGTGTCTTAGTCCGCTCAGAGTCCCCAGTATAGCCCAGCCTGTGACTGGTAGTTGAGTGGGAAAATCAGGGTGCTTGGAACTGAGTGAGACCTGGTGGCTGGATGCTAGCCCTTCACCTAGCATCTTTCCCTCTCTCAGGCTCTGAGGCCTGGAGGGAGCCTGGGCTGCTGGTCCTCAGCCTGCCAGGGAACCAGGTTCAGAATGCACCATTCATCAGACTGCTGTATGCAGGCAGGGTCGGTGGCAGGACACAGAACCCCAGCTCTGTGTCCTTGGGCAGGTGACTTAACCTCTCTTGGCCCCATTGTCCACATCTGTGAAATAGGCCTACTTCCCAGGGCTGTTGTGTGGACTAAGTGAAATCACGAATAGAAAGCCTTTGGCAATGTGTTTGCCCAGAGTTGGGGGTCTTCTGTCTTTTTCTTCTTTTCCACTCTTCTGTCTCTTCCTTCCCTTATCCTTTTCCCATTTGAGCCTTTGTTCCTTGTCTTGCTCTCTCTCAACCTTCCCAACTGACAATTAAAGACAGAGAGTGGGGGAGGGGCAGGGAGGCAATGTCTAAGTCAAAGGAGCTCTTGCTCTATGGGGGGAATTTCGAGCCTCTGTGGCCCCATTTTTACCTAGGCTTTCCAGGCAGCTGGGAGCCTCTTTCCTTCAGAGCTGGGGTGCCTGCCTCACAGTGTTACGACTTCGGTGACAGCATTGCCATTTCTCCTATTGGCTGCAAGTGGTCAGCCCTCAGCCTACTGCCGGGGGCCACCAGCCTGGGGCTGGATGAGGATGAGAAGGGCTTCCAGGGGTGGCCTGGGGCCTCTTGAAAGGCGCACTCTGAGGGAAAACAGTTGTCACAAGATGTGGGATCATCTTCTCTGCGTGGAGCTCCCTTTCATGTCCATGATCACACCAGCTCCCTGAGGTGGTGCTGGCAGCGAGAACACAGGGATGGCTGGGGCAGCTGGGAACACAGTGAAGACCATCAGCTTCCCGCCAGGCCCAGCTGCCTGACTGCAGGGCCCGCATTCCAGACTCCGCGTGTGGCCCAGGCTTCCAGCAGCTTCTCCGCCTCTCTTCCTTCCTTCCCTTGCTTCCTTCCTGCCTCTCCATAAAGGAAGGTGGCAGGACCGATCTGTGAGAAGGTACAAGGATACTCATGCATTCATTCACTCACTCACTCGTTCACATATTACTTTGTTCTCTTCTCAAACCTGTCCCCAGAGGGATGGTGTTGAATGTTGTCAGACTGGGCCCCCCTTGGCTCAGAAGCCACCGTCCTCAGAGTGGAAATCCAAGTCCCTGCAAGGGCCTGCGAGGCCCTGCGTGATCTCGGCTGGTGGCCCTGTCCCCGAGAAGCCCACTTCCTGGTCAGGGAGCCTACTCTAGCCTCCCGAAGTTTCCTGTCTCCATACTCAGGTAGATTCTCACCTCCGGAGTTTGCACTTGCCTTCCTGGAACTTGGTTCCCTCGCTAGGCCCTGGCATATGGCTGTGGTTTCAGGGAAACTTTCTCTGATCGCCTCTTTCATTTTGTACTGCTCCCCCCAGTATTCCTAATCCCCTTTATTTTATAAATAGCTCCTGCATTTTACACATATATATAGCTCCTGCATTTTTCACATATATATAGCTCCTGTATTTTATGTATATATAGCTCCTTTATTTTCCTCCACACACATGCACAGAGCTTGCCGGCTTTAAAAGCCCTATACATTCAACTTAACTGTTTTGTTTACTGTCTGTCTTCTTCTCCACAAATTAAAGCGATGTCAGAGTAGGAGTTTTCATTTATTTTGTTCACCTACTGGCTGGAAGACCTTGAGAAAGTGATGGCATCCCTATGCCTCAGTTTCCCCATCTGTGAAGTGCAGACAGCTGGCCCTCCAGCCTCACGAGGTTGTGTGAAGACCGTGGTGGTGAGTCTGTAAGGGGTAAAGCTCTGCCTAGGGTAGTGATGCAGACCCATGGATCCAGTAGTGACCCAGATACACCTCACAGAAAGTTCTGTCCTATTGTGGGGTGACTGATGGTGCATGTTAAGTGATGGTAGTATGGGTAGTTCCCCCTGCAAGACCCCACACCTCTCCAGACAAGTGTTTTCTCTTGGCCATGCTGGGCAGCCTGGACACTCTAGAACTTCTTGCTCCTGGAAGCAAACTTTGGCCAATGAGGGATGGCAGTGGGGGATGGATACCCACCTTCCTGCCCCTCCATGGGATGGTGCTGAGGTGTGCTCTATGCCGGGAGGATTGTCCCTAGTTACTCACAGTGGTCACCTACTCAGTAATTAGCCATTTATTTACTCCTTCCCCTCCCCACCTTCCCCAGGCTGATGGGTCATGCCCTAAATAAGCTGCTTGCATTTGAACCCTTGTCTCAAGGTCTGTTTCTGGGGGAAGTCAACTCAAGGCAGGTAGATTCTTGGCAGGGGTGGTCTTCATGGGGAGCAGCTGCCATCTTTTCTTTGCCAGCCCAGCCAAGACTCTCTATCCCAAGAGTTGTCTCTGTGGTTTTCTCAGAAGTGCCCTTGGAGTTCCTCTTTGAAATTCCACCTGCCCTCACAATAGGGTTCCTGGTCAGGAGTGGGGCTGCATGAGAGAGGGAGAACTGCTTAAAGTAGTTGAGGAGTTCTTCCCTCAAACTAGAATTGCCACGGGCCAGGGAAGTGTATATTTGGTTGAGTCAAAAGGCCACAAGGAGGAAAATGCCTTGTGGGGGGGATTCTTCCAAGGCATCCTCAGTCCTTACATGAAAGGAGATCTTGTCTGTCTGAAATAGGTTGGTCCTAAAATACAGGAAGAGTTCATCTGGCTCTTGTACCAGCTTATGGACTCAAGTGTTCATTCATTCATTCATTCATTCATTCACACAGTGTACATTTATGGAACCCCCACCCCATGTATCAGGATCCAATGATGCAGTGGAGAACAAGATATATATGGCTCTGGGATAACAGGCCATCTCACAGCTGTGATGGCTCCAGGTTTTGGGGATCTATGTTGTTGGGAGTCTGGTGGATCTGGGCCCTGGTGAAGGGAGCTGAGCACGCCCTCTGAGGGTTCCTAACACTGCTCTGGGAAATAGCAGTGATCAGTTGGCATCCTTGGCTGGTGGTGCTCACACCGTCTTGGCCACCATGTAAAAGTCTTTTTACACCTTCTGGTCTTGTAAGTTCTCCCAGCTACCTTCGGATAGGGGCAATAATGCTGAGAGGTGATTGGTTCATCCAAATAGAGAGAGAACCAAGTCCTGGCTTCTATCTTTCCATGCAGAGCTTATGTGTCACAGAGGAGGTTTCAAGACTGCAGAGACCCAAGCTTTGGGTGAGTGGGGGTAGGGCAGGGTAGTGAAGACTCCACAGACCAGCTGGTCAGCTAGCTGTCTTAGACGGAATAGGGGGAAAGAGAGGAAGATGAGGTTCAGAGACTACCCTAGAGCCCATGGGCTGGAAGCAAGAGGTCCTTGGAGCGATTTACATCAAGTTTCATTCCCAGAGCCAGAAACTTCTAGAGAGCACTCTCTGGTTGTCTATTTTCCACCAAATGAACTGTTTTCAGTGGAGTGGTATGTATGTGCATGCAGATTTGTGTGCATTTGGGGAGGGTTGTGCCAAGCAGGATGATGAAAAGATTTTGGCCTTTGGAGCTACATAATCAATAGTGACAACAGTGAACTTTTACTCAGTGCTTACTGTGCACCTGCGGCCATACCCAGTGAGCCATGGGTGGGATTCTTCTTAGCCTTCCCAGCAGTCCCATGTGACAGCGTGACAGGCTGGTCCTGTTGTGAAAGAGAAGGTGCGCACACATGGAGAAATCCTGGAGAGCTTAGCAAAAGGTCCAGGGAAACCAACAAAGATAATGAAGCACCTGAGGTCAGCAACCATGGGCCTATGTGGATCAAGGGAAGGAGATGTTACTGGAACCTGGTAAGAATGGCGATAACCCCAACAGGGCTGCCTGGCAGGGGTTCTGGCTCCAGCAGGAGAATGTAGTCAATCTGAAATGACCCAGGAAGGAGGGAGCCCAAGGAAAACACCCCACTGGGGGATGGGTAGCCTGCCCTTGGACATGCCCTTGGCCCTTTCCTTGCCTTCTCATCTCCCACCAGGGCCCCCTGTTGGTGGAATACAATGGTGTGTCAGAGGACCTGGGAGCCTGACGGTATAGTCCTCATAGGCCAGTCTCCTGGGCCACAGGGCAGGGTGGAGAAAGTTGGAGAGTGGACCCGGAGTGGAGAATAGATGATGATCATTCCCAAGCAGGACTGGCTCAGTGATATTCAGAACCTAATGCAAAGATGAAAATGCCAATATCCTTGTGAAAAAACTATTGAGCGGGACACCTGGGTGGCTCAGTCAGTTAAGTGTCTGCTTTCGGCTCAGGGCATGGGATCAAGAGCCACCTTGCCCATGGTTTCCTACTCAGCTGGAGTCTGCTCCTCCCTCTCCCTCTGCCCCACCCACCCCACTTGTGTGCTCTCTTTTTCTCAAATAAACAAATAAAATCTTTAAAAAATATAATGAGAATTTCAAAACAGTGACAAAAGATAATTAAACCATTTCACATGCCCATGACAAGCCAACCTCACTCCCTTGTTACACATGAGGAACCTGAGGCAGAGAGAAATGACACCTTATCCAAGATAGTTATACCTGATCTTTAAGTCCTGGCTCTGCCCCTGTGTAGCTGTGTTCAGACAAACTACTTTAGTGACACACAGGAGGGCCTCAAGACATGTTACTACTTTGAAGACATTGCTAACAAGTTGGGGATCAAACCAGGAAAGGCGGGGTTGTGCCAGGACCTCGCCTTTGGGAGCTATCCAAGGTGATCCCAGGTGGGGATCCCTTGAGTCCTGTGCTTGTCATGGATGCTGAGGTAGGCAGGAACTTTTGAAATCATCTACTCCCACCTGCAGTTTGTCTCTGGGCTCCTCGAAGCCACAGAGCACTGAGACCTGAAGTGTTAGTGTCTGGAGTTTGGGAAATGATGTACTGAGCTGGAAAGAGCACATGAATGGGAGTCAGGAAACTAGGACTTCACTAGAGTGGTGTTGACATCGTCTCCTTCATCCTTACAACCATCCATCAGAATGACCACTTTGGCCACATCATATGCTTTATTGAACACTTACCGTTTGCCAGACCCAAGCAGTGCACAGTCATTGTGTCATCCAAGCACTCTTATCACTCTCGCCTAAGGAATCTCAAGCAAGAGAAAGTCACTACTGCAGTAGATTCTACCAGACCATCATCCCCCATCATGCTTGCCCCGCACACAGAGCAAGCGGAAAATGATGGATTCCATGCCAGAGAAACAGGTCTCAGCCGATGACATGTGAGAGTCCTTGTGCTCAGGTTGAGATGACGCTGAGGAATGTTCTACACTCTTCTCCAGGGTCCCCTGGTGGGGTTAAGCTCTTAGCTGTCCACAGTGGCCAGTCTGTGTGGCCAATACAAAAAGAAAAAAGTGATGTTGTGTCTGAAATTAGGTTGGAAAAGACACTGTAGTTTCTCTCTAGATCTCTCCACCCAGGCCCCCGCTCCCCACCCCATTCCCCGTGCTCGCTCTGGGGAAAGTGTGTTTCCACATCATGGGCAGTCCTGGGGAGAGGTCTACGTTATAAGGAGCTAAAGCCCCCAGCCAGTAGACAGTTAGGAATTCAGATCTGACAAAAACCATGAGCTCCAACTTGGGCGTGAACACTTCAGCCTCGGTTGAGTCTCCAAATGATTACAGCCCTGGCTGACGGCTTGACTGAAACCTCACACCAGGCCTTGGGCCAGAACTGCCACATTAAACTACCTCCAGATTCCCGACCCTCAGCAACTGTTAGATGATAAGCATTCGTTGTTTTATACTGTTAAGTGTTGGGGTAATTTGTGATGACAACAGGTAGCTAATACATTGTCTCCCTTCACTGTTGATGCCCCCTCTATTCATTCGCCTCTCAACTAAACTATTTAAACTTAAAATCTTGTTTCAAGATGAGCACCTGGTGGAAACTCAAATGCAGACCATTCCCCAAGGGCACCTATCTGGGAAGTGAAAGGCCAGGATTTGAATGCAGAGCACATGGAGTGACTGTGCGAGAGCCCAGTGCTGTGTCAGTCCCTCTCAGCTTCACCCTGCAAGTGCCTTGGTTATAGGGAGGATGGCTCAGTTCCCTTGGGGCCTTAGTATCCAGCTCAGGGCCTCCCAAGTACTAGGTGCTCAGTATAAGCTGCTTCCTTTCTGCTATCCTCATCCTTTATTATGGATGTTTGTTTGCATTGAGCATATCCCCCCTTTATAGACTGAAATTTCAGCCTAACTCTGGAGTTAGGCTACATGCAAATCCTGGCTCTGGAACTCACTGGCACAGTCACTTTTGGGAAGTCCTTTAAACATTTCATGCCTTAGTTTCTTCCTCCATAAAATAGGGATGATAATAGTATCCATTTCATAGTTTTGTGAGGAGGATTAAATGAATGTATGTATAGTCTTAGTCAGTGCCCAGCACACAGGAAGTGCTGTGTAAGTGTTTGATTTATGAGGATGGTGTCATGCTTGTCTCCACTCTCCCTATTCATTCTCATCTGAAGGGCACATAGCTCAGGGAGCCATTACCTGCCATGATTTGAGAGAAGACCTTGAGAGACATAAGAGATGATTTTTTTCAATTCCCGGAGCCTCCTAGGACGACTTACCAGACACATGTAACTTAGAGTGAGCTCTCACCTTACAACAGATAGCAAATCTCTCTGGGAATGGGAAGGGGGATGAGGGGCTTGGAGGATGGAAAGCACAGTCTGTGAACTTAAATTTTCTTTCCTTTTTTTTTTTTTTTTTTTTGCCAGAAATGAATCCTGGCTGCCTTCCCAGCAGGTGCTCAGTAAATACACATCAAAGGATGGATTGGAAAAATGCCAAATGAGCATTGATGCCTTGAAAACAAGGGTGCATTTTTACATAAAATAACATCTCCTGTGGACAACTCACACAGCAAGAGCCCCAAACACACACACACATTTCCTGCCCTCTTCTCCTCTCCTTCTGAACTGGTGACCCCAACTCCTGGTTGGTGTCGATATCTCTCGTGGAGTCCCTGAAGGCACCACAATTCGTATTCACCTCCCACTTTGGGTTAGGAATATTGGCCCATTTTGACCTGATTATGCTAATTAACTAGTTTTTTTTTCTTAAGGAGACAATTATTACCTTCAGTTTGACAGTTTCTAACTCCATTAGCAGTCACAGCTGCCAACATCATGGAGCTGATTAGTTACTTCGAGTTGCTCAGAGAAAGATAATTATCCTCAGGCTGCACCCCCAGCCTCTCCTGCCACGAAGGGGGCACTGGGCTCCATGGCTTCTGCAGCGAGCGGGAATCTAGGGAGGTGAGGTCATAGCCAGCGGGGTAGCCAGCTCCAAACATGGTCTAGGCAAAGGCAATTCCAGGTGGAGCAAAAGGCATAGGAGTGGAGATCCAGATAGCTGGGGCTGCTGCCCCGGGTCAGAGGAGGAGGCATGGTGGCAGGAGTTCCCCTTTCTCCCATCCATGCTGCTTTCCATGGTCCTGAAACACTATGTACTATGGCTCTTGGTTTCTCCTAACTCCCGGCTCCTGGCTCTGGAAACTCATGGCCAACTATTCTAATAGCTCACATCTTTTCTTTGGGTTTTTGAATTCTTTATCTCTTGATAAACATTTTGTCTCTTTTTATACTGTCACTGAATAATTAGGCCCGTGACTTATTAATAATTCACGGGAGTGATTTCACATACCTTTGACAGTTCCATAATGGTTCTGACAGTTCCACACTTTATTTTTGTCTCTGAGAGGTTGGGAGGGGGGGTTCTCATGACCTTAACTGCCTTCTCCAAGGCTCTGCTTTTGAGTAGTGGGTGCATTTGGTAGAGTGAGGATGATGCCTCCATGAAAGCTGTCTTCTACCATAGGGAGCCAAGGGCAAGGGGCTGACCAGTACCACCAAAGGGCCTGTAGGAGGGAGAAGAGGATCTTGAGCAAAGGATGAAAATCTGGACCATAGTCTCTGACCCCCATCTATGTTATCCTAGTTATAATCACAACCCTCATTTATAACCTCTTTCTCTGTGCTTGGTACTGAGCTAAAAGCACTTTGCATGTCATTTCTTTTCCCCCTAACATCCACTAGAATCTTGAGAAGTAGGAATCATTAGCCCCATTTTACAGAAGAGGATACTGAGACTCAAAGACATCAAGGTCCTTTCCCAAAGCTCTTAGTGCTGAATCTAGGATCTGAACTTCAGAGCCTCTATGAGTCTCCTCTCCTTTGTCACTTTAACTAGTCTGTAAAGTGAGTTTATAATCCCTATCCCACAGTTATGGAGTTAAAAGGGGATGACATCTGTGAAGCACTGGTACCAGTAACTAAGTTTATTTCTTCCTTCCTCCTCTTTAATCGACCCCCCTTCCCAGAGTCTCTGCTGCTTCATGCCCCCCTGCTCTCCCTGGGCTGACTGGTCTGAATTGCAGACAGATGACCTGTGGGGCTCTGGCTCAGGCTGTGGGTATCTTGAGCCTCCTCTGCATATGATTACATGAGAGCTCCTAGGCTGCAATGTGGATGTTGAGAAAGTGTGCACATATATGCATGCACATGCACAGAGGACTCGCATATCCCCACACGTGCACTTGCACATGTGGTGTTCATGCGGGTGTAGAACTTAAACACACACATGTGTGTGCGTGAACACGTGCATGTGACCCTGCGTATGGACAGACATTTGCCCCTGAGCCATCACACACAGTGCTGGGCAAGACAGTGGGCAGATGCTGGGGGAATTCCACAGCAGATAGGGGAGGGATTTAACCTGAGGTTGGGGGAAGGACAGACTCCAAGGCTTGCAGGGAGGAGAGGAACAAGGGGAGGGTGAGGTCTCCCAGGGAACACCCAGAATTCCCTCCAGGGCTACATGTCACAGTCACAAAGACCTAACCCCCCCATGGAGTGGACAAAGACCAAGACCCAGAGAGGACACATGACCTTATGCAAGGTCACACTGTCTGTAGAGGGCAGAGTCAGGGAGAACCCATGCTCCTAAGCTAGGCTCAGATTCCCCTGAATTCTGAATTTGAGGTCAGGATTTCCTTGAGGTGGTTTGTGTGAAAGGCAATGTACGACATAGGAGTTGGAGGTGGGGGGAGGGAGGCCAGAAAGGAGACACCAATGCAGGGTTGTGTGATCTGGGTTGCCATTGTGGCAACAGCAGCTCAAATCCATCAGGACCTTCTATGGAGTATACAGAAGTCCTCCCAGTTGTCCATCAGGTCCAGGCCCCCATTTATCCAGGATTGCTGGGACAGGGGTATTGACTTCCCTGTACTTCTGAGCTGCACGTCCATGAGGTGCCAATGAGCTCCATGGGCACCCCCACATTCAGGCAAAGGCTCTGGCACTTCCTTGAACAAAGTGAGAAGGAGACTGCGAGGACAGCCATGGTGGATATCAGAGGGGTTAAGAGCATGGGAGTCAAAGGCAGAGGAGTCAGATGTATTCTGGACACCAAATGTACCTGCTATGTATACTGGCTTCCTTTGGGTAACTCCTTGACAATTCATCTGTCTGTACCCCCACCACTAGCAGGATTGCTCACTCTGAATAATAATACCAGATGACACTTAGTAAACTTCTGCTAGGGGGTCACCTGTTGGCTAAGCGCCTGCCTTCAGCTTAGGTTATGATCCCAGAGTCCTGGGGTCGAGCCTCGTGCTTTGGGCTCCCTGCTCAGCAGGGAGTCTGCTTCTCTCTCTCTCCCTCTGCCCCTCCACCTGCTTGTGCACTCTCTCTCTCTCTCTCACTCTCTCAAATAATTAATGAAGTAGACCTTTGCTATGTGTCCTGTTCTCCTCACTTCACATATACGAACCCATTTAAACCTCCCAACATCCCCCCGTCCCTTGGATCACTACTATTATTGTTTCCATTTTACAGTAGAAAAAAATGGAGGCACAGCTAGTAAGGGGCCATGGTTGGATACAAACCTAGGTCCAAAGTCTGAGTCTCTAGTTCCTTTCCTACGATACTCCAGATTCCAAGTGGCCCAATGTCCCAGGCAGAGTTCTGAGAGATTTCTGTCTCAGCAGCATGTGGCCAGCAGGTGGCTCAGGTCATTCCCAGGGAGGGGTTTTGGGCAAAATGCATCCCCAGCACCCCAGGGAATGGGACCCCCCTGGCCCTCATAGCCTAGGGGTGTCTCTTGCAGGAGCAGGTCTCTTGTGGGCTCTTCTGCCTCTGGCTGCCCATTTGGGCCTGGGTCTCAGCAGATCCTTGTCTCACATCCTGGAGATGCGGGCACGCACCTAGGTCAAGTGGCCTCTACAGCTTGGTTTCCAGCAGCTGTGGCATCGCGTTACTAGGTCACTGATAGCTGGGAAGCCAGCCAAGCCGCAGGTGTCAGCCGATGGCTTCTGGATGCGTGGCTGCTCGAAGCTCACGGCCTGCTCCCCTCTGCTCACATGGGAAGGAGTCAAGGCTCATTAAGAGTGCAGATATGATGCAGAGGCCACATGGTATACTGAGGCACCTGGCTCCCTCCCTGGCTGGGGACCTTGGGGTCCGTCACCATCCTCAGGACTCTCTGAGAGCAAAGGGATTGGACTAAACCAGGTTCCCCACTCAAGGTTACAGAGCACAGAGTAGGGCCACACTCCACATCGGGACCGTGCACCCCTGGTCACCCAATGGTCAGTAAGCTCTGTCTCTGGGGTCTGGGAATTCACATCCAAGCCCCGATTATCACTATGAATGACTATCACTGGCTGAGAATGCTTTTTCCTCTGCACAAGGAGGCTTTGTTACAAACATCATTGCGTGGGATCCCCCTAGGCCTGGGGGGTGAGCATCTCCGTTTTACAGATAAAGAAATGGAGGCTGGGAAAAATGAAGCCAGTTATCCCAAATCACACCACAAGGAGCAACAGGGCAGGGATTCCAGCCCAGGGCTGGCTGACTCCTGGGCCTGGCCTCTCAGCCTCTGTTACGCTACAGTAGGCATTGCTGGTCTCATTGGTGGAGCATTCCTCTGAGCAAGGCCCCAGGAAGGATTTGGGTAGATAGCTTCTCATTGAACCTTTGTGACAGCTCAGGCTCAGAAGGAACAGAGCCAACTGCCCAAGATCACACAGTTCGGAAGTAGGGGAGTTGGGTTTAGAACCCACATCTGGCTGCCCTAAAGCCTGTATTATTTTGATTGCCATAGTCCTCCCAGATCACCCCATAATCCCCACTCCAAGTAAAGTCAGGATATGTGGGTGACAAATCCTCCTAGAACATCCAGCATGAACCATAGAGCCCTCCCCACAGCTCCCGTGATCTGTGCTCAGGTTGTTCAAAGCTCTCTCCCTCTGCACTGCCAAGAGGTAGAAAATGGGGTCAAAGTCTCCGGCAGGAGAGGAGTGAATGCAAGATGACAGTCCCGTGGCCGGCGGGCCTGTGGGCAGGAGGGAATGGAAATGGGTTAGTGTCCAGGGCCGCGCTGACCCACTTTGGGGCTTGTTTCCTCTCTCTAAGCCTTCCTCAGGCCCCTCCTTCTCTGCCCATCCGGATTGGGTGAGTGGGGTTGTCCCCCATCCACAGGGCAACTGGGGACACTAGAAAGATCTTTTCCTCTTTGCCTTTGCTGGGGAAAGCACATGCCTGGCACCCTCAGCGTCAAGGAGACCTGCCTGAGAGATTTCAGCATGCCCGTCTGAGCAGGAACAAGGGGGGCAGCTTGGAGGGCCCTGGGGATCATTTGGAGAGTCAGCACAAGCCGGCAGTTTCTGTCTAAACATCCATGAAAAGTACATACCTCAAAGACAACTGTGAAAGCTGTTGATATTGATTAAACACCTACTAGGTGCCAGGAACTTGACATATCTTGGAAAGAATCCTTGCAAGGGGTGGAGGGACTGGATTTATGTTCAATTTCTCTACTGTAGGTGAGGAAAGGGAGGCTCAGAGAGGTTCAGTGACTTGCCCAGGGTCACACAGTAGGTTTGCTGGGATTTAAGCCCAGGGCTTTCTGCTTCCAGGACCTCCATCTTTTCCCTCTGTCCTATGCTCGGGCTCATCAGTTCTCTATTCTAGAACAATGGTTCCCAGAGGAAAACTTACTAAGAATCCAGAATTCCCTCGGAGAGTCTGAACTGGCAATTCAGAGATGGGTCCTGGGAAATTGGATTTTTTTTAGAAGTTTCTGGTGGGATTGGGAGCCCCAATTTAAGGAGGTGCCCAATCTGAAAGTGCAAGTTAAATTCTAGGGGGTGGGATCCTAATAGCCCGAGACCAAGTGTTTGTCCATCTTTACCTGGGCTGAGTCCCCTGGAATGGGAGACCAGGGACCAAAGCAGCAGAAATTCTTGGGATGTGAGGGAATTTCTTCTCTGAGCACCAGGCCTCCTGAATGCTCTCTAGCTTCGATCCCACCAGGGGAGTGAGGGGAGTCTCAGATGAGAGTCCGTGCCTGGGGCCCACACTCCAGGAGCTGTTATGGGTCAGGGAAAGGCAGCGAGGGAGTGTGTGTTTGCAGCTGCTGCCCTGTAGATCTGACTAGGCCCTGCCTGGCCAGCAGACTCAGTCCTGGGTGTTGGGGAAGGTAGTGACGGGCCGGCCGCCAGTTTGACAAAGCACAAGGATCTGGCACATGGTAGGCCCTCAACAGATCACAGCCATGGCCTCCAGTCACCTAAGCAGAAACCTACTCTTCTTGATTCCATTTTCTCCCCCAGACATCCTCTCCCTGCCCATCACACCAGACCTAACCCTAGTCCAGCCCACTTAACTGCTATGATGCCATCTGCCCCTACCCCCCACCAGTCCTTCTGGCCTCCTCCTGTTCTACATACACTATGCACCTCCTGCCTGGGGATTTGCCTTTGCTATTTCCCTTTCCCTATAATGCTGTTCCCTCTGCTCTGCTGGGCTCGCTCCTTTCTCCCCTTGAGTGTGTCCTTCAGAGTGGCATTTTCTGAGTACCCCGTCAGAAGCAACCCTCCCTAGGCCTTAACATGCATGGTCTAGGGCCCTTGACCCCCTCCTAGTGCACATCATTACCATTATTGTTCTTTTTATGGTTAGTTATTAGTGCATATTTCCCATGGGGTGAGAAACATGCATTCAGCATGGTGGTTGGCTTCTAGTAGGAGCTCAATAAAATTTTGTTTAGGGAGTTAATGAAAGATTAACAAGCAATCTCAAAATTATTGCTTCTGACTGGATGTCTTCACTCCTGCCGCTGGCTTACTGGATCGTTTAGGAAACAAGACAAAAGGGGCTCACATAATCGCAGTGAAGAGATGACTTTCACAAAATGTAAAGAGAAATCTGGGGAACGGTGGTTTCGAACTGAATCTCTGAACCCAGCAAAACAGACATGCAAAGGCTGTGACAAAGTTCTTTGACTGAATGAGGTGCAGTGAGAACCAGTGCAGCCAGAGCGAGAGCTCAGGCAGAGAAGGCTGCGGGACCAGGGGACCCTCTCTTCCCCAGGTAGGCCTGGGGCCCGCTCCCTGCTGATGGGATGAGGCATCACACCTGGGCCCCAGGGCAGAGCTGACCACTCAGGGCCCACAGATGCTCACCTCCTCTCAGCCACCCAGAGTCCTAGGGTGGGTGAGTCCAAGCCCCAAAGTGGGTCAGCGCGGCCCTGGACACTAACCCAGGACTGCGCACCTCAGCCCTCTGCTGGTGGCCGTACTGCTGGCTGCCCAACATTGGAAGCTCCCCTGTTCCTTGGCTGGGTCAGGGATGATCATATTTGAGATGAGAAGATCCAGAAGACCACGGAGATATTTCAAGGGGAGAAAGAAATAGCTCCCCAGGGAAAACAGTGTGTGTGTGCGCTTGTACATGTGTGTGGAGTGTGTTGTGATGTGTATGCATGTATATGCCCATGTGTGCACATGTGGAGGGGGCATGCGCATCTCTCACAGACATTCTCATTTCAAGTCCCACCTTGTGTTTAGGGAATCCTTACAGGAAACTCCCACCGGCATGATTCTTCTCCGAAAACCCCCTTCTCATCCCTCATCTCCGTTCCACCATGTCCTTCCTTACCTGGGCAGAGGGGCTTGTCCCTAGCAAGGGATGATCTCAAGCTAAGCCGCTGGGTGGGGGAGGGGGATTCTCTCCCTGTCCTCCCCCATGTCAGCTGCTTCCCAATCCAGATGCATCCAGAGGAGCAGGTCTTACAAGTTACAAACCTCATCCTTGGATATTCTGAATTGCACAACCTGATCATCTGTTCCAACCCATCAATTGACAGATGAGAAAATGGAAGCTGAGGAGGGGAGGGACTTGCCCAAGGTCAGATAGTCAGGTGCACACTAGGGACAGAACCCAGTCTTCCTACTCTCAGTTTGGCCCTTGAGCTATGACATAGCCCTTCCTGCTTTCAGGGAGGTCACAGTCTAGTATGTATGCTTGTTTGTTCATACCATCACTCAGTTTGCACTGGTCTGCACATTTACTAAAACCACCTACTGTGTCCTCTGGGTGAACAGGGCTACCCAAATCAAGATCTTGCCTTCAGGGATTCCTGGCTAGGAGACTAGGATGACCCTGGTTTTAATGAGCACCCATGTGAGAGGCTCAGCCCTTCCCTGTGAGGGCAGCTGCAGAAGGGATTTCAAGACCTGGGGTTGGTGTGTATGTGTTTGTTGGTCCCCTGTGTGCCCACCATGGGTCAGAAGAGCTGAGACCTGGTGGTCCACTGACAAGTGCCTGGCTCTTGTGTCATGGGATTGAATGAGCTCACTTAAGATGTGTGTGGTGTGTGATATGTGTGGGGTGTGTGTGGTATGTGCTGCATATGTGATATGTAGTATGTATGGTACATGGTGTATGTGATGTGTGGTATGGTGTGTGTGGTTTGTGATGTGTGGGGTATGGGTGTGATATACAGTGTGATATGTGGTATGTATATAGTATATGTGGTGTGTGTAGTATGGTATGCAATGTGGTATAGTATGTGGGTATGTGTATATGGTATGTGATGTGTGGTGTGTGTGTGGTGCATGTTTGTGGTGCGGTGTGTGGTATGTGTTTGGTGTGTGGTGATGTGTTGTGTGTGTTGTGTGTATGGTATGTATGTGACAAATATCTGTTGTATGTGTGGTATATGTGTGTTGTGTGTGTGATGATATGTGCTATGGTGTGTGTGGTGTGTGTGTGGTATGTGTGAGGTGTGTGTGGTATGTGTGAGGTGTGTGTGGTATGTGTGTGGTGTGTGTGGTATATGTATGGTGTGAGGTATCTGTGTAGTGTGTGTATGGCGTGTGGTGTGTGTGAGTTGTGTGTGTGTGGTGTGTGAGGCATGTGTGTGTGGTGTGTGGTATGTGTGTGTGGTGTGTGTATGGTATGTGATATGTGTGTGATGTGTGGTATGTGTGGTGTGTGGTGTGTGGTGTGTGGAGGGGAAGCCTGCCAGGTTCTCCTCCAGCAGCCAGGAGGAGGCAGAACTAGGGAAGGGATCTGAGTCTAGGGAAGGGGAAAGAAGGCTGAGGACTCAAAACTACCTAAGCCAGTGAGATGCTCAGCTGAACCCCAGCAGTTGCCAGGCAATAATTCCCCCTACCCAGCCTGACCTCTAGTCCCCACCTTCATGGGTGGCCATTTTTTCTTCCCTTTCCAGCTAACCGAGGACCTGGTCAGTTCTAGTACTGACCCTCCCCCAGGCCCTCATAGTTAAACCCACTTGTTGGGCAAACATCTGAGCCTCCAGGAATGGAGTTGCTGGCAAAGTTGCAACAGAGGAAGGTGTGTCCTGGAGATGGAGGATACTACTGCCAAGACCTAGAAGAGACAGGCAAGAAAGGAAGGTTGGGGTCAGAAATTCCTTGAGTGCTACTTCCCTGTCTGATACTCCCAGGGATCCTTTCAACCACTTCCCCATTTAATTTTTACAGGAAAGGTTTGCTTTCATCAAACCCATGCTACGTACAGTAGAGTTTGAGGTTCAGAGAGGCATAGCGGCTTGCCCACAGTCACATAGCAAGATAGTACAGAGCTAGGTCCTGAGGTTCTGACTCCTAAGCTCAATGTGCATTTTGTTCCACCACATGTCTCAGGCCCTCTGTTTCCCTATCTGTAAAATGAAACCACAGGAACAGAGAAGAGATGAGAAAAAGATTAACTTGCACACCAGATCTGACCCATGACTGATCACGTGTGGAGAATCCTGATGCTAAGGCTGGGCCCAGTGGAAGAAGTACAGTCATCGACGAGCAACGTCTGTCCTCGCTGAGGAACTGAGGGGTGACAGTGCATGTGTCACCTGAGAGCTGACTTTCTTAGGGTCTTACCAGCTCTAACATTTGGGCACTGAGATGTTAACCTTCATCTCTAGTGGTCTTGGGAAAGCCCTTGCACATCTCTGAGGCACAGATTCTCCATAGGCCTGCCCTGGGAACAGCCTCCCCTGGCCTCTTCATGGAGGACAAAAACAGCTGCTCAGCCTCCCTCCGCTGTACCCTCAGGGATGAGCTGCTATTGCCTGGCAACGGGGTTTGAGGGATGGGGGGTTTTGGAGGGCTCTGCACAATCCCAGAATCTGGGCAAATATTCTGCCTATCTCCCATACCCCAGGCATGGATCTCGAACATTCTGTACCAGCCCCGTGAGAGTCCTCAGGGCCGGGGCCCAGCACCAAGTAACAGAGGGAGACAGGTCTCATGGGGCCACAGAGCTGAGTTCCAGACCTGGTTGCGGGAGACACGCTGAAAGGCTTAGGGCACACGGGCTCACCCTTAGTTTCTCCATGTATAACACGGGAGAGGGCATCATCCCAAACTGGTGGAGGCAATGGGTTATAACGGTGATGGGTGGGAAGATGCCTTGCAGTTTTTATCCTGGAACCTACCTCCTCACTCTGAGGGCTCATCTAAAAACTCAGAGACTGGTTCAGATGTCCCCTGCTCACCTCAGACATCAAGCCCGAGACCATGACCTGTCTCTAGTTGCCTATTAAAGTTATTGAGCACCCACTGTGTGTTGGACCTGGTGCTACATTTGCAAACATTAGCTCATGGACTCCTCACAACAACCCTGGGAGGCAGAAACTAGCTTTATCCCATTTCACAGATGGGGAAACTGAGGCTCAGAGAGGTCAGGTCACTAGCCCAGGGTCACCCAGCCAGGATGTGGCAGAGTCAGGATTTGAACCCCGGCATGTGTGATTCCAGAGCCTGTGTTCTTTAAACCCCAACATGACAAGGCCTCCCCTAGATTCCTCTTTGTTCTGTGCCCTCCTCTTACCAGCGGGGCGTCCATCCTGCCCCCAAGGGCCTTTTGCTCTGCACAGGGACATCATGGGAGGGCTTTTGAGGATTTGTGTCTCCCTCCTCTTCTTCCTCAAGATCGTGACTTTGGAGCCCATCCCCTAACAGTGGTGTAGGGGGCTTTGAAGTCCCGGAATAACAGCAAAGGGCAGCAGGTCAAGTTTCCTGCCTGTCCTGTCCATAGGGAGGCCATTCCTCAGGCTATCTGTAGAAACACCTTGGCCTGCCTGGCACTTGCAACCCTCCCTGGCACCCTGGTCCAGGTGGACAGAGGTCCCCAGTCTGGCAAACAGATGGGAATAGGGGCAGCTGCAGAGAGGGAGACCAACAGGGACTGGGTAGTGAGATAGGGAAGGGTACAAAAGGATGGGAAGGGGAGAGGAGGCAGCGAGATTGTGCAGAGGAGAGAGCCACCTGTGAGAGTTGGGGTGAGAAAGAAGAGAGAACACTAGGAAGGGGGAAGAGGAGGGGAGATGAACTGTTGAAGACAGGAGGATGAGGAGAAGGATGAGGACTGTTGGAGAAAGAAGGGGTTTCAGAGAGTAGACAAGAGAGGAGCTCGCAACAATCCCCCTTGAAGGTACAAGTGCTCACCAACCAGGTGTCAGTGACAGATTGTTCCACTGCCTGGCGCTGCCCAGGACCCAGGAACAGAGTGGAAAATCTAATGAGAATTCCAGTCTTGCTGCCAGAGCCTGGGAGACCCCACCGCTGCCAACCAGGCTCTGTTTAGGTTCCTTGGGGTTCTGGGGAGTGGAGCCAGGTTTCCACTATCCCCTTAGCTCCCCACACCCAGCAAGGACAGGGCTCCCTGTCCTAGAGAACCACAGGCTCTCCTAGGTAGGGAGAAGGATCTAGGGCTCAGACCCAAAGCAGATATCTTCTAGGTAGGTCAGCAGAATCTTCTTCTATGCTTCCTTGCACTGGGAGCTTATTTTCCCCCCAGGGCAGCCCAATCCCTCCCAGGAGAGTTCTAGGCAGTGAGGTTGAGCTGTATGTAATGAATGAGCAGGAGTTAAACTAGAAAAAGAAGGGAGAAAATGTGCTCCAAGAAGGAACAGCAATGCAAAGCCCTCTCTGCTGGACGGGCACGCAGTGGGTCAAAGATCTGAAATCTAAAAGAAGCCCGGGGGGCTGCAAGGAGGGGTTTGGTGACAAAAAAATGAATCTGGGGAGGGAGCAGGGGCACGTTCCTGCAGAGGCTTCTAGGCAAAGTGTGGGGTTCAGTCTTTATCCCTGGAGTAATGAGGAGGCCTTGGTGGTTAAAGCTGGGGGCAGGGAGATTGGCTGTTGGTGGTAGTGTCAGTATTCAGATTTGCATTTCAAGTATATCCTTCAATCTTTTGCATAAAAATGGACCAAACAGGACCAGAATGACAGCAGGGAGTCTAGGGAGGAGGCTCCTGAGGTGATCTGGGCACAAGACAGTGGGGGCTGGGGCTGGGGGCAGGGAGCAACAGGGATATGGAGAAGCAGCCAGATTGCTGACCTATTAGAGAGTAGAACAGACAGGTCTCATGTAGGAATGGGGCTTGTGGGGGATGGAGTTTGGGGCAGAATTGCCTGATGTCAGAACCATTGACCCTCACTGAATAGTGTCTCGGAATATTGATACTTGGGCCTATCCCGGGAAGATAGAGTTCAGATCTCTAAGGATGAAGTCCAGAATCTTTCTTTTAAAAACCTGCTTCTGGGTTATTCCAAGAATCGGTCCATCTGCCATGGGCAATGGCCTAGAGTTTGGACCACTCTGAGTCCACACCCCATTGTACAGAGGAAAACGCAGGTCCCGGGGCAAGGGAGGAATACTTTCCAGGACCACACAGGACTGGCATAGTAGAAATAACTAGCAAGAGGCATCTGATACACAATGCCCATTTATGGTGTCCCTTCAACCTGGTGAAGAATCCAGAGCATGCTGTGGAATGGTGAGAAGCACAGGCTTTCCTTCACAATGACCTTGGTTCAAATTCTGACTTTGCCATTCTGTAGTTGGGTGATGCTGGGCAATTCACCTCACCTTTGTTAGCCTGTGGGTCCTCCCCTGCACATGGACACAAAATACATGCTTCAAAAACAACTATGGCATTTGCACTTGAGAAGGTGCCCGAGGCACCTGCATGTGCAAAGTAAAGGGAAGCTCTCATTATTAAAGTTCAATCCCACCCTACCAAGGACAGCCTCAAGTACAGGCAGAGGCAGGAACAATCTGTGTGTGTGTGTGTGTGTGTGTGTCTGCGCGCACGTGCGCGAGCACATGCACGCGCACATGGACATATGTGTGTGAATGGGCGTATTTTGAAGAGTTGCTTCCCTTGACCCAAACCATGTCCTACCTCCTCGTGACCTATCACAATGTCTAAAAGCCCATCATTAAATCACATTTCCCTGGGCACAATTCTGTTTGGTGCCCTTTCTTTTTTTTAGCACAGGCGAATTTTGCCATGGAGTAAATAGAGGCCAGGGAGAGGGAAAGTGACCTGCACCAAGTCCGATGGGCGGTAGAGGCAGAATGAGGACCCCAACCCAGGGAGGCTGCACCACTAACTGGGGGTGCGGTGGGGGGTGGGTGTGGGAGCATGTACTCCCCACAGAGCCTGGGGAGGGGGCTGAGTGATGCGTTCTCCATAATCAAGGCGCAATCAGCGCTAATCAGCGTGTTCTTGAAATAGACCCAACTGGATGGGGGAAGCGAGCAGCCGCCTGGGTTTGTATAGCGGCAATCAGAGGGAGGCAATTTTAGATCCGCGGGAGAAACAGCCCTTTGTCCAGGGACTCTGCCGAGCGCTTTGGAGCCCACTGCAGCTTGGAGATAAAAAACACTGCATGGGGGCTGCAGCTGCCTTGGCCCAGGAAGGGGGGGGCATTCATGCAGTGGGGCCAGATGCCTCCCGGGTGAGGTCCTAACTCTTTAGCACCTTGGCTGGGCACCTACTATGGGCTGGGTGCATGGACAGCTTCCTTTTTTTGCCCTGCTTTTATTGCAGGGCGGGGGGAATGGAGGTTCAGAAATGGTGGGGCTTTGCCCTAGGTCACTGGGCTGGTAAATGTCATAGCTGGAGTGGGAACTGAGTCTGTCTAACTCTAAATTTTGTGCTTATTCCTTTTATGGGGTGGAGGGTACCATCAGGCTGTAGGAGACATCATTTTAGGTTAAGCCAACAGCCTAATGAAATTCCCAGATCTTGCAAAAATCTCTAGGCTTGAGGATTCTTGGTCCCAATTTGTGGATGAGGGAAATTGAGGCTCAAGAAATGAAGGGACATGCTGAAGGTCACCCAGAGGGTGTGTGAGTGGTAAAGCCAGGATTCAAACCCACATTTGTGAAATGCCAGAGCCCACCACTTGAAATCACTAAACTCTGAGCTTCTTCAAAGACCCATCCCCTGCCACCACCTCCAGGAAGCCTTCCCTACTACCTCTGGGGCCACCATCCTCTCCCCTTTGATTGATGCTTAGTTACCATGGAACTGGGTGGGTATGGCTGGGTGGTAAACTTTGTGGGGTTTTTGGTCACCCAGCATCTTGCCCTCTTCTGTTGGTAACAGTGCCTCCCGATTTCCTTTTGGGGTGGTAACTTTCGGGCAGAAAGAAAGTTCCCTGACAGAGGCTGTGAATGAGGTGGGAAGCACTCTGGCTCAGGTCCACCCAGCGAGGAGCACAAGGTGTGAAATGCTTTGTTATAAGAAGAGAATGCATGGGAGGTGTGCAGGCAGGCCAGGCAGGAGGCCACAGTGGTGGCCCAATTGATGGTGAGTGGTCCAGGGCAGTGGCTGAGATGGAGAACAGTGGATGGATTTGAGAGATTTTGAGGAGGAAGAACCAAGGAAACTCACTGACTGATGGAAGGAGGGGAGTGAGGAGGATTTCTCACTTGACTAGCTGGCCCTACACTCAGTCATCCTTGATTCCTCTTATACCCCACTTCTAATCCACTAGAAAGTCTCGTTAATTTGCCTTCAAAATAAGCCCAGAATCTGATCATGTCCTCTCTTTGCTGTCTCCTCTGGTCCAGCCAGCATCATCTCTTGCCTGGATTAGAACAGTCTCCTACTGGTCTCCTTGCTTCCACTCAAGTCCACCACTGCAGCCAGAAATTCGTATTAAAACAAATCACGTTACGTCCTTCAGCTCAATACCCTCATCTCACATCTACACCAGCCTCCCAGGTTCTTTGTCATCTGCTGCCCCACCTCTCTTACCTCACTTTTAAACTTTCCCTTTGCTCACTTTGCTTCAGCCACCCAGGTCTCCTAGCTTCTCTGGGAACACTGCAGAGAACCTCTCACCCCAGGGCCTTTGCCCATGCTGCTTCCTTTGCCTGGAACGCTCTTTTCCAGGAAATCACAGGCTCTGTCCCTCACCTTCTCAGTGAGGATCTCCCTCACCATCCTATGTAAAACTCCAACCCTAACCCATAGTTCCTCTTCCTCCCTATACCCTTGTTCCTTTATTTTTAGCCAGATCATTTATCTTCTGCTATATATGTTTACTTTTTAAAAAGGTCATTGTTTTGTTCTCTCACTAGAACTTCTTGAGGGCAGGGTCATACTGATTGCTAAATCATATTTGCTAAATGAAGGAAGTTGGTGAATGATGGTGTCATTTATTGAGACTAGGAGGGATAGACTGGGGGGCATGGGGGTTAGAGGAGGCATTCAGTTGAGAAAATGGAGTTTGAGAGGCCCCAACAGACACCCAACTGGAGATACCCAGGAGGCAGTCAGATATATGAGTTTATACCTTGGTTTCCTCATCTGGCTAATAATCCCAGCTCCCTCAATGGGCATGTGTAGTTACGGTGGGGGGTGGGGTCTGATGAGATAAAAGCAGTGGCAATAATTAGCACATAGTCAGCTCTCAACCAAGGGTGGCTGCCTTACATGTCTGCTTCTTTCCTCACACAGCTGCAAGAGCTTCCTGCAATGCTTGAAGATGTTGGAATGCCTGGACCACCCGGAAATGTGGAGAATATGTGGCCCAGTGAAGAGGTCCTGCTCCATTTGCTTCTCCTTCATTCTGAGGCTCAGAATCCCCAGGGGAGGCTGGAGCCAGAGGACTGGAGGAGTTTTTGCAGTGGCAACACACCCCCTCCCTTCTCCCACTCATCACTTCTTCCAGCCACATCAGAATAATTTCTCATTGCCCCAAGTCTTCATTTGTAACCAACCTCCAAGTGGCAAGGAGAGGATTTTTAAAAATAGCTTTATTGATTTTATTTTCTTGGAATATAAAAGCAATAGATGTTCTTTGTTAAAGAAAAATTAGACGGTACAGAAATAAAGGAGAAAATAAAAATCAGCCCAAATTTTATCATCTAGAGATAATCATCCTCTTATTTCAGTGTTTAGCCTTCTCACCTCTATTCTATATTTTTGTGTCCCAGTGTGCTGGAAGCAGGAGTTGAGGGATGATAGAGGAAGGTGGGGGTGGGGGGAGACTGAGCAGGCACAGGCGGACCCTGGCTGACAGGGCCTGTGTAATTGCTGGTACATGGTCAGGGCAAAACCCACAGCCTGGCCCACAGGCCCAGTCAGTCCCTGAGGGGCTGCCCTGCCCCCCCCCCCATACCTTATCATCATTGCATATTCACCTAACTACGACTCCGGGGAATGTGAATATTTTCACTAATCATTTTTCCTGTTCTTTTGGAGCTCTATAAAACAAAATGTCATAGAGTCACTGTCTCATTTAATTCTCAGAATAACCGAATGAGAGAATTCCTGTGATTAGCCCCATTTTACAGATGAGGAAACTGAGACCTAGGGAGGCAAAGTAACTTTGTCCAAGGCTGACAGAGAGTGGAGAACTAAGACATAGGTCTCCTGATGCCAGTGGGGGCCCTTCTGATGTCATCCTGAGAAGAGTGACACAGAAGAACAAGATTCTATGTGTCAGCCACATAGAAATATGGTCTCATTTAATTCTCTCAGCATCCCTGCCAGAAGGCCACTATTCTGTCCATTTGCTCAGATGAGGAAACTATAGTCAGAGTCACTTGCCTAAGGCCATAGAGCCACTAGTGGGGAAGTTGAGAGCTGAAAGCAGGTGTGTCTGGCTGTTGGGGTAATGCTTCGAACAGGAGCAAGGAATAGGGCAGGGTGAGAAGGGTGAATTGCATCCTTTTGTCAAGGGCAGCCTCTTTGTCCCTCATCTGGGCATCTAGAGAGGGCCTAGTAGTCCTGTGGTCCCAGCTCCAATTCTGACCTCATTACTCAGAGCCTGGACCCTGGGGAGGGGGCTTGGGCTTACCAGCAGCGCCACCTGGTGGCTGATTTGCTGCCACCAGCGTCTGCCTGAGCCCAGGGCTCCAGGTGGGAGGGCGGTGATGAGGGAAGGGAGGCCCAGGGCCCACTCTTCCCTGCTAGAGACCCTGGGCCACCCCAATAGCCACCTGGTATAGAGAAAAAACTAAGAGCTTTGGATTTGATAGACCTGGCTTTGAATTCCAACTCAGTCTATGTGACCTCGGTTAACTCCTTCCCCTACCTCTCTGAGCCTGTTTCCATGTCTGTAAAATGGGAATAAATCGGAATTGCAGCAGTTGTGTTCATTGTGGAAAATACCCGAACCTATCCCAGATGCATGGTAGGTACTGAATAAATGATACTTGAGGTGATCAATGATACCTGCCTGCTCTACATTTCCTCAGTCCCTTCTCTCCACTGTCCACACATCAGGCCCAGACCTCTCTACTGGGCCCAAGTCCCCGCTCAGACCGGGCTCCCAGAGCCTGTTCATTCCAGAAACGGCTGGCTTTGGAAAGATACTCAAAAGGAAGACAAAGGAAATTCCATGGAGAATAAGAAAAGCCAAGCGTTGGCTGGTTAGCACACCCAGGTGTGGGATCTCTGGGAAGAGTCAAGCCTGCTCCACTCTTGTGAGATGAAGGTCATGGAGTCCTGTGCCCAGGCACAACTTGCCTGCTGTCTCCTGAGGTTTGCAGCTCTTGCTGGGCCTCCCCATCGCTGCCAGGCAGACCCTCCTGGTCCTCAGTCCCTTGCCACCGCAGCTACACTGTCCATGCGCCACCTTTAGGAGGATTTCCAAGTTCCCGTCCTCCTCTCCTTCACTTTCCTTAAGGCTGCATCCTGCAGGGTTCTCCTCAGATACTGCTGTCCAGTATCTGAGGAGCTCTAAGTACCCCTGGAACTCTGCATGGATCCTAAGTACCCCCGAACTCTGCATGGCTCCAGTGCCCCCCGTAATAACCAAGGGCTGTAATATATTTTTACAGCTTTTGATGACCCCCAGCAACTCTGAAGTGCTTCCCCAATAAACCTTCATTTTCCCCAGCAGTCCCCTGGAGCTCCCACACCCACCCTCCAGTATGCTCAACGCTTCGTAATTCCTCAAGGGCTGTCTCTCACTGCTGACTCCATGTAATTCTGGCTCCTCACTCAGGACCTCTCAATCTCTCCTGCAGGTCTCCAGGGTTCCAACGGTCCTTTCCACTCTCAGTGCCTCTCACTAGCCCCAAATATCCCTTTGTCCACCTCAGAAAGCCCTGGTGACCTTCTATCATTTCTGGGATACCAAGGAGGCTCCCAGAGGTCCCTGGTATCCAAAAGGTTATTCAAGGGTCCTCGAGACTTTCTGACCTTCTCCACCTGGTCTCCACCATCTGTTTCTCCATGGCCTGCAATGATTCATCGGTGCTGATGGCTGTAGTGGCCAGTGGAGGCTTCCAAAAGTGGTCTGTGGAAAGTGCATGGGACTTGGAGCCAGAGCCCCATGGGGCTGCTACCACAGCTCTCCTATTAACCGGCTCTGGAACCTTGGGCAGCTAACTCAACTTCACTCAGCCCATTTCTTTATTGGTAGAATATGAACACCTTGCCAATCCACAAGGTGACTGAGGGCAAGATAATACATAAGAAGGGACCCAGCATGATTTCCAGCACTGAGTGGGTCTTCAGTGTCTGTTGATTCCCTTTCTGGTGGCTCTCCATTCCAGGGCCAGCCAAGCACTTGTTCATTGAAGGCCCTGTTCTGTGGAGCACCCACTGTGTCACTCCAGATGCCATCCTTGATAAGCAGGGTGTTACCTAAGCCCCTTTCTCTAAGAGGGAGGGGCTACCCTCACAGCTGGTGAAGTTGCACGAGGGCTTATAAGAGTAGACCAGGGATGGGGAGATTTTAGTTTCTGCCATATTTGCTTAAAGACATTCTTCTGCCTCTACCTTTGCTTAGGCCGTTCCCTCCTCTCAAATGCTCTTTCCTGCCTGGTGAAATCTTCCTGTCCCTCAAGGTGCAGCTCAAGTTCCATATCCTTGGTTAGGTGGTTTGGTACCTGGGCTCTATTTAGAACCAGCAAACATTGGTTCAGCCCTGCTTCTCCACCTACCAGGAGGTCTATTTGATATCATTTTGGAGGCAAATTATTTAGTCTCTAAACTTTAGTTCCTCCATATGAGAAATTAATAACACTTTCTTCTTAGATTTGTTGTAAGGCTCTGATGAGGTAATGCAGGTGTGACACCTGGAACATAATAGCTGCTCAGTAAATACTCCTTTTCTTCTGCTTGGCACTCCCTGAGCACTCAGTCCTTGGCACATTCTGCCTGTAGTTTCTCATGGTTCTGACACGTCAGCTGACCTGGAGGCTCTGAGAAAAGTGCATGTGTATCTCCTGCAACATGGATTTTATCCAGAAGTGAGAGGCATAGAAGGCCAAGAGTTGGCAACAGATTGACTTGGCTCCCTAAAGGGTAGCAAGATGCCCAGGTCAAGGGCCCATTTGATTTTTAACAGTCTGAGAATATGCAGAGGGCTTCTAGAGGAATCTTGAGCCAGCTAGGTTTCCTCCCTGGGTCTTATTTTCTTCGCCTTTCTCGCAATGGCTAAGCTGAGGCCCAGAAAAATGGACAGACTTGTCCAGAGCCACACCACAGAACTCAAGCTGGCTGGAAAAGGCTGAGACTAGGAAGGAAGAATGGCTTCTGCATGCATTTACCCCTGTCCAGAGGAGTGTGGACACCTGTCCTCTTGACCTAGAGGAGCAGGACATTCAAGGAAAAGGGGCTGTTCCACTTGTCTCAATATCCCTAGTTCTAGGTCCAGACATGGAGCATGATGGATACTCAGTAGAAGCCTGTTGAATACATAACCTTTTCCAAAATTTGCAGCCATCACCAGAAAGTGTCAGGTCTTTGGCACCTGACTCCCATTTCCCCCCACCCCACCCAAAATCAGAGGAAAATCTCCTAGGTCTGAAGTAGCCTTTGACTTCACTTCCTCTGCTCTGGTTATTTGCAGTGCCTAATAGAGCTAGGCTGCAGAGTCCTGTCTGGCCAGCAGGGTCACCAGCACACACTACAGCTTCCAGGGTCTACTGAGTAAAATAATGCCACAGGTTACCAATTCTATAAGCTTAAGCGCCCGTCAATCAGAGTTCCTGGGAATGAGGGAGACCCACATTTCTGTGACCCAGCCTCTTTGGGTCTTGATGCTTTGTACCACTTTGGACACGAGGAGGGAATAGTGGCAGACAGGTGATTGTAGCAATTCCCACAGCTCTTTGAAGTTATGAAATTCTCAGGGACGCTCTGGGGGTCAGAGATTTTCTGAACCTGGAACTCTGTGGGATGCCCTCCCTATGAGCAGATGTTACCATCTCAGAGTGCGAGAGGCCAAGACAGTTTCTGGTGGATCCCGAGATCAGGGATTTGAAGTAGAAGAGTCAACCACACAGGAACAAGCAGACGCTGCATGTAATGATCGTACTGTTCCATGGACTGGAAGGACAAAACATGCTTTGTTGTCCCAAGCAACTCTTTGGAAATCGCAGATGCAGATTTAGAGATTTCTGCCCAAGTTCTAAGCAATGCTACACTTTTACAGCCTGGGCACTATTGGTTCAGGATGATGATAACCAATGTGAATACAAAGCTCTACCAATCCTACTCAGAGCTCTTCATAATCTTCATAATCACCCCACGGGATCTTCATAATCACCCCAAGCTTGAAACAGGAGCTACTATCTTCTTTGTAGAGACGAGAAATTTGAGGCTGGCAAGGGCAGAGTGTGGAGCCCAAATCAGGACTCCACGCTTCCAACCTCAATGTCTTTTCCACCCCATCTTGTCTGCCTCAGACATGCAGGTCTCCCTAGCAGGTCAGGCCCATGAGCTTTGCGGCAGCCACTGTGGCCATGACGAGGCAGCTGCTGCCTTCTTTGAAGCTCAAAGCATGAGACACAGAAAGGCAGAGTGATTAAGAGACCAGGCTTTGAGTTCAGATAGACCCAATTTCTCTGGGCCTCAACCTCCCCTATCTGTAAAGTGGGGGAAGTAATGTAAAATGGGGAGATGCCTGCTTTATGGGATTGTCTTGAAGAGTAAAGAGACGACTTCTATAGAGCACCTAGCACCCAGCAGACATTCAATGTATGCTGAGTACATGGAAGGAAGAAGTATGGGCTCCAGAAACACCCCTGGCTGCTTCTAATTTATAATCCTGAGTTGAAACTATGACTTCCAAGGATGGAACCAAGAGGGCTTTGCAGATAAATCATGCATGTGATAAAACACAGGAAGGACAACTCAGTGAGACCACTCTGCTAGGAACCGCCACACACAGTTTGTTCATTCCTTTAATTTTTAAAAATGAGTAAGCAGACAATCGTGTGCCCTTTGAATACCCAATAAAAACGTTCATTATGTAAAACAGTACAACCTTTTTCATTTTTTAATAATTCTGTAAATATCTCAGAAAGGATGTATTGTTTCTAATGAATATCAAAAAAGTCACCACAATGACATTTCCCCTGCCCCCACGTTTCCCTCCCCGCCCTGCCCCAAGTTGCCCAAATACTAGTAGGAAATTACAAAAAACAAAGAGCAAAAGCCCTCCCTCCACCCTGCCCCATGAGTAGTGTTAAGTGAGTGAAATGTTAAGTGCCACAGGTACAGTGCAGTGTATCCCATCCCTAGTGAGGCTTCAGAGCTGTAGGTGGAGAACCGGTAGCAGCAGCAGTGGGGAGTCTCTCTCCCCGGCACCTGGTGGGAGAGTAGACGAGGACAGACACAGCAGAAGGCTCAGCATGAGGCCCGATCCTCCTGGGTCCACTTCCTGGGTCCGCCAGATCCGATAGCTCAGGGAGAGCCAGGCAGTCCTGGGCAGTGTGTGCAAAAGGGGGCCCAGAACCAGGCATCCCAGCCTACCTCAGAGAGGGCACTGGGCATCCCTTCTAACAAACTCAGGCTTCAGATGGGGGCTGGCCAGACCAGAGAAGCTGTCTGTTTGGAAAGTTTCGGATGAATCAAACATGTGGGTTCCCTACAGGAAACTAAGGCCTTGGTTTCGAGTAAGCTCTGGTTTCCACCAAATAAAACTGGAGACATAAAGGAAAAGGATAAAGATTGTACCTTCCCAGTTCCCAAATAACTCAGAATCCAAGACAAAAGGCCAAGGAAATCCAATTAGAGAGAGAAGTCAGGTAGAGAGGTTTGAGGCAGCACTGGCCTCACCCCCACCACCCCAAGGCCTGCACAGAGGGAGAGGTGGGAGCCCAGTGTTCTCCTCCATGATAAGGGCTGAGGCTTCTCAGCTCCCCCTGGTGAGAGGTGCATGTAGGATAGCTCCCAAAAAATGGGTAGGGAGAGAAGGTTCCGCTGGTGATAAGGAGGAGGATGGGGAGGACTACGAGGTAGCAGGAAAGCAGGAGAGAAAAGAGGGCAGAGGATATAAGAGAGAGAGGAGGTGGCAGGCAGATGAAGAAGGGGCCAGAGGACAAAACCAGGCTCTAGGCCCTAATGGGGTTCTTTCCCCTGGAAAGCTGGTAGAAGGTCCTAGACACAGATCCTGACTGGGGCAGCAGCAACGGCAGGACAGACAGCTGCAAGGGAATAGCAGCTGCTTCCTGACCCCGAAAACCAGCATGCAGGTGACTCTAGTCAGCCCCAAGAAGATGGAGAGGCAGACAAGACAGGGAGAGCAGATGGACAGGACGGGAGGAGCCTTGTCACGGGGGCTGAGGACCTGGCCAGACTCCAGAGAATGGAGCCACTCACAGATGCATCAACCTAGAGTTTAAGGGGAAAATGCCACATCATTTCCATGACAAACTTGATTTTAAATAAGCAGGGGGAAGCCTTCAGAACAATTAAAGGTCAAGGTCAAGGTCAGGCCCGACAGCCAGCAAGACATAACAAGAGAGTCCCCAACAGACCTGGCCAGGTCAGGAAGAACCTCAGAGATCACTTGATTTGGCCCTCCCCATTTAGGAAATGGGAAAACTGAGGCCCAGGGAAGGGATGCGAGCACCCAAGGTCACTTAGTGGGATCAGGGCAGAAAGATCACTTTTTCTTCTCTGGCACAGCCTTGCTGTCTGCAAACCCACTGCTAAGAGGTTGGGGATGGCAAAGGCAGGATTTGAAGGCAAAGCTGTCCCTGGGGGCATGAAGAAGGGCAGCTATAATGGTCAGGGAGGAACATGGGACATGGACAGGTCAGCTAAAAGGCTGACAGAGATCAGGCATCACTCCCACCCCACCTGCCCCACAGCCCAAGTATAAAAGTTTGACCATATGATACAACTTCTCCCTAATCCCTAGAAAACATTGGTTAAAACCGTCCTAGCACGGAAGACTCTGCTAGTCCCTGTACAGTATTATCTCTTCATAATGTTACTTACATGATAACTAGGGGCAAGGAGGGGAATGGGACTTTAAACCAGAGTGTACACGGCCACCTTAAAATTAACTTGTTAATAAATCCTGTGCAAAACAAGCAAGCCTCTATCATTAGGTGAAGTACGTGTCTCAGGTATTCATTTATACACACGGGGTCGGGGGAGGGAAGAAAGGAGAGGCATCCGAGGTGGCAGGTGTGGCTCAGAAGTGTGTCTCCTTCTCTGTGATGGCTGCAATGGTCCCATCGCCCTTGAGTTTGGCGTCACAGTCATTAACCGTCACCGTCCGTGGGCCTGCCCCAAGCTTGCCCCGCATTTTCAGATCAGCGCTGGGGATGGTCAACTTCCGAAATTTCTATGTGATTAGAAAGGAGAAGAACTGTCTGAGAGGGACTGCCAGGGTCCGGGTGCCTGGCTCGGCCTCTCCCAACTGCACGGGTGGATACCATGGGCCACAGAACCATCAATACCAAGGTCTGGGCCTCTGCACTGTTACTTAGAGCTCTGTTCTGCATAATGAACTGACCTCCCTGGTCTCAGTTTCCTCCTCTGGGAAATGGGAACAACAGAGGTACCCACTCCTGGGGTTTGCTAAGGAGTGAGGCGATGGCTTGCAGAAATGCTTAGCACTGTCCCTGGCCTACTGCAAGTGTAACTGGGGCTGACGGCCTCACCTCTCCCTCCAGTGGAGACAGCTGCTTGGCTTTGAATCTCTGCTTGGCCTCTCACTAGCTCTGTTAGGCAGCTCACCTAACCTCTAGGAGCTGCATTTTCCTCTTCTGTGGAATGGGAGAATAATACTAGCCTGAGAGGGGTGTTGCAGGAGTGAGCTACAGTACCTCTGGCCCTGTTTCTGTGATTGCCGGGCAAATGGGTATGCTTCCCACAAAGGCGATGTCATCATGGGGCCACTGTCTAGGGGAGTACGTGGTGTGTGCTGTGTGCTCCTTTTGCCATGCATGGAGATGGAAACATCAGCTCAGCCATGGTGGCCCCATGCTGCCTGGCAAAGTGGCCAGGCTTGGGCTGGGCACAGATGGTGTGGCTGTCATCCCTACTGTACCAGGGAGGGAGCAGAGATCACAAGCAGGCTCCTGACGCAGGCTTCTGCTGTCACAGTGCTGCCTGGGGCCCCACACCTCAGGTCCACGGACATCCTGCAGAATCCATCAGGGGAAGGCACTGGACCAGGACTTCGGAGGTCCTTTCTGGGCATAAACCCTTTCCCAGGAAGTCTGGAAAGACTTTCGGAGGTCTGATTTTTCATGATCAAGTTTCTGTCTTCTCTTTCAGACGCTGCCATGACTAAGAGGCTGAATCTACACAGCCCAGGTGGGATTACCGGGCCAAATCTCCCAGGCTGAACACTTCCTGTGTGCCAGGCACCACGCAGGAGAGGATCGAGAGCATGGGCTCCAGAGCTGGGTGCTTGGGTTTGAATTCCAGCTCTGTCACTTCACTGGGGCAAGAAACTTAACCTCTCTGAGCCTTGGTTTCCTCATCTGTCAAAGGAGAACAAGGGCACCTGCCTCTTGGGGTTAACACGAGGCTCAGATTAGTTGACCTTGCCACAGATTAGCACAGATTATCCATCTTCACAGCAGTTCTCTCAGGTAAGTACCATTGACCCCCTTTTTCCATCCAGATCCTTTCTTTCAGCTGGCAGAACCTTCTGGAAACAGAGGGAGGTGAATTAACTGGCACAAGTTTCCTCAGTAAGCAAGGCCTGGAAATCGGTTCTGCTGTCATTAATAAACCTTGCTCTCTGTGGAGGCGGATGCGAGAGCTCAGGGAGATGGAAGAAGCTCAGGAAAGTAACCTCTCTTTCCACCTGCCCACCCGACACTGGGCATTCCTGAAAACCAAGGGCCACTGGATGTCTGGGCAGCGGCCTGCAGGAACCAAGGACATGGTTTGGTTCCAGATCAGAACTGACTGCCCTTGACCTACATTCCCTGCAGGAGCCAAGGAAACTTTCCCAGGGGGTATGGGCACGCTTGAGGAAGAGACTTCTTCTCAGCTTGGTCCTTCGGGCTGGACATGTAGCTTTTTTCCTGGAGCTTTGGCCGTCCCGTGGGCAGGTGGGCTGGGTGAAGCCCTGAGCTAGCACTCATGTTTGGGTGTTTGCATACACATCCACTCCCATCTCCCTCTGGCCTTGTTCTGGGAGAAAAAGGTGAACCCCTGAGATCTCTGGAGGGTGGCCAGTCCGAGCAGAGGAAGGAGATAGCGAAACTCAGGTGACGAGAGCTCAGAGCTTCTGCTCTGCCATTCTGAGGCTGTGTGCCCTTAGACAAGTTGCTTCACTTCCCTGTGCTTCAGCTTCCTCCTCTGTGAAGTGGGGGCAGTAAGAGCCTCCACCTCACAGGACCGCTATGAGGGTTAAATGGCATCACCGCGGAAACAGAACAGTGTCTGGCACACAGCAGTTCCCTCAATGAGTGAGATACTGACTCAAACCATGTGACGTGCCAGCAGATGGGAAAGGAGAGTAAAGAGCCTGTGAGTGCTCTGGAGTAGGACGGTGCGGCTTACCACCCTGCCTGCCCCCAAGGGACAATACACAGCGCTGCTGACCGGCAACGTCCAAGCAGGCAAATCCACAGAGAAAGAGAGGAGATGGGTGGTGTCTGGGGCGGGGATGGGGTAAACTGAATGAGCATGAGGGGTCTTATTAGGGTAATGGACAATGTTTTAAAGCTGATTCATGGTGATGATTCTAATACACACAACACGGAAAGTTACAATAAAAATCATTGAATTGTATACACCAAATGGATGAATCTTAAGATACGTTAAACATACTTTAATAAAATTGTTTTTAATAAAATTTGGTATCCGCTGTGGAAACTAGTATGAAATTCCATCAAAAAATTAAAAATAGAACTACTATACGATCCAGCAATTCCACTCCGGTATTTATCTGAGGGAAAGGAACACACTAACTTGACAAGGTATGTACATCTCCCCCCCAACATTCACTGCAGCATTATTTACAACAGCCAAGAGGTGGAAACAGCCTTACTGTTCCTCAGTGGATGAAGGGATAAAGAGGTTATGGTACATCTACACAATGGAATATGACTCAGCTGTAAAAAAGAAGGAAATCCTGCTGTCTGTGACAACACAGATGGACCTTAAGAGCATTACGCCAAGATAAGCCAGACAAGAACAAACACTATATGATCTCACTTATATGTGGAACCTAAAAAAAAAAAAAACACCCCCCGCCCCAACCCGACAAACAAACAATACCTACCTGAGCTCAAAGATACAAAGAACAGACTGGTGGCTGCCAGAGGTGGGTGGGGGGATGGGAGGTGAAATGGGTGAAAGGGCAGAAACGAACAGACTTCCAGTCAGGAAATAAACAAGTCGTGGGTATGTAATGCACAACACGGTGACTATGGATAATAATACTGTAATATATATTTGAAAGTTGCTAAGATAATAGATCTCAAAAGTTCTCATCACAAGAAAAGAATTTTTAACTGTGCTGAGGGATGTTAACTGGACTTAGGGTGGTGATCATTTCACAACACATACAAATATTAGACCATTATGTTGTTACCTAAAACCAACATAATGTTTTATGTCAATTATATCGCAATTTAACAAATTTGGTTTACTAAGTTTTGGCTGTGCAATGCGAATTTTCGGTTGAGCGATTTCATTTCTCTGAGCTTTAGTTTCAGGTTCTACCTGCTGAAGGCAGAAAATGAGGCCAGCACCCTGGTTTTCTCTGAGGACTACGGGAGATAACATGTAGAGAGTTTAGCATGGTGATGACAGGGGATAGGTGTTCCCTCAACATCAGACTTTCTCCCTTTGTCCTGGGGATGGGGTCCTTCATGAACTAACAGAACAGTAAAAGCCAACGTTTTGTCACTCTGTTCCAGGTCCCAGTCTAAGTACTTTCCTTCCATGAACTCACTGAGTCCTTATAAAAACCTGTGTAGGTCAGGAGCTGCTGTTGTCCCCATTTTACAGATGAAGACACTCAGAGAAACTGGCTCACTCTCCAGGCCTCACAGAGATGACTTCACACCATGGTAAGAGTGAACACCTGCCAGGAAGGAGCTGGCCGTGGCTTCCCCAGGAGACACATGAGGGCTCATTCTTTATACACTCATTGCTCAGATAAGACCCATGGACTTGCTCCTGCTCTTCAGCCCACCTGAGGTAGAGCCAGGCCCTGCGTGTGCCTCAGCACCCTCAGAGCCATTCTTGCCACCCAGCCACCCCTCCCCCGACCTGGGCTGTCTCACCTCAGGCAGCGTCCCCTCTGTCTTCCATAGCTTGATGAAGATCCAGAGTGGGATGCAGAGCATGGAGGACAGGGCCATGAGCCAGCCGATGCTGTAGCCCCAGGTGGGGTAGGTGTAGATGTTGTTGTACTTAAGAGGCTTGTACTTGACCAGGAAGAAGATAAAGATGCCCTGCCAAGAGACGGGGAGAGGTCCCTGAGGGCTAGCCTTCGGTGACAGGCTCAGGCCCAGGCCTGCGTGCAGGAGGCCAGCGGGGTTAGGGGCCACCCCGTGTGGCAGTCCTGGACAGGCGAGGCCCTGTGCCAGCTCACATAAGGAATGGACTCTCACAGATCCCAGTAACTCAACAGGGCTGTGAGACCCTCCCACCCCAGGAGCCTTATCCCCAGCCTCTGCCCAGTAAGGAATTTTCTAGCTCCTTTTTGGGGCTGCTTTCAAAGTGGCCTTTGCGAACCGTGATGGTTTGTGAAGATGTTCTAAGACACTTTCAGTGCCAAGAACTGGGTGAAGAACATGGGGCTGTGTTTATTAAATGTGAAGACCTCTCCAAGGTGTGGCTTTACCTCAGTTCTGTAGCTTTCTCTGTTAACAGCAAAGCTAAATATTGTCTCTCATATGATCCTTGGCCCTTACGGAGACAGGCCCCAGCCACTTAGCTTGCAGGTATAGAATCCGAGGCCTTGAGAAGGGAGGGGACTTGCTCATGGTCACACAGCAAGCTGGTGGCAGAGCTGGGATCCCAGGAAGGCCCCTCCCTGGCCAAGCCCAGAAACTGTCCCCACGATTGCCACTTAGAAAGCTGTCGGGTGCCGCGGACTCTCTGGAAGAACAGAGGGTCTCCCAGGGGGCCAGCCTTGGCCAGGCTTGTGGTGCTAGAAGGGGAGAATGGGTGGCCAGCCTGGAGGCAGCTTCTGGCAGGGCCCTTACCGCGCAGATCCCGGGGGTCACAACCTTCCAGCACCATTTAATGAGCGACAATGGCCGGTAGCCAATCATGTCTTCGATGTTATCGTAGAAGCGATTGCTTCCTGTCCAGAATAAAACAAACAGGCACACACACCCCAGAGAATTTTTGTACAAGACTCAGAGGGAGGGCTAGGAGGGTTTGCTTTCCCCAGCCCAACAGACAAATGACAGCAGGGACTTTATTTACCACTTAACAACTACCAAGATGTTACCTATGTGAGTTTTCAGAATATACTGTAGTGGAAGGAATTCCGGACCAATGCTGGAAAGGCCCTTCCTGACCTTGGTCAGTGAGGCCCAGGAAACAGTGTGTAAGGAAACATTTCTTGGAGAAAGGTCGAAGATGGTCCCTTTGAGAGGCAGGGCCAAGGCCTGGCTGACATACGTGGGGGCAGGGGACAGGGCTCTGAAGGGGACACCTGCCTGGGCTGCTAATGAGCGGGGCAGCTCACAGGGAGGCCTGTTCCCAAGCTATGTTCACAGTGGGAATAGCCATCATCACTGAGTCCAGCAATCCTCATCCACTCATTCGATTTAGGAAACAGGAGGACCAAAAGACAGGTGATCATGAGGGCCGGGCACCGTGCTGACAGCTTTGTCCACACTATCTCCTACCTGGAGACATGGGAGGACTACCCCATTTTACAGATGGAAAAACAGGCTCAGAGGCTGAGGCACTGGCCCAAGGTCACAGTGCCTGAGTCTGGAACCCCTCCCTGTGCTGCAGGGGTATAAGAATAAGAAGCTCTCCTGACAAATGTGACAGGTTGATCCTCTGAGGGAAAGGAGGAAGGGTGGATACAGAAGGACACCAGCGCAGAGAACCCCAGGCGTCCATATGCTGGGCACCATGACAGGCTGCTGGTGTGTAGGTGGGCCCGGCCTCTACTTACCATACACCCAGCCGATGCAGACACACTCGAAGATGGCCACAAAGAGAAGGCACATCCCACTGGCGGCGTAGGAGTCGAAGAGCTGGAAGATGTACATGCCACCCTGCAGAGCAGGAGGACAGGTACGTGGACACGGGGATGCAAAGACACATGGTACAGCAGGTTGGCCAGCTGGCCTTGGAAAGGCCCTCTGCTTGGCCCTGGGGCTACCATCAGCCCAGGGTCACTTCCACCAGAGCAGACGGCTTCTTCCTAGTCTCCTCAAACAATACGGCCTTTGCACCTGGGCACCCCGAAGGTAGCACCCTCTGGGGTTGCTGGGCTTGCGAAGGTTTCTCTCGTCTCTGCTCCCTAAAGGCCAGAGACCACACAGAAAACCTGAGACTGGAGGCTGGGCAGCCTCGGCCCCTTTCCCTGATGGCTCTGACAGCCTCCCCACTGCTCTCCTTGCCTGGAGCCTCATCTCCTTCCCCGCACATCAGCTTTCATTAGGACCTTTCTACTATGCAAATCCAATCATGTCACTCCACAGTTTAACACTACCCCTTGGCTCCCGTCAGCCTGCCAGTCAGAGCGGCCCTCTCACTTGGCCTTGTCTCCCCCTCCTCCCAGCAGACCTCCCTATGCTTCCCCCTGACAGACTAAGGGATAGTCTTGCCTCTGTACCTTTGCATATGCTATCCCTCCTTTATTTGGTAAGTTCCTTCACAGTTCAGCTCAAATGTCACCTCTTCCAAGAAGCCCCTTTTGACAGACTTAATTTCTCTTCAGGCCTCTGCAGCACATTTTATGGATTCACAGTTTTTTAAAAAAGTTTTCCCGTCAGGTGCTCTGTTAGCTCTGGGCTTCTGCGAGGGAGGCCCCCATATCGGTTCTCTTTGTATCTACTGCCAGTGTGAGAGGGAAAGGTCTCGGAGGCCAGATGACCAGGAAAATTTCTAGAAAGGAGGGATGGCATCTGGGCAGGAGAAGAGGGCAGCAGCTGCAGCTCTCAGAAGGGTTTGGATCTACATAGGTAATCCTTACAATACATGACAGCCCTTAGGAGAACACAATCAACAGCAGGAGAAATAAAAGTGGAAAAGCGGAGGGTCAGGTTGGGGGAGGCATTGTGAATGTCAGGACAGGGAGGTAAGAGGCCAGGACAAAGCCTGGACAGCTTTGGAATTAATTTTTGGAATTAATTTTTTGGAATTAATTAATTTTTGGAATTAAACTTTCAGCCAGTGCTCCCACAGCCTTTAGGGTCTCCTTCTACCCTCTGAGACCACACACAGGCTGGGACTATTTGTTTCCTCACTCATCTCTTTGGCTGGATCTGGGGCAGCATCTCGATGCCCAGAGGGCCAGACAGATGACATGAGGAAAAGAGGTGGGCCTGGTGTGTGACACCAGGAAGTGGGGGAGCGGGGGATAACTGGAGAGCACAGGCCCCATGTGGCCACACAATGCCTTAAGAAAGTTGCTGGGGGAGACAAGCCTGGGTGTGGCCAAATCTGCAGATTTTTCTAGAAGAGGCCAGAAATCAGATTTTCACTAGAAGTCCTTCTCAATTGTTGGCAACCTCTTCATGTTCTTAAAAACACAGCAGGGGTGAAACAAAGGGGATCTCTGGAACATATCTGGTCTAGGGTCTCCTGTTGGTGCTAAATGTGGTGGGTATTCAGGGCTATGAGAGTGAGAAGCAGGTCTGAGGCTCCTCTGTGGCTAGGAATGTGCTCAGCTTTCTGAGTTAACAGCTCAGACCATGCTCCTAACGGCTCTCCGGAATGTCTTCTCCCATGAACATCATGTATACAGATGCAGCCCTCTCCAAGTACGGGGCTCTGACTGAACTGCTTCCCATGTCTCAGTCTGCCAGATCCCTACAATGGGTGCAATTACAAGGAGGGTATAACTGCTGTCCTCAAGTCTTGATAGGAGAAACTGAGGCACAGAGGAGCAAGAATGCTCATGGTGCGTCATCCAGCTAGCCAGCCGTGGGACTCCTAGGCTTGAAGGCTTGAACCTAAGTGGTACGGCTGCATAGCCCATGCTCTTAATTCTCCACCACACCGCGTGGTGGAGGGTAAGAAATCTGTGGCCTATTTTTTCCCTAAAGCCACACTTTAAATGTGTGTAAATGAGGGATAAGATCCTGCCAGCAATTACTGTGAAGGCTGAGGCCCACATGGCCCATTTGGCAATCTGAACTTCCCTGGTGCAATCACTCACAGATATTCCTGCATGGAGGCGGAGGGCTGGCATGTGAAGCCCAAGTGTGTGCTGACTAACAGTCAGCACAGCGCTATTTCCCTGATGGGCCCCAGGGGCCGTGAGGCACCCCTGGAGAGACCCGTGGCCTCGGGTTGAAGAGTGGGCATGGAGGCTCTGCAAGGCGGGGGGCACTGGGGTTGGAGGTCCAGGAGGGTCCTCTGCCTGTCTGCTCCAAGCCAGTGACACCCACACCAATGCCTGCTCTTCTTGTAGCCCCGTTCCCATCAGCCTCGTTAACATATCACATTAACCCCCCAATTTGTATGTGACAAAGACTCTACTTTGTGTAATTAATCAGCACTTAATGAAGCCCTGCTCATTGCAGGGCTGCTTTCCCCCATGTGGGGAGAGGAGAGATGGAAATGGGAAGTGCCACACCATTCATTTGCTCAAAGCTGATTATCACTCCCATTAATGTGACAATGACTAGGAGCAGTAATAACACCAGCCACCACACCCTCAGTGTCCACCCCCTGCCAGGCCCCAAGGGCACAGAGACAGTGAAGGCCAGCTGTTGTCTTCATCGACCTCGGGGCCTGGACGCAGAGAGACAGGTGAACACAGTGGTCATGCTAAGGTGGGAGAAAGGCTGGGCCAAGCCTGGAGCTAAGTGCTTGAGGAAGGAAAGCAGAGGAGCCTTCCAGGAGGCAGCCTCTGAGCTAAGAAGCAGAGGATCCATAGACCAACCTCAATGTCACCTCAGCTGCTTCAGTGGACTAGAGTTCCCTCATTTCTTTCCATGTTTCTTTCAAAACCTCTTCTTGTCTCTAGGCAACAGTTTTCTGTGTGTGTGCACGCGTGCGTGTGTGTGTGTGTGTGCGGGTGTTTTAACTAACTAGTTTTGTCAGCGTGGGGAGAAAGATCTCTCATCCCACCTTCCCAAGGTACTTGAAAAAATATTTATTAGACAGGATGGTTGCGGGGGCGGGGGGGAGAAACATGGTATCATGAGAGTCTTAATGTGGGGGGTCATGGTGAACACTTTCTCACTCACAGGCCCAGCAGAGATGAGAGACAAGGGGCCTGAGGTGCCAAATGTCCTCATGCACATCTGTTTTCACGGAAATTCCAGAAGAGCCTGCTCTGAACTTCAGCCCAAGAGCAGTACCTGGTTGAGGGGTCTGTGGCTGACACTGTCCCTTTCACCCAAAAGTACTGTAAGGGTGGATAATGACCATATAACCCCAGTCTTTCTCTTTGTGAGTTTTACTCCCCTCTGGTAGTGACCACGGTGACTGTTAGCTGAGCTTTCACACACGTGAAGACGTTATGCTTAGGGCTCAATGAGAACTTCCAGGGATCTCCACAAAGAGGAGAAAATGAGTCCTAGAGAAATGCTAGACCTGGCTGGGGTCACACGACCAATCCCAGAGCTGGAATTTGACATCAGACCTGCCTAACCTAGAGCCCAGCACTTAACCTTTAAGTTACCGTGTTCACGTCACTTACTTGTTTCCATGTCACTCACCTCTGTGAGCATCACGAGGCCCAGAAAATAGGAGACGATGGACAGGGCCAGGATGAGCAGCTCCCGCCGGTAACCCCTCCGGAAGACCTTGGGGTACATGTCTACCACAGCGGTCACGAGGCTTTCCACACACACAAACTGCAGAGGGCAGATAGGATGGCATCAAGCCTGAGAGAAAGTCTGTTCTTAGTGGTCCCAGCTCTGGACAAGTGCAACAGACCTAACCCCCGGGCTTCCCTCTCACTGGGCCTTATCCTCCTTTCCACACTCACACAGACAGAGGGCCTGAGAATAACAACAATCCAGGCACTTACAATTTTCCAGCAAACCCACGTAACAGATGAGAACACTGAGGCTCAGTGAGGGGAAGTAACCCACCCAAGGTTGCTCAGACAGGAAGTGGAAGAGTCAGAACTTCAACTGGGTACTCCTGACTCTGAAAGCTAGTACTCCTTCTCCCCCATGCTTCCTGTCATGTGCCTGTGTCCTGGGCCCTGTTCTGGGGTCAACCACTTAAATGAGACGTTGTCTGGGAGGCGAGATGGGAGTCTCCATAACTGTCCTGAGAGCTGAGTGCTCACTCGTGGCAGGCTCTGGTCAGTCTCCGTGAGCAGGGCTGGATTTCCTCATTCCCTAGGACTGTGATAGTTCTCCTGTTCTTCGCTTCTGGGAAAGCTCCCCATCTGATGGGTGGAGAGCAATCAGAGGTGAGCCAACACTCAGCTCTTACATTTCTGCTATGGGACTCTCTGGGCCTAGCCAGACCGTGCAGGCTTAAGACAGCAGAACTTGTGCCACTAAGTGTCTGCATCCTACCATGCAGAGACTGGGCAAGACGCACAGTATCCATTCTATTTCTGCTCACCCATCAACAGCCAGCCCAAATATCCCAGCACACCCATTGACCCCTTGCTGGGTTTTCCCAGCAATGTTGTACGCAGATCTCCTGCATAAGCCTTTCCCCAACTGCTCCTCCTTGCCCCGAACTTGGGCAGAACAGACCCTTCCTCTCCTCTATACCCAGCCAACCCCCAACTCACCCCATGGTGCCCATTGAGCTTACAGCTATCTCCTTATAAGCTGGGACCCTGGAGCGCAGGGACCATGCATGCCATTTCCATCTATTCCCAGTGGCACAGAGAAGATGCTCAGAAAAGTTTTGATAAATCAATAAAAATAATAATAAATAATGGTGAATACATGGTGCTTGTTGTGAGCCAGGCTCTTTTCTGAGCAGTTAACAGATATTCATTTATTTGATCTCTGTAGTACTATTATCATCCCTGTTTTGTAAATGATGATGTGGAAGCATAGGAGGTAAGCCACCTGCCCGAGAGCACAGAGGTGTTCAGAGATACAGCCTGGGTAGGGACCAAGGCAATCTTGTTCCAGAGACTGGACTTTAACCACTGTGCTGGACTGCCAAGGCGAAGAGAAGTAAAAAAAGCAAAGGATTCCTTTGCTGATTGCAGTGTGGAGACATTTCCTTCCCTGTGAGCCATTTTTTAGCCCCAAATCCTTTCCAATTCATTTCTACCTCCTCAGGAAAGATATTTCCAGCTTTACTGAGCAAAGGGACCAAGCACAGAGAGGTGAAGTGATTGGCCCAGAAGAGCACAGCTGGTAAAAGTTGTGGATCTGAGACTCAAACCCAGCCCTGTCTGACTCCAAAGCCCAGGCTCCCAGCCTCCAGGCTACCCTGCCTCTACTGCAAGTCTGTCTTCAGTCCTTCTTTCTCCAGGGTCCTCAGGGAAAGGAAGAATTCAGGGAAGGCTGTTTATCCAGGATCCAAACTGAAGAGACAGCAGAGCATGCGGGCTAAGAGGTACAAAAACCTGGGTCCATGTTCTAGCAACTCACTCAGCCTCAGTTTCTTCATCTGCAAAATGGGGATGACAAAAGGGGCCCCCCAGTCCATGTAGCTACTGTGACAGAGAAAGGAGGGTGTAGCCCAGGCTCGGCAAGTGCAGCACACGTGTGGCCACCTGCCCACTTGGCCCCTTGCTAACTTCAGTCTGCCACTTCAGTCCGCCTTGCTAACACAGCATCTTGGCCCAAGTGCTCACCATCCCCAGGGACTCACAGAACCAAGGCCCCAGCCCCCATCTCCCTATGCAGGATGGTCACTGTCACGCACAAGCTGCCAATCCTTCCCAAGGTCTCTGCCCGCAACAATGGAAGAGAAGATTATCAGCAGAAACACCCGGTGCTTTAGCAGCTCGGCTCAGCAGTTTCTGAGAAATCACCCAGGGGAAGAAATTGGACTTGGCTGGGTTGACAGACATACTGGTATGAGGTTTGGGTGCTAAGTGACTGGCACAAGGTCACGGGTAGAGGAGAGAGAGAGAGGTGCTGGGTGGAGCTCGGTCCATCATTCAATTGTTACTTTAATCCATCATATATCCAGTGCCTTTGTGCCAGGACAGCTTTAGGTGGAAGACATTCACTGGGGCTCTTAGAGAAACCCACCATGCTGCAATAGCAGGAAATAGGGTAGATTTCGGAGAGTGGTGAGTGACCGGAGGCCACAGGCATCTGGCTGGAAAATCCAGAAGAGCACTGGAGGAGGGCTGGGAGGGCAGGCAGAGGTGAGTTTTACAGTGTGAGAAGATGGGCATGAATTCACAGGGAGATAAAGGAAAATGTATGCAGATAAATTGCTAGTTCTAACTATACACCCTTTGCTGAGGAAGGCAGGCTGCCAAGAGGAGGGTGGGTAGGGAGAGCCGGACCAGCAACAATGAGAAGGAAGAGAGCAGGCCAGTGGGAGAAGGAGCACTGGGGAGCGGATGGTGGTGCTGAGGACCCATGTGGCCACCTGGAGTGTGTCGGGGGGCATAACAGAGACGGAGGAAGGAAGGAGAGGGTACTTTTCTGTGCTCCTGTGTGCCCTGCAATTTGCCTGGGACAGGGACATGTGGTGGTAGAGCTCTTGGATACCATTAACCATTGCCCTCTCTCTGAGAATTTCTTCTGCTTGCTAGGTGGTGCTATTGCACAGAAGTATTTTCACAGGATGCAAGAATTTAGCAATTTTTTAAAACTTGGATTGGGAGTTGAGAATTTCAGGTAAGGAAAAGTATGTTTGGGAAGCTGTGGAAGGAGCCATACAGTTGTGTCTGAGGGTGACCGTGGAGATCACGGTGTGCTAAGAGGAGAGCAGGGTGGGAACAGTGGGCGGGGCCCAGACAACCAGCACTGAGGTGTGGGTTAAGTCCCTGAGCCGCTCCTGAGAGTAGCATGTTGGTCTCCCTGCCCTCCCAGCCTGGGATCCCCCCTTACCTGGCTGTCCAGGCCCAGGAAGATGAGCATCATGAAGAACAAAGTGGCCCACAGTGGGGAGAGAGGCATCATGGTGACAGCCTTGGGGTAAGCGATAAAGGCCAGGCCAGGGCCTGGAGAGGAAGGAGAGAGAGAGAGGTGCTGGGTGGAGCTTGGTCCCTCATTCAATTGTTACTTTAATCCGTCATATATCCAGTGCCTTTGTGCCAGGTGCTATGTCTAATTCTCCCTCAAATCACATAAATCTCCCAGCCACCCTATGCATTTGGTACTAATATGATGCCCATGGTGGGTATGAGCCAGCTGAGGCACAGAGAGGTGAGAAAGGGTTAGGAGGGGCCAGGATTTAAACCCAGGCTGGTCTGACACACAGACTTCCCTCTGCACAGTCCTGTCTCTATTGTTCTCACTAGGGCACATATACAATGCAGATCTCAGGCCCACCCCAGAGACTGGGTCAGTCTAGGGTGAGGCAAGGACCAGGCACCAGGTGATTCCAATGCAGGAGCCGGAGTCCAGGCTTGGACAAAAGCCGTTCTACCCTAGGCCGCCTCTGCCTTTGGTTCCTCCCCTCATTTCCCAGATCCACACTCACTTATTTTGGCCGCTCCAAAGAGAAAGCGTGGTTAGCATGTCCTGAGGATAAGATTTATTAATTTTTTATTAATATCAGGGAAGAGATACCTGATGTTCTAGCCCTGTAGCACAGTGGTCAAGAGCACAGGTTCTGCAGTCAGATGGCCTGGGTTCAAATCCTTGTTCTTTACTGGGATCTCTATCTGTTTCCTCAGCTGAAAAATGGGGATAATAAAGTCCTACCTAATAAAGTGGTTTTGAGAATTCAGTAAGATGATGCAGAATATGGAAAGCACTTAAAGTAAATGTTCAATAAACATTAACTCTGATCATTTTTTTACCTTAATTAAAAACAACCTTATTAAAATCTAATTTACCTACAATAAGCACTCATTTTAAGTGTACATTTCAATGAGTTTTGAAGTATACCCAGATAACTGCATTCAAGATATGGAACATTCCTATTGCCCCCTTGGGCTCCTCTGTATTCTCTCTTTCCCCATTCCCTGTCTTAGCTCCAGATAACCACTGATCTGATTTTTTTTCACCTCATATTAGCTTTGCCCATCTTATTTAGGAGTGGAATTGCTGGGTTATTTGTTAACATATGTTTACTTTCTGAGAAATGCCAAATTGATTTCCAAAGTCACTGTTGTTTTACATTTCTACCAGCAATGTTTGAGGGTTCCAGTGGCTCCACATCTGTGCCAAAACTTGATATCAGATGTGGAGTTCACTTTACATATCTTTGTTGACCATTCATGGATCTTTTGCAAAGTCCTTGTTGAGTCAGCCCATTTTGTATTGGTTGTCCCCTTTTTTTTACTGAGTTGTGGGAATTCTTGAGATTATTTGGGATACAAATCCATTATCAGAGAAGTGTTATTAATATTTTCCCCTACTCTGTGGCTTGCCTTGTCATTTTCTTAATGGTACCTTGTGAAGAGCAGAAGTTTTTAATTTTCCACTTGTTTGTTGCTAGCATATAAAAAATAGAATAGATTTCTGTTTCTTGTCCTTTTATCTTGTGACAATACTAAGTTCACTTAATTTTTGTATGATTTTCTAATTGGTCAATCATGCTCATGCATAAATACAGTTATTATTCTTCCTTTCTAATCTTAATGATTTTTATTTATTTTTCTTGCTTTATTGCACTAAGAACTCTAGAACCATATGGAATAAAAACAGAAACAGCATACACCCTGGTTTTGTTTCTGATTTGAGGGGAAAGCATTTAATGTTTAGTGTCCAGATTAACATTTGTGCAATACTATTGATTAAACTACAGACCTTTTTCATTATCTACCAGTTTTTCTCCTTACATCCTTTTTTCCTGTCTTAGTATCCAATTCAGGATTCCACACTGCACTTCAGAGATATATTTATTTACTCTCCTCTAATCTGCAACAGTTCCTCAGCCTTGTCTTTTATGACCTTGATATTTTTGATGAGTACTGGTCATTCTTTTGCAGAATGTTCCTCGGTATGGAGTTGTCTGATGTTTTCTCATTATCACACATTATTACATTTTTGGGGAGCAAGGACATCATAGAAGTGATGCGGTGTCCTTCTCAGTGCATTATATTGGGAGGGGTACATGATATCCATAAACTGTATTATTGGTGAAGCTTACCTTGATCACTTGATTAAGTTGGTTAATACCAGTTTTCTCCACTGTAAAGTTATTGTGTTTCTCTAAGTGATAAATATCTTGGGGAGGATACTTTGAGATTATGAAAATATCCTGTTTCAAGTCAAACTTATACCCACTGATTTTAGCATCCATTGGTAGATCTTCCTTGCAACAATTATTCCTGAGGTGTTTGCCTCACAGGTTTCTATTATTTTCATTCCTTCTACATTTTATTAGTTAGAATTATTCTGTTAAGAAAGAACTATCCCGGGGCACCTGGGTGGCTCAGAGGGTTAAGCCTCTGCTTTCGGCTCAGGTGATGGTCCCAGGGTCCTGGGATCGAGTCCCACATTGGGCTCTCTGCTCAACGGGAGCCTGCTTCTTTCTCTCCCTCTGCCTGTCATTTCTTCTGTTTGTGCTCTCTGTCTGGCAAATAAATAAATAAAAATCTTAAAAAAAAAAGAAAAGGAAAGAAAGAACTATCCCTTCACACTCATTTATTTATTCAATTTTTACTTATTTCAGTATGGACGCCTGGGTATTCGGTTTATTCTATGGATCACAATCCAATACTATATTTATTCTGCTATTCAAGTTGTTCTAGGTTTTGCTACTAGGAGCTTCTTCAAGTTGGTGCCTATGTCCTTTTGACATACCTTCATCCTTTTTCTGAGCACTTCCTTATTTCTGGTACCACTAAATATTCCAGCTTCATCATGTCTTGCCCTGGCACTGGAATCAACTGCTTCTCCAAGAAGCCCTGGTTCCTTTCATGGAAAGTGGTGTTCAGAAACCAAGATATGGCTTCCGGTATGTTCACTGCAGCTGGGGTACCACTTCTTGCAGCACACAAAGCTAGGAGACCTACATATGTATATCTACACATACATACACATATATATTTCTCTATCCATCTGTATGTATATTAAACACGAGTCTCCTGATACCTCAAATTCTAATACAGTTCATTGTAGATTCTCCACTTTCCTCATTTGTAACTTCTTTCTTAGTGTAAAATCTGTCCCCAATGATTTATATTCACTTGTTTGTTCAATCCTCAAATACACATACAATAGTTACAGAATTACAAAACCATATCCCTGTACAAACAAGAGAATAGTACAATAATTTTTGTTTTTAGCCTTATAATGTACAGTCAAAATACTGTTTCCTGAAATTTACTTAGGTTAAGTCTTTTCTTTCCCATTCTCTTCAGTGTGCTTACATTTTCATTCATAATACAGTTAGGCTCATTTCTGACTGTTTGTATTCCCTCTTAATTCCACCCACAAAAAAGAACTGTTTATTTTGGGTGCTATGTGAAAAACTATTACTATGATTCTCTAAGAGTCAGAGGTATTGAAAATATATTAAGAGAAGTATTGTTTCCTTCTCATCCTTACTTAATTCCACCCTTCCTTCTATCCCTTGTCCACTTATCCCCTGTAGGTAACCCTTGTCTTTATTTTCTAGTTCATCCTTTACATATTTCTTCTGCAGAGATGAGCAGACATGCTTTCTTATATCTCTTTTCTTATACAATGGGTAGGTTACTATAGTTATTTGCTTTTTAAACTTACACACACACATTTACCATTTAAAAAATACACTTCAATATCCATTTACTTGATTATTTTTGTGTTGTGATCAATGTTGAATTTTTCTCAAAGACTTTTTTTTGTATCTGTGAAGGTAATTTTGTAATTTATTTCATTTGGGCTATTAATATATTGTACACTATTAGTAGATTTCCTAGCATTAAATCAGTCTTGCATTAGTCCAGGAGTAAATCCAAATTAGACATGGTATATTACCTTCTTAATGTGATTTTGGATTCTAATATTTTCGATTTGGGTTTCCTATTATTTTATTTATTATTTTCCATCAATATGCATGAGTAATATTTTGCTTCTTTGCCTTATTTGGTGTAGGAATAAGTGCTACACATACCTCATATAAGGGGTTGAGAAGTTTTCCTTCCCTTTCAATGCTCTGCAATAATTTATAGAGACTGGGATTATCAGGTCCTTGAAGGTTTGATAGAATTATCTGAAAAACCATCTGGACCTAGTGTTGTTTTTGTTTTTTGTTTGTTTTGTTTTGTTGCGGAGTAGTTCCTCAGAGACTTTGTCTATTGTCTTGTTTAAGCTTTCTAAATCAAATGTAGTCAGTTGTGGCAATCTAGTCTCCTAGGAAAGTATTCATTTCATCTAAGTTTTCAAATTTATGTGTAGAGAAGACTACAAAGCAGTCTCTTGTGATTTTAAAAAATGTCTTCTGCTTCAATGGTTATTTATCCTTTATTATTTCTTATTTCGCTATTTGCATGTTCTCTTTTTTTTTTCTTGGCAATTTGGTAATTTGTATATTTTTATTTTTAAAGACCCAGAATTTTAATTTGTTAATTAGATCTGCTATTTCTCTATAATTATTTCATTCATTCTTGCTCTTTATTATTTCCTTCCTCATGTTTTCTTTTGGTCCACTTTGTTGTTGTTGTTTTTTTTTTTTTTTAAAGATTTTATTTATTTATTTGACAGAGAGAGATCACAGTAGACAGAGAGGCAGGCAGAGAGAGAGAGAGGGAAGCAGGCTCCCTGCTGAGCAGAGAGCCCGATGCGGGACTCGATCCCAGGACCCCGAGATCATGACCTGAGCCGAAGGCAGCGGCTTAACCCACTGAGCCACCCAGGCGCCCCTGTTGTTGTTTTTCTGAACAAGGGATATAATTCATTTATTTTCATTTTTATTGATAAATGTGGTTAGTATAGTTTTCTCATATTAGTTTACTTCTACCTATATCTCCTTACTTACTTCCTGCAATTTTACTTCATAAAGGTTATTGCTGTATTATTTTGTGCACATATTTTTATGTGTTACATGTAGCTTCTACCATTAAAAAAATGTTCTTTGTAGTAATTAGTGCTTTGGGGCTTGAATTCTACTTTGCCTGATATGAGGATTGCTATCATTGTCTACCCCTTTATTTTTAGTCTTTATGAGTCTACTTTGTTTTAGGTGTGTTTCTTATATACGCAGCATATATATAGGTCATATTTTGTGAGGCAAACTGAAAACCTTTTTCTTTTAATAGATGAGTTAAGCCCATTCACATTTATCAATAAGACCAATATTTTGACAAAATATTTTATGGTTATGTGCATTTTAAAATATTGATTATGCTTCTCTATGAGTGGTATATTCTTTGTTCTTTTATTTGTAAATTTTTTTGGTACTTAGGAAGGTTTATGTTTTTGTTCTAGTGGTTACCTTTATATTTACATCTTTTAAAAAGGCCTTTAAACCCTTATTTTCTTACTTAAATCTTTAGTGCCCGGCTTTCTGGCTCCCCTCATCCCCACTCCCACCCCATATCATTTGACACCACTTATGGCCCACACAACAATGAGCTTTTTCTATTTTCTTCTTGCCTTCTCTCTCCATCTTTTAATTCAATGATTTCTACTTTGCTAACAGTACACAACATATGTCTGTATTAGTCCTCTGTCCTCTTCCCCACCTTTGCTTTGGTCTTAGATGTATGCTTAAATATTTTTACATGCTTACAATCAGTCCTTTTTCTGAAGTTTTCCAGTCATTATTGGTAGGGAGAAGCTCACTTTCTAATAGATTACTCCAAAACACGGATGAATATAGAAGCCTCAAAGTTCTGTTTAAAATGGTTTTTCTATAGCCTTGATATTTTTTATAGCCTTGATTCACACTTCTTTGTGTGAATTTAAAAAAAAAATGCTGCTTCATAGTTGCCTTTCCTTGTGTGTTGGTTTTGAAAAGTGTGATACCCCATCTAATTCTTTTGCCCTTGTAAGTTATTTAATCTTTTTCTCCTGGAAGCCTTGCAGATTTTTTCTTTTTCTTTGAAAGCTGGTATCTTTGCCAGAATGTCTTGGAGTTGATCAATTTATGTGAATATTCATTAGTCCCTAAGAAGTCCTTTCAGCGTATAGATTTAACTCCTTTTATGTTTCTGAAAAGTCTTCTTGGATTATAGTTTTAAATACTACCTGTTCATTTTTTTTTTCTTCTTTAGGGACTCTTAATAATGTGAATATTTTCTTCTTTCCTAATCTTCTGTTTCTACATTTTCACTTCTTTATGTCATTTTCATTCACTACCTTGTTTTCTTTCCTTTTTAAAATGCCCCTTTTTTGAGACTATTCTCCACTGGACACTTTGTAATTTAGTCTTTATTTCTAAGATACCTTGGTCATTCTTTTTTCTCATTTTTTCCCGAGTTCGATCAACTTTCTCTTCATTTATTCCTGTTATCCCCTTCACCCATTTGTTAGTTTTAAAATTCCAGGTTCAAGATGTTTTTTCCCCACATCCTCATATGCTTGTTCGGGTATATTTACTTCTGTCTGGAGTGCTGATATATAATTTTGCTTTGTTTTATGGTTGATTTCATGGTCATTGATATGTGGGGAATTTCCATGCCTGTTTTCTGCAGTAGTTCTGCATGGACTTGAGTTTTTTAATGTTCATGTTCATGTTCTTGGGTATTTTATAATATTCCCAACCTAATAGTGCCCTCTTTTGTAAGTATGACAAAGTCCAGGTAGTTTTTTTTTTCTTTAAAGATTTTATTTTTTTATTTGACAGAGAGATCACAAGTAGGCAGAGAGGCAGGCAGAGAGAGAGGGAAGCAGGCTCCCCACTGAGCGGAGAGCCCGATGCGGGGCTTGATCCCAGGACGCTGAGATGACCTGAGCCGAAGGCAGAGGCTTAACCCACTGAGCCACCCAGGCGCCCAGTCCAGGTAATTTTAACAGCATTTTGTGTTGATGGTGGAGGGAAGGTAATCTCCCCATTCCACACCCTAATTTAACAGTTCTCTTTTGTTTTGCAGGACTTTATCTCCTTTTTTTGGTTTTCTCTTCACTCTCTAGTTATTAAAGGGTGCATCTTTCTTTCTGTCTTTTTCTCCCCAGACGTTCTGTGTTTCAAATGGTGTCTCCTTTCAATTGTGTCTGTTCCTATAAATGGTCCCTACTCCTTTAAATCACACACTGAATCCTTTCTCTGTTGTCCTGGTTAAGGGATTTGTCTGGATCTTTTCCAGCATTTTTCAGACTTAAGAGTAGATTTAATCTTTCTGGTGATTGCTCCAAATCATTTTTAGGTCCCTTTACCAGCCTGTCTTCTGTCTCTCCCACAGTTTTTCTCAGTTTGCCCTATCAGCTGTGAAGGCATAGGTGGTAGCTGGAGGAATTGTGTACCTGGATTGATAATTTTTCTTTTTGTTAGAGCTATCTGTAGCTTCAACATTTTCTGTCTTCAAATTATGCAGGGACATGGTTTTGTATAAAATATATTTTCCCTTCTTGTTCTTGTTTGGAGAGAAAATTGGATTATAAAAGTGGCTATACAGCTGTCACCATACTCAGATATTCAGATGTCTTATTTCCTCTAATTTTTAAAAGACTATTTAAAAAGTATAAGATTGATATTATTTTTTCTTGAATGTTTGGTAGAATTCACCAATGAAACCATGAGGGCCTCAAGTTTTCTTGGTAGAAGTATTTTTGATAATGAATTCAATGTCTTTTAAAAGTATAGAGCTATTCAGTATTTCTATTTCTTCTTGAGTCATTTTGAGTAAATTATATTTTTAAAGGGATTTGTCTGATCTATATTACCAAATACATTAGCTTGAAATTGTTCATAATATTTCCTATTCTCATTTTTAATGTCTGTAGAATTTGTAGTCATACCTCCTCTTTCATTCCTGATATTAGTAATTTGTGTTTTCTCTCGTTTTTTTTTCCTTGACTAGTCTTGCTGGGGAATTATACATTTTGTTATCTTTTTCAATACCAAATTTTGGCTTTGGAATTGTATTGTGTGTGTCTTACAAATTTGTTTGTTTCTACTTACTCTGGGTTTAATTTATACTTTTTCTTTTGCAGCTTCTTCAGATAGAAACTTAATTTTTTTTTTTTTTACTTTAAATCCTTCTAATTAGGCATTCAAAATTATAAATTTGTCTGTAAGTACTTTAAATGGATCCCACAAATTTTGGTATGTTGTATTTTCATTACCATGCAGTTTTCTTTGACCTGTGGGATATTTAGAAATGTGTTGCTTAGTTTATACATACTTGAGGATTTTCTAGTTATATTTTTGTTATGGACAATTTAACTCATTGGTAGTCAGAGAATATACCTTAAAATTTCAATCTTTTGAAATTTATTGAGACTTTATTTATGGCTCAATTTATATCCTATCTAGGTGCATGCTTCATGTTCATTTGAAAAGAATTGTACTTTGCAGTTGTTTGGTGCAGTGTTTTATAAATGTCAATCATGCCAAGTCATTGATAGCTTTCCAATATCTACCTCTGGATTAATATTTTGTATAGTTGTTTTAACACTAGTGAGCAAGGGATATTAAAAATCTCCAACTATGGTTATAGCTTTGCCTATTTTCTTTTTTAGTCTGTCAGCTTTTGTTTCATGTAATTTAAATGTCTGTCATTATGTAGCAACACATTACAAATTAGATATCTTACAAATGAACTGCTTTTATAAACATTATGAAGTATCCCCCTGTTATCTCTAGTAATAGCCTTTGACTTGAAGTCTACTCTAATATTAGTATACCAAAGCTACTTTTCTTATGCTTGTTGTTTGGAGAGTATGTCTTTTCCCTCTGTTTTACACCTTGTCTGTGTCTTTAAAGTGTGTCTCTTTATAGAAAGCTTATAGTTGAGTCTTGCTTTTTTACTCAGTCTGATAATCTCTGCCTTTTACTTGGAGTATTTAGCCCATTTACATTTAATGTAATTATAGATATGGGTAGGTGTAAGTTTACCATTTCATATTTGTTTTCTTTTTGTCCCTTCTGAATTTTGGGGGGTTTCATTTGTTTACTCTGTTGTGTTTTTCTTGCCTTCTTTTGGGCTAATCAATATTTTTACATATTCAGTTGTATTTCTTCTAAGCTTTGTAGCTCTACCTCTTATTATTATTTTCTAAGCAGCTGGGCCAACAATATGCATCCATAACCCATCAAAGTCTACCTAGAATTAACAACATATCACTTCATCCTGCTACCACAGATCTGACACTTTCCACTTCTGATGATCATTCTGACATTTTCTGCCTCAAAACAGTATTTAGGACTTAACCACATCAGTACTTACAAAATGAAAACAAATACTCCAATTAAAAGACATGGATAATCAAGACAGTATAAAAAAGCAAGACCCAATTCTAAGCTGTCTAAAATTTCAACCTCTAGGAGAGGGTACCTGACGAAAGAATCACAGAAACACACCAAGGAACATGTGGGTGAGGGACACAAATTTCAGTGGTGGGATCATAGCATGACAAAATCTGAGCCCTGTGACAAGTGCATGTTGCCTTCCTGGATCAGGTTCCAGGTATGCTGGGACATCCCACTGAATATTCTGCCACTTAATTAGGTATCTTCCAAAAATCATTCATCAGAAAGCACGCCGAGGTCCTTCTGAGCAAGGTGAGATGGCTACACATTCACTTGCAACTTGCAATTTCTCCAAATGGCAGAGACTCCTAAGGAGAATCTTAGCCTCACCCACATTGCCCAACAGCGGCACAGAGCAGATTTACCTGCTGGATACAAGAAGCAACACAGGAAGATGAGCCAGAAAAGGCTAGAGCCAGGCTGTACTGCCTATGAGCTGTGTGAACTTGGGTGAACCACTTGGGTAACTCAAGCTCTGAGTTACAGGGTCCTCATCTGCAGTGGGCAGGGGAAAGCCTAGGGCTGCTGTTTATGCGACAAGTGTCCTCTGCAGGAGTGTGGTGCATATTCTGCACACACAAGTGCAGGAACTTTTAAAGCCTACCTTGCAGAGATGCTATGAGCGGTTTGTGAGGTAGAGTGTTAAAAACAACCACCCCAGAGCCTCACAAGTGAGAGTAAATCAGTTACGATCCATCCATCCATCGAATGGAAGACCACATAACCATTAAAACTCATGATTGAGATCTCTGTTCATGGAGGCAGAAAGCTCCTTGTGCTTTATTGTAAATGGGAAAATGAAGCCTACAGAATACCAAGGATAATTTGATCTGGTTTCCATCACCACAAGTATGGATATATATGCATGGAAAATCCTGACAGGAGAACCCCAAAATGTTGTCATATTCAGAGTGCAGAGTTTTTCCTTTGTTAAGATTTCTACAATTTTCCACGATGAATATGCTTTCAGTTTGAAATTAGGAAAAAAAGTAACAAACTTTATTTTTAGTTGGCTCTTTTCCTTTCCATCTATGACTCCTCTTTCAATTTCATCTATAAAATTGAAAGAGTGATATAAAGAGAAATAATAGTGCTGCAGATATCTTATTGCACTTACTACCTAAGGTAGGTGTTAGGAAATTCATTTTATAGAGGAGGAAATGGATTCTTGGAGAGGGCAATCCTCCTGTAGAGAATGCTCTCTTTTCACAGAGCTGCACTGTAGTTTCATGCCAGGAAGGAGCATGGATGTTTGGTCAAGTGTCAGGTGACCACAGTGGGCAGTAGGATGGCATGGTCAGAGCATGGGCTCTGGAGCCAGATGGCCCGTAGTAACTCCCAGCTGTGTCCCTTCCAGCCTGTATAACCTTACATAAGTCATTTCACCACTCTGAGCCTCAGCTTCTTTATCTGTCAAATAGGGGAAGCAAATTTTGGAGGGCTGAGCTGAGACGACTCCTGCCCAGAGCTAGCACTTGCTGAGTGAGACCTTTAGTCATACTAATATTCTCTAGTTTAGATCTGGACTCTTGAGCTCAGCAGGGACTGTCTCTATCTCTGACATACATTATCCAGATGAAGGGGGACCCTGAGTGGTCACAGAGAAGAGCTTTGCAGCCATGCACCTGCTCTGATGTCCATATATCCCACTCTGCCAGCTTGGTGGGTTAGAGGGATGCTTCATTATCTATGCATGCCACACCAAACAGGACACTGTGGACCAGCATTTTCAACAGAGGCAGTGTGGCTCCCAGGGGTGCCTGGGGGTGGTTGCAATAAGTGGGGGCATGACTAGCATGGAGTAGATGGAGGCCAGAATGGCTAAGCTACCTGTATTACTCTCGACAAATGGTTCTACTAAATATTCTTGTAGGTGAAAAACTTTAGACTTAATTGGGGTTAGAATGTGTCTGTCATAAAAACACAAACTATTTTCACACTTTTAAAAAAATACACACTGAATTTTTCTAGAATTCAAACACCATGTAAATCAAGGCAAGAGTAATTCACCATTTTGTGTAATCACATTAGCAATAATAACTCTGTTTGTAGTGTGTTTGAGATAAACAGACATCAATCTATACTTAAGAATGTCTCATTCATCATGATTCTGCATCTTAGAAGAGGGGAAGGGAGAGAGATTCTTCAAGCAGAGGGAACAGTATGTGCAAAGACCCCAGGGTAGGAGGAAGCAAGCAATGTTGCAAAAGCAGACCACCACAGCAAGGCAGCATAAGGGTGAGGGAATGATGTGGGTGGAGAAGCTACAAAGGCTGGGCAACGATGGTCTTGGGGCCCTGCTAAGAATCCAGCACTGTGAGAAGCTAAGAAAAGCTTTTCATCTGAGAAAGAAATGCTCAGATTTGCATTTTGAAAGCCAATCTACACATGGAACAGAAGGGGCAGTAGTGGTGGCTGGGAGGCCAGTGGAAGGTTCCTGCAATCACAAAGGTGAGGAGTCACAGGGGTCTGGGCTAGCGGGGAGAGTGTTGCTGGGGCAAAGTACATGAAGTGGAGCAACACCCAGGAAGCAAAAGCTATACCACTTGGGGATGTCTTGGATATGGGAGTGAGGAGGTGTCACAGTTTCTCTCCCACAATCCTGGCTTGAGGATGGATGGTGGGGCCACCTTCTAAGACCTGAACCCAGGAGAAGAATGAGCTGAGGAGGCAGATCGTATTTGCACCTTGACCACCAGTCCCCCAAGGCCTCCCTCACCTTTGTCAGACTTACCTGACTCTGCCACCTCGGCAATGGGCACCCCCTGCTCGTATGCCATGAAGCCCAGGACTGAGAAGATGGCAAAGCCAGCCACAAAGCTGGTGCCACTGTTGAGGCAACAAAGCATGATGCAGTCCCTGCGGGGAAGCAGTGAGAGGGGCTGAGGTCAGAGTGGGAGGAACAGGTACACTGCTCAAACATTCTCTCTGAGCACCATAGCCATTCTGTGGAGCAGGCAGGGCACGGTGGGCACAGACAGCCACATATGCCTGTTGAAGCCATCGTGGTTCAGAGAGGTTAGGTGGCTGGCCCATGGTCACACAGCTTCTCCTGCATTTGTAGAAGATAAGGTGGGTCGTGGACCGGAAGCATGGGAGAGGGATGGGAAGGAAGAAAGGCTGGCATGTGAGGAAATGCACACTGAGAAGATATTTGGAGACAAAGCCATGCTCCTCCAAATCCCTGGCAGGAGAGGAAACCAGGGAAAGCAAGAGAAGAGTGATTTCCTGGGAGCTCAAAGCTGGGAGGGCAGGAGAGGCCTCTCAGAAACAGCTGCTTCTCAGTCAGGGGAGCATCCATGGACTTGACACTAGAAGCTCCCACCTGCTTCAGGAGACACCCCTTCATGCCACACTATTTATTGGAGCAGTGCCTCAGAGCCCTCATGGCTCAGTTCCCATGAGGGAGCAACCCTTCCAGGTTGGACACCACATGGAGGGGTTATCATAGCAGCACCTGGCTCTTGCCCTGGGGAGAGGCTTAGCAGCAGAAGCACCAGCATGAAGCTGCAGCCCAGGAGAAATGAGAGAGCAAATGATGGGGCTTTGCCAAGACGAAGGCAGAACCCACAATTCCCAGCCTCTCCTCCCTCAGGCCCGGCATCCTCACGCAGTCACAGAGGGTAATCTCAGGGTCTTCTCAGCTGCTGGCTGCAGGCACTGGCTAGTTAGGCTTAGGGCACCTGTGATGCCGCACTTTCCCAGGAGGCGCTCCTAGAGGATCTAGCCAGTCTCTGGTCTGAGGTAGGGCTCTGGGGTGTCCCCATGGTGGTGGCGGCTCACACCACCACAGGGCTGCCTTGGCTCAGACCCTAGCAAGTCTTGTCCCCTGGTTCCATGGCACTTTCCCCTGGCTGGCCCCCCTGTGCTGCTTACAGCACTAAGAACTTCCTCATGTGTGTTCGTCCCAAACCGGCCTTCTCTGGTGAGTTTTAGTTCTGCCCTTCCTACCAGCCTACACCTCCTTCAGGTTTGGAAGAGCTGAAGAGAGTGGCCCTACATCCCCTTTGAGTTTTTTTGCTCCTTCAGTTAACTGTCCCAGTTCCTTTACCAGATCCTCATCCTGCTAGTGATCTGTAATACACTCCAGCTTGTCTGACCCCTCTTCAAGCACCACGTCCAGGACTGAGACTCAAGAACAGAGCAGGACTCTCACCTCCTCTTCTCCCGACAGCATACTTTTTGTAATGTAACCAAAGGTTACACTAATGTTGTTGACTGTGACACCCAGTTGCCTTGCAATGACTCTGAGGATCAAGGGCATACTGGGGAAGGCATTACCCTGGGGGTCCGGAGACATGGGCTCCACTTACCTCTTCAATTCTTTTCTCTGGACCCGATCTCACCATAAGACAAAATGCCTGATAACAGAGTTTCTTGGGCCTTATGACAGATGACTAATTTTTTAGCAAGTAGTCATCTCCCCCTACCTTCTTCCTTAGGGATGAGTCTATTTCCCTGCCCCATCGGCTTTGGGTTTAGCCACATGATTTTCTTTGGCCATAGGATATTAGCAGATGTGACACAAATGAGGTCTGAGATATGCTTATGTGACTGAACTTGTCCTTTATGCCTTCTGTGATTTGTAAGGAAAGGAATTTCCCAGGGGAACTGCTGTCCTTGCCGTTTGCACCCCACAATGTATACACATGAGGCAGACTTGAGCTTACCTACACCTTGGAGCCAAACCTAACCAATTCACAGCCCACTGGAGGGCTTCCCCAGCTGGCCAGGAGACTTGTGAGCAATAAAAGCAAACGCTTGTTATGTTAAACCACTGAGTTTTGCGGGCTGTTTGTTACACAGCTTTACTGTGGCAGTAAGTGACTGATTACATGTCTCTATAAAGAACTCCTCTGGCACTGTGGGTGAGGGCTGGGCTGGCAGATCTGAAGACTATCTGCAAGTCTGATTTCTCTCTTCTTCTTTTTTTTTTTTTTTAAGATTTTATTTATTTATTTGACAGACAGAGATCACAAGTAGGCAGAGAGGCAGGCAGAGAGAGAGAGAGGGGGAAGCAGGCTCCCTGCTGAGCAGAGAGCCTGATGTGGGGCTCAATCCCAGGACGCTGAGATCATGACATGAGCTGAAGGCAGAGGCTTTAAACCACTAAGCCACCCAGGTGCCCCTGATTTCTCTCTTCTTAAAGGGAAATGCAACTCAGGCAAGATAAGGGGAGATTTATGCCCAAGGTTAGGGTGAAGATGTTCCTCATGCTTATTTCCTGACCCTGCCTCATCAAACAATGAGAAACAAGGTGGTCCTGGTGAGGAAAACGCTTTCTCTGTATCTTCTATATTTTGGAATTCTCCTGTGTAATCGGAATCTGCAATGTGCCTAGTCCTGTGCTGGGGTTTCTTGAACACTGGGTCACTGAATCTCAAGACTCAGGGAGGAGAATCACATACTCAAGGTTTCAGGGGCTTCTACTGGTGAGGATGGAATGTGCATCCATTTATCTCAGCCACTAAAACCCATGCATCTTCCAGGAGCTGCACAAAAACAAAGTCTCCCCCCCCCCAAGAATTAAGACTTTCAGATCTTGACTCGTGGACAATTATCTGTGGGTACCCATGTGGTTGCTGAAAAACAAATATCCCTTATTGCAAAGTCCCCATCTATCCTCAGAGGTCTCCGGAATGGCTGCCTCACACCACAGAAGCACAGTAAAGCACTGAGTAGACCTGAGGTCCCTTCCAGCACTGCGTCCCACACCCCAGTCCTCAGAGCACCTGCACTTTCAAGAAGGGGCTTAGCAGCCTGTGTTCTGAAGTGAGGATTTGCCCCCGCCTGGTTTGCTGTATTCCCCATCCCTCTACTTCTTTCCTGCAGGGCACCTTCTAGGTGAGAGCTTATGTAACAAGCGCTTTTAAGTTGGCAGGAGCTGAGCTGGGCTTTGAAGACCTCCAGAAGCTATTATGCTGTCAGAAGAGAGGGTACTAATTTACTCCTTCTGAGTTGGGAAGATCTTCTCGCAGAACAATTTGGAAATAGAAATAAAATGGGCCTTCAGATTTTGCAGTATCACCTGCAATATCATCTGCTTTCTTCTGCCGCTGGGAGGGGGAATAACCTGCCTATTGGATGGGAGAGCAGAAGGGAACTGTGGCAGCCAGCATATTTTACGCATATGCTCGGTGGGGAAGACAGTCGCTACTGCCCCAGAACACAGCCTGAAGACAGGGCGGTCTTGGCCAAATTCTTGTCGGCTGCAGTTGTTGGGAAAAAAACTGGCCATCCCTGTTAGTGAGGAACAGGGGTGCAGGAACCAGACAAACTTGGGTTCAAAGACATGTTCCACCACTGGCCATGTGAACATGAGCAAGCAACCTACTCTTGGGCCTCAGTTTCCTCATCTGTATAATAGACGGCTCCTTCCTCGCTTCCTGACACATCATTTGGCACTGTACTAGGCTTGAGGGACAGTGTGGAACAAGGAGACCCAGCCTATGTCTTCACAGAACTGACAGCTAAGCAATGACCAAATGATTTCTGCAGTGCCCTACACGGAGGGCTCACGCTGAGTGCTGGCTGCTGACGGGGTGACAGCCGTAGACAAACAGCAACCTTCCCTAACATCCCAAGTGGGTCACATTCAATGCAGACCAGAGGCCTGCTGTGCTGTTCTCCCAGCCCCAGTGCCTTTCTCTTCCTGTCCATGGTGACTGTTCATATAGTGACTCACAGTGCTCTGCCTCTCATCCCTCAGACGTGCCTCTCCACGAATGCGTGGAAGATAGAGAGGATCTTATGAACAACCTGGCATGGTCAACCACCTCTCCAGCAGCCTTCTGTCCAGCTCTACCCAATACCTCTCTGCCCAAGCTCCCCCAGGAACAACAGAACTTGCTGTCTAGCGGCACACTGGATTCTACCATGGCTTTTCCTTACAGCATGCTGGACCTGCCCACTGTCACTTCCTTGTCCTCAGTTTCCCCAACTTATGAACTCTGTAGACTGAGGCTGTGCCACTCCTGATTCTGGAGTGCCACAGTGCACATAGTTTTAGTGAGTGGATTAATAAAGTGACCATGAAGCTAGCTTTCAGAGAGATGTGCGGGAGTCCTGGGATGGAAACCGGGAGACTTTAGCCAGAGTCCAGGTTCTGCTATGTGTAGCTGGAGATAATGTGGGAGGAACTTTATCACTGCTAAATGTTCTTTCAAATGCATGATCTTACTTGAGCCACAGAGCAATCGAGTTATTTGGTTATTAGGTATGAGACCCCCAAAGAGCTACCTACCATGACCAGGCACTGGATGCAGGGGTGGAGAGACCTCAGCAAACAGACCACTGGCCTAGAGCTAGAGCTCAGGGTGCCATCTGCTCAGGGTGCCATCTGCACGTGAATCATGCACCGCTATGCTAGGAGACCTTGGGTGGGTTCTTGGCCTTCAGTGGGTCTCAGCCTCAGAGCAGAAATCAGGCTGCAGGCATGAGAAACCAGGCAGCCAGGGCGAGACAGTGTCAGGCTCAGCCCCCAACTTGGGCACCTCCCTTCCCAGTGCTGGGTGTGGCCACATGCAGGAGGCCAGGGAGGAAGGCTGTGGGGGAAGATGGGGCACTGGCCACTCCAGATGGGGACAGGAGAGGAGCCTACATGAAGTGAGAAAGGGCAGGGAGCTGATTTCTGAACAGAAGACAGAAGAACAAAGCCAGATCTGGGTTCAAGTCCTGGTTTTGCCGCTTACTAGCTATGTCACTGTGGGCAAGTCACTTACTTGGCCTGGGATAAATGTTTGCCATACAGGGTGGGATGGAGGCCTGAACAAGATTCCTGGAGTGGATTTGCTTTTAGCCTGCAATGTACTCTGAACACATTCATTATTTTCCTAGCTCCTCAGGTGGCCCACTTTGTGACGCTGGGGCAGGGAGAGTCTAAGAAACAAGCCATCTGTCTCATCCTGGCTCCACACAGTGGGAAGACAGCCTGAACTAGCCTGGCAGCACAGAGGGCTTTGGTGGACAGCGGGTAGGGCTGTGAAGTGCTCACCTGTAGCAGTTGTTGTTATAATTGTTATAACTTCCCAGAGCAGTCAGACAACCCAGGCAGATGGCATAGGAGAAAAAGATCTGCGTCCCAGCATCTACCCAGACCTGCAGGAGGGCACAAAGAAGTCAGCATGAAGAGAAGTCGGATTAGGGGTGGCCCCATTCTTGGAAATCCTCCACCCTCCCTTGTCCTCCAAAAAGTCTAGGCAAAGCAAAAATCAAACTTCCTAACCTTCTCGGGAATGTGCTTTAAGAGATCTATTATTGGAGACTGCTTCATTAAATACAAATGTCCTTAATTCCAGAATTTTCCAGAGGTTATGGATAACAATTCACTGAACAGCAAGAATTTGGACGTTTAGGTCCTTGCTCCAACTATGTGACCTTGGAAAAGCTACTTAACCTCTCTGAAGCTTAGTCCCCTCATCTGCAAACTGGGGAATGAACTACCCTCTCAGAATTGTTAAGAGGATTCCTGTGATATGGAACGGAAGCTCCTGGGACCTAGCTCATAAGCTAAGGCATATTTAAGCCAAAATGAGTGACTGCTTATCTTTGCGATTAAGAATACCATGAGTAAACTGTCATAGGATTCTGTCCCTAGGAAAATATTTGCGTAGTTGATTTGAGCTTAAGAGGTGGCAGGGAAGGGACAGGAGAAGGGGGAGGCCCACCTATATCTTTCACCTTTCAAAACAGATGCATTTTAGGCTTCCTTTGTGGTACATAACAGAAACCACTTTCTTAGTCTCCAGGTTCCTCTCTGGCAAAAACTGCTGTTGACAGCACGACATGCACACCAGGAGTTATGATGGCTTCTTTAGCACTTTTCCCTGGGCTCTCTCTGCACTCAGCTCACTCATTTAAAAGCTAAATGCAGCCGATGACATTGATGCTTGAGAATCAGGTGCCATCTAGAAAATAAGGCTTTGCACTAAGTACAAATACCCACTAACATTTATTGTGCACTTGTTACATGCCAGGCAACGGTGCTGAGCCCTCTGTGTGTTATGGCACTTGGATATTCACAGCAACCCTCTGTGGTAAGTGCTATTATGCACCCCCATTTACAGCTGAGGCAACAGGAATGGAGAAGTTGCATGACTTATTCAAGGCCACACAGCTGGGAGTGGCAAAGGCAGGTCCATGGAGACCACCTAGAAGTCCTCTGGGGTAATCTCCCACCCAACACAAGACTCTCTTCTGACTACTCCTGACAGAATAGTTTGTTTGATTACTGCTAGTGACAGGAAACTCGCTATATCCTGTTGCCGTCCTTTCTTCTTTACAGAGTTCTGACCATTAGAATATTTCTGAAAATGAGAGGAAATCCCCCTTCCTGAAGGTGTTCTTAGTTCCGGGACCATCCAGACCACACCTTCCTCTTCTGTCTGGAAGCACTTTAGAGATTTGGAGAAAGCATCAGTGCCCCCTTGGATCCTAGAACTCTTCCTTCTCTAGGCAAAATAATTCTATTTCCTCTCCCAGGGATTTGATAATAACAGTACAAGTCACTGTACCCTGGATTAGCTCAAGCTGGTTAAATCATTCAACAAATACTTATTAAAATTGAAGATCATAATGCTGCTTTTCAACCTAAGAAATGAATACATTTTTCTCCCTCACTGGAGTGTCTTGGAACTGATGAGGAACTTAAGGAGAGCTCTTTCATGGTGTGTGTGTGTGTGTGTGTGTGTGTGTGTGTTTGTGTGTGTGTGTAGGGCAGGGATGCCAGCAGATCAGAGTGGACTGAGACATGGGGAGGAGGGAATGGAAAGATGGAATAAAAAAAGCTTTTATAAGAAGTTTTGCCATGAAGGGGAGTTGGGAGATAGGTAATGGAAGTGTAATTTAGGGAGATTTTTTTTTTTTAATGGCAGAAACTCAAGGATGCTTAAATGTTGATAGGAAGGGTCCAGTGCAGATGAAAGTATTAAATATGTAGGAGAGAAACATATGCATTTTCAAGTCCACCCATTCTGCCTCAGTTTCCCCATTTGCTACCTCAGCGGATTCTCTTTACCCCAATCCAGGGTAATGATCTATACCAGGTACTCAAATCTCTAAGAGGAAGAAAACAGAGGTATTTTGCCTGGAGAAGGGAAGAATTTTAGTGTCCAAGAGCACTGGTGCTTTCATTGAATCTCTAATCTAAGACTAGTAGTAAATCATAAGGAAAGGTAAAACACAGTACAGATGCTAACCCAGGAAACAGAAGACGAGATCACAGGAGCCACTCAGCGGGATGTTCAGCATTCAGCCGAGCCCTGTTCCTCAAGTCCCTCACTCTTCCTGAAAATGCCTCTGCAAATTAAATGTCCCTCATCCCAGACCCCTCACTGTCAAAAAAACCACCAAACTTGTGGGAAATCTGGCTCCTTCATCGTGGCTGGGCCTCATGGCAATTGGTTCCTCTCCACCCAAAACATGGTAAACAAGCCCTTTGTGACTCTGAAAACACCAGAGAGATTTCCATCCACACATCTCAAAGTTGGGACCCTGAAGAATGATCTTCACTTGTGGGAATTTTCCTTGCAGTCTTCTCACGGAACACATCAACACTAAAACAGACATTTGCTGTTTTTGCCCATCCATCTCCCCTTTTCAGGTAACAGTGCCCTAATTTCCTTTGGGAAAGCCCCTTTTCTCCACTGGGATGTAGCTTCAGGGGTGTTCACATGGCCCAGGCCTGGCCAACAAAAGCATTTGTCTTGGCCACAGTGATTGGTTCAAGGATGAGCATATGATGCAAGCCAAGCCAATGAAACTTAATCCTGGGACTTTTTTACTGGAGCTACTGCAAATGGGACACATCTTTTTTTCCTGGAAATGTTAATCTTGTAATTGCTGGGGATCGTCCTTGACCATGAGGGAAGAGCCTGTCTGAGAATAAAAACAATGCAGAGGAAAGCAGAGTCTAGAACAAAGAAAGAGGGGCGCCTGAGTGGCTCAGTTGGTTAAGCGACTGCCTCTGGCTCAGGTCATGGTCCTGGAATCCCAGGATCGAATCCCACATGTGGCTCCCAGCTCCACGGGGAGTCTGCTTCTCCCTCTAACCTTCTCCCCTCTTATGCTCTCTCTCACTGTCTCTCTCTCAAATAAATAAAATTTAAAAAAAAATAGAACGAAGAAAGGCTATCGGTATAATGACTTGAGTACCTGGATCCAGCCATATCTGAAATGAATCCTACCCTAAAACATTTCAATTTCAGAGGCCTATAAATTCCTCTTTTTCTTATGTCAACTTGAATAGGACTGCTGTCACTTCAAAACTCAAAGAATTCTGACTAGTATCAATGTTAAGTTCTTAGAAAAACCTAGGGGCTGAAGCCCAAATCCCTCCATCAATCCCAAATTACTGATGAACCAACACTTACTGAAGGCCTTCTGCATGCAAAACCCTGTGGCATAATCTGAAAGAAGTACTATACAGTTATATAGAGCACTGCTTCCCTGCTTCTTGGTGAGAAAAGGTGAGACATTTAGAGGCAAAGGGAGCCAGTACCTAGGAGTGGTTGATGAAGGGCACAATTAACATGTGCTAGAAGAATCAGAGAAGGCTGTCTGGATGGAGGCATAACTTTAAAGACTGGAGAAAGGATGAGAAAGGACATCTTGGGTCTGGAGGTTCATGTGAGAGGAGGATGTATTCTCAAATGTTTTTTCCCTCTTGTTCTACCTCTATGGTAAAAAGCCCATCACTGTTGTTCTGATGGTTAGCATTGAATCAATACTTTCATATAATACTTTTAGTCCTCCCCTTTTGTGACACCAAGGGTTGGTTCCCAACTACACTGAAATTAGCCAGTAGTCTCAGTTTCTTTTCCGTCCATTTCCTCTAGCATCTAATTAGAAGAAATACTCATTTGTTTCCAGTTAATATGTAAAGGCAATGTGTGAATTTATTCTATTTTTCACATACATACTCCATTCTTTTTTTTTTTTTTCTCAAAATGGTTGTCACCATTTGTATCGACTTGGATGGAACTTGAGGGGATTATGCTAAGTGAAATAATTCAAGCAGAGAAAGACAATTTCCCAATTTTTAATACTTGTTTATATCTGCATGATCAGAATGTACAATAGTATTATCTCTTTGATAGCCATGGAACTGTGAGTTCTACAGGTGACTATAAATTTAATGCTTCCCCACCCCCGCAACCCAGTCCTTATGTTTATACCTCTCCAGTCAGTTTGGTTGCCTGTAGTTTGTTCTCTAGTAGGTTCCTTAGGCAAGGCTAATGGGAAATAATACTTCCTGGCATCTTGCATGTTCATAACAGTTGACCAATAGCTTTCATACTTGAACATCAGTATGGCTTTATATAATGTCTTTGGTTTCCTTTTTCTCTTCCTGAGTATCTTAAATACCTGTTTAGTTGTCCGCTGGCACTAAGCGCTGCTGTAGGAAAGTCTGATACCATTCTTGCTCACTTACTCTTTTTGTCTGAATGACCAACAGGTTTTTTCTTTTCTCTTTAATATTCAGTCATTTTGATTAAAATAGGTCTTAACGTTTATCTCTCTGGGCTGATATTCCCAGGCTTGTGGTGCACTTCTTCAAGATATAATTCAAGTCTTCTCTTTAATTTCAAGGAAAAACATCCCTGAATTACCGTTTTAGGTAAACAATTTGTTCCTTTCCCCTGCTTTGCATTTCTTTTTGGGGGACCCATGTGTATGTTGGACCTTCTTTGTCTACCTTTTATATCACCTTTTCTTCCACTCTTTAAATAATCTCCTTTCTGGCTTTTTTATTTTCCTCCTTTCCATCCCCTATTCACCTTATGGTGTCTACTCACCTCTTTATTCCTTCTATTCAGTTATTCCTCCTGAAATGTTCTGCCTTAAGCTGTCCTTTGGTTAGCTTTCTTTTCAAATCTTTTTGTCTCACAATTTCACCTACACTATTACTTAATCACATCTGTTGGTTCTTCATTTTTTTTTAGCTTGTTTTGAAATATTAGGTTTGAGTATTCAGCTGTTTTGTGGCCCTGTCTGTGGAATACATACATTATCTATAGGAATACTATTATGCTCAGAATTCTTTTTCTCTTAGTAGTTTTTAATGGGGTTTGACATGATCCTCTTCCATTGTTCACGTGCAGGTCGGACACATTTCCCTGTCCTCTTACGAGGAGGGTTTCTTGTATGGAGGAATAGGGATGATACAGGGTAGATTGTCTAGCCTTACAGTTCTAGGTTACCACTTCTATTAGTATAAGAACTGAGACTGTGCAGACAGTACATTCTGAAATTATTACTCTCTGTTCCGTTCCCTTCCCTCATTCCCATACAAAATTTCTCTTTTTGTGTCCTCTAGCATCTCCATCCTGCTCAAATTGCATTCTGCTCCTAGCGGCTTCTCCCCAGTGTGGGGTTCTCTCTGGGCTATGGAGCCTCAGCTGCTTGGTCCCTAGACTTCCCAGATCCCAGACTTCTGCCCAAGCTTCCTACAGCTCTCCTACTTTCACCTATAACTTGGGGCCCACATATATCCCTCTTAATTTTGGCTGACATTCTAAGATAGCTCCACCAAGCCTACTCTCATACAGTCCTCTCCTTCTCGGGGTGAATACTCTCCTTCTAGGGGCTGGCTCTCAGCCTTCCACATTCCCTTTGCCTTCATCTTCATCTCATCTCATAGAGTTGACATCATGCAGATGTTATTGGTATCAGTGTTTGGCTCCACCTGTTCACATTTTGTGCTTCATGGAGTCACCTAATTATGCTGAAGATGTTTTTTGTTTTGTTCTGTTTTGTTTTACTATCCTGGTTTTTCTCTTTTGGTGGCGAGATTCTGGAATTTTTTTTTTAAGGGTTTTTTTTATTCCCCCCTTCCTGTTGCTATCTTATCTCCTTGGTTCTCAAGAATGTTCAGGGAGCAGATGAAACAAGATTGGTGTTGACTGGAGGTGAAAAAAGAAGACCCATGGCTCAGCAATTTGGTAGATGGGGTATAAAAGAAGATGAGCTGAATTTTTAAAGGGAGGATGGAGGTATAAAGTAGGGAAATGGGGAAGTATAGTTTTGGACAAGGCAAGTTTTAGACATCCATGTGGTATGTGCAGGAGACAGATGGAAAGTCAGCTAAATATTGTGGCCTGGGCTGGAGACACAGATTTGGAAGTCCTCAGAATTTTAGCAGTAACTTTACCTCTCCTTGACTTCAGATCCAAACCTTTCTCCACTGGCTTTTTCTATTTTCTACATTTGGAAAACTCAGGTTGATAAAACTTTTCTGCTTAGACACATGCTCACTGGGCATTCAAGAACCAAGAACCTTCAGGGTTAGATTTCTTGAAAAAGTCTCATGAAGAAGCATGAGTATCTTTGCATGGAATCTGTACCATTAGACTTCTTTACAGATTTGCATAACTGAGGTATGTCTATGTTCTTAAACATACGCCTGTCATTGCAAAAATGCAACAGGGCTCCAGCTGTCAGCCTTCCTTTTCATCAGGGAAGGAATTAGTTAATTTACCAGGGAGCTCCTATATGTATTAAGATAATTACTGCTGGGCTATGCAGGAATGAACAATGAATCCCCCAAATCTCAATGGCTTAGCACAACAAAAATGTTATTTTTTTTAAAATTTAATTTATTTATTTGACAGACAGAGATCACAAGTAGGCAGAGAGACAGGCAGAGAGAGAGGCAGAGAGAGAGGAAGGGAAGCAGGCTCCCGGCCAAGCAGAGAGCCCGATGCGGGGCTCGATCCCAGGACCCTGGGATCATGACCTGAGCCGAAGGCAGAGGCTTTAACCCACTGAGCCACCCAGGCGCCCCAAAAATGTTATTTTTTTGCCGACAAAAAGCCAGACCCAAATTGTGAAGGGGTGTTCTTCAATCCAGTGACTTAGCCTTACAAGACCTTCTGCCTTATCATGATACTTCTTTCTACATCAACACACCCTCTGATGCAAGGAACAAAACACTGGAGGTTAGCCTGGGAAGTTTTAAGAGCTAGACGTAGTTGTTGCATGTATCGCTTCTGCCCACATACAGCTGGGCAGAACCAAGTTGCATGGTCCCAAGCTAAAATCAAGGGAATCTGGGAAATGTAGTCTTCCTACTTACAAGGATGAGAAAAGGAAATAGTGAGCTGGTTGGTGAACACGTAGCATTATTTCTGCTACAGGCATTATCCCAAAAGTCTATTTCCCTACTTCTCTCTTCAACTTGGAATTCCATAGGCACCCAGAGATCAAATAAGATCAACGGTGGCTACTGGAATAACTTGATAAAAAGGGAAAAGAGAGACTAATAAAACAGACTGGCAATATTCATGAACACTTCCACCAGTGTGATGATGTCTTAAGAAGTGGAAAACTTGAGTAATGTTTGTTGAAAACCTACCCTGTACTCAAGGCTTTTGTGGACATGATCTCATCATTTACATAAGCATCTCAGTAAAGTAAATAGTTTCTCCATTTTTAAAGAAGAGGAAATGAATCCATACAAGGTCAAACAGCTTATCAGGTAGAGTCAGGTTTGAACACATAACACCTTGGCTCCATGTTTTACAGAGAAAAGCTGGGGCCTCCCGGTGTGCTGAGTAGGCCTGGAGTCTCAGCTAGGATTTAAACAGCTCTGTAGCTGTCCAGTCAAAGACAAAGACAACCCCACCTCAATGAAAGGAAGACCAGGCAACTGAACCCCGTTGACCAGCATCTCCCAGGATGCTAGAAAGGGGGCAGCTCAGTGGAGAAAGGGCTTCCTTTTCTCAACAAAATTTGAAGGGAAAATAGTCTCCACAAAACAAACCCTAAGGAAGCTGGGTCAGTAGCTGAGAAACGGATCACTCCCCATGTTCTACAGCAATGAATGGGGGGCGTTCTGGCAGCATGAATGTGGGCGGTCCACATTCAGAGGTTTGGAGAACAGATTTGCATGGGAACAGGGGAGCAGGGCCCCTTTAGAAGAGAGGTGGTCCCTCCCTCTAGCTTCGGTCAACCTCATCCCTTTCAGAGCAACCAATTCCAATGAGCCCGGGTGCACAGTAGATACAGAAAGCAATGGGTTAGAGTACAACCAGCCTTCCCAACTAGACCCTCAAAGCCCAGCACTGCACTGCACAGAGTAGGTCCTCAATGATATAAGCAGGGAGAGCAAAGAAGGATGGACAGACAAGGACAAATTCTTCCCTACCCCCACTTAGAAGCCACATTTGTCAAGATAGATGCTCAGTACTGGCTGCCCCAGTCCACATGGATATCGTTTTACAGTTCATAAAGCACCTGCTTATATTCTGTGACCCACAGCTGCCCTGAGGTGGGCATGATTATCCCCAGGTTAGAGACAGCTGTGTGCAGGGCCAGATGCATACTTACTCTCTCCCCATATGCCCATCTTGTCCATATATGTAGAATGTCTCATCTTTGATGTTTGTGAGTGAAAGCTTCATGTCTTATAGAGAGAAAAGACTTATCTAGCTTAGGCAGAACCAAGGAGAAGGTCCTTGGGCATATGTGGTTAGCATCTTCCTCTTTTTCTCTTATATATAAAAGCTTAAAAAGATAATGTGTGTGCAACAGATATTCAACACAGTGCCTAGCTCTTGGAGGGCACTAAGGAAGTGCTCAGAAACCTAGCCGTGAGCTCTAACAAATGGTAGGTGTTTAGACAACATTCATCCCTCCTCAGGATATACCAGTATTCAAAAGTCTGGAAGAAAAAAAAAAGCCTCTTCTCTCTTTTTCCCTCTAATACCATGCACTGGGTATCCACCCTGTGCCAGGCACCATCTTCCCTCAGGGGGCTCACATTCTAGCAGGATGGACCACACACCAATGCAGAGAAGCAGCAACCCCACATCTGGTGGAGAGGAGCAAACAAGGACTACACGGGCTGAAGTCGCAGGGCCGTGGGGCCCAGGGCCTTGCTCAGTAAAGATGCAGCTGCCGCCCTGGGAGCCTAAGAGGGGACTGGAGCTGAAGGTCTCCTCCTCTATGGGGTCTCATGCAGCATGGACTAGAGGAAGAAGCCCCCTCGAAATGTACTTTCAGGCCTACACACGGAGCCATCCGTCAGAGCAGAGGGGCAGTGCCCCTGTGCAGCGTCAAAGCTGATGCCAGTCGGCAGGCCTGCTACATCCATCTCTGTGTCCTGGAGTTGGTGGCAGGTGTGCCACTGATACTCTGAAGTCTCTGACAAATGCAGCATCAACCCATCCTGCCACTAGTAGGAGGAGGTGTGTGGTGACCTCGATGCCAGCCATCACCATCCCAGCTCATCTCTGTTAGCGCCTAGAACACAACAGGGGTTATTCTAAAGGCTTTGCAAGTATTAGACTCACTGTTGAGCTACGATTATCCCCTTTCTATAGACAAAAAAATGAATGCCCCGAGAGGTGAAGTCACATGTCCCTCTAGCTTTGGAGAGATGTACATACTGGTTGCTGTGTGAGGAGATAGCCTTAGGGACAAATGAGCCTCTGGAACCTGGCCATGCCCAGGGGGAATAAGTTAAATAGGATGGTTTCTGTCAGATGCCTGACTCCAAGCCTTGCTGTGGCTTAAGGAAAGGGTGTGAGCTTTGGGATCAGGAAGACCCAGGCTGGAGACCTGCTTGTCCACTTACCTGCTATACAACCCCGGGCAAGTTAGTTCACCTCTGAACTTCAACCACTTCATCCGTGAAAGATACTATGAGTGTACGGTACACAGTGGGGTACCTGGTAAGATTCCCTTAATCTCATTTCTTTTCAGGGCTAACACTTCTCAACTGTACCACGAAAACCAGCCCCTGCCTCTTTCCTACCATCCCAGCCCCTTGAGGCCAGGTGAACCAATCAGATTTCGGAGCAGCACCAAACACTGCAGCCACCCTTTACTACCGTAGACTCACTTACTTTTAGGGCCTGGAACATGGACACGACGATGAGGGGCAGAAGGAACCAACATCTCATCGCTCCCAGACTCCTTACAGTCCCAATGCCAGGCCAAGAACATATGTGAAAACTGCCAGCCCCAACAACACATGCAGCATTTGGCTTTTGGACCTGAGTAGACAGGACAGGGCTTGGTGGCCCTCCAGGGGCTCAAAACCCAGAGCCCTTTGTCTCTTTAACATTTTCTTTTCATACAGGCAGCCACACACAGACACACAAACACACATACACAACACAACTTTTGTAAGCAGACCCTTTGATTGAGGCTGAAACATAACTTATATGGCCCGGCAGAAAATGGCTGAGTTAAGCTCTTTCTTTTCTCCTTTTATATTGGTAAAGATTCTCAAAAGATTAAAAGTAGGTTAGGAGAATAATATAACAGCTGTGTTTCCAGTGTGTACCTGACAACGGCTTTTGTAGAAGTGAATAATTACATGAAAATCACTTCCTTCCCACCTCTTTCTCAGCCCCCTCTGGGTTGCTAGGCGCCCTCTCTCCTTCTTTCGGCTAATGCCACATACAGAAGCTGATGAATACAGTATGGCCATTATGCGGGAAGGGAGTCTGGAGGGAGAAGGATTCAAATGCTCCCTCCCTGGTGGATTCAATGGTGGGGAGAGGGCTATGGGGGAGTCTACTCTGGATATATTTAAATGCTAATGTGCTGGGCAGGCAGGCAGGGCCAGTGGGAACAGTGGTGGGAAGGGGCAGAAGCTCTTGGCTTGGAAGTCCCACTGGAAATATGTTCTGCAGCCTCTGGCTCTGGAGCCAAGCGCTTCCCTGGGCAGCCGGCCCCGGGGGCCACCTGGGGCTCTGCCAACTGCCCTGCCAGTAAAGTGTCATTGGGCTGAAGGGTTGCACTGCGGGTGGTAAGGAGCCGTTCAGTTCTGTGGGGGGGGGGGGGTGAGCCTGGGTGTGTAGGCTAACCCTGGTGGCCCTTTTGTGTGGAGCAGGGAGCAGGGTCACTGTGGCTGGGTCTCTGCCCAGAGGCTGGACAACCATGTTCCAGTCACAGAGAGCTGAGGGAGTGGATGGGTGGTTGTTGGCACTGGGCTGATGGCAATGACCTCCAGGCCTTCTGAGGTAGAATCCTGAGGCCCGTGCATGTCTACCCCTTAATCCATCCCATGGGACAACTGCACCCCGTTTTACCAAATGAGTAAACAGAAGAGGTTCTGAGCACCAGAAAGCATGAGCAAGGCCTGAAGCTAGCATGCCCCCTGTCCTGAGCTTGTCTCACAGCTGTCCATGCACCCTTGGGGGGGGGTTGCATTTTAGGCCAACAGTGTTCCTCTAGGGAAATGCAACTGGCATTTTGGACAGGACAATGCACTGTGCAAAATGTCCCATTCACTGCAGGGGGCGTTGCTTCACTGACTCCCACCCTCTAAATGCTAGAGGCAGTCTCAGACATCACAGAACCCAGAATCAGGCTCCCATGTGTTTCTAAGTGATCCTAAGTGGCTGAGAACCACTGAGGCAGGAGGAATCTGAACTGGCATCAGTGGTTGGGCTGCAGAACCTGCATCCCATCCCTGGGAGCAAAAGGCCAGGGGCTTCTGGGCCAAACCAGACATCAGCTCCCAACCCAGCCCCAAAGTGGCTCACTGTCCTGTGTCAGAGGAGCAAGCAGCCAAGATGAAGTCTCATCATCTCCTGCCATAACCGCTTCTCTCCTCTAGGAATCATGGAGCTGGTTCAAGGCAGGGAGCCAGGGAAAGCAAAGGCACGCCAGGATGCCCCACACCGTGGGAGAGCCAAGAGGTCGCATACACTGCAGTCTTGAGAAAGGACTCCCTTGGGAGGAACATGAAAAAGGAAACAGCCACAGTTGGTAGAAGCAGCTACCTCTGCATCTGCCCAGAGACAAAGAAGTAAATACACTGAGTCACATCAATTATATTCATTGCTTATTGTCTGTCTCCTCCAACTAGAACAAATCCTCAATAAGAGCAAGGACTTTCATTTACTTTTTCTTTGATGCACCCCTAGCACTTCACGTACTGCCTGGCACATGGTAAACACTCAAAACTATGTGCTGAAAGCCCACAGCTGCTTAGCATCTCCAGACCGCAGGAACAGAGTATTCAAGCCTCATGCAGAGTCCTGGCTACAAGACCAAGTACAGTATGCGCCAGATTGACAGGTTCAGAACACCTGGTTCCAATCCCAGGTTACCCTGATAGGTCCTGTGTGTTCTCCCTAAAATTCTCTCTCCCAGCCTCAGTCTTCTAATCTGTAAGGAAACTGGATTGTAGTGCAGATGACAAACATGGGGCACACACATCGCACTCTAAATCCTAACCAGGGCAGATTGCTAATCGATTTCACTCCTCTTCCTTCCTATGGCAGACATTGTTAATCAATCCCACTCCAATTCCTGCCCATGGTACACACTGTTAATCAGTAACGTGGCCCCCCCCAACCCTTCCTCTCATGACAGATATTGCTAATCATTTGCAACATGTTCTTATCCCCCGTCCAGCTGTGGTAGAATTCTACCACCAGTCCGAATTGGTAAGTGAGCTAAAACCTGTGAAAGATGGTCTTCTAGCCCTGATGCCCCAGGCTTATAGAGCAAGGATATGTTTTGGGGTCAGTTGAGACTCATTTTCCTTGAGGTGTTTCAACCTTCCAGCCTTGAAAGCCCAGGAAGACACTGTGACACCCCAGAGTTTATGCTCCTGTCCCCCTCCAGGAACAGACTTCAAATCAAACACAGGAGCCGAGAGACTTTATTAAGGGAAGAGGAGAATGATGTCCCACTCATGGAAATAGACATTTCCAAGGGATTTTCAGCACTTGTCCTGGCCTGGAGGCCGGAAGGAAGAGGAGGGGTGTTCTAGTAGTGAGCAAATGGTATCAGCAAGGCCTAGCAGTCAGGGAAAAGAAAGATCTATATGAAGTTGCCCCAGAAGATGCTTCTAAGGTAAGCAAAGGACATAGAGAGGGGATGGAACACACCTTCCCGGGCCCCATGGATTCAGAGAGTTGGTATTTCATTCATCACGGTATGTTTGGCTGGAAGCTGCTCTGACTTTGGGAAAATGCCTGTGGTGGCTGTACAGAGGTGCAGGAAGATGCTACTTACTCCCTTGGGAAACAGAACTCTGAGAGTGAATGGGAAAGCACTCAAATTCCTGCTCCAAAGAGCCTCCTGGTGGCGGGGGGGGGGGGAATCCATGGTGGTGGGAGTGTGGGGACAGTCATAGCAGCAACTAAGCTTTGTCCCTGGCAGAGAGCTTCAGCCCTAGGATGAGCTCCCTTTTGCTAAGTAATTGGGGATGCAGTGAGGAAATTCTTGCATTGCATTCAAAGTTAGGGTAGAAATCACTGAGGTTTTCTGCTGCTAAGAAACTTTAAACAGTTAATCCCCTCCACAACACTTTCTGAGCATCATGTATCTGCTGGTGTGAATACACAAACAATTCAGATCCCGATTTCCTGCTTAGAAGCTTGCAATCTAGCAAGTGAACAAGGGAAAAGGAAGTCAGACAAGCACCTTCCCCTGTCTACAGTATCAAATCTGGTTCAGTGCCAGCTCTGCTGGGTGAACTCAGGGAAGCCACTTCTTTGAACCTCAGTTTCTTCATGGGTATTGTGGGAAGAACAACAGCTCCAGGGTGCCGGCTTTGTTCCAGACACAAAACAAGACAATGTGCGTAGAGTACACACTGGTACCTGGCTCACAGTAAATGCTGCATCCAGTGGGAGGGGCTGAGGGGCCAGAGAGGGGTCATTACTTCTGGCTTGAGAAAGAGTCTTTGAAGAGTCTGGGAAGCTGAGTAGGTGTGTCCCAGGGGGAGAAGCAGAAGAAAAGTCATCTATTCTGGACAGGCCCCAGAGCCCTGGCCTTCTCTTCAAGCCGGGGTGAGTGCTCCCAGGAGGGGCCAGGCCTACTCCCAAGCTCACGCATCCTCTCCCACGCCCCACAGACAAACCCCAGGGAACTGGGCTCCCCAGGCTTCACTTAGGATTGCACATGTGGGCAGCATCAGGAGTGAGAACAGAGGGGAAACCTGCCATCTCCCTATGGGCCTTCGAGGAACTATGCAAGCTGTTCACATGAGTACCACATGGGGATGCAGACACCATTTGCTCCTAAAAAAGATAAGTGCATTCTTTTCTATTATCTCAGCAGTAGAAAACGAGGCTCTCAAATCCTCATATGCTTCACTCTTTTCACTGGGGCACTACAAGGCTGATGATTATCTCAGTCCCTCCAGCAACGCTTTGAGCTAGGTACTCTGATTTTCTCCATTTACAGATGGGGATATTGAAGCCTAGAGAGGCTGTGGAGGAGGCCCTTCATGACCTAGCCAGTAAGTGGAAGATTAAAACCCAGATCTGTCTGATCCCAAAGCCCTCCTTTGAATTATCCCATGAGACTGCCACTACCTCAACCAAGAGGAGAGGGCCCAGGATGACCAGCCTCACAGGCCCAAAGCCGGGATGGATTTGGTGCCTGACATGTGGTGACCTGCCCACATCCACCCACATACGGTTCTCCTTCTACCTCCCTATATCCTTGTCAACCAGGGTGGCTCAGTCAGTTAAGTGTCTGCCTTCAGCTCAGGTCATGATCTCAAGGTCCTAGGATCGAGCCCTGGATCGGGCTCCTACTCAGTGGGAGTCTGCTTCTCTCTCCCTGCCTCCCCCAACTTGTGCACTCGCGCTCTCTCTCTCTCTCTCACCCTTTCTCTCATAAATAAAATCTTAAAAACAAAAACTTCATGGCCCCAAGGCCACCTGATCCACAATGCCTCCCCTCTGCGCATTCAAATAGAGAGGTAAGAGCTTTAAACAACACCAGATCCTTGGGAACCCTGGCACCCAGAGAGCTCAGTGCAGAGAGTCAAAGCAGATCCAGGTGATGGAGTGAGTGAGTCACCACAGTGGCACGGCAGGCTGCCTTCCACCTGCAGACTGACCCCACCTTCCTGACCACAGCAAGGTCTTAGAGGGAGAGAACCCAGGAAGGATGGCTAACCTTGCACATGGACTAATAAGGAGGCACTGATAGGCTGCCACCACACTCCCTCCCAAATGATGCTCCATGACTGTGGCCTTGGCTCTGGGCAAAGCTGCCATGAGTGAGGGGCTGACCTCATTCCTCATGCCTCTCTTAGCAACTTCCATGGGCACTGGCTTAAGGAACAGAAGAATGATCATTTCCAAAGTAAATCAAACATGAATGCTGAAGTATCTAGGGGGTATAAACTGTGCGGATGTCTGCAGCTTACTCTGAAATGTATCTAAAAATAAATTAAGTGGATGGATGGATGGATAGAAAGCTTGGAGAGGTCTGTGATGAAGCAGACACAGCAAAACACTGATGGTAGAATCTAGGTGGTGGATTTGTGGGTGCTTCCTGTGCAGGCAGAACCAACAAGATGAAGAGGGGATGCTCCCATGTCAACAGCGGGAAGTGGTGGACTCACTGAGCTGACTCCTCCACAAACTCGGGAGGGAAATGCTTCCCAGGGATGTACTAGTGAGAAGACATATGCTTTGTGACCAGTAGTAACTCATGATTACATCAGTGAGGGGTAAATTGAGGCAATTCCTCTGCTGCTCTAGGGACAGTCAGGAGCCAAACCCAGAGTCAGCCACCAATCCAAAAACCTGTGGGTTTTTCTGAGATTCCTTTTCTCTCCTCCTTGACATCACCTCAATGATTGAAAACCCTTCTGAATTCCTTAAGTCATCCAGCAGCAATTCATGGATTTATCTGAGTTGTTAAACCTCATTTTCAGCCACCATTCTATTCTGGATGAGGTGGAACAACCTTTCAGGGCTCATGGGAGGAGGAGGAGCAATGGACAAGTATGTAGTCCCCAGTCATCTATGTACAACTGTAGAGATTCATTTAACATTTGGTTCTGAGGCATTCACTAAGAAGATCATGCCTGTAATTTATTTATTTATTTTCTTGTCTTTCTTAGACAGAACCCTTTCTTTCTTTCCCACTCTGTGTCTTCACTGTTGCCCATTCTGAGGTGTAAACCGTTATCATGGCACCAACTGTCCCAGGCATGAATGAAGTTCTGAGATGATGACCATATTCTATAGAAGGATTTAGTGAGCACTTGCTGTGTGCTGGGCCATATGCAAGTCCCCACCATGGGAGAGGTCTGGTTGAATAAGATTTTGTTTATGTTCTGTAAGGGTAGTCTTGGGTAATGATCAAGTATACTTTGGATTTCCCCGCAAGGTTAACCACATACTTGCTTAGAATGATGTTCACCTGATGCTCCTTTCTTAGTTGTATGGCCTGGAGAAATCTTAATGCACTATCATGCATAACCTTGGAGGCATGTGGATGATTTAGAACATAAAAACATTCACATGACTGTGGATAAATCACCTCAAATCTCTGGGTCTCATTTTTACAAAGGACATTTTAAAGAACAATTCCTGAGTTCTGCTACCTTTTATTAATCAGACACATGCAATTGCTAATAGGAGCTTCCTACTGGCATGAAGTAGCCCATGGGAATGGGTGATAAGGGAGAAAAGAAAAGTAAAGGCTACTGGTAATGAAAAGACTGAAAACCAGTGATTTTACCTGATACCCTAATTATATGCCTGAGGGAACAGTGGCACAAGGATGGACAATGTCTTTTCAAGGTCAGGGATAGAGCTGATTCTGAGCATGGGAGTTCCCTACTATGCAACACTGCCTTCTTGGGGGAGGGGAGGGGAGGAAATGCAAGGACCAAGGCCCTTACAACATTGGAGGCTGAGCTTTGCCCACGGGCCCCTCATATTTAGAACATCTCTAAGGCTCTCATCAAGGAGAATGAGATATGTTTGACCTCTTTGTGAACATTATGCAGGACTCAGCACTCGCCCTGCAGGGGTTGCCAGTGCTTGGTTTGCATATGAGAAGTGAGGGAAGTGGAACATGAGATTCACACACCAGTGAGTTTTCACAGAGAAGAACATCAAATGTCACAATCCCAGCAAACTAAAATGTATCAAAGCCTTGTCATCTTGCTGCTTACAGACAGAAGAGATCCTTGCTTTCCTTGCTCCAATCTGTGCTGGGTCAGAAATCATCAGAACACATTGTATGTGCAAAGCAGACTTCTTCCTAACTAAGGAGGAGTTGCAGGAGGCAGTCACAGCATCTTAATTATAAGAACTACATGCACCTCTCTGCAACCCTTGCATTTCTCAGGGTTCTGTTGTACATAACAACATGTTTATTACTCTTGAGTAACTCCAAGGTACAAAGGGTAGGGCTTATTAAGAGAGAAGCCCAGACAGGTTAAGTGGTCTGCCCATGTCACAAAACTAGGCAGTCAGGAGCTGAGTGTATGTTTAGTCTAACCTCTTAACTTCACAGATGGGGAAAAAAGCTCAAAGGGATAGAAATATGACAGGTGTTTCAACTGTAGGTTCTGCATTCCAGTCCAGTTCTCCACTAACTGAGGACTTGGGTAAGTCATGTCCTCTCTCGGGCACTCAGCTACTCATCCACAAAATAAGAAAATAAGCCTAGATATTGACTTTCAAACTTGTTAAAATAGCAAATAAATGGGCTCCATGGGGCTTTTTATCCTGATGAATATGATCTTACTCTATGTGCTGGAAGCAAATTTACTGTCAGAAAATATATTCAATGGGTAGTATGAAATATGAAATCACCACAAACATATCACTTTACAAACAAGACTGAGCTGCTAAATTAAGCACAAATGACTAAGGGCCAATTCCCTTAATGTGCTACCTGAACACTCAGTATGTCACATCCAAGACTAGCAGGTAAAGAGAAGAAAATACTGAGAGTTAAACATAATTTTGTGGGAGATACTGAAAACACATAAAATAACATAGCCATTTAAAATCACAGCCTAGTTTGAAAAGATAGAAAATTCTCCCAGATACCAGAATGAGAGAAGTCAAAGCTGAAAGAGGAGGAGTAGAAATAGACTCAGCAACCCATGGGGATATCCAACCACAGAAAGAAGACTGATGCTTAAACTCCTTTTCAAGGCTAGAATTAAGATTACAACCCTTGAGCATGACTTAAAGCTGAATGGGCTTACTGCAAAAGGCAAGGAGCTGGAAAAGGACTGTCCTATGATGAATGAGTTGTTAGAAAATCCTACCCCTTAGACCAGGACTTTCAACACGAACTTCCAGCTTTGGGTATGATCAAACTTGGTTCCTGTAAAGTGGGCACCCAAGCTTAAACTGCAACCTTAGCATTGCCAGCCTAGAATTCCATACCCAGCTAAACTACCAGTCAAGAGTGACAGTAAAATAATTATCTGTTCAGACATGAACAGACTATGAGAGCTAGTTCCTATGGGGCTTGCTCAAAGAAATATTAAAGGATGTACTTCAGTACAAAGGAAATGTAATCTAGTAGAAAGGAGTGAAAGTAACAGGGAGCAAAGAAATGGATAAACATTGTAAAATCCAAGTATCAACTCTAGAAAGTAACAAGGTGGAATTTTAAAAAGTAGTAAATAACCATAACAAGAATGGAGAGGGATGTGGAATTTGAAGGGAATTTTGTATCTTATGGCATTTTCTTCTTCAGAAAAAAGGATGAGACTGGCCAACAGCCACTTTGATGAACTCGGCATCATCTGTCTTTTCACAGTGTTCTGGGGAAGACCTTTCTTCTCAGCTAGAACCACTGAATGAGCAGCTATCACCACCTTCTCAGGACCTCGCAGGATGGCCTTCCAGTTGCTGTGCTTTCTGCCCAAGACAACAGAGGCCACAGTTCCAGTCCTGATTCTTCAATGGGCATTCTCTGAACTCTTCTGGAAATAACCTGGCCCTTATGGGGTATAGGAACAGGAAGGAACTCACAATGCTAACAGCATTCCTTCAAAGAGCCAGGAGTCACCACTCCACTTCCAAGTGCCTGGAGCAATTTGAGTTTCAGTTTCCAGACTGCCACCTCTCCAAGTCCCTGTTTCCTGGGCCATTTTTCATCTAGAGCATTACTGTCCAATAGAATTTTCTGCAATGATAGAAATGTTCTATATCTGCTCTATACAATATGGTAGCTCCTAGCCACCTATGTCTATTGAGCACCTGAAATTTGTCTAACCAAACTGAGGAAACTGAACTTTAATTTTTATTTAATTTAAATTACTTTAAATTTAAATAGTGAGATATGGCTTACAGCTACTGTAATGGACAGCATAATTCTAAAGGGTGGGCAATCCCTGAAGGGGTCCATTCTATTCCCAAATGATTCCTGAGAGGTAGCTCCCCACCTTTGCTGGAATCCCTGGAGTGGTCTTTTCTACTCTCTGCTCTGGAGTGTAAGACAGGGCAGGTGGGTAGCACCAACACTCAGCCCCAGCCCCACTCCTTCCTCTGACCACAGCCCTCACTGCTTGTCTGACAGCTCTCATACTGCCCTGCTTACTTTCTTGGACCACTGCCCCTCAAACGTTCATGTGTATACAAACCAGAGAGAGATGTTGCTAAAATGCAGACTCTGATGAACAGGTTTGGGATGGAGCCTGAAAGTCTGCATTTTCAACAAGCTGTCAAATAACATTGATGCTTCTGGTGGTCTGGGGACTACATTTTGAGCAGTATGGTTTTAGAGCCATTGTCTTAAAATGTCAGTTAACTTGGCCACCACACCTAGCATAATAGCAGCTTCCACTAATATGTGTATCTTCTCTTTTTGCCATACCTGTTTTCCACAGGGTTTTAAAAGCAAACTCTATGACAATAGGAGAAGGTTAAATCAGTTTATACAGAACAGATGGAGGAAAAAACTTTAAGTGCTGGTCAAGAAAATAAAATCAAATGTACATTCATCTCTTAGAGAAAATAACAGCCAACACTTACTGGGCATTTACTATGCACTGGACTTGATGTGACACACATCATGAATGAAGACTATCTCATTTAATCCTCACAACAACCTTTGTTACAGATTTAAAAAACACACAATCAAGGCACAGAGACTTAAGTAATTTGCCCAGGGTTGTTATAGTGAGTAAGTGAATGGGCCATGATAACCCCCATACTATGCAAGAGCTCTGGTAAAAAGCTCAAGAACAGGGATCTCGATTGTTGAGAGTGGCTGGACTCCTTTAAAGGAAAACATGCTTAAGGAGATATCTGCACACAAATGTTTCTAGCAGCTTTATTCATAATTGCCCAGCTTGGAAGTACCCAGGACATCCATCAATAAATGAAAGAATAAACAAATATGGTACATCTTGCCAATGGATATTATTCATTAATAAAAAGAAATGAGCTGTCAAGCCACAAAAAGACATGCCTAAACCTAAAATGCTTATTACTAGGTGAAACAAGTCAATCTGAAAAGGCTACATGCTGTATGACATTCTGGAAAAGGCACAGCTATGGAGACAGAAAAAGATGAGTTGTTGTCAGAGGTTCAGGGAAGGAAAGAAAGAGTGGGTGGAGCACAGGGGATGTTTAGGGCTGTGGAGCTCTTCTGTATGACACTGTAGTGGTAGATACATTACGCACTTCTCAAAACCCACAGAGTGAACAACACAAAGAATGAACCTGAATGTAAACTGTGGTTAATAACAATGTCTCAAGATTGTCTCATCAACTGTAGCAAATGCATCACACTAATATAAAATGAAAATAATAAGGGAAACCAGAACATGGGTGAAGAGGTATATGGGAATTCTTTGTTGTATCTGCTTCATTTTTTTGTAAAGCTAAAACTACTTTTAGAAAGTTTATTAATTAAAAAAGAACATGCTCAGTGCACAAAATTTTATGTCCAACTGTGGGGAGGGGGGCCAAAACCCTTCCCAATTAAAAACCCCTGTCCTAGAAAACATTACTCATACTCCACCCCATTTCGTAGAGCCCAGCAAATGTCCAGCAAGAGTAATACTTGGCACATTTCTGATTCTTTTTTTTTTTTTTAGATTTTATTTATTTATTTATTTGACAGAGATCACAAGTAGGCAGAGAGGCAGGCAGAGAGAGAGGGGGAAGCAGGCTCCCGCCGAGCAGAGTCTTATGCAGGGCTCAATCCCAGGACCCTGAGATCATGACGTGAGCTGAAGGCAGAGGCTTAACCCACTGAGCCACCCAGGCGCCCCTCTGCTGATTCATTTGAAAGTAAAGCCCTAGCCAGCACATGCCCGGTATGCAGTAAGTGCTCAATAATGCTTGCTGGATGAAAAAACATAAAGCTGGAATCCTAAATAAGACAAAAATAAAAAACAGCCTAAGAATCCAAGGAGTAAGGCTCATGGTCACTCCTCTTCTGTGCTGGTACAGCTGGGGTCAAGACTGTCCATGGTCCCCTCTGGCCCCCACTGCAGCTACTCCTGGTGACATCCCTCTCTCCCTATGAGAATGCAAAATCCTCAAGAGCAACAGCACTGCCCAACTTACCCCTTGTAATCCCAGTACATGGTCAGACCTGGCAGAAAGCAGGTGCCTCTTCAGGGTTTGCTGACATCTCTTTGAAATGAGACTATGTTTCTTTCCTCTGCAGCACCTGTTGGGCTCCTGGAAGTAGCCAGATGAATTCAAACAATGGCACTAACTTCAACCACATCTGCGCATAAACCCATGGGAGGTCACAATGGAAGGGCCACTTTTTGTGTCCCCTATGATGTTACAAAGCCCCCACTGTCCTTGGCAGATGGGCTTCCTCCTTGCTTTACTCTGCCCACCCACTCCAAAATCAAGGTCATTTGACACATGTGTCCACTTCTTTCCTCACCTCCAAACTCATCCTATTTGCTTTCTCTTTTTCTGCCCCTAGAGAAGTTTACATGTTGCTGATTCATTTAATCTTACTATGTCTACAAGGGAAGCAGATGAGTAAAAGACTGGATGTTGAGGCTTACAAGAGAGGAAACTGAGGCTCAGAGAGGGTGAGTGCCTGCTCAAGGTCACATAGTGAGGTGAGTGAGAGGCAGGCATTCAAACGCAGCTCTGACTCTCATACTCTGCTGGCAAGTTCTACTGAGCCGCTCCTGTCTAAGCAGTCTTCTGACGTTACAGCTCTATACATGCCAACCAACCTCGGGCCCAGAAACTTTCAACAGCTCCCTCCTGGCCAGTGAATGAAGTCCTAAGCTCTTTGGGCTTGGCACCCAAGGTTTCCAGTGATGGGGCCTCAGTCTACTATCTCAATCTTATTTCTTATGATTTCCTGCAACAAAACCTGTCCTATAGCCGCACTGAGTTACTGACCATTCACTTTGCATATGCAGACTTTCCTATGTCTGGTCTTTGTTTACCTCCAAACAGCCTTCTCTTCCCCATCCTTTAGGGATCCAATCAAAGGCTATATGTTTCACAAAGTCTCTAAAGGATGTGTAATTGGGAACAATTTTGTTCTCCTGACCATGTGTGGTCCTTTATCTGAACCACCATATGGCATTCACCCACCCACCAGTCCAGTATTGACTGGGGGACTCACATGCACCAGGCTGTGTGCGACAGGGGCGGGGGAATCCATGGTGCATGAAGTTTTTTGGTTACATGGAACTACATACTAACAGGGGGAGGTCAACAGTGAACACATCAACCAACACATGAGACTGCTTCAGAGAGCCATTAGCCCCATGAATAAAAGAAAACAGGGGTTTGGTGAAAGTCCTGGGGCTTAGTGGGGGATGTATGAGCTCGGGCGGCCAGAGGTGACTTGACTTTGGAGCTGAGATTTGCAGGGCAAGAAGGAGCAGGACATGGGAATATCTGAGAGAACACTAATCCACATAAGCAGGGTCTGTGGTAGGAAAGAGCCTAGAATGCCCAGGGCCATGTGGGAGATGGAACAAGGCCACAAAGGTGCCACGGTGAACAGTTTGGATATTAATCCTTGTGCAAGGGGAAGCTCCCGGGGGGACTGTAAGCAGAAAAGTCAGACCTCTGCTTCTGGTCATGACTGAGTGACTGGTATTAGACTAGTCCTCCTCCATAAGCAACCATCAAAGCAGACAAAATAGCGGAGGCAACTGTTTCAGGCATTGAATAACATGCTGGTCAGGACTGGTATTCCTAAGAGATGGGAAATTCCACAGGGGTTTTGCCCAGCATTCCACCTGGGAACAATTTCTTCACCACAGCACAGAGGGCTAGAGTCCGAGTAGAACACATAGTCTCACCGGGCCAAGGAGGCTGGGCCAGAGTGTGGGACAGGTGACACAGTTATAATCTATAGTGTTGAGCACCAGAAAGGGGGACCTGTATAGAGCAGGGCCCCAGAAGTCCATGTGGAGGTCTCCTGTGAGGCTGTGGTTGACAGCTGAGCTATAAAGGTCCAGGGTGAGCCCATCCAAGGCCAAATAGTGGTATTACAGGTTGAGAGTGGAACAGAGACACTAGAGGCTGGACGGGGGGGGTTGGGGGGGGAGGGCGGGGGACAGGGCTGGGAGACTGGAGATCCTGCCTATAAAAGTGGACAGATCTGGCCAGCACCAAGTATTCATCCTTGGCATCTGGCTGAGACACAGAACAACCTCCACTGAGGAGCAAGGACAATGCCTCCAGGCAAGGTTTCTCCACCATGGCATTATGGATATTTTGAGCCCCATAATTTTTTGTTGCAGGGACTGTCCTGTGTAGTGGATGATGTTTAGCAGCATCCCTGGACTCTTTTCACCAGATGCCAGTAGCACACACAGCAGTGACAACACTGTTTCAAATATTGCCAAATGTCTCCTGGGAAGCAAACTTTCCCGGGTTGAGAACCAGTGCTCTAGAGTAAGAATTACAGATAACTACTTTAGACCCATCCTAACAAGGCCTAAAGCAGAGCCCTGACAAACTGTACAGAGGACAAAGAGTTTAGAGCCTAAGTCCCACTGAGTTAGAGGGTCTTAAGAAACAGCTTGAGATTTTCACATATCTGTACTAAGAAAACACAAAGTTGAGTCTACAGAAGTTTAAGGTGTCAGCCAGTAATTGAAATACCTATTCAAATAAAAACCAACACTCTTCAGAGGAAGATAACAGAATCCAGAGCATCTATAATATAGTATCTGTAATATTCAACTACAATCCACAGTATTCAATCAAAAACTACCAGGCATGCACAAAAACAAGAAGATATGATTGATTCACTAAGGAAAAGAGATGTGAGATTTAACAAAGACTTTAGAGTAGCTATTATAAACACACTCAAGGAATTAAAGTGCAACACACTTAAAGAATAATGCCAGGAAGTTACATAAGCCAGGATTCCTTTTTCAAAGCTCCCTCAGTCTGCAGGGTGAGGAAGGGAATACTGGTAAGGGGCAGGGAGTCCACTTGGAGGCTATTCTATTAGCCCAGAGAAGGCTGGTTTGTGTCTTAGTTGTCTGAGATGCACTTGAATTAGTATGTTCAACCCTGGTAGATACTCTCAAAGTGGGGCACAAATTGTGGCAGATGAATCAAGAGAGAACAAGCAAATGCAAGAATAAGTGACTGTCTCAACATTGGGAACAAGGTGAGATGGACAGTTGTTCCAAAGTGGAGGTGAAAAGTTTCCTTGTGTGGGGGGGTGGCAATCAGAAACTGATCCGGTTACTATGGACTGGATTCCTGCACTGGGTGGGCACTAAACCCACCTGATGCTAGAGTCTAGGATTCTCATTAAGTAGTCCTGTAGGTCTGAGATGCTCAAAGATGCCAGAGCCAAGATGGGCAGCACAGGGCTGCAGAGTAAGAGCAAGACCAGAAAAATCAGATAAGACAAAGAGTTTTAGGAGTGTATCCTTTACATGACCAAGTCAGAGTCACCTAGGTTCAAGTACTATCTCTGCCAGCAGAAGACAAGTGATTTAACCTCTTGGACCCTCAGTCCCCTCATCTGAAAAACCCTTAGGAAAAAGGTTTTTAAAACTCTCATGACTTACAAGAGAGAACCTTTCTTAGGGTAATAGAACCTCAGGTCCTCTCTTACAGATCTGAAGAATTTAAGGTACTTATATATAGGACTTAGTGCCTGAGTCTAGAAAACAATAATTTTCAGTAAGAATTTGCTGATTCAGTGAATAGGATTAATTAAATGGTGAGTTTGTGAAGCACAGCATCTGTCAGAAAATCAGCCTTAAAAGAAACAATAACTAGAATCACTACTCTCACATGTACCAGTTGTGCAGTGAAGCAGTTCTTCAACCACTGAGACTATAGATTAATAAGGGGCTGCTGAAACAGTTCAGAACTAAAATTCATAAAACCTCCCTTTGAGTAAACCTGTGACTGAAAGGATTTAATGAGGAGCCCCAGTGATACACAGCATCTCCTTGGAGTATATCGGAATTCTGATTCCACAGAGTAGCAACTCTTAAGGAATTTCAAGCAGTCAAGAAAAAAGGAAATGTTCACTACTTCTCAGTGTGTGAGTTAGATCAGTAATGTGTCCCTAATTCTTGAGTTCACCTGGTGGTGACTGGAAGGAGAACACCCGTGTCAGATGAATTCCAACCCCAGTAACTCCCTTCACACTTTTATCGCTGACTTAATTATGTGTGCCTCCCAAGAAACTGTCATCTTTTTGAAGACAAGAATCGTGTCATCTGATTCTGTATCCCCAGTACCTGGTACTGAGGAGACAACAATAAATGCTAGTAGAACAGGGACTCTAACCCAGAATCAAATATACCAAAAGGAAACCTTGATCGATTTTCAGTCTCAAGGAATAGCCCTCATGTTTAGTGAGGTTTGCAATATTTTCAAAAGCGTTTCCAACATCTGTAAGTCAATGTCATTATTTACATTTTGGTTTCAAAGTTCAACAGCCAAGAACCCATTTTTCCTTGGATCCATTTAGAACCAGAGTACACTGCCACCAGGTGGCAGCAATTCCATGGGCACATCCATTAGGTTCATCAGGTAAGCTTTTAAATGAAGGTCTTATTTTCCCTGATTTGTTCTTGTGTGGTGGGTAGCTGGAGTAGATTTCTAGTGTTCTGAGATGCTCTCACTGTTTGGACATCCTTCTACCCCACCTTCAGAACTTGGACACCTTAGCCGCAAACTCCAGTTCCCTGCATAGAAGAGACGGACTTGGAGAATGTGTGCACACCCTGGGAAAGCAGACCCCACGATCTGGATCTGTGACAGGCCTTTCTGTTCTTGCCCTGAAAACACACACTTGAAACACAATGAAGAGTGAGAATGGCAAGAATCTGGGGCAAGGAAAATGTGATTTCCTGCAAAAGCCCCTCCATTCCCCAAAGACTGAAAAGACAGAAAATAAAAATTTGAGGGGGAAAAAAATGGAGTGGAAGCACTCTACACTTCAGAGAGAACACAGGGCTGACAGTGAAGACAAATAGATGTTTAGAAAGTTATAAGAGACCACAGAATGCAAACTGCCGGAGGACAAAGAAGGCAAGCTGCTGGGTTGCTTCAAGTTCTTGACGAGAAACTTAATTTACTGGATTCACAATAAAGGCACTTGGTTCCGAGTTCAAAGCCTGCCCCTTGGGCTGTGGGGCTCCGACTCATCCTGCCCAGAGCCAGTGACATAGAGGCAAATGAAGAACCTCACCAGTGTCCCCAGAAACCTACTGTATGCCAGACCCTGGGCTGGGCACCGAAAACGAGAACCAGAAGTGCTCTTGTAACCATGTGCACACTTACTTCACTTATTTCACTGTGTGGTGGGTATTCTCTCTTTTTTTTTTTTAATTTTATTTATTTGACAGAGAGAAATCACAACTAGGCAGAGAGGCAGGCAGAGAGAGAGGAGGAAGAAGGCTTCCTGCGGAGCAGAGAGCCCAATGTGGGGCTCGATCCCAGGACCTGATCATGACCTGAGCCGAAGGCAGAGGCTTTAACCCACTGAGCCACCCAGGTGCCCCTGTGGTGGGTATTCTTACCCCAATGGACAGGTGAGAACCCTGAGTCCTGAAAGGTAAAGGGAAAACAGCCTGAAGGACACCAAGCTGGCCAATGGCAACAGAGTGACTCAATTTCCTTTCCTGGAAACTAGATTCCACTGCACTACAAATCCTGTCTCTGGAGAGCTTATGACCGACTGCAGGACATGCTACTACCTTTACACCTTAAAACAACTTCCACGACTCTCTCTCTAGACCTCATAGTTACTCCATGAGGAAGGTGTTCTTGGTTCCCCGGCTCCCCACAGCTGAGCTCTCTTTACCTGCTTTTTGGAATTCTCTTGCCTCAATGGCTGGGGAGACAGAAGGAGGGAGCCTCTGTGAATGCACGTGCCTATCCAGATCAACACTTCATCAGTCTTCCTGCAGAATGCCACGCAAGCCCAGAGGGGCCAGGGGCACCCCTTGAAAGGATTTTTCCCTTGTCTAATGCCCCAGGGAGCTGAGGTCCAGAGTGCTGCACCAGTCAGGAGCCCTGTGTTCCTTTAGAAATGTAAATGACATTGCAAACAGGCATGTCTGAACCCCTTGTAAGCAGCAGGGATAGGGAGCTGGAGGCCCGGGCTGGAATTCATGGAGATTCTGTGTCACAGAAAGGCCCCACATCCTTGTCACTCTGGCTGGGATGTGGGCTGCAGGGAGCAAGAGTGTCCTATGGGGCAGAGGTACTTCAAATGTTATTTTCCTTCTGTGGGTTATTACCTGTCCTACCCGGCTAACATGCATAGGCACCAAGACTTCAAAAAACCCCAACTGTATTTCCAGAGAAGTAAAGCTCTGATGATAACAGGCAGGCTTCACAGCTATTACCGGATCACTGGGACAGGGCTGGCCCTTCCAGCAGCAGGACAGAGAAGGCAAGTGGGGGTTCCATCCAGTGCCTGGGGCACCAGTGGTCAGCCCTCCCGTGAAGCCTCTACCCACAGATGCTCCTGAGAAGCAAAAGATGGAAAGGGATGGCATGGATGTAGCTACTTTAGATCTTCCTCAGTATGTAAAAGGCATGACTTATTCACATGCTTTGGCATGAGGACCATCACCAAGAACAAGGCGCACGTTCTTCTCAACAGATCAAAGGAAGGATGAGAAGCTCTGATCGCCTCCAACTGTCTTCCTTATATGGATGGAAACCAACCCAGTCAAGGACTAGTGAGGCTCCTTCCTCTTCCTCCAGACTGTGGGCTCTCTGGGGACAAGGGGAGAGGGGCTTATTCATTCTATGTACTGAATATGTGACATAGTAGACATGCAGCAAATATCTGTGGGATGCACTAACAGCTTTGCTGGGCTCTGGAAATAGGTGAGTGGTACACAGGATCCTGGTCGTGATCCCTGTCCTCTTGGAGTTGGCAGCCTAGAGAAGACTCCCAGGAAGTGCTCATTTTACCTCTGCTGGCCCTCAGTCCACCTAAGAGCAACACCCCCCTACCCCCCCACCAACACACACACTTCTGGGAATGGCTGGAGCAGTGCAGGAAACTGATGGGGCTCTGAGGCCGGAGACCTGACCGTCTCTGGCAGCGGCCCCTCTGACCAGCCCCAGTCCCTGGGGCTCACCTCCTCCATCCCCTCTCCTTCCTACTTGTTTACCCATAAGAGACTGTTTCGTAGCTCCACCATCAACCCTTTTGACCCTGGTAGCTGCAGGAAGCCTGAACACTGTGACTTCTAGATCAACCCCAAGAAACAAGGCTGTTCACACTCCTCAACAATCCAAACCACTAGACCTCCCTGGGAACTTTTCTTCCTCGTGCAGTCTGAAGGGCAAATGGGAAACTAAGTCAGGATCATTACTCAAAAAAACAAAGGAGATACTACCTGATAAAAGGAGATAACTACCAAGAGACTGAGCCTTTTTCTGATCTCCTGATTAAGGATTTCCAGCTGACAGCTCTACTTTCTCTAATTTTGAGTCATGCCTCCATTGTTTTGAGCAGGACCACGCGGCTACCTGAAGACCTAACACTACTGCAAGATGATTCTCCAGCCCTGGCTCTGCCCCAAACTGCAGCCCACCATCTTCCCCTGGTACTGGTTTTGCCAAGTCCATGCGCATTCTAGTATTTATGGAATAGATGCTTGCCAATGAATCTGGATCCTTATCACATACAAGTATGTATATGCATGTGTGTGTAAGTGTACATAGATACAGCTTCATTCTAGCAATAATAACTATGAAGTCACGGTTTCGATGTGGTTGACTGATATCCCAGGTTTTTGTTTTTTTGTTCTTTCTAATGCACATGAAAATAAATATATAACTATAATAAAAAGAAAAAAAAAAAAACAGTCCTCCACTGACTGGGTCATTGTACTTCACCTTCCCAGTCATCTGATGGGGCAGGAACTACAACCTATAAGCCTCATTGTAGGGAAGGCGGACTTGGCACCGGACAGGGGAGGAGACTTGCTAGAGGCCCCACCACCAGTAACAGGAGAGTGGGAATTGAAACCAGGGCCTTCCTGTTGGAAACCATGGCCTGGGGCATGCACAAATGAGAATGCTTGGAACTGGGGCGTGTGGATCTGCTGTTTTCTTCTTCAGACATCACCTTCCTTCATTTAGTATTCTCTTGCCCCAAACCCAGGAACCCTGGGCTCTAAGTCCTAATTGGACCACTGAGCTGCTATGTGGCAACAGGCAAGTAGCTCAGCCTCTCTGACCTGGATCTGTGGTTCTACTGACCCACCCACAGGCTGCCTTCCCTCGGCACACGGAGATAAATCTGTGTGATATGCTAGCCTCGAAAGTCTGAAGCGGTGTCAAGATCCCTCCAGAGAGTCAGGGGTCCCATACATCCCACCACTAACCTTTCAGCCCCCTGGAGCAGACAGAAAGCAGGCTCAGGGGTGCTCCCTCCTCCCTTTTCAGCCATGTTGGGCCCATCCCGCAACATACCCCAGCTTCCAAAAAATACCAGCTACGTGTAGTTTTGTTTACCTTCTGTCTTGCAGACACTATCCTTACCTCTGCCCCACACGGTTAACTCTCATGTTGATTTTGGGGTGCACACACACACACAAACACACAAACATACACATTTCCTTGCCATCAGTGACGGAGGATCAAAAACATAACTCAGATCTGGTGAGCTGCAGGTTTTTAGAATTTTAGCTAAAACAATAGAACCTTCCTTCAAAAATCAAAATAGCTTTGGCTCTTATAGTCATTCAGCAAATATTTACTGAGCACCTATTATGTACCAGGCACTGGTACTGGAGACACAGTGGTGGACAAGGCAGATACAGTGCTTGCTTCCAAGCTGTCTTCTCTGGGAGGTCCACCCTGGCCACCATGCTGGAAACTGCAGCTCTCTTTCAAGCTCTCCCCTTGACACTCCATACTTGGTCTCCATGGGTCTTGTCACCATTTAATGGACTGCATATTTTATTTTTACTTCTGTTTTCTGCCTTCTTCCTTGACTAGCATATAAACGTCATTATTTTGTCCACTGTCTACTACTACATCCCTGATACCTATAATAATCTCTGATACAGAATAGGCACTTAGTAAGTATCTGCTAAGCAAATGCATGGGTGTCAAGTGAATCATACGTGTAATACAGGCATATATGTATGTATATATATAAATATTCCATTGTACATATGGTAAATGCTTTGGAAAACAAGTAGAAATCCTTGGGGGTGAATGGTTGGCAGTTGGGAAAGACTTGCCTGAAAACGTGATGTTTAAACTGAGTGGCTATGAGGCAAGGTGGGGAAGGGGGATCTGGGGAAGAAAGAGGGAGTGTTCTCAACAGAGAGACAGCATGTGCAAAGGTCCCAAGTCAGAAAGAAGGCCAGTATCTGGGATGAACTAAGAAAGGTGGGGAGGGAGGAGGGATGAAGCAAGGACACAATTCAAGGAAGCCCTTGGAGGTCCTTCCCTTTGGATCTTATTCCAAAGACCACAGGAAATCCCAGAAGGGATTTAAGCAAAAAGGTATCTGTCATATTTATATTTCGGAAAAGTCACTCTGCTGCTGCATGAGAGTGGCCTACAAGGGTCAAAAGATCTTTCTGGAAGACCAGTTAGGAGGTTCCTGTCAAGTGGGAGATTGTGGTGTTTGGACCAGGCTTGGTGGCAGCAGAGGTAGAGAGCAACATGGATGGAATGGGGGGGGTACAGATCAGAGGTTATCAACTCTCCCCTTATAGGCATCTGTAGTAACTGGAGCTCAAGGTTAGTAACTTTTCCTAGGAAAGGCCAAATAGTAAATATTTTAGGTTTTGCAGGGGTTCAGGAAAGAGTTACCACAGTCAGCGTGACATTGTTGTCCAAAAGGGCCTGCTGGCAGGAATGGCTCTTGACCAGTGTCTAGGAACTTAGGTAAGATGTTCCCCCTGGTACTAAGTCACACAGTCATTTCAGATGTCTGGGGCACTGAATTCTGCTGTGCCAGCCTGCCTGGATTTCTTATGCAAGCAAGGCAATTTACGGTGAGCACCTGCTTTCCTTCTGAAGGTCGGGAATTCTGGGGTCTGTGTGATTGACCACATGGCCAGAAAGTATCTGTGCACTTAATAAAGTTTCCCCATTGGGATGCCTGGGTGGCTCAGTCAGTTAAGCATCTGCCTTCAGCTCAGGTCATGATCCCAGGGTCCTGGGATTGAGTACCACATCAGGCTTCCTGCTCTACAAGGAGCTGTTTCTCCCTCTGCCTTCCACTCCCCCTGCCTGTGCATGCTCTCTCTCTGACAAATAAATTAATAAAATCTTTATCAATCAATCAATCAATCAATCAATCTTCTTCATTAAAAACCCAGGTCCTGAGCAATCTCCTCTGGGCAGAAATACTGCCCACATGCTGCTGCATTTTGATACTACAAGAAGGAAGATGTTCAGGGGGTCTCCTCTCTGCAGAATACCATGGGAAGCCTAAGCATGGATTCCTCCAGACTTCATCTGATGATGGAAATAGACTACATTCAAGGGTGTAACTGCTGAGTCCCCTGAGCCCTTCTAGTCAATCACTCAACATGTGTGGGGTCTTGGAACCCTCGACACAAGGGGTCATATGGTTTCTGTCTCATCTACTCCACATCGCCTCTGGGTTATGCCTTTGAGCAGCCACAAACAACATGGCTCCGTTCCAATAAACCTTTATTTATGAAACAAGGGCAGAGGGCTGAATCTGGCCTGTAAGGCAGTTTGTCAACCCACGTTCACAGAAAATGCAGGATTCTCTGGATCTACTTTGAAACTGCTGACTGAATTCAATCTTTTCATGTCATTAGTGGGAACACTGAGGCCCAGAAAGAGGAAGAAGTTGTCCAAGGTCACTCAGGATCAGCAGCAGAGCCAGAGGAAGACCAGGTCCAGACTGCTGGCCCAATGTGCTGGCCACAATTCCAAGTGGTCATTCCACAGAACAGCCTTGCAGGTAAGTGCTGGCCTGGGAGCCAAGGCCTAAGAGGACAGAGATGGCAGGAGACTGGGATGGTGTGGGCAGACAGTGTGAATGGTGGACTATCAGGCTTCACTTCTGTTCTGTGTGTGGGTGTGAGTTTGTGGCACACGTGTGCATATGTGTAGATAGGCCTCTATGGTTATAGGTGGTGGCTGGGTTTTCCCAAACTTTTCTGATCATCAGAATCTCCTCTACAGCTTTCTAATAATATAGATGTGCAGTTTCCATCCCATAACCCCTGAAATTGCACTTTTAACATGTTCCAAGGTGTATCAATGATCATTGAGGATTGGAAACTCTGGGTGATGCTCAGAATCTCTTGCCTGACCTTGAGGACCAGGATAAGGAAGCCCATGAGTAGAGGAAAGAACAGGAAATCTGTCAAGAATTTGTGGATCTAACACAAATGCACAGACCAGTGATTCTGGAAATAGGTTTTCCAAAACTGATTCTCCAACTGAGCCTTTGCCATCATAGGTTGGCATTGGCAAGGCCAACAGTCTGGAGCTCATTTCCTTCTTCCTAGGGATTCTGCATGCAATTCAGGATGCTGCCTCGGATGCCTGATGGTGCCCTGAGCCTCGGGGGCCCCTCACAGCACAGCAAACTGAGATAGAAATGAGTACACATTGCCACTCCACCATGGACCTTAATCAGGGTAATGAGTACAGCTGAGCTATAGTAACTCACCCTCCATAAACCTTCCCATCCAATTTCTCCTAACAGGGGGTGGCTGGAAGCCACAGACTGCACACTTGGAATTTCTTGCAGGCTCGTCTTCTATGAATACAGATTCCACATTCTAATGCATGATCCATCTATGTTTGTTTTAGTAGAAATATGGGTACTTCTATGTTCATCGTGTCATTATTTATAATAGCCAAATTGTGGAAGCAGTCCAAGTGTCCCCGGAGAGATGAATGGATAAAGAAGTGGTGTAGAGACACAATGGAATATTATTCAGTCATAAAAAAGAATGAAATCTTGCCATTTGTGACAACATGGATGGACCTGGGGTACTACACTAAATGAAATAAGTCAGAGAAAGACAAATACTGCATTTCACTTATATGTGGAATCTAAAAAAAAAAAAAAATGAACAAAACAAAACTGAACCAGACTCCTAGATACAGAGAACAATGTGGTGGTTGCTGGGGAGTGGGTAGTCAAAATAGGGGAAGGGAATTAAGAGGTACAACTTCCAGTTATAAAATAAATAAGTCATAGGGATACAAGGTACACTATATTAACTATAGTTAATAATATATAACAACTTTGTAGGGTGACAGACAGTAGCTAGATTTATCATGGTGATCACCTCATAATGTATAAAAATGGTGAATCCCTGTGTTGTACACCTGAAACTAATGTAACATTATATGTCAAGTACACTTCAGTTAAAAAAAAAAAAATGGATGTCTCCACATCCATCAAATGTCTTTGAGCCCATTATCTGACATACACACTGGGATTACCTGGTGACCTTTAGAAGATCCTGATACCTAGGACCCACCCCCAGAAAGTTTAATTTAATTGGTCTGGGAATTGGGATTTTTCGAAAGTTTCCAGGAGCTTCTAACAAGTAATGAGGCTGAATACTCCTGGGCCTGCAAGATGTTTGGTTTCATCTCTCGTCTAATGTACCCCCAGGCACACCCCCACTACCCACTTAGAGAAGTTTAGGTATAAACAGTCACTATCCACTACACATATACAACAGCCAATGCCTTCCTTGAGACAACAGGGGAGCCAGTCTTCACCAATTATCTTCTTTCTGTGAGCTACACCCATAAGAAAAATCAATCACCAACACAGACCCAGTTCCTCTGGCTGAGATGCATGGCTGCAGGGATCTGAGATCTTAGGTGGAAGGAAAACATGTGTTTTATTGTCACTAACCTCTGAAATTCAGCACTTCTTCAATTATGAAGGGAGACAACAAATTACAGTATTGTTAGCAGTAGAAATTTCAGATACTTTCATATCACAGTACAGATATCTCCAAAGGTCTACTTTGAAATCATGAAAATGACTGGACCTATTGCAGAATCTTGTTATTTGATATATTGATAAATGAGCACATACTTTATTACCACATCACAAATTCGTTTTTTGTTAATGTATGTATTGAAAATTATTGCTGTGAGAAGGGGTCCACAGGATTCCACGTACTCAGCCAGCTGGTGAGCCCCTGGGTTAGTAGCAGAGGCCCACAGAAGGCTTCCCAGGTGTGATGGGCAACTGGGCATTGAGCAAGCAACTCTTACCTGTGGGTCGGAGAGCCGGGAGAGGTCGGGGTACAGGTAGAACTTGATGCCTTCTGAGGCCCCGGGCAACGTGACCCCTCGGATCAGGAGGATCAGAAGCATGACATATGGAAATGTTGCAGTGACGTACACAACCTGCCCAGGGGAGGAGAGGAAAGAATCAAGAAGGGGTGACAGTGTGGGGGCAACATGGCAGGCTCCTAAATCCCGGCCTGGAGCAAAGGGCTTCCCAGTGCAGGGATACATGAACACCCCACATGGCTTCTTCTCCCACCTCATCTCTCACCATCTGGACCCTTCAAGGGCCAGTTCCTTCAGTGAGTATCTAGTGAGTGCCGACAAAGATGCCTGAGATCAGTACTTTTCAGTCATTTGTGGCCATACCCCACAGAAGGTAATACACAGGATATCAAAATTCCATGCACATCGAGCTGAAACAGGATGTTTCACAAAATACTCACTCTTCCATGTGTGATGCACTCAATATTTTCTATCATATCTGATTTCTTATTTTTAAAAGAGAGCTGGTCATGATGCTCTAAATGCAAGTCACAATTCACCAACAGGCCATGATACACATTTTTAAAAAACAACGCTCTTGAGTAAAATTGAGTTTTCACATTCAAGGATAGGATAGAAAAGTGCAGGAGAGGAGTCAGGGAGGGCACCGTTGGGGGGTGAGAAAGACCCAGTGTGTGCCAGGGCTGATTTCCGTGGGGTGTGTCTGGAGGACCCAATAAACCTGGGCAGCCCTTTCAGCCCACACATTCTGTGCAAATAGCAAAATCCCCCCTGGGTTTCTTTATACAAGAACTGTTTACAAGGAAACAGCCACACCTTCTAGAATCTGGGAGTTCCTGTCCTGGGGCCACACCTTCACCTGAGGTCCTTGCGGGACTCGGTGTCCCCTCCAGCTCTCACTTTTTTCTTTGTCACGTTCTCCTCTGAAATAACTTGGTCATGTCCTCTCAGTGGGGCCTGCCTGTTCCATATGTTTAGATCAGCAACATGTGGGGGCCACAGACGCTTCTGAGGATCTGAGGACAGCTACAGACTCTCGGCCCTTCCGCCAAAGGTACACAGACACGGATATGTGTCCAGCTTTCGGACTGGTTCAGAGCCTCAGAGTGCCCCAGTCAAGGACCTGTGCTCTACGACCTATGGTCTTAATTCTTCTAGTGGAATTGTTTCTCAGCCCAGGGTTTCTTTTACAGCAGTCCAGTCCTTCACTCTGTGCGTTTATTCATTTACTCACTCCTGCCCTACTCACTCACTCACAACACCCAGAACACTCCTACGTACCAAGCACTGAGTTAGATCCTGGAATACACAAATAAGAATGAGTCTTGAATGGAAGTTTCTGCTTCAAGAGGCTTCCCCACTAGGAGAACAGACAGACATGTAGGTAATGCATTATGTGATCAGGGGAGAAAGTAAAGGATGGAGGAGCACAGAGGAACTAATTACGGAGGCAGTCAGGAAGGGCTTCTCCAAGGAGGTGATCCAGGGATTGGCCCATAAAGGATTAGCAGAAGTTGAGGACATGGGAAATGGGGACAGAGGAAAGAAGAGAATAAAATCCTATTAAATGCCAATCACTTCACATGTGACAATAGAAATAGCCACATTTATATAGCATTTCCTCTTGGATTTTTTCCTTGCATTATTTATTTTATTTTCATATAAATTAACATCTTAGAAAAACTGAAATAGAAACGCTAAATACAGAGGGTGCCTGGGTGGCGCAGTCGGTTAAGCATCTGCCTTCTACTCAGGTCATGTTCCCAGGGTCCTGGGATCAAGCTCTGTGTCCTGGCTGCCTGTTCAGCTGGGAGCCTGCTTCTCCCTCTCCCTCTGCCTGCCGCTCCTCCCCCTTCTGGTGCTCTCTCATTTGCTCTGTCAAATAAATAAGTTTAAAAAATCTTTTTTATTTTTTTAAAAAGATTTTATTTCTAGGGGCGCCTGGGTGGCTCAGAGGGTTAAGCCTCTGCCTTCGGCTCAGGTCATGATCTCAGGGTCTTGGGATCGAGCCCCTCATCAGGGAGCCTGCTTCCTCCTCTCTCTCTGCCTGTCTCTGTGCCTACTTGTGATCTCTGTCAAATAAAGAAATAAAATCTTTTTTTTTTTAAAGATTTTATTTCTTTATTTGACAGACAGAGATCACAAGTAGGCAGAGCAGCAGGCAGAGAGAGAGGGGGGAAGCAGGCTCCCTGCTGAGCAGAGAACCCAATGATGGGCTGGATCCCAGGACCCTGAGATCGTGACCTGAGCTGAAGGCAGATGCAAACTGACTGAGCCACCCAGACATCCCTCCGTCTGGTCTGTTTTGAGCATACTGGGCCACCAGGGTGTCATTAAGGGGTCACTTATAACCTGACCAAATAAGCTCTGACCATGCCCTCAGCAATACACATGGATGCGGACTGTTCCTCAAGGTCCAAACTGGCATGACTTACTAAATGGCTAAGGATTCTTCTGAAGCAATCCCATTATTTAGAGCTCTAAATGCATGCTCTGCTTCTATATTACATTGAGGAGAACTACACTCCCTCCACTGAAATCCACACCCTCATTTTTACAGTTTTTAAAATAAAACCATAAGGGAAAGAAAATATTCAGATGAACTGTCCAAAGACCACAGTGCAGACAATGACGTAGGCTGCCAAAATGAAACCACCGGCTGGCAGGCGTTAGCTAGAAAAAATCCCTTTGTGAGCTGAGGTTTGAGAGCTTTGAGTCAGGGAACAAAAGGTGGCTTAGGGGCATCATTATGTAATGGACACAAGTGGAGAATGGTATGAAAGTCGAAAATGCAATGCTGAGGACAGCCTGTATCTGACACTGGTCCCAGTTCTCCCAACAGCCCCTTTAACCCTCAACTATACTAGATACCTGGACAACATCTTTGATTTTTCCTGAGAACAGCCATAGACTGTGCAAACAATACAGACCTTGTCATTAAGAAATTGCACATAAAAGGCATGCATGCCGCCACATCCTGCCTGTGCTCATGGCAGGCATCACCAACTGATCACAATACTCTCTGAAGTTAAGCGGGGATGTAGCTAAGCCTCAAGACCCTCCACAGTATTCTGGGCAGCCTCCATAATCAACTGGGAAGAAATCCACTATCTCCTACTCTTGCTCTAGCCCATTTTTTCACTGATGCATTCACAGTGTCCTGCAGGCCCTCAGTCCCTGTCCCCAGAGTGGTAAGACCCAGATCTTGTGCTCAAAGAAAGAACTGCTGAATGTGCATGCCTGAATGACATTCCTGGGATCATGACACCCACTGGACTAATGTGAAACATGAAAAGGAGGCTAGAGAGATGGGCTGGAAGCTTCTTTATGGATAGTTTCAGCCTTTTGGCTCTGACAGCGGGGTTGAAGCTGGGTTTCCAACGCTAAGCAGGAATTGGAAAGGCTTAGTCCGCCAAGGAAGATGTCAAACTAGCCAACAGTGAGGAAATGGGCTGAGAATACTGACTCCCAGGCTGTGCTCCAGGTGTTCAAACTGGAGCCTGCCACCCCTCTTCCCCCAAATTCTTCCGCATTCAATCAGGGGCAGCAAGTCCTGACAATTTGATCTCTAACTATATTCTGACATGACACCCCCTCTTCAGCCCCATCACTGGGAACTTGTGTCATCTTTCTCCTCGGTCCAGTGACAGTCCCATGCTATCCACGCTGCAGCCTGGGTTTCAAAACTGAGTCCAGCATGTGTCTTCCTGATCTCCCCAGGCTCACATTCAAGGTTGTGGGATATAGAGCAAAGGGTTGGGGTCTGAGTCAGATGACCTGTGTTTAAGCTTGACTCTGCCCCGACTTGCTGTGTGACTTGATTAGTTTCCATCCTTCCCCCAACCACTCTGTCCTCTGCTGTGCCAGCTTCCTTACCCTCAGAGAGTGTGCCAGCCTCCCTGAGGGTAAGTCCTCCTTATCTTTTCTTATCTTACCTAAGATAAATCCTCCTTATCTTTTCAGGTCCCCCTTTATCTGTAACACCCAGTCCTAGGTATTCATCCTGAGAATACCTGAAATCCCACAAGGCTAGGACTCCTTCAAGTCAGGGACCCTGCCTTCTAGGTGCAATATCATTGTCCTACCTGCTTTATATGTCAGGCAGCTGAGGCCCAGAGGAGTGGAGGAAGCACAGTAGCCCCCTACCCTTACCCACGGAAGATATGTACCAAGACCCCCACAGGATGCCTGAAACCACGGGTAATACAGAATGTTATATATATTTTTTTCCTGTATATCCATACCTATAACAAAGTTTAATTTATACATTAGGCAAAGTAAAGTGAAAAACAATAACCGAGAATAAACTAGAATAATTATAACAATGTACTACAATAAAAGTTACATGAATGTGGTCTCTCTCTTCCAAATATCCCACTGTACTATACTCATCCTTGAGTGATGCTAGCATGATAAAATGCACATGTGATGAGAAGTGAGAGGAATGGCGCAGGCACTGTGACACAGCGTTAGGCTACTACCAGCCTTCTGACATCAGAAGGATGATCACTGCTTCCAGTGAGGAACTGGAATGGGAAAAAGTGAAACCATGAATGGGGGGGGGCGGTGGATACTGTACCTCAGTCTCACCTCAGGACCCATCCTCTTAGCCTGGAAGCCATGCCATCTGCCCACCATTGTTGAGGGGTTAAAGTACCACGTCCTCCCCAACTCCCTACATCACCTGTGTCCCCATCACTCTGGCACCCTCTGAGGACCTCCAGCAGCTCTCCATCAGCTGTGTTATTGCCTTGTAAGCTTCAGATTTCTAAATCATAACCTCCTTGAGGTAAGGGAGCTTTGTCTTTTACTTTCCCTGCTGTATCCACAGTGCCCAGGACTGTATGAGGGACATAAAACATGCTCAATAGATATTTGGAGGAAGGATAAACAAATCAGCAGGCTGAGATCCTGGATCCTGAGGTTAGGCTGCAGGGCCTCAGAACACCACTGCATGCTCTGTCCATATGAAATGCTAGGTCCATAAAATGGGATTCAGAAAATTGAATCTGATTTTTTAAAAAAGATGTATTTATTTATTTGAGAGAGAGCACACACATGCAGAAGGACAGGGAGAGAGAGCAAGAGAAGAGGGTTTCTAAATAAGGAAGTAAGAGATTTGGCTTCAAAAGACAGATCAGTCCAGATACAGAGGGCAAGAAAGTTCAGATACAAGGTAATCCGCAGCTAAGTTCATTACTTTCAAGAGGCCTGCAGCTACAGAATTCTCTGATGAGCCAAGCAGGCCTCAGGAATTGTGGTAAATTATGCAGTGTTTGGTGACAGAGACAGTAAGTCACTGAGAAGGTACGATAAAGGCTGGCTGCTTCCGGCTGCCAGCGATGGCTCTGACCCAGAGAGGTGGGTGTGGAAGAAGGAGGGTCTAATCTGTCAGACCTCTGAGGCCCCTGAAATGAGGTTCCTGCCCCAAGCACATGCCTTGGTTGAGGAAGAGTTTTTTTTTTACTATTGTTTAACTTCCTTTCAGCAGGTCAAGTCCTCCTGAATATAAAGGTTAGCACAACTGGTGGTAATTATACTGTATCCTGCTTAATTGACTCTAATTGCTCATTTGCATTCCAATACTGGAATTGTGGGGCATTTTCCCCTACTTCCAGGACACAGCTATTTATTTCATAACAGGGAGATTGTCTGATCATTGGGGAACATGACAAAGGTTGCAGAAAGGCTGCCCCTCCCTAAGTTTTCCAGGATAATGGGGTAAATTGGAAAATTGAGCCTTGTTCAAAAGGCTTTGGGAAAGCAGGGTGGTGTGGGGGCAAGGACACAGAACCATGGGTCAGAAGATCCAAATAATAAGCGGCTAGGGCAAGTCCCATACCCTCTCTGGGCTGGCATTTTACCATCTACAAGAGGCAGGGGTGAACTAATCCAAGCTTCAATCACTCTTGTACCATTTTCCCAATTCTTTTTCTTCTTTTTTTTTTTTTTTTTTGCCATATGCATGTATTCCTTTGTACTGTTTACTTAATATTTTCTAGAATTCAATATTCTCTCTTATGTTCAATAAATATATTAATGGAAAAACTGAATTACCACCATAAACAGAAAACCATGATCTCTAACCACAAATATAGAAGGTAAGTGCAAAAATAAATACAATGAGAATAAAATGTGATTAAATTATAGCCAAAGGCTCTGAGTCTGACCTATGTTTTCCATTTGTTCAAAAGCAAGAGTGGCAAGTATCAGGGAGGTGCTAAAAGATAAAACAGCTTACTGTACCTTTTGCCTTAAGCAACATGAAAAAGGACTATTATCTCATTATATAATTGAATGTTCTTTGATACAGTTTCACATGTCACTAAAATCATCCTGTGGACTTCCAATAGAAAGAACATCTCCCAAACCTGTGGAAAGGATCAGATGGATGATTGCTGGGGTCCTTCCCAGCAAACAGTGTTTTCTGGACCAGTTAGTTCATAGTTAACTGCAATCCTTGCAAAGGATCAGGATTCCTTAGAGCTATCCAAGGTCCTGACACTAATTTAGGCTGAACCTTCTGAGAGCCAGCTACCTAGGGCCTTGGAAGAGGCTGCTGTTAACTGTGCACCACTGGGTGCCAGAGATGTGTCATACGGTACCATTATCTGATATTCATGCCATTTGAACAGGTTCTATCCCCATTTTGCAGACAAAGACAAAAACATTTGAAGATTAAAGAAAGAAGTGGCTTGCACAAGGTCACAGAACTATGAGATCAGAAGTCAGCTCTCTCCAACACATGTGCCGTGCTCCACGCCACAAACCTGACCAGACATGTCTTCCTGTTTTCAACTCCCGTTTCTTCTTCTGTCTGTCCTTCACTTCAAAGATCCAAACAAACAAATGTCTGGCTTGCTTTACTTTTTTGGCAGCAACCCATCATCATCATCATAGCCCACTACCCTGGCATGGGAAATACTGTATTAGTCCAGTCATCCCCAACTTGCCCTCTGGCTGGGCTTGCCTCTGTGTGTAGGGTACATATGTCCATTACATATGGCTGGAAAGCAGACTAATAAAGATCAACCCTTAGAGAATCAGTGTTTTGAATATCAACATAATTTCCAAGAGAATTCTACCTGAATTCCTAGGTAGAAACACCAGAGCAGGCACCAAATAGCCTTGTATAACCTCCCATAAGATGTTACTGATTTCTGGGAACAAGGTGCTAAGAGAATGTGAAGCCAAAGAAGGGATGTCACCATGGGCATATCTGGCCTCTTCACCCTTTTTTAGAGTAATTATTCTTTTTTAGAGTAATTATTCAGACCATTCTAACAGAAACAGGAAATGAAGAAAACACATTGTTTTAAGCAACCAAATTTTAAATCGGTGGAAGGAGTCATGTTTTCACAAGAAAATAGTGAAAATATTCACTATTATAGGAGATAATGGTATTTCAGCAATGCAGAAATATTTCCATGAGAAGCTGAAGTTACAGTTTTTATGCAACGATAAATGGTTTATCATTATCTATGAAAGTTAGCCTAGATGTGGAGCCTAAAATGATAAACCAAAACACCGGCCAGCCTTGGAATCCATGCTTCAGGGCATATCTGGGATTGAGGAAGAGGAGAGGGACAGGATTAGGATTGGAGGCAGCACACAGGGTGGGAGGACCTGGCTCTTGTCCCTATTCTACCACAGCGCCAGAGACTATGAGCCTCATTTCAAGATTCACTTTCCCCTTTTCTTTGGTAACAAAACTCCTAATTTTGACTGGATCCATGGCTGCCTAGAATAAAGACCACATTTCCCAGATTCCCTTGTAGCTAGGCTACGTGACTACATTATGGCCAATCAGATACACATGAAGGTGTCGTGTACAACTTCCAGGTTGCGTCCCTAAAGGGAAGGGCTGTATTCTATCTTTCCCTTCTTGCCCTTCCCACAGGCTGGAACGAAGACCAAGTAGTGAGCCATCTTCAACCACGGAAATGAGGGCAACACCCAAAGGAAGGCAGAGCAATGGAAAAACAGTCTGGGTCCCTGAGAGCAGGCCAGTCACACCTGGGCTGTTATGGCAGAGAGAAATAAACTGTCTTGTTTCCACTACTGTTCTTTGAGGTCTCCACTGTAAAAAGTGAAACATGTAACTGAAATATCCAACCACCGATTGCCTCTGTGATCTTGGATATGTCCCATTACTGCTCTAAGTCTGTATCATTTTTCTTAAATGAAGGTACTAGCCCAAATGATCCACACTATTCCTTCCTGCTCGGAATGAAGAGAAGATTCCAAGGATGACCTGAGGACCCTGAAGGTGGACTCTTCAGAGCAAACATCCTTCCACACCTGGAATCAACCGGGAATGCAACAAATATAGTCGGCAAGTCTTCAGAAAGACCAAGTTGGTAACATTAAAAGAGCAGTCACAACAGACCTGTCAAAGAGATCACCATTTCTGATAAGCCACTATTTCAACCTTCTCTGCCACAGTTTAGAATGAACTTGACAGGGTGAGTAGCCAGATTTGGTATGAACCCCATCATCAAATACAAAGGTGCATACATGGGTTAGAAGGTCTCTGAGGTCTTCCTGAGCCTCCATCCTCTCCATGTGTGAAGTGAGGATAATGCCTACTTCAAAAGTTGATGTGAGAATTTGAGATCACCATGCAGAGCACCCGACACACAGATGCTGCTCAATAACTGGAAGGATTGTGATTGTCTTTGCGGGCCATCACTGGTCAGTAAGCACTGGCCCTCCAGCTCAGTGACTGAGTAGTCTTGGCTAGCAGAGAACAACATAAATGTGGGGAGGCAGGTGGTTCAAGAATATAAACAGAGAGTCTGGAGTCATCCCGTCTCAGCTGTAAGGGGAGATAGAGAGTGGCTCCTGAAAATCCTTATGGGGTCCTCTCACTATCAATGGGAATGAATAGCAATGTCGTGGCAACAGAAGGCTGGTATAAAGAGGTGGTAAATCTGGGTGAATAGGACCAGAGATAAGAAAAACATCAGGATTTGGGGCACCTGGGTGGCTCAGTGGATTAAAACCTCTGCCTTCCGGCTCAGGTCATGGTCTCAGGGTCCTGGGATCGAGCCCCGCATCAGACTCTCTGCTCAGCAGGGAGCCTGCTTCCTCCTCTCTCTCTCTGCCTGCCTCTGCCTACTTGTGATCTCTGTCTCTGTCAAATAAATAAATAAAATATTAAAAAAAAAAAAGAAAAGAAAAGAAAAGAAAAACATCAGGACAGAAGGGAAATGTACCCAGCCATTCCGAGGAGGCGCGGCAGCCAGACTCTGGAATGGGGGTTAGAAGGTAGCAGGAGTAAGCCAAAGTGGGCATTATGGGCAAGAATCCTCTGGAGTCCTGACAGCAGCCAATAGCTGAGGCAGTTGAAATGGCCAGGCTGCAGACAATACTTAGATGGAATGGAAGGAATTATACCAGGATAAAACCCCCTAAGACCAAGTTCCAAATTAAAAGAAGAGAAGGGACTCAAAGACAGCAATAAAGGGAAGTTTGGACCCCAGCCGTGTCATCACAGGGATGAAGTCTGCCCTGTGAAATGGGAGAGCTTTCAGAAAAAGACTTTCAGGAGAAGCCAAGGACAATAAGCATTGCCAACCTACATGAGGCTCCAAGAACCCAGTGAGGAAGGAGTTTGGGGGCTTTCCATTGAGGGATATGCTTGTTGGGGGATCAAGTGCAGCTTATGGGGGGAAACTTGGTGAGACTTTTCAGATTCTGACCCCAAAATGCCAATGCCAGCCCTGACTGATTATGAAAGAAAGATCGGATCAACAAGGCATCTTCAGGGGTTGGCACATTGTGGGCAAGGCACCAAACATCTTAGGAATGGTGTTACTCTTTCTTCTTGCTGATAGTTAGGACCATAAAGATCATCTACACCCATGGACTGTTCCAACTGGGAGACCCCTTGGCTTTATTATTTACCAATCATGCTGGCTGAAGCAGAGAGCTTAAGAGGGAAAAGTGCTTTATTTAGGAAAAATGGAAGATCAAGAGGTCCCTAGTGATGATGGGACTAACACTGTTGGTTCTATATGTGCTCTTCTTACGTTATTCAGTGCTATAAGGTGGAAACCATTATCATTCCCCTTTCATAGAAGTAGAAACTGAGGCACCCAGAAGCCAAGTATTTGGCCCATGGTCACACCATTAGAAGAAGGCAGAATTCATGGTGCACTGTGGTGGATCAGTAGTTAAGCATCTGCCTTTGGCTCTGGTCATGATCCCAGGGTCCTAGGATCAAGCCCTGCATCGGGCTCCCTGCTCATAGGGAAGCCTGCTTCTCCCCTCACACTCTCCCTGCTTGTGTTCCCTCTCTCACTGTCTCTGTCAAATAAATAATTTTTTTTTTAATCTTTAAAAAGGAAAGAAAAGAAAAGAAAAGAAAAAGTCAAGATTCAGGCTCAGATCTGTAGGACTCCAAAGCCAGCATTCAAACACTACATGGACCCAAGGGGAATTCAAGTGTCCCTGTAATCCAACCAGCTTCATCTTACACATGTTCCTGCATTCCCCAAACCAACCCTGTACTTGCATGCATGTAAGCCTTTGGTTTTGTAATTCCTTTCATGTGCAAGGTCTTTTTCCCCTTTTCTAATTAACAAAATCTGGCCAACCTTCAAGACTGGTCAATTACTATGTCTTCCATGAACCAACATTAGGCTACAGGATGAAATGCTTCTCCTGTAGCCTACAGCATACGGGGCAGTCCAGCTTACAGACAGGGGCATCAGTCTTGACCACAGAATAACCAAGTTCAAATCCAGCCTCCAGCACTTTCTATGTACATGATCAACTTTTGGCAAGTTATCGTCTTTCTAGGTCTTGATATTTCCTTCTATAAAATGGGGATAATAATAAAGCAAATTAACTCAATCCCTTTGAACCGTGGATTCTTAAATCTATGGAATATGGACAACAGCTCCTACCTCTTATGGTAAGGGGTGAGAATTAAATGAGCCAATGTTTACACAGCACCAGACATGGAGACTTGACACGTCAGCCTGTAGCAAACTGCCTCCCATACTTCTTTCACTTAGCTCTTATTTCATTCTACCTTCTCATACACCGGCCTCTCTTCTAGAGTGGGATCTACTGAAGGGCAAGAGCCTTATTCATCTTGGCTCATCCTGAATGCTGCTCACAAAGGCCTACAAAGACTGTAAATAGTTGATGAATAAACACATTCTGACCTCAATAACCCAGTGAGAACACAACAGAACAAAACAGGGTATAATCCCATGCGGCCACAATGAGCCTTAAGTGTAAACAGTTTTCACTACAAGCCTCCCCATCTGAGGATAAAGAACTTTCTAATTCAATTCACCAGCCATTCATTTAGCCCACTGTGGGCCGGGGCCTATGCTGGTTTTGGAAGGCATGCTGATGAATGAATCAGGCTTCTGCCTGCAAGGACGTAAGAGCCAGCCCCGGACACAGACAGCCATAATGGTAGACCATTCAGTGGCAGCAGTGGGAGCTCAGGGACAGTGTGATCAGGGAGCAGGCAGCTCAGGTGCCAATGATGTGTCTAGAGAGCTCCTCATGGGCCTGCACTTTGAGGGGGACAGATTGTCCCTATTGTTCCAAAGAGTCCTGCTCTAGAATGTGCTGTGGAAATGCATTCCTCAGAGCAAGAAGGGTCAGGACACAGAGCATATGGGGTGCTTCAGCCTGGGACCAGCACTTCCAGGGAAAGAGATGAGCTTTGAATGGGAGCAGAGGTGGAGGCCCAGAGGTGAGAAGATCTTAAACAGCAGCCATGCTCATTAAGACAGCTGAGCCCAATTCAAATCCCTGTCCACAGTATATCTAAAAATCATTGGACAGGGGATTCTAGTGTTTAAGCCTATTTCATGGTGAATTAACTAGAGAGGCAATGCTATTGATTTTTATATAGCTCCACCATGAAGACCACAAAAATGAAAACAAATCCCCAAACAAGCTCAAGTGACATAAATATTCCATGCAGTGCCCAGCCAAGCCTACACCAGCATTAGGAGCTATTATTCACTGCCTGGAAAACACACTTGGTACCTTGGCTAATAATGATTTAAACCCCATCCATCTCTCTTAGACTAGAAAGCTGGCATTGCCATGGAGACCAAAAGCACCATTAAAGCACACCATTAAATCCCAGGCAGGGCTTTACCAGTGTAGGGAGGCTGTCGGCTAAGAAGTACCACCCCACATCCTCTTATGCTAGTCTTCAACACGCTTGCTCATGGCAATGGAGGAGCAGAGGGGAGAGAGCCAACATGCAGGGACTGTGTCTGCAGCCAGACAGCGTGCTGTCTGGATCCCGCAATCACCGCCTGCTCTGAGACCGAATGCCTCCCATCCAGCCCACAGGCCAATCACATGTTCTCCTGGGTCTTCTTCAGGAGTCCTGAGCAACAGGGGTCCCTCCTAGACCACTGTGCTGGTTGCAACACACTCCTTCCAAAACAGCTTCATGTCTTGAAAGAAGAATCTACACTTGCCTCTGCCAATGGAGACCCACATTCTGCCTCCCACCTCTTCAGTCAGCAGCCACCCCGGAGGACACCGGGCACACCTACAAAGTCAAACGCAGTAATTTCTTAGCACTTGTCCAATTTTGCAGCTTTAACTTTCCCTCATTAGATGATGCCTCTGGTGGTCTGCTTCTTTTCCTCATGATTGTTTTAGTCTCTTTCACAGGCTCATCTCTTCACTCATTCTTTCCAGCAATTAATTAAGTCCTGTGCCAGACACTGTAGGAGGCAGAGGATGCCAACAAAAATCAGGGGTAAGCCCTGCCCTCTGTTTCACGAGAAGTTGCTTCCCAAAATCTGGCCTCACCCCACCTCTATTCACTCTCTATCCACTCTCCTGCCTTTTCTTACCTACTCCTACAGTTTTAGGAGCCACCGATGTCCTGATGGCCTATCAGTCTCCCTCACTGGCCCAGCTGAATCTCAAGTTGAAGACCGAGGCGTTCAACTATCTATGTGTATATCCAATCGGATTTCCTACCTCTAGTTCCACATGCTCAAAACCAACCCCATGACTTTCTCCCCCAAATAGGTCCCTCCTATGTGTACCTTTTTTGGATAACAGCATCATGCTTACTCTGTCCCCCATTCTTCATGAATAGAGAAATTCACAGCTGGACTCCACTGTCCCACAGCCCCCTCACTGCACCAAGACTGGACGTGCTCTCATGGCATGTGGCCAGCTAGAGTGGGCTCTCCCCCAACCCTCCACAAAGGCCTCACCACCCTGGCTTTTCACTACTTTCCAGAGAACTCTGTTTCCTTTTCAGGTTCCTCCACTTTTCAGCCTCCCCAAACCCCTTATCTTGACCCCTCCATCCTTCTCTTGCATTCTCACCCTGGGTAGCCCACCTGTTCCCGGGGATTCAATTCCATCCATTCCAAGATGCATGCCTTTAGCACTGTTCACCTTATTATCTCTGAAATCAGGATGGCCCCTCCCCCCGCTCTAGGTGGCAGCTGCAACATAGTTGCTGCTCCCGAGTATAAGGGACCTAGGTCAGAGCTGTTCCTATTACCATCATTTTAGTTGAGTGGCTTTGTTGGTTAAAATATTTTAAATTAAATTAACTTAAATCAATTGCTGCTCGATGGTTAAACTGTATTTTTAAAAGATTATACCATGTTTCTGCAGAAAGGCACAGAAAAGGGGGGTGAAAGTTGATACTGAAAAGCAAATATAAATCACTAGAAAAACAATCACAATCTCATATTTTCCTGCAAAGAGAAAACCAAATACAGTTGACTCTTGAACAACACAGATTTGAACTGCTCAGGTCCACTTACACGTGGATTTTTAAAAATATAAACATAGGATAGGGCTATATATGTACTTTTCTCTTATGATTTTCTTTATTGTTTTCTCTAGCTTATTTTATATAGGAATACTACATGTAACATACAAAATATGTGTAAGTCAACTGCTTATTTTATCAATAAGGCTTCTGGTCAACAGCAAGCTATTAGCAGTTAAGTGTTTGGGGGGGGTCAAAAGTTATACATAGATTTTTGACTGTGCAGAGGGTTAGCACCCCATGATGCCCAAGAGCCAACTGTATTTTAGGGATCTAAGAAAATGCCTCCCAGTAGATGAAGCTGTATTACATTGTTACTGTGGTACATGCAGACTGATAGCTAGTAAGCCTCACACAATACACCTCAGACAGGAGAATCTGCCAAAGAAACTTCAAAGCAGTGGGTGTGTATGCAAGTCTCCTGTGGTTACTTCACATGTCACATAGGAAGTTCAGGAGAGGCAGAGCAGACAAACTGGAAGTATTTCTGCTTCTGGCAAACATCCTTCTTCAGTGGTAGTATTATGAACTGGCATATAAAATAGTGGTGTAACTTAGATCAGATGAGATTTGGAATATCAGAAGTTTCTCATCATTTTGGGGACAAAAGCCCCTTCAAAAATCAGAAGATAGCTAGGAACCCTCACCCTAGAAGAGTGTGTCCCATAATTTTTTGCAATTCCAAAAGGTTTGGGGGCCCCCTGAAGCTTCAGTGGATCCCAGGTAAAGAAACCCTGAGATACATGCTGACCCCTCACTGCACACCCCTCCCTCCTGGGATTTAGACCTCCCTGTCCACGGTGCAGACACCTCTACTTGCGGTGCCACCGGCATCATAGACATGACGGCAATCTCCCTCAGCTCCAGCTACACCTAGTCCTCCTGCCATGTCCCCCATCTCAGCCAGCAGCGGCACCAGGCACCATGCACTTGAGCCAGGAAACTGAGTTTTCTTGTAGACGTCTCTGCCCACTTCCCCTTCTTCATTCAGTCCCGGGGAGCGGGGGCTGATGCTCACTCTTGTCCTCAAATCCGTCCTCTTCTCTCCACCGCAAGGCTCCCATCATGTCCTGCTGAACCACCACGGTGGGATCCAGCCTCGGCTTCCATCTACCCATTCTCCATGCCACAGTCACAGGGGCCTTTTTATAAGAAACCCTGGTCATATCTCTGCTTTTAGCCTTTCAGTTTCTCACCACTACTTTCATCTTCTCAAAAGGCTCACCTACAAACCCCTCCTGAGCTGGTCCCTGCCTGTCAATCCAGCCTGCCCCTCTCCGTTCCCTCTCAAGGAATGCAGGCTCTGGCCATGGTGAACTTCTTTCTATTACATTCCTGAGCCATGTTCCCACTCTCTCTTTCTCTCTGGACCATCCCATGTGTTACACGTGGACTGCATCTTCTACATTTGCCTCTGTGTCTCCAAGAATTACCAGTGCCTGGAATCCAGTAGGTGTTTAATAAATGCATGCTGAATTCATCTTAAAACACATGGTTCCATATAACACTAAAGTAGTATTAAATGCCATGGTGAGGCAGACAAATGAAGTGGGTTCCAGTTCCAGCTCTGTGATCATGAGCAGGTAACAACACCTGTCTAACCCTCAAAGTGCACACCGAAAAACGGGAATGAAAATACCTACTCAACAGATTGTTGTGAAGATTAAACAACATAATGTAAGTTGGTGGCTGTCACAAGAACAGTACTGGTGTCTAAGGGGTAACCTGGAGACTTATGGGTCATTTGAGGACATCACAAAGATTAAGATACAGCATTTAATAACCAAAGGGTAAGAAAGCTGGCAATCCTGCAATGCATGGGACAGTCCCCACATAACAAGAAATGCTCTGTTTCTCATGATTTCCAAATGCACCACCGGACATTCATGTGTGGGTGTATGGGGGGGGTGTTTGTAATTATTAAGCCTAGAAGCTAACTGCTCTACAAATAACTTCAAAGTATATTTTACTTCATTTTAATATAAACTGAATTTTACAGGGGCACCTGGGTGGCACAGTTAGTTAACAATCTAACTCTTGATTTCAGCTCAGGTCATGATCTCAGGGTCCTCGGACTGAGCCCCACATTGGACTCCACACTCAGCAGGGAGTCTGCTTGAGGATTCTCTCTCTCTCTCTCCCCCTCTGGAAACTGAATTTTCCAGAAACGCAATCCCCATGTAAGCTGAGGGTAGACTGTACTCTTTCCTTATCAAGTGTTAATATTATTCATGTTGCAAAAAATCCTATCACTAACGACAAGGCCACAGATGGAGCCCCAGTGGTGGTCAGTGCAACACCCTTCCATCAGTCCACATCTGTAGCTGTTGCATTCATGCTGATTCCCTAATGTACGTGGTTAGCTCTTATTTCAAGATGTCAACAACGGAGGAATCCATATTGGTAACATCCTATGGCAACTTGGCTCTCTTGCCTTTTATCCAGATGAATCATGCCAGGTTGCTGCCAGCACCAGATGACACTATCGCCTTTGTGGTGTGCCTGAGCGTTTACATACTGAAACACATGTTGTTTTATGCACTGCTTCCTTTTTGCTTTTCCTTTAAAATATAGTTGGGCTATTATATCAGCTTTCTTGAACTTATCTGTGTAGGTAGATTATGAATTGCATTTCAGGGTGGTAAAGGCAGTACTACACATCTTCTTCATACTCAAAGGTTGCAGGGTCTGTGAAAGGCTGTCAGGTGGGGGGTGGGTTGTAAAGGTCTCAGACGCAGCCTGGAGTGAGCCCTTGCCTCCTGGTGTTGGTACTACTATTGGCAAGATATTGGGTTGATCCTGACTGTGACACAACACACTTGTGATTCAGGATAAAGATCACATTTGGTTTCTGCAGAGTGAATTATCTTCTGCTTCAGTGTTCTCACTGGTGGGCTCTAGTTCATTACACATGGGGGGTTGTCAGACGGGAAGGAAGACAGCAGATGCCACTACAAAGCACACAGTGTGAGGCCTGTAGGTGCCCCCTCCACTTTCCCAAAATATACCCCTGCTCAAGGACCCTCTATGGATCTCCACTGCCCATGTGACCTCAGTCTGGCACTTGTGCTCCCCTCCCTCGAAATCTGGACTTCCTAATGGCCTCCCAATTTCCACAGCCACCCTTGACTCTCCCTATCCCCTCCTCCATGGAAGGCCCAGCTTAGCCCTCCACCTGCCTGTCCTTCAAAGTGAAGCTCACGTCCTACCTCTTCCAAGAGGCCTTTCCAGACCACTCTGGGCCACAGGAGCTTCCTTATCCAAGCTCTGTACCAGCAGGACAGTACCATTATTGGGACAGCTAATCTATACTACAAAATCGTGTTAATTATCTTCAAGTCAGGGAATCCAATCTTCCTTCTCCACTAGACCAAGAACATTTTTAAGTCAGAGAATAGGTTTATAAAAATCACAAGCAATTAAATAAAAACAACAATAATTTGGGTGTGTCCCGTGTGACAAGTGCCAGGCAAATATTTGCATGCCTCACCCCACTTAAGCTCTACAGTGACCCACTGACATGGGTCCTCCTATTGTCCCCAGTGAAGGTCGAGGAAACAGCTCAGAGGCAAAGAAACTGCAGGGCAGAGCTTCAGTTCAAACTCGGGACCACTCGGCTCTGTTCTCTCCTGCCCACCTACCTCCATGTCACCCACCAATGGTGCCAAGCACATGCTTAGTGCTTGGGCTGATGAATATTCACCTAGGTCAGGAAGGGAGCCAGCACTTATTCAGGGCTCCACGTACACTAGTGGCAAGAACACTGTGGTTCTCAGATCCACTTTTGCAGACCTGCTTTCAAATCCTGACTCCTCCAACAGCTGTGTGGCCCTGTGCACCAGTGGGCCTCAGTGTCTTCAATTATGAAGTGGATTTGCTAACACTCACCTGACAGTCCGTTGTGAAGGTAAACTTAAATAATGAATGTAGAATGCCCACCCCAATGTCTGGTACACAGTAAACAGTAAATCATTTACTCAGCTTAGGGCAAAGACCCGAGCTTTGAACCTGGGTCAATCTGACTCCATAGCTTCTGGGACACCATCTCCCTGCATCCCCCCTCTAGACCTGTGAGATCACCCTCCCTTTGCTGCTGGACCTTAGACAAAGGTCTCACACCTACCGCTGCACACTTGGGCTCACACACAATTCCTAGGGACACTGCCTCATTTTTCACTCCTCTCCCCCAAGACACGTCTTCCTTTTGCTGTTTTCCTAGCCACTGGGAGGGGGGGTTGCAGGGAACAGGGCTTGGTAGTATGACTATCAGGAAATACTTTGGAACTTTCACCCCAATCAATCAAACAGATCCTAGCACATGACAGGCATCGCATACTTGTCAGCTGACTGAATCAACTAATAAGAGAACTCTCCCAGCACCTACCAAGTGGCTTACCCTAGGGATAAAGAAATGCACAAGAGCCCCTGACAAGCAATGGATGTCACTCACCAAAGGAGGAGGAGAGAAGAAGAAGGGACAGAGGAAAAGACAGAAGGAAAATGGAAGAGAGGAGGAAGGGGAAAAGGATGTAAGCCATCTTTTTGGCTTTTATGCAGTTCCTTTTTCCTGGAATCCCCTTTCTCCTCTGCCTTGGGGTAATTAATAACCATCCAGCTTGGATGCCACTGCTTCCCTGGGACCACCCCCTGCACAGGGACGTTTCATAACTGCCTGTTTACTTGCCTGCCGACACTCCAGCCTCTCAACTTGTTTAGGGTTGATATCTGCAGTCCCAGGCACAGGGCATGCTTAATAAATATTTGTCTCTCAAACTAAGAAGTCTCCCTGAGCCCAAAAGCCTGGCAGGCATGAGGCAATGACAGGCAAACTTGGGGCCGCTGTGTGCTGCTGCCATCAAGAGCCAGCGGAGGAGTTAGGAGATGGCCAAGAAGGATGAGTGTGGAGGGGGTCTGGAAGGCTTCGTGGAGGAAAAAGAGACATCAGGGAGGGGCAGAAAAACAGTGGATGAGGAAGCAGGAGCTGGAAGAAGGCACGATGCTGCCCGTTACCTGGCCAATGCCCATTACTGCCAGGGACACAGGGAGGACTGGTGGGGCATAGATGGGCATAGAGACAGGGAGGCACGTGTGAGGGAAGGCTTATTTGGAGCGAAGGAGACTTAAATCTCCTCCATCCAATGCTAGCACTTCCCAAATGCCAAGGAGGGATTCGAGGTGGACCATCAGCCATGGCCAGAATGTCAGGGCAGAGGGAAGTCAACCAGACATGAGGGAGGAGTTGGTAGGGGGTGCCTGCCTTGCTGGGGGAGGCAGGCAGTGGACAGAGGTCTTCTGGATGGATGAGACCGGTGATTTTGGCAGAGGTTTCACCCCTTTTAACCTTCCCTTCAAAATGCCCTTCCAGAAGGAAGGAAAACCATATGAATAAAGTATTTCCTTGAGCATTTTCAACGATGGAGGAAAACTGTGAAGTATCCTAAGAGCCCAGCGGTCACAGAGTAGCTTATTAAGTCATGGGATATTTACTCAGTGGAATTTAGAAATCATATTACGGCAAAATGAGGGAACATACTTTGGGAAGGACTGTTAAATGAAAATGTAAAATATTGAATTACATCCTCTTGTGAGTAAACAGGGTATAAGCTATGGTTACATGTATATAAGCATCAAAAGGCAGCATGTGGGGAGAGACCATTTTTTGCTTTGAAATAGCCACTGCTACAACACTGGCTGGGTGACTTTCACCCAGCTCACATCACCTCCCTGTGCTCCCCCAGACACCTCTTTGGGCCTATGCTCATCACCCTTCCCTCATCACCCCTGCCCGGAATTTCCTAGACCCAATCCCAGGTCCTCCTCCTGCCTCCAGCAGGCTCTGCCTGCCGTCCCCCACCCCTGCCTCAGTTGTTATCTCACGAGTGACACCAGCACAGCCACTGACCTGTCACTGCACGAGTCACCCTGACTTTGGCAGAAGGGGAAACTGAGGCCTGCAAGAGGAAGTATGTGAATAGCCAGAGAAGGCAATGGTGGCCTGCACTCTGTCGCACAGTCGGCAAGTGGTGGGGTGCGGCTCTCGACTCCAGACGGTGGCTGATTCTATCTACTCCTACTCATCGCCGTCTTCCCCTCCTCTGCCAGATTCTTGAAGGCAGGATCCACAGCACACAGTTCTTTGTGAGCGCCTATCACAGTGCTGATATTCAAGAGGCACAAAACGAGTAGCCACTCGCTTCTGGTTTTGCTCTCCAAAAGCACTGCGCTTTGTCTCACACCGAGAGCAAAGCCACTTCGACTCTTCTCCGCCTGCCATCAGGGAGGGTGGGTTCCCGTTTCCCAGGGAGGCCACACACGTGGGTGGCTCCACTGAGTGCTGGGGACCGGAGGCGCTCCACTCCCCACGGGTTAAGAGTGCCCACCACCCCTGCCTAGGTCCCCCTTGCAGTGCTCCAACGGGCTTTCTCAGGGGGCGGCCAGCCCTGCAGAACCCCTCCCATCCAGCAACCACTTGGACTTTGGGGGGCCTTTGTGCTTTAATAAAGACGGTATTACTGAGTCCCAAAGCTTCCCTCCTTTCCAACCCTCCTCGCTGCCAGGGTTCCCGCTAAAGGTGAAGCGCTGTCATTCAAGGCCAAAGAAAGGCTTGAATCAAGATGCTAAACTCTTTCGACTTAATGTGACACTCTGTGGCTCTCCCCAAACCACAGTTGTGGGAGAAGCACTCCCCATGGGGCACCAAAACCTCTCAGCAGCAGCCTGGGGTGTCCTCAGGTTCTGGGGGCCTGAGGGCAGGGTTCGCCCCACGCTGGCCGCCTGGGCTCTCTGCATGCTTCTCATGAGCGCTCTAGTTTCCTCTCTGAATGCAGACATCAGCCGGGCCACTGGGAGAGCTCTGCCACCAACGCCGTCCCCACTTGCTTCGGGCGGCAACAAAGGCCACTTGAGGGCCGAGAGACAGCGCTGCCCAGTTCCTTCCCTGGGCCTGTTCTCTTCCCTTTCACACATCTTTCCCTTTTATTTCCCCTGCTCCCTTTACTCCTGCTTTATGCCTCATTGAATCCATTAGCCACTTTATAGGGTGCTCCTGAAGAATAAATTTTCTGTGTGGGGCTCCTGGTCATTTTCCTGCTGGCGGCTGCAACACGCCTTAATTTGGGGGGAGGCGGCGGGGGGCGGTGGAGAAAAAGGCAGGCACTCCAGGGAGGAGCCTCCAAGGGCCCCTCAAGGCTGTGCCTCCTTGAGGCAGCTCTAGGGCAGGCTGCCTGGAGTAGGTGGCCTTGCCTGCCCAGAGGCCCCACCATGATCCTTCCCCACCGTGATGGGCTCTGGTGCCCCAAGATCTTAGGGCACACAGCTTAAGCACTGTGAACTTTGGTCTTCTCATCTGCAAAATAGGAATGACAGTCACACCTCTCTCACAGGCTTGTTGTGGGGACTCAGTAGGTTAACGTCATCAGGGCTTTAAAACAGGGTCTGGATCAAAGTGCCACTTAAAGCATTTGCTTTGCTATCATCATCATGCAGACGATGCAGGCTGTTTAAGAGTCCTTGTGCCACCTCCAATTCCTCTACTTGTTGGTGAATGAAGGAAAGGAAAGGGGAAAAAAATCAATTCAAGGCTATTTGCAGCTGTTTCTGTGTGAGTGCGTCTGTGTGTGTGTGTGTGTGTGTGTGTGTGTGTGTGTGTGTGTTTTCTTTTCTCCTGCCTTGGTGTCCTAGAGTTCTGAAAAGAATAAAAACAGAGCCCCAAGGCAGTGAAAAGGCAGGATTCTTCTTAAAATCCCAGCTAATCCTGCAGCTTCCTTTAAAGCGGCAATAGCAAGGGGCGGGGAAGGGACCAGAATTGTTTTTGCTGTGCCCTCTCCTCCCAACCTCTGCTCCTGGAGACCAGGAAACGAGGGGGAAAAATCCATAAATCATCCACAGAGAGGAGGACAGAAGAAGAAATTGGGCAGAGGAGAGAGCAAAGAACAGGAGCCAGCTGGGGAGGGAGTGGGGGGCAACAAGAGGGGACACCCTATCTGGGGAGCAGGATGACTGCCTGCAGAAGACAGAGGCTGGGGAGAGCCACCCCCATTCAAAAGTCAAAGTACTACAAGTTCTTGAACCCCTACAAGTTCTTGAAACTTCTACCCCCACAGAAAAAGGATGTTACACCAAAAGACGTCTGATGTGACTGATTCTCTCTACTCCGCTGCCACCTCCACCTTGGTCCCTGCTAACATGGCTCCTACAACCCCTCTCTCTCTCCCACCCATCCATTCACAACAAGCAGCCAAAACCAGCTGTTCAGGATGAAATTCAGATTATGCTACTCCTGCTTAAGAACATTCCGTGGGTCTCCATCACACTCAGAATAAAATCCCGAGCTTTCCCCACGGCCTACGAGGTCTGACCTCTGCCGATGTCCCCTGCCCCATCTCCTGCCACCCCTGACTCCGTCTGGGCCCCAACTTGCTCGGCTGCACCTTAACAAGGTCATTCCCATTTGTGAACTTCACAAGTACCGCTCACCTGGCCAATCCCTTCTCATCCTTCCCATCACAGATGGACACCCCACTCAGGGGTGCCTCCTGCCCTTGTTCTTTCTTCTCCCAGGCCCGTTTTTCTTCCATCCGCTGCATTTCAGTGACTTGTTCATTCTCTATCTTCCCCACCAGGCTGTAAGCTCCATGGTCTGGCTCTCTCACCCCTGCAAAGAGCCCCACCCTGGTACCTGGCTCACAGTAAGTGTGCAATAGACACTTACTGGATTCATGAGTGAATGAGCAACATCTATACCAAGTGAGCATTTGGATACAAGAAATAGCACATTTGGGGGCTGAAAACATTGGGGGTGAGATTTTAAGGATTTTGGAGAAGAGCTCCCCGTTGCAATTATCACTGTAGCTTTGCAGTGTTTGAATCGGAACATGCTTTGGGTGACAGCTGTTTATGTTAGTTTCTTGTTAAATGGCAAGGAGTCTGCATGAGTTAGTTTAACAGATTACAGATCCACAAACGTTTTCTGTTAAGTACCAGACAGTGAATATTTTAGGCTTTGTGGATCACACAGTCTCTGTAACAACACTTTAACTCTGCTGTACTTAACTCTGCTTATAGACATGGATGTGGCTGTGTTCCAATAAAACTTTATTTACAAAAACAGGCCATTAGCCTGATTTGCCTAATCCCTGAATTAGACTAAGGTTTAGCAAAGCCACAAAAGAAGGACAACTAGTAAAGACCAGATTTTTCCATCTTCAACAAATATGCATAGAGGTACTGAGAAAATATTGCAAAACCATGACATCGCTTCACATGCTGTCACTTGATAAAACAGAATGAAGACAGGAACACACAGAATTTACTTGAAATTGCTGTTTCATTGAATACACAGCATTTGTATTATTCTGCATGTCAGCAATATGTTTGTACAAGTAGGAAATTCTAAGAGCAATTTTCACTCTGGAGGTACTGGGGAGCCACCAAGGGCTCAATATTTGTTGCATGTGTGGGTGAGTGAGTAGATGGATGGACAACAAAAATGGAGAGGACAGGATGTTTGCCAGGGAGATGACAAAAGGAGACTCGGTCAATAACTGCATGAGACAGAAAGGGAGAAGATGTCAAAAATAACTTGGTGGTTTCAGCTTATGAGACCGGGGGAGGAACGGGTGTCAGGGGTGGTCAAGATGAATTTGGTTGATGAATTAAAAAACAAAACAAAACAAAAACAAACAAAAAAGGACAGAGCAAAGTTGGTCTTTTCAACAAATGGACATTCAAATGTAAAAAATAAATCTAGAACAGGCCTTACTTACATCCTTCACAAAAAGTAACTCAAAATGATCACAGACCTAAATATAAAACACAGAACTATAAGGGTCCTAGAAGATAACTAGAGAAAACCTAGCCCCGGCCATGATTTTTTTTTTTTCTAGATTTTTATGTATTTATTTGAGGGAGAGAGAGAGATCACAAGTAGGAAGAGCAGCAGGCAGAGAGAGAAGGGGAAGCAGGCTCCCCGCTGAACAGAGAGCCCGATGCGGGGCTCCATCCCAGGACCCTGAGATCATGACCTGAGCCGAAGGCAGCGGCTTAACCCCCTGAGCCACCCAGGCACCCCCAAGCCACGACTTTATGGACACAACACCAAAGGCAGGATCCATCAAACAGTTGATAGGATACATTACATTAAAATGAAAAATTTCTGTTCTGCTAAAGATAACATCAAGATAGTGAGAAGACACATCAAAGACTGGAAGAAAACAGCTGTAAGGCACATATCTAAAATACTCCAAAACCCTTAAAACTCAACAATGAAAAGGCAACCCCATTACAAAATGGGCCCAGGACCCTAAAAGACTCTTCACCAAGAAGATACACAGATGACAAGTAAACATATGAAAAGATGCTCTTTGTAATGTCATCGAGAACTAAACATTAAAACAATGAGACACCACTACATACCTATTGGGATGGCCAAACTCCAAAAAACTGACAGCACCAAATGTTGGTGAGCATATAAAGCATAATTCATTGTTGGTGGGAATGCAAAATGGTACAGCCAACTTTGGAAGATAGGCTCACAGTTTCTTACAAAACTCTCTTTGGGATCCTTGGATGGCACAATCGGTTAAGCGTCCAATTCCTAGTTTCGGCTCAGGCTGCGGAATCGGAGCTTCTCTCTCCCTCTGCCCACCCCCGCCTCCCAACTCGTGCTCTCTCTCAAAAATCAATCAATCAATCAATCAATCAATCAATCTTAAAACAAAACAAAACTCTCACCATACCACCCAGCAATCACACTCCTTGGTATTTATCCAAAGGTTGAAAACTTATGTCCACACAAAAATCTGCACACAAATGTTTATAACGGCTTTATTCATCACTGCCAACCTTGGAAGTACCCAAAATGTGTATCAATAGGCGAATGAATATGCACTCCAGTGTTTATTCCAACAGTATTTTCAATAGCTCAGATATGAAAGCAACCTAAGCGTCTATCAATAAATGAATGGATAAAGAAGCTGGAATGGAATATTACTCAGCTCTAAAAAGAATGAAATCTTACCATTTCCAACAATATGGATGGACCTAGAGGGTATTATGCTAAGTGATAAGTCTGACAGAGAAAGACAAATACCATGATTTCGCTTATATATGGAATCTAAAAAACAAAACAGGGGCACCTGGGTGGCTCAGTGGATTAAAGCCTCTGCCTTCAGCTCAGGTCATGATCTCGGGGTCCTGGGATTGAGCCCCACATCGGGCTCTCTTCTCCGCAGGAAGCCTGCTTCCCCCTCTCTCTCTGCCTGCCTCTCTGCCTACCTGTGATCTCTGTCAAATAAATAAATAAAAAATCTTTAAAAAAATAAAATAAAAAACAAAACAAATGAATAAACTAACAAAAAATAGAATCATATACATACATACAGAGAACAAACTGATGGTTGCCAGAGGGGAGGCGGGGTAGGGGGATGGGAGATACAGGATAGAATGACTAAGTCCCAGGCATGAAAGGTAAGCACAGGGAATTACAGTCAATGGTATTGACTGTGACAGCAGGTCCACATGTGGCGAACACAATGTAACATATAAAGATACTGAAACACAATGTCGTACACCTGCAACTAATAGAACACTGTGTGTCAACTATACTCAACTAAGCCAATTTTTAAAAAGGTGAATGGATAAACTGTGGCACACCCAGACAATGGAATATTATTTGGTACTAAAAAGAAAGCTATCAAAAGACATGGAGGAACCTTAAATGCACATTACTAAGTGAAGGAAGCCAATCTGAAAAGACCACATACTGTATGATTCCAATGATATGACATTCTGGAAAAGCAGAAGCTACGGAGATGGTCAAAAGATGAGGGGTTGTCAGGGGTTGAGTGCAGGGGAGACAGAAAGGGGGAGCACAAAGGATTTTAGGGCAATACTGTACTATACTCTAAGGGTGGATACCTGTCATTATACATTCATCCAAATGTCCAGAATGTACACCAACAAGAGTGAGGCTTTTGGAAACTACGGACTTTGCGTGATGATGAGGCATCTGTAGTTTCATCAGTTACAGCAAATGCCCAACTCTGGTGGGGGATTTTGATCTTGGGGCGGTTACACATGTGTAGGGGCAGGGGATATATGGGAAGTCTCTGTACTTCTTGTTCTGTTTTGCTGTAAAGCTAAAACTGCTCTAAAAAATAAAGTCTTGGGATGCCTGGGTGGCTCAGTTGGTTAAGTGGCTGCCTTCGGCTCAGGTCATGATCCCAGCATCCTGGAATTGAGTCCCACATCGGGCTCCTTGCTCTGCAGGGAGCCTGCATCTCCCTCTGCCTGCCACTCTGCCTGCCTGTACTCTCTCTATCTCTCTGACAAATAAATAAATAAAATCTTTTAAAAAAATAAAAAAAATTTTAAAAAGAGAGGAAAAAAAATAAAGTCTTTTAAAAACAAACTACAAAAACCAAGGACACAGAAAAATCACAAAGATGTCTCCATGTTGTGGTCACTTGATTTCAATTATCCACAGTAAAACTGTTCATCATCCAGAGGTTGACAAGGTACAAACAGCCTGGAAGTTTCCTTCTAAAGAAAGCAAGTATCTGGGGTGCCTGGGTGGCTCAGTGGGTTAAAGCCTCTGCCTTCAGCTCAGGTCATGATCTCAGGGTCCTGGGATCGAGCCCCGCATCGGGCTCTCTGCTTGGTGGGGAGCCTGCTTCCCCCCTCTTTTCGCCTGCCTCTCTGCCTACTTGTGATCTCTCTGTCAAATAAATAAATAAAATTTAAAAAAAAAAAAAAGAAAGAAAAGAAAGCAAGTATCTTAGGATCCTACATCTTTGCAAAATTTAATAAATAATTGAGAAAGGTTTTTACTTATTTTTCTAATCTAGATTTCTAGCATTTCCACTAGTGTCTAAAGAGAGAAAAAGATTACTGTGCAGAACTAAAACCATAGCTGTTGGACTGGGGTGGGGAAATAAATAGCTTTCTGAGTACCTACCGTGTGTGGAGAACTACAATCAACGTGTTCACACTGAACCTGCATATGGACTCCAGCTGGGGGCATGAGAACAGAGGAGGCTCAGGCTTAGGGAAGGCAGACAGACTTGGGCTTGAATCCCAGCACCACTCCTTCCAAACAGGGTGGTCTTGGGCAACCATGCAACCTCTGTGGGCCTTTACTGCCTTATTTACAAAATAGGGTTTGAAATTAAAAACCAACATGTCTCCCAGCTTGGACAAGCTACACTCTAATATTCCAGAGCCAATTCTCAGCCATCAGAACCCTAACATTTGTAGCATCTGATTCTCCAACTGTCCTATTGTGAATGCTAGCACTAATACACTGAATTGCAATTGCTTATCTGACTGTGCCTGCCCTGCTAGGCTGCACACTCTATAGGGACAAGATGGCCCACCGTCCTCTCTACGCCATCCCAGTACCTTGTGGGGAGCGCCCAGGTGCAGGGAGAATTCATTCATTCCACAAATGCTTATTAAGAACAGTATGTGGCACCTTGCTACATTCTGAAGCTGGAACACAGTGTCTCTCCAACCTAGAGCAGCTTTTTCTGAAAGGTTGCTCACTCTGACCCTGGGGAGATCCCAAATGCTGGGTTCTGTGACATCAGAGGACTGTAAAGCACTTGAATGGGGTGTGGAAGAGGACAGCCCCAAAGGACATCTGCAGAGACTATCAGTGGCGGGGCAGGGGTGGGGGATGCTAATGCCAGTGCAGACTCGGGAGCCCACGTGCTGCCTGTTGAGCTGCGGGAGTGGGGCTGGGCCTTCACCTGGGACCCTGTCACAGACTCATCTGTGATCTACTCATTTGTGAACTGATCCCAAATCTCCTCTTAGTCACCTGCTAACAGGCCAAGACTGCAATGTCTGCTTCCAGAAGCAGGGGCCAAGTTCGCTGAATCTTAAGCTAAAGCTGGGGTTATTGTTTTTCCCTTAGATGTAAGAGGGGACCAGGAAACTTTTCTCAAGTTAATGAAATTTTAGAATTTCTGCTGAGGTCTGAGTATGGGAAGCGGGCTGGAACTCAGCCATGTCCTGGAGAAGAGCAGAAAAACAGGGTTCTCCTTCCTTGGACAGCCTCATGAAAGCGGCTCTGGCCAGGGCCCCACAGGCAAGAGACAGGGGTGGCAGCTGCCCACTCAGGGAGACTCAGATGACCTGTGTTTATTCTTAGCTGTTTTTGTACAGAACCTAAAAAACCTTTGGACTCTGGGCTTGTGTCCAAGATGAGGTGCACAATAAACAGTAAGAAAAGCATCACCCCCTCTCTTAAGAAGACACCATGTGCCGATCGGGGACTCCTGGTCCCCTAAAACTGTCAGAATCTCATCATTTATAAACAGCTGACAAGCTGGGCCACCAGGATCTAGTTCCTGACCTGACAGTGGTCATTTACTGCATGACCTTGGGTAAGTCGCTTCTGCTCTCTGAGCCTCAGTTTCCTGAGTGATAAAATAAGGGAGGGGATGGACCAGATACTTTCTAAGAAATCAAGCAGCTCTGGAAAACCACATCCCATCCTGGATGCTAACCCTGGTCTTGAGCATAGTATAGGGGGAAGAACCCTTGAAATGAAGCCTTCAGGAAAAATGCTTCACTGGCTCATCTGACTTCAGTATTTCCCTTAAAAGCACCATCTAGATCCACTGGCAACCAACAATCATTGAGCACCCACTGTGTGCTAAGCTAGCTCATTAACTGCCCCATTATAACCAGCCCATAGGATGTAGGGACATGTCATTGTCCCTACATCACACGTGACAGGCAGAACGGTACACTCATCTAAGGCACAGGCTATATGGTCACCAAGACGTGGGGTCTGCTTCCTACACGAGAGTCCTTAAGCAAGCTACTTACTTCCTTCCACAAGCTTCAGTTTCCTCATCTGGAACAGAGATAATGATTGCCCCTGTCTCCTGGGCTTGTTTCATGATCTGAATGGAGTGGGCCTGTGAAGCACTCAGTGATGATTATCTGTTACTATCACGAGCACTACAACTGTTGCCATCATTACCATATCTACTAGAGGCAAGAGCAAGTAGGCTCAGGCAGAATGTATAAAAGGACATCACTCAAGATATCACAATAGTCTAAAATTTGATCAAGTCTAAGGACAGGTAAGATGGAGCAGCTCTGGGTCAGTGTTGCAGTGCAAAGTCTTCAAGTAATTGAGCCCAGGTTCCTGAACCTCTTAGCCTCTGGGTCTCCATCTATAACACAGAGGTAATACCTCCCGAGGTTGTGGGATTCTGTGTGCTAACGTGGATGAAAAATTCCTGGCAAAGTGTGCAGGGAGCAGAAAGCTGTGGATGAATGTTCTCTCCCATGCCTTCCCATATGCTTCTTTTGAAATCTCCAAGAATGCAGCCTGCTGGTCCTTTCTTAAACCCCAGTCCCTGCATTAGAATTCTCGACACACAGGCTTGATGGCTCAACCAATGGCAAGTGGCCTACTGTGGGACTCAGCTTCTTCCTGAGGGCTGGGTGGAACCAAACTTTGCTAAGGCCCATGTCCTGGGCCCAAGAATTCAAGGCCAAATGTGCACATGGACAACCCAAGCACAGGCATGCACTAACACCTTGTCCAGTGGCCCTCAAATCCCACCACACACAACTGCCACCTAGCCAAGTCCACTGGCCTTGGCATTGACTCCCAGGAAAGTTGTAATCTTGATAGAAGCAATCATGGTATCAACCATGACACCTCCTCCCTTCCCTTTACCATTCACAAAGCCCTCTCACATATGTTAACTGGGAAGGAAAAGGCTGTGTTTTGTTCATCTTTAGATATCCACTGAACAATGCTAGGTATAGATACCCAGAAACTACTTCTCAAATGAATAAATTTTATCTTTATAACAAGATTTTTTAAGATCACCCCATTATTCAGCACTTGCCTTTAATTATACACTCTGCTAAGCATTGAATACACATCCTTGCATTTCATCCTGACAACCACTCCATGAGAAAAGCCTCATATCAATCCCCATTTTGCATAAGAGGAAACTGAGGCTCAAAGAAGTTAAGTGACATGCTATGGTCACATGCTATGCTAGTGAGTGACAGACCTGAGATGTGAATCCTGATTCCAGACTATGGTTCTTCACCCCTCCAAGTCTTTCTCCTCCTCTTTAGCCACAAGAGGCAGCAAAGAAGGGAACAGGAAAAAAGTATATATAGTCTAAAGAAGTACATCAATAACACACTGATTTTTAAATTTGGAAAAATAGAAAAATCCTATTGCTTTTTTGAAATTATGTACCGTTAGTCAGCATATAGTACATCATTAGTTTTTGATGTAGCGTTCAATGACTCATTAGTTGAATATAACACCCAGTGCTCATCACAACACATACCCTCCTCAAGATCCATCACCCGATTACCCTATCCCCACACCCACCTCCCTTCTGTAACCTTCAGTTTGTTTCCTGGAGCCCAGAGTCTCTTATGGTTTGTCTCCCTCTCTGATTCCTTCCCATTCAGTTTTCCCTCCCCTTCCCCATGGTCTTGCATGCTATCTATTGCTTTCTCCTGATATAAACTAGAGAAAGCAAAGATCAGCAAAATCATCTTGGCCAACATGACATGGGTGTCCGTTCTCATTTCTCTGACACCCCACCCCCCAGGCACATTATGATTCCTTTCTAGTACATCCTCAGCTCCCTTAGAGCTCACAGCATGGGGGCTTGTTGGCACCTGTTTTCTGCTCTCCTAACTTCCCTCCAACAGGTCTGTCCACCTGCCAAACACTTACCACTGTGGGAGCTGAGGGAACCATCTTTTGTAAAAGGACCCAGAGTTGTTAAGTTCCCATTTCCTTGGAGGTTTGACTTCCAGCTCCTGACCAAGCTAACAGATTAGAATAAAGGTGATGAGCAAATGCCTGCTGGAAACAGGCAGGGAAGGAGTGACATAGTCAAAGTGACCCAGAAGTAAGTAAAGCTTCATGTCCTCTTTCCCACAAGAAAAAATGGAACAGCACAAAGAGGACACTAATGGCACTGACATTCAACCAAAGGGTCAGGGCAATAGGGAGTGGTGGGGACTGTGGCCAAACAGAGCATCCCTAGAAGGATGTGGCTGCTGCTCAGCTCAGCCAAATGCTGCTGTGTAGGCATGCAGGCCCTAGGTCACCAAACCTTTCAACTTTCCAGAGGATACCAGACTCTTATTTCCTTTTTCACCATGAACTCTCCGGATTTTTAAATGCTTGCAACTAATTCTTTACTTTCTTTTCTTAAATAAAACACACGAGTGAGCTGAACTTGTCTATGAGCTACCTACAACCTCTGTATTGATCCTTGCAGCACAGATGGCTCTGCTAAAGATGTCCCCCTGCTCCTCTATGTTTCGAGCCCCCCTGACAGGTAGCTGAGGCCAAGCCTTAGGTTCTGGCCAGGGGCCCATGGTAACCTTCTGACCAGGCCTATTGAGAGTTGTCTGTCTCCTCCTATTTCTCTTTCCTAAGGAGACAGAGGTCCTGGAGGCTACATGGTACAGATGGCACAGTAAGGTAACAAGATGGAAGCATCTGCTCTTCCCTCCACAGACTCCAGGTGGGTGAGGTCTCGGGGCCTATCAGTGTAGGCAGTCAGCATTTCTTGCCCTCGCATGTGCCTGGAGCACATGTCTTCATTACAAAACTCCATGGTAGTAGTTTAGCACTTCCAGGGTTCAAAGCACTTTACCTCCCCCTTCCTTGCATGGCTCTCCATAAGACAGAACGGGCTTTGTTATTTCACAGATGAGCAACTTGAGGCTCAGAAGGGAACTGAATAGCCCTCAGGTGTGCAGCAAGTGAGTGGTACACTGGGATTCTAGCTCTGGGCTCCTGAGTGGACTCTCAGTCCAGTGTTCCTCCTACCACCCCACAGAAGATCTGCCTTTTGCAATGTGAACTCCCTGGCACTCTCCGGTTCACGTGTGATCTTGCACAAGGACAGCTCATATCCTCCCCTGCCCATGGCTGGTTGCTTCAAGATGCACCTCTTACCTTCCCTGTGGACTTGGTCCCCTTCCAGATGCAGAAGTAACAGATGGTCCAGGCTGCCAGGAGACACAAGGCCAGCTCCCAGCGGAGGTTCCCAATGTGCTCGATCCCATCTGAGATGGCCAAGACCCGGCGCCTGCAGAGGGGAGTAGGGAGAGTCACGGAGGCTGGAAACCCACCCTGACCAACCCCTAGCAAAGCTAGTGCTATAGAGGGGCAGGGATGGGCCACCCACTCATTCACCTGCCCTCCACCATTTGCTGAGCACTTCCTCTGAGCCAAACCCAGGGCTGGGTATGGGAACCCCAGAGAAGAACAAGACCCAGCCTTCTGTCTTCATGGATTCACTCATGGGGGAAAAGACAGGCCAGTTAGTAGATGGTTTATGGTAAGCAGGGCAAGGAGAAGAAGTTGTAGGGCCTCTGGAGAGACCAGGAAGCATCTAGCCTATCTCAAGGTTGCCAGGAGACTAGCACTGTCCATACACATTCCAGGTCCCTCCCTCAGCAGAAGCATTATACATCCCTGGCCTGCTGAACTAAACAGTGGACACTGAACTTGCTTTGGCCAGTGGCACCTGTGTCACTTCCAGGGCCAGGCGGTGCAGTTCCCCTCTTTCCGTTTTCCCTACTGTTGCTGTCATGACAGGGTATGTATCAAGATGAAGTTTCTAGAGGCTTAAGTTCCCGAGTGACTTCATGAGGCCCTTCTGCTACCCCTTGTCCAAGATGTGGTGTGATCAAGAATGCAACATTGTTGCTTTAAGCTACTGAGATCTTTGGAGGGGTTTGTTATCGTGGCAAAACCCAACAAATCCTGACCGATACAGGGGGTCAGGGAAAGCATTCTGGAAGAAGTGATATTTGAGCTAAACTTTGAAGGATGATGGGATTTAGTCAGGAGAGAGATGGAGTTAAGGTTGTTTTAGATCGAGGGATTAGCCAGAACACAGAGCATGGGATACCTGGGGAACGCTGGAGCATGGGGATCAGAAGGGAAACACAGAAAAGGTAAACAGAGAAGTATCCCTGGGAGCCCTGAATAACATGCTGAGAGATGGGCTATCCACAGGAGAGGGAGGACCCCTGGCTACACTGAGCCAGTGCCTCCCGCCCCAGTCTTCCTTCAGAACCATCAATTCTTCAGGGTTGACACAGGCCTGGCTCCCAGAGCCCACGCCTGGGGTTTGTGTTTCTTTAAAGTCAAACTTGCCACGCTCCATATTGTGCAGAACCATGGCACCAAAACAAACCCCCTCCAAACTCACTCCACGAACCCCATTCTGGCTGCCAAACCACCCCGGTTGCCTCAGTGCTCTGGGAACGTCCTTTGAGCAAGCAGCTCCCATCCCACCAAGCATGAAAGCCTCCCTCAGTGTCTGTCTCCCTGGGAATCTGCTCAGGGCCTGATTCTGCATTAATTATCCAATGACACCAATTAGCCCTGGTCTACAGGCTCCCTCCAGCCCCAGTCCCTGCTGGAGAAATCCGGCAGTCCCCCAAACAAAATTGGGCTGTGTGTAGCTGTGGACCCACCTGAAAGGAAACCAGCTTTCAGACCTATAGCCAGAAGTGGGAAAATCCACTTAAATACACATTTATTGAGCACCTACTATGTACCAGGCACAACTAATACTACAGATAAAAAGGTAAGCGTGTATAGGTTTTGCCCTCTACTAGTATGTTAGACCAAAAAAAAAAAAAAAAAAAAAAAATCCAAGTTATTTAAGGAAGGAGACAGCCACATAGCTACAATAGGTTGTTCTTTGTTTTTTCAAGGTTTATTTCTTTATTTTAGAGAGAGAGCAGTAGCAGGAGGGGCAGAAGGAGAGAAAGAGAGAATCTCAAGCAGGCTCTGTGCTCAGCTCACTCTCACGACCCTGAGGTCATGACTTGAGCAGAAACCAAGTCTGAGGCTTAATGGACTGAGCCACCCAGGCGCCCCAGCAACAGTTTTTTGTGCTTTATTTCATTTCTTATGTCTTAGTAGTTTCTGGCTTTAATTCTTTTAAGACCTACAGGCCATTAAATAAAACCTTCAGGAATATCTATTATCATGACAGAGTAGCCAAAGAGCACAGCCTTTGTGGAACACTTGCTAAAAATACAAAAATTCCTGCACCTCATCCCAGACCCACGGAGTCTGAATCTTTTCTGTACGGCTCCCTGGCAGCTGCATTTTGCCACACTTCCCCAAGGACTGCTTATGCATGATAAGGCTTCTACACTACAGAAGTAGAGATCCCTGGCAATGAAGGAATGACCTACAAATCCCACCTGAAGAGTATTTTTGAAGAGGACCTGAGGACGGTATCCTGCATCCTTTGAGAAGCTACTGAAGGGCTCGACTTTCTCCCCGCCAAAATACTATGATGTACCCACTCACTCCCAAAATTCTGCAGGGAAACCTCATGGTGCTCATCAAGTACCTTGTTTCTAGATTAAGAGTCTCCTAGGCGACATGTATCTACCACCTTGCCCACTGCCCCCAACCCAAATGCCCAGGAGCTGGTGAATGAGAAGAGTGAAGCCCACACAGGAGAGAAGGTGGGCCAGGGCAGATGGTGTGCTTTTCCCGGTCCACCCCAGGCTCTGAATTTTTCATTAAAGAAACACTTACATGAGGTCCCTAGCTAGCAGTGGGGCACAAGCACACATGCCTTCTTATTGATATGGTTGTTTTCGGAACTGGAATTTGAAAACTGGAAATGGCACAGGGGTAGAGGAGAGGCAGAGAAGGCAGATCAGCCAGGAGGGAGCTGGCTCAGGTCCCCTCTCTTCCACATTTTGGATGCTGCAAACTTTTGAGTCATGCAGCCTGCCTTGGCGCCCTCTCACTTAATTGAACAATCTAATTCCCAGAATGGGAAGCAGATTACTAAAAGCTACGCGGGATGAATTGCTCTTTTGTTCCACCAGACACTATTTGAAAACATCCCCAAACGATTTTCTTTAGGTTTTACCAGAGCTGACTCTAGCTAGCAATGGACCTTGGGTTTCTAAAGATAGGGGGATCGGGGGCCAGGTTCTCAGCCTGCAGGCCTGTGGGTTGTTTTGAAACCCACAAGGGCAGCCTTTGAGAGCCAGGGGCTGGGGCACTCAACTCCGGAGACTTGGAGAAGGCACAGCTCTTCCTGGGAAAAAGCTTTCTTAATGACCCTCCCCCATGAAGAGCTGGGACAGGAGAAAGATCTGAATAAGGAAGAGTTTGCTGCCAACACTCTGGCAAAAAAAGGACCAAGGAACAGACCTCCCGACACTGTCCAGGGAGCGGGAAATGTTGAAGACTAGACAGAACTCTTTGGAGACCTTTACTCGAGTTATACTGAACAACTACTATGAGCCAGGAAGAGAAGCAGATCCTTCCTGAGGCATCTTTTTCAGGCCCTAAGTATAGAATATTTCTGGAGATTGCTATCCAGAGACTAAAATCTCAGAGCTTGGAGGTATGAGGCCTCTGCTTCTCCACCCCTCTGCATATATAGAGATGGACTGGGTTCAAATTGAGCTCTGCTCCTTACCAGCTGTGTGCCTTTGGATAAGGGACATCACTTCTCTGAGTCTCAGCTTCTTTATCCATAACATGGGAATGACAATACTTCCCTTTGATAGGTTTTCAACCATCATCTAACCCTCCCCACAATCCTTGAGGTTAAGTATAATCACCATCATTTCAAAGTCATACCACGAGCAAGCAAAAGCCCTGGGATTTGAATCTAGGGCTCCTGGCTCCAAAGGCCACACCTTCAGGCTCAATGCTAGCTCCTAGATTCTCCCGGTACACTTACCCTGTAAAATGACAGCCTTCCCCTCTTCTTCATAAATTAAAGCTGTTGGTAAATGCATGCCCCAAAGCTCTATTACATGTCTTTGCATATGACATAAAGGTAGTGCATATGTCCTTCATACATTTATTAATTTATTCTAGTAGCACTTATCAAGGTGTCCTTAGTGTGCCCGTGTTACAGCTGGGGTTCTGTAAAGAGCTCATGTTCTAAAGGGGAAAGCAGACAAGAAAACAAAACTGGGGATGGAGAGGGTCAGGATGGAGAAAAGCAGGGACCCTCACTGGGGATCTGGCCAAAAATAGGATGTGGAGATGTGACTGAGTCAGGGGGTCCTGGAGGGTAGGAAGAGAATTAGCAAATAAGTGGTAGAGAGAGCATTGGGGCAGAAAGGCCACCAGGTGCAAAAGTCTGGAAGGAAGGTTCGGTGAGGTCAGGAAAGGGCATAGCATGTTGGGTCAGTGTACCAGAAGCTAGGGTGAGAAGTAGGGGTGAGAACAAGGCTGGAGTGTGAACAAGGGCTAGACTATGAGCCTTGCTAAGGAGCTAGGGTTTCGTCCTGAGGGCAACAGAAGCCTAGTAGAATCTTAAAACTCTTTGGCTGCAGTGGGAAGAATGGACAGTAACGGTAGAATGGGGCAGGGCTCCCTTAGTTTAGACACTAAAGGGGGAGGGTCTGGACCAAGGTAGGGGAATGGTCCTGGAAGGAATAAGTGGACTTGAAAACAGCACAGGTACAAAGTGACTGTCAGGGGGTGGCAGGTAGCAGGGAAGAGGGAGGTCTCAGCTGACACCCAGCTTCATACTTGGTTAGATGTGGGGTCATTAGTTGAGCAGGAGTGGAGGTTGAGCAGGTGGGAGGAGGAGGTGGTAAAGAATCGATCTTTGAGACAAGATGATTCTGAGGATTGTGAACACCCAGGAAGCCGCAGTGCCCAGAGGCAACTGGGGCTCTGGCTGTAAAGCTCAGAAAAGAGCTGCAGGGATGAGATTGAGACCTGAACTCAGGGTGTGCTGGGAGAGCATGAGGCTGCCTGGGGAGAGCTGGAGGAGGAGGGAGAGGACCTGCCACAGAGCTCCCAGAACCCCAGCATTCACAGCGCAGAAAGAGGAAGGGAGGAGCCCTTGCAGCAGGCAGGCAGGTGTGAGCAGAAAGGCAGGGGAGCAACAGGAGAAGGGGGTATCCCTGGAGGCAGAGGGCATTCCAGAAGGGGAAGCAGCCCATCTGCCACGTGCTGGTGGGCAGTCTGGTGAGAGGGAGGGTGTTGCGGGATTTGCAACCAGAAGGTGTGGTAGAGGCAAGGCGAGAGGATCCCTGTAGTGCAGACTTCAGGCTGCCGTGGGCGGGGAGCAGATACATGATGGGACCCTGGTGAGGTGGCTCTTTGGGGAAGTTGGGCTCTTGTGGGTCAGAGGCTGTGGTAGGTAAAAGGATCCTACAGAGTACAAAAGCTGCTTTGTTTATGCCAGTTTTATGCCTGCTTATGCACCAGGTTGGTGCAAGTGGGGTAGTTAATGGGTAAGGGGGGAATGGGGTCAAACACAGGATGGGATAGGGTGTAAGGGAGAAGAGAGGGGGGTAGAAGAAAGAATACACTCGTAGAGATGTTGCCATTTGCTACAGGAACAGGAGGGAAAGAGTTGGGGAAACCATGAGGCCAGTTTGAAAACAAACCATCCTTATTAAGAGACTGTCAGGAGAAGACTGGAAGGAGCTGGCAGTGGAGGGGACCATGGCAGATGCCACTAAAAGCCCTAGAGGTTGCTACATTCAGTGCTTCCTGTGAGGAAGGGCTGAGGATTATTAGACCCATTTTATACATGGGGAAACTGAGGCCAAATGAGGTAAAGCACCTTGCCCAGATTAGGACTTGAAATTAGGTTCTTCTGGAGCCTATCCGGCATCCCCCAACTGCTGTCTCATCAGAAAGGGACCTAGGGAGAGAAGGCATCTCACTCAAGGGCCCTCCTGCAACCTTCAGGGTCCTAGGGAAATTGCTGGAATCCCAAATCCAGTCCTCAGGCATCACTCCCTTCTCAGTGTCTCATACTCAGAGAGACTGTGTCCAGCGAGAAGGAAACAGCCTCACACCTGGGGCTTCCCTAGCTTCCAGAGCCAGGAATGGTCTGAACCAGGAGAGCAGAGAGGGAGCAGGCAGCCAGGCCCTCCTCCCCCACCCCCAAAGAGCCTGGGAGAGGCTGTGTGGGAACAGCTCCCAGCACGGCTGGTCAGTCGGGGAGGCCTCATCTTAATGTCCAGCACGGAGCCGGAGCCGGCAAACACATCACCTTTCTTTAACCTGCCACGGAGGAAGTGCTGCCAGGGACGCAGAGACCGCCCTAAAAACTGGCGCTGAGGGGCCTGGCTATAAATAGCCTTGCTGGTCTTCCCTTCTGGTCTCCCCAAGCAACAAACAAAAAAGGGCCCATCACCAAAACAAATGTGCCTTCCCTGCCCCCTCCAGAACTTCTCTGCCTCCAGGGTTCTGCTGTCACTTCTCTGGGAAGAAAGAAGAGCAGCCCCCAGCTCTCCCTGCATATGGGGCTCACTCCTCTGGCCCCCAGCAGGAGTCCTAAAACCTCCTGGAGGCTCAGGGCAAGGAACCCCCTTGTCAAGAAAATGAGGCCTCCTCAGCATGCAACCTTTGAGCAGGTGCAAACTCTATGCTACCCCGAGTACCCTGAGGACTAAAGCCACAAGGAAGAGGAAAGCAGGGCATTCTGCCCTCAGAGAGCTCACTACCCAGGGGTATAAAGACAATAATAACAAGGACATAACAGCTTGGCTTTCCCTCATGTTTACTCCCAAGGGGAATGCAACCGTTATTCCCATTTCACATATGAGAAAACTATGGCTTATGCAAATTTTCATGCCCAAGAAGGCTGAGGCAGAACCTGAAGCCACATCTATTCAACTTTAGAGGCAGAGCTTAGACCCACAGTCTGGTCGTGGGGAAGATAGGCCAGAACTGTGTCATTCAGGGAATACAACTAGGGACCCAAGTTGGCCTGAGAAATCCCTGTAGGCAAAGCAGAAGTCCTCACCAGCCCTCAAACACACCCTGACTTCTCTACTTTATAGCATTCATTCCAGCTGTTCCCTCTGCCAGGAATGTCATTCTCAATTCTCCCAAGCTATAAAAACTCCACAGGTCCTTTAAGCACCTGCTCAAATAATACAAAACTTCACTAAGTGCTTTCTTGGCCCTTAGGGTCAGTCCCTCCTTTTATTTAAAGGTTAAGCAAGCATCTACTTTGCACCAGGCACTCCTAAGTCAGGGGCAACAAATTTTTTCTCTAAAGGGCCAGATAGTAAATATTTTAGGCTCTGCAAGCTACAAGGTCACTGTCCTAACTACGCAACTCGATCCTTGCAGTGTGAAAGCAGCCACACACAATTTATAAATGAATGAGTATGGCTGTCTTCCAATAAAACTTTTTTTTTTTTTTTTTTACAAAAACAAGGCAAACGAGTTTTGGTCAGTAGTCTCCAGACCCCTGTCCTAGGCTAATGCTTTCCAAAGAACACTAATCCCTCAATCACTCCAAGTTCTCAGGTCACACCAGGCCCTCACTGGAGAAAATGATGTACATTGTAGCCCTCCTTTGAGAGTCTCAATGATCATAAGACTATTAAAGGCTCTGAGAATTCCTGCAATAAAGACACCTTCATAGCTCTCATTCACCCAATGTTTCCCAAGTTTACTCAGAAGTGTTCTCTATTAGAGTGCAAATTAAAACCACAATGAGATAGTATTTCACACCCATTAGGGTACACCTGCTAGGATGGCAGTAATCAAGAAAACAATAACAAGTGTCCTCAAGGATGTGGAGAAATTGAACATCATATATTTATTTCTGGTAGGAATGCAAAATGGCTTAGCCACACTGAAAAATGGTTTGGCAATTTCCTAAGAAGCTCAACATAAGGGACACCTGGGTGGCTCAGTGGGTTAAGCCTCTGCCTTCAGCTCAGGTCATGAACTCAGTCAGGGTCCTGGGATCCAGCCCCACATCGTGCTCTCTGGAGCCTGCTTCCCCACCCCCGCTCTCTGCCTGCCTCTCTGCCTACTTCTGATCTCAGTCTCTCAAATAAATAAATAAAATCTTTAAAAAAAAAAAAAAAGACTCTACATAAAACTCAGAGATTCCACCCCTAGGTTACTCATAATAGCCAAAAACTGAAAGCCACCTAAATATCTAACAACTGATAGACAAACAAAATGTGGTATATCCATAAAATGGAATGTTATTTAACCACAAAGAGAGATGAAATAGCGATCCCTGTCAGAACATGGACGAATCTTGAAAACATTATGCTAAGTGAAGGAAGTCAGTGATAAGAGGACCCACACTGAATGGCCCATTTATATGCAAAGTCCTTACTAGGCAATCCCAGAGAGAGGTGGAGGAGTGGTGGCCTGAAGGCATAGGTGGGAGGAGAGATGAATTGCAAATGGGTACCAAAGCCCTCAAGATGGTCCTGGAAATGTTCTCAACCAGTATTGTGATGATCTCACAATTGGCAGTTACTCAAAATCACTGACTTGCACACCTACAGGGGAGCATTGTATGGCATGTAAACGAGATGTCAGTTATTAAGAAGTTAGGAAGGGAGTGTCCCCTGCCACCATTCTGCCTTTCCAAAGCGATACTTGCTAGCATGACACAGAACATGCGCTGGAAGAACACTCTGGCACTCTTGTGTTTGTGAGCTTGTTTTGTTCCCATTGTTCAGAGGAAACGGAGGTTCCCTGTCATTACTGACCTCGCCTTGGATCACAGACTGGTGGGTAGCAGAGCCTGGACTTGCACCCCAGCCTCCTGTGCTGCAACCGCTGGCAGGTGAAATCCAGGGAAGTAGAAGGTGGTGAAAAGAGGAGAGTGAGTGTAGAAGGGACTGTTAAAGCATCGAAACTCAGGGAAGGCTCCCAACACTTGTACTTCATGGGGAGATGTGAAACAGAGGTACTGCTGGTCAGGAGGCAAAGGGCAGAAGGGACAAACTGAGCAGCAGAGGGGCTGCCACAGCTTTTGGAAACCCACTGGTTCTTAACAGAGTACATCCTCACACGGGTCACACGGGTCCCCCGCAGTAGAGAGGACCTTGCCACCCATGGCTGGGGTCCCAGGACCCTCCGATTCCTGAGCCTTTCTCCTCCTCACCAGGACTCTGCCTACCCCTAACCTGCTGCCCAGGCCTTTCCAGCCCCATCCCATGGGTTCCCACAGTACCCCACCTCTGCATCATCAGCCACCAAAAGCTCTGATGGAGTCTGACTGTCTTTGCCAGCCCTGGCCCCTCTGAGATGTTCTGTGTCAAGGTTGGCAAGGAGTCACTGTCTGCCATGGAGGGACAGCAAGCAGGAAAGGCACACATGCCATTAGGAAAAGTCCTTGGTGACTAAGGAGATACAGAGTAGGGAGTGGGGATCTGCTCCCACCTCTGGTGTCTCCCTCCAGGAGATCTCCACCCTTTGAATGTTACCTTATCCTTGGTGGGGGGGTGGCGGGCAGGCTGGATGCAGGAGTGAGAGGCACTACCACTGGCCAGTTACTTACTACCCACGCCCGTCACTTCACATGGACTGCACCCTGAAGCCTGGGACAGGTACACCCATTTCACCAATAAGGGAATAGAGGTTTCAGATCATGTGCCTGGGGCCCCACCAGTAAGTGGGAGGGACATGTCCCCCAGTTCTGGTGCTTCTTCCCCATCCTGGATGTCTTCCAGGAGCAGTGTAGGGCAGACACGAGGGTGTGCGTCTAGACTAGACATAATGCACTAAGATTTGATAGCAGCCCCTAACTTATGCGTTCTGTGCCTGAGTCTGAATGACAGTCATTCATTAACGCCCATGCCACCAGCCGCAGGGCCATATGCTGGAGGCCAGCATCAATTTACATCTGTCATCGTAGCACATCAGAGTCTGCCGGGGTCACACACAACACCTGGCTCAGCTGGAAACCACAATAATCTTTTAAAATCAAGGTTCAAGCCTTTTCCTAAAGGAACCTCTTGAAATCCAGCGAAGACAGAGCCCCAAAGATGGTTTTATTTTGTTTCGGCGGGGCTCCAGAGCTTTCTCTTCATTCATTCCCCTGTTAATTTCTCCCTTCTTCCATCAATTATATCTCCCCATCTGCTAAAAAACTAGTCCTTCAAGAGCGTCGGTCCACCAGCCTGCAGAGAGAAGGGACATGTCGGTCAGATTCCGCCACATGATAGAACAGGCAGCTGCTGGCGTATCAGACGTGGGCAGGAGGAGCGCGGAGGGGTGAAGTGACGCAGGGAGGACTGGAGAGGTCTGCTCTCAGCCCGGGTCTGCCTCTGGCTTGCCGAGAGAGGCAGTTTGGACCAGACCCTAACCTCTCATTGCCTCAGAATCCCCTCCGTAGGAGGAGGACCCCCACAGTGATGCCGCACCATTTATCCCGGGGATGGGTGGATTAAATCGAAATAGCATGGCGAAAGGGCATGCTCGGGGCGGCGCACACAGCCAGTGCTTTCCTTCCCTTGCTGTACCCAACAAGACATAAAAGGAACCTCAGACAAAGCCCTTCTGGCTCTATAAACTGCAACTTCCCATTATTTAGTGTAAGACATTTTTTGTGAAAACAAATACACTCATGGCTGATTTTATATACAAATACCTTTACTCCACCAATCAACAAAAGATCATAGGAGCAGATCAAGCTCTTCAGCACTTACTAAGCCCAAATACTACTGTGCTCCCATTCTGCAAGCAACGAAAGTGAATTGCAAAGAGATTTAAGTAATGAACACAAGGCTAATAAATGCAAGCAAAAGGATTCTGATTCTTGCTGTTTGGTCCCAAAGCCCAGATCTCTGCATCCCTATACTGTATCACTGTTCTTTTAAAGAGCATTTCTGTAATTCTGTATATGAGCCAGGCCTCTACCCTCTGCTCTGCTCACAGTGCTGTGTTTAGACTGCATCAGCAGCAGAGCTACAAACTGGTCCTTCTCGAGGCAGGGGCTCTGTGCAAGCTGGCACCCCAGTGCTGACAACTGAGGGCAAATAGCTCACAGCTGGGGAGAGAGGGACTCCCCCCACCCCCCACGGGCACTTGGGCCTCCATCTCTAGCAGTGGGGGAGAGCTGCCTGCTGTTCCTTGAATGGGACACCTGAGTCTTGCTTCAGGGGTGGTTACCAGGGTGGATCTGATGGAAATAAGGGAGTCACAACAGTGGCCTATGGCAAGTAATCCCTCTGAGTTTCAGCAGTGTGGAAATGGAAACCCTCTTGCGTGTCCTCTTTTCCCTTCTTTTACTTAAACAGACTTTCTATATTTTCTGCAAAAAAACCAAAAAAACAAAAAAGAAACAAAACAAAACACAAACTACTTTTTTTTTTTTTAAACACAAACTACTTTTGCAATAAGGAAATCCCAGTGTTTACTGGAGAACCCACTTCTGTAAGAGAGTTGACCTTTATTAATAGATCTAAATTCCTGAACCTGGGAACTGATTTCCTTCAATAGACATGGCAAAAAAGAAAAGTAAAAATGTTACTAAATATACAGGGAAATATTGGCAGGAAGAGATTCTGAATTGTTAATAGTTGTTTCTTGGGGGGAGGGGCCAGGAGGAACATACTACAGCAGACTCCAAATTCATACATTAAATCCTAATCCCCAAAGTGATGGTATTAGCATATGGGGTCTTTGTTAGGTGATTAGGTCATGAGGGTAGAGTCCTAATAATGTGACTAGTACCCTTATAAAAGAATTCCAGAGAGTTCCCTCACCCCCTCTACTAGGTGAGGACACAGTGAGAAGACAGCCATCTATGAACCAGGAAATACGTTTTCACGACACACCAAATCTATCAGCACCTTGACTGTCAACTTCTAGCCTCCAGAACTGTGAGACATAAATTGTTGCCAGTCTGTGGTATTTTTGCTATAGCAGCCTGAACCTGTGAAAACACATATTTAATATGTGATACAACAAAAGTATCACATTTATGTAGCTGTTGTGTTTGAATCACTTACCACACTCACTACTTTTACAATCAGTGAAATGTTAAATAATTACAATAAAGAGGACACAAAATGCCAGTTCGGGATTCTCTCTCTCCTGAGAGCTGGGAAGAGCTGCCCAGGCCTGCTCCTTTGCACTGAGGTTGGTGTGGCAAAACCTTGTACATCTCAAGGGGACTTCCTCCCTGCTCTCCTTAACTCAGGGCCCCTGGCGTCTCCCTGGCGGTGAGGATTGAGCAGCAGGAATTAAGGGAATTCCTCAGTTCATTGGGGGAAGCACCTGTAAGGAGAGGCAGCTGCCCCCTCTGATGCACACCCCAGAGCAGGGCCCTCTGGAAAAACCAGGGCTGCCTGGGGGCAGTGGGAGCTGACAGTTTTGAGCTCTGGTATACGAGGTGGACAATCCTTCAGTTTCTCCAAGATTATGTTTAATGGAAAAATGGATATTTTTTTTCTTCTGCCAATCTGCCTGGGCAGATATAAAGTTAAATGAGACAATGTTAACAAAATGACTTGTAATAGATAAATAATGACTAGTAAGGTGAAACCAGAGTTGTAACTGGGATTTGTCACTCAGGAGAGATCATTGTTATAAATTACAGTGTATTCAGTAACTCCTCAAGCTTCTTTTTTTGAATTATGAAATAATCATGCTTTTGTTTTTAATTTTTTTCATTCAAATAGTACAAAAAAAGTATAAAGCAAAAAATAAATCTCTTTCAACATCCTTGCTTGCCCTCCATCCCACTCCTGGGTGAAAACCATGGTTAACAGCCTCCTGTGTATCCTTCCAAAAAAAAATCTATGGGAAGAAGGTATATACATATATTTTTATAATTATAGTATCATATACAACATTCTACACTGTGCTTTTTCTAATTAATTTTACCTTAGAGGTCTTTCCCATATCAATACATTTTCTGCTCATTCCTTTTTAGCAGTTCTTGCAAAAATACCATAATTTATCTAATCAGTATCATCGTTAAGAACATTTTACATGCGTCCTTTTTTTTTTTTAAATGATCACAAACGCTGTTGCTGTTGGCATGCTGTTCATAACTAGCATGGTCACCCCAGTGGAATAAAGTTCCAGAAGTGGGATTCTGGGGACAAAGCAAATGCACTGCCCACACACTGAGGGTTACTGCTAAGTTGGCTTCCACTGCTGTGTAAAAGCTGGGAGAGTCCAGGCAAATTTAGAGCCTCCCATCTGCCCCCATCAGGAAAAGCCCACCAAGGATGTGTGCAGGTAGTATGCATCTTAGTGCCAGTGGGTAGGTGGGAGTCATTAGCGGATCAGAAGGGCAAGTTCTCTTACTCTCCCAGGGCATGGCATGGCCAAGCAGAATTACCTTCATCCCCATAAGACTTGTTTCTACCCATCTTTCCTGATAGGTAAGGGCACCATTCCCCCCCACTCTCCTGCCCTCTCTCCATGCAGAAACTTCAGTTTCATGTGCCTAGACCAAGAAAGTGCTCCCATGACCCCTGCCTCCTGCCTCCACCTGGCAGCGTGTGTGATCTGTCTTACTCCCAGATCCCACCCTGTTATCACACAGATATGGCCTTTGGAGGCATCCCACAGGATGATTTCAAACCCTTTAGAAAGGCACAGAAGTCCTTCATACTTGGCTCCAGACTCCCTGGCTGCCTGCTCTTCCCCGAACACCTCCAACACACTCCCACTGCAGGGTTACGGCTCCTGCTACTCCTTTGACTCGAGGGCTCATCCCCAATATCCACCAGGCTGCCTGCCTCCCTTCTCTCAGGTGCCTGCTCAAAGAGGCCTTCCCTGATCCTGTGACACTCGTGCCCCCCGCTTGCTTGTTCTCCAGCAGACCAATCCTGACTGAACCTAATACTTTCCGCCTACCTTGTTGTCTGTGATGTCCACTCCACCAGGCAAGTCTTTGGCTTTGTTCCTGATGTATTCCAGAACCCACAATGATACCCGACATACAATAGGTACTCAGTAAAGACTTGGGACTGACTACATGTTCTGGCCCTGCCTACTTCCTCAGCAAAGCCCCCCACCATTCCCCAGTCTCCACAGGCATGGACACTACAGGTAAAGTCTATAAGCTTCAACATACTGCTTCAGGTCATTGGGTTCTTGCCTGTGCTATTTTCTCCACCAGGCATGCTCCTCACTTACTCCACTGGCAAACACATAAACTTCTATTCTCCCTGTAAAACCCCACTAAGCCTCATCAGCTCTAGGAAACCTCCCCAAAGCCCAGGCATCCAAGCTTCCTCATCTTAGCTCAATGCAACCATCCTACAAATATTTGTTGCTTTATATTTCAAAAAAAATTATTTTACTTCATTATTATATGTTTACTTTCCAGGTTCCTCCACTAAGCTATGTGCTTCTTCAAGGACAGATAGCATCTCCGCGATCATCTAGTTACTGATAAGGTGTCCAGCACCCAGTAGGTTCTCCACAAGTGTCAAAAGAACAATCAAGTAAAGTAAATGCACTAGGAGCTGTTCAGGCCCACTCTGAGGGGCAAACAGACAAGGCTGAAGAAACTTCTCTAAGAATCCTGAAAAGAATCCACATAGGCTTGAATGATAGCTTCCTTGTAAAAATTAGCTACCACATACTGAGTACTCACCACGTGGAAAGCACATAGGCCTCATCTCATCTAATGCTCCTGGCCACCTGAGAGTTAGGTCCTATTACCATCTCATTTTCAGGGAAGCAGATGGAGACTCAGGAGGGTAGCTGCCTTGGGTTGAATGCTGTGCTCGTGGAAGAAGTGAGGACTTAAACTGGGTTCTAGAACTTGCTGGCTGAAGTCTACACTGTGTACACGAAGGGTACACATTGGGATTGGGGTACTCCAAACCAGCAGAAGTAGACAGTGCCACCTGATGCTGGCTTCTGACTTAGGGAAAGGGTCCGGGGGCACTTCTGACCCTTCAGTAAGAGACGCAAAGGCTCCTTCAGACATACAAGCCAACTCTGCACAAGGATCAGCCATGAATCCACACCTGCAGAGGTAGGGGCAAAACTGGGCATGGAGCCTCAGTACCAGGAGCTAACTCAGGCACCCCATTTACAACCCATGAAAGTTCTCCTTTAATCCTCACAGAGCTCCAGAGAAGCTGGCAAGGCAAGGAACAGGGCTAATCCCCATCTCATGAACAGGAACATCAATCACAAATATTCTCTTTCTTCATTCAACCCTTTCCAAAGGGCTTAGGCTTGGGCTTGGGCTCAATATAGGTGAGGACGCATTTAATCATCATCTCAGCCTTGCAGATGGGCTTTATCATGATCACCTGCCTCTGAGGAGTTAAAAAACATCCATTCGTTCATTTATTCCCTCCTCCACTCATCCATCTCAACTAATATTTATTAAGTATCTAGAATGTGCTGGCAGGACAATAGGGAACAAACAAGGCCAGTCCTTGCTGGCATGGGGCTTATATTCTAATGGAGGGAGGGAGAAAATACATAAATAAACAAAGACAAGAGAATTTCAGTAAGTACTGTGTAGACAAAATAACAGAGAAATGCGGTTGAGAGGAGCTGAGTGTTGATGTAGGTGGGATGGTCAGAGAAGGCATCCCAAATGACATCTGCATTAAGATGTAAGGATGAGAAGGAGCCAGACACCCAAGGATCAGGTGAGGAGTCTTCTAAACAAAGGGAACAACAAAAGCCTGTGACTGAGCGTGGGACAAATACATACAAAGGACAGAAAGAAGGCCAGTGCAGAGGAGGGCAATGGTAAGGGGAAAGAGTCTGAGAGGGAGGCAGGGTTCTGGCAGGCGCTAGGTCCACAGAAAGAATCAGGGTTTCGCTCCAGCTCTTCTGCCTCCTAGAATTTGTGTCCAAAGAAAATCAAGTGGCCAAAATGATTTAGAAATAATTTAATTTTAAAAACTATCCAGTGAAGATAAACCAGGAAGATAAGACCTCATCCTCCTGAATAAAGATATAGAACTGAAAACCCTTAGAGCTTAATTTAGGCCCAGCACACAGTATGTGTTCAACAAATGCTAGCTGAATGGACACAGTGCAAAAGTGATTTCAACTGCATACACAGCAAACATGGACTTGCTGAAAACCTGCAGACCAATGGGATTCAAGGCCTTAAGTGAAGAAAGACCAAAGCCCACCTGATATCATGACGCTAGTTACATGCTTGACAGTACTTGATCCCACCAGAGGACATGGGCTTAACATTTAGAACTACAAACATATTTAGATAAATGCTCAGATGCCAGATGTATAATAAGTTATTAAGAAAACCAGGATGGCCTAATTTTGAAATCGGCCCTCAGAAAGACAAATGGCCCCTGCCCCCTAGACCTCCTGCCTGAGCAAGAACCCAAGACTGACCCAGGGCCAGAACTGTTCTCACTGCCTAAACCAACAATTTATATACTGAAAAAGGAAATGAACCTTTAAGATGGGGTGGGGAGGATCAGGTTGGGCCAGGTGTCCAAGGTCAAGGTGAAGCCATGGGCAGTCATGGGCAGGGAAGTAACTAATATCTTGTTACTGATTTTATGATAGTTTAGGGGCTTGTCTCCCCTCTGCTTCTAGAGGACTAGAACTGTATCCCATGCTTCTGCCTCCCCCAAATATGCAATGGTCCTTCCTATGTGCAAGCACCAGGAGCTCAGACATTTGTGGATGAGTGAACAGGCAGGCAGCTGAGGGTCTATTTTTATCAAGTGGTGTGGTCCTGAATGATGTCCCTGGAGTTAGATGCAGTGAGCAAAGGCAATAGGAGCACATGTGGGACCTGAACCAAGGGGAGGCATCTGTGTGCCCGCCACACAGGGAAACAGCAAAAAGAACCAAAGAAGAAATGCTTCTGAGGAAACTTGATCCAATACTTGAAGAGCTGTCACACTGGCAAGGAATTAGTCATGCTCTATCCAAAGCCCCAGAAGTCAACTGTCAGCTGAATTTAAGGAAGAATTCTTTCCCAGCAAATTATGTGTCAAACTGTGTTTTGTGGACTGCTAGCGCTCCGGGAGTGGGGGCGCAGTACGGGAAGGAATGGAAAGATTCCAAATGATTCCACAGGAAAATATGTTGAGGAATTTGAGTTAATCAAAGATAACAGATGTTCTTGCTGAAGAGCACAGCTTTTGGCCCTTCTCAAATTTATATGGCCCTAACAGCTTTCCATAGGATGTTATGAATATCTCACAGATTCTCTGTTCTAAGCTCATCTCTGAGAAAAGATGAATTAGAGCTGACAAAAGCATCTTAAGAAAAGCGGAGTGTCACACCAGTTTTTAAGTACTTTTAGGATATAAAATTCAACACTGCACACATAGTACAGATGCAGTCTAGAAGAAAACTAGAACCACTGGTTTATTCTCCCATAAAAAAGTCCAGATAGACTTTCATCTGGAATGGCCAAGTAGAAAGCCAAAAGGTCCAGGTACACATGAGTATGTAGATTAGCTGTCTCCTCCCACCACTTGGTGCCCATGTAAGTAGGTGATATGGATATTACAAAGAGATCTTGAAAGTAATCAATGTTGTTGGGTGAACAGCTTAGTGACAGGATGAGTTCTTGCCAGAGCCCACTCTGACTCCTCATGCAGAAAATACTGCCTGCCTTGCTCCCATTCATCTATCCATTCTGTAAATATTCACTGGCGGTGGGGGGGGGGTCTTCCATAGATCAGCAGTAGTAAGTAAAGCCAAATAAGGTGTTGCTTTAGGACTACCTTTTGGGGAATACAGACAATAAACAAATCCATTGCACAAAAAATGATTTAATTAAGGTTTTCTATATATATTACAAAGGAAATAAATGGTGCAAAACAATGGTAAGTTACACAGAGATCTTCTCTAGTGTGGGGTTTCGGGATGGGTTCTCTGAGGAAGCACAGAGACCCTGTTTTACAGATCCTCAAATGTGCAGGTCAAAAATAAGTCTCTGTGACATTCCTCTGGGCAATCATGGCCCTGGAGGGCTGGGAAAGGCCACATAGACCTACCCACCACAGTAGCCTCCTCTCTAGCACACATCTTATTATGCTATATTTGGGACAATGACTCAGTAAGTCTGGGGAGGACTAGAGAATCTGCATTTCTAACCCAGTGATTCTCATGCTGCTAGTCTGCAAACATTTAAGTAATACTACTGTATTGGGCATTTTGAAAAACCTAAATAAATGGAGAGCTATACCATGTTCATGGATAGAGAGGCTCAATCAAAAAGATGTCAATTTTCTTCAAATTAACTTATAAATTCAATATACTTCCAACCAAAATCCCCATGGAGGTGTTTTTTTCTTTATTATTGTTTAACCTGAAAGCTGAATCTAAAATTAATTTGGAAGGCAATTTTGGAAAAGAACAAACTGAGGGACTTGTCTTACTATCTCCAGGCTTACGATTAAAGTACAGGTGAGGTATTAACATGTAATTAGCCAAAGAGAAAATGTAATAGAACAGAACAGAAAGCCCAAAACAGACCTGTACTTTTAGGAGAACTATATATGCAAGACAGCATTACAAATCAATAGGGAAAAGAAATACTACTGAAGGAACTGATAATTTATTTTTTTTAAAAAAACAAAACCCTGAACTCCTACATCACATCATATGCAAAAATAAAATTCAAAATAGGTTATATCCCTCAATATGAAAACATAAAACATTTAAAACTCTTGGAAGAAAATACAGAAGATTTTTACAACTTTGGGGTAGGGAAATACATTTTAAATAAGATACCAATTATGCAAACCAAAAAGAAGAGACTGGCAAATTTGATGTCAATAAAGTTGAAACTCCTGTATGCCATAAACAAATAAGAAAAGCCACACAGTAGGAAAAGCTATTTGCAGCATACTTATATTCAGAATGTATCAAGATACTAATATCTAGAATGTATCAAGAATTCCTACCCATAAAAAAAAAAAAAAAAAGAATTCCTACCCATGAGAAAAGACAATCCAAGGAGAAAAGGATAGGAGCAAGAAGGTCACAGATGAGAAACCCAAATAGAGGAAAAAACATGAAAGTAATTAGAGGAATGCAAATTTAAAATACTAAGATTCAAAACTTAAAAAAAAAAAAAAAACCAACCAGACCAAGTGCTTTCTAGAATATGGAACAGCAGAATTTTCATACACTATTATTTAGAAAGTAAACCAGAATGATCCTTTCAGAAAGCAATTTGACATTATCTGATAAAACCCATGATGCATGCACCCTACTACTAGCAATTCCACTACTAGGTATACCGCCTAGAAACCTCCATTCACACAGACAGGGAAGCATGGAAAAAGACATTTATTGTGTGCTTAATAACAGTGGGAAACAGAAGAAAGTCTAAATCTCCATCAAGAGGAGCTGGCTAAACACAATGTAGTCTTTTTATACATTGAAATACTACACAGCAGGAAAAAAATTAATGAACCAAACCTATATGTATCAGCATGGGCACATCTTAAAACCAATACTGAACAAATAAACAAAGTTGTGAGAGAATATAAATAATGGATACCATCAATATAAAATTTTTAAATATGCAAGAAAGGTCTAGGCACTATTTGGGAGATGAATATATAACATATTATTAGCATACAGTTTATATGTAACATAATTTTATACAAACTTACATGGTTACTTATTAAAACGTATAATTATATATTAATATATCATGTGTATATACGTATGTGTGTGAGATACACACACACACACACACACACACAGACATCATGTATAAACATGAGAATGCTCAGTCTAAATTCAGCATCATGACCTCTAAAGAGGGAAGGAGATAATTAAAATCTGGGGAGAGATATTATATATAAAATAATGGGGAGAGAATTAAAATCACTCATAAAACCACTGGCCCTCTACACTACTTATAATAAGCATTAGGGATTAAGGTAAGGGATGTTCTTGAATAAAGCCATTTTTTTTCAGATTGAAAGCCTCCGAAAGCATTTAGCCCAACCTCTGACTCAGAGAGGAAGCATCTCTTCGGTACCTGGAACAAGGGATCCTCCTACCTCTACTCAGAAGATGCTAAGTCAGGGCCACTGTGTCCTGTTATGCATGTTGGTAATGCACAATTCTGGAGCACACATTTCACAATATAAATGATGCCCTCTAGGGTTGTGCAGTGAACAGCTTCTATAACCATTTGTGGCAGCCCTATAACCGCTAGGTCATAGACCCCTCTGGAAGGCTGATGAAGAATGCCCACCTCTGGGAAAATGCCCATCCACACAATTACTGCTTATAATGTGGGTAGATTCAAACACCTCCCCAACAATGATTAGAGTCCTCCACTAGCTGAACACTTTCAGAGATGGGTGATCACAAGCTTCAGAAGTACTTGCAGACAGTGCTGTGAAACTAAGCTCTTGCTTTAAGCACATTTGAAACCAGCCTCTTTATAACCTCTATCCATCAATGCTGATCTGCTTCCCTTGAGCATGACACCTCAGCTACTGAAAGAAAATGAATCCCCCCTGTCCCCCACCCAGACTTCTGCTTTCCAGACTAAATATAGTTTTGACTTAGGTTATTACAAACACACTGTCTCCTCTTTTGTTAAAATGCCTCTTTTTTAACTATCATTTTACGAGCGCTTCTTACCCTAATAAGCAACCAGGCATTCTGACAGGTCATCAAAGAACAAAAAAATCGTTTCTCTCAGCTGCTCCTTTGGGAAACCTCTAAAATCTCCAAAGCTGTCAAATGCCCACCGAAGCTAGCAAGTGCAAAGCCGAAGAAAGGAGAGGTCAGGCTTTTCCTGGAGTGGGGCAACGTTAACTGAGCAGAACCAGGACAGAGGCCTCACAGGCCAAGGGACACAAATCATTTTCCACTTACTCCCAAAACTCCATGACGGGAGAGGTGGCATTCTGCAGGGACACATGACTGTGGTTGCTCATGTTCAGTTTCTGGAACTCCACACAATTCTCTACAGTGGAAACAAGACAAGAAATAGAAGATTAACCTCTGCAAGGGCTGGACCTTGGGAAACATTCAGATTTGATGATGCAACCAGCTGGTTTTTACCTAGCCGCTCCAAGCAAACATGCCTCAGAGAACACTGGGGAGGGAGATCAATAACTTGTCAGTTTAAGAGAGAGGTCTGGTCAGATTAGAACAGGAGCAAAATTGGTGGGGGGCGGGACAGGCAGGGCACCTTCTCTGTCCCAATCCATACGTCCTATCCAACTCTTCCTTCCTGCCTTGCTCCCTCTTTTCTATTTCTCTACTGAAGGCCTGCCCATGGCATCTCTGTCCTGCCCAGTGGCCCCAGCAGGAATGGCGGGACTAAAGGAGTTGTGTCAGTCATGGGGTCACTAGGATAGTAATGCATTTGAGACTGAGTTCTTCATGTAGAACACTAACATTGCAGCTGCCTCATAAAGACATGATAACTGGATGAAATGTCATGAGCCTGTATGTGTAAAGGATTTCTGCTTTCTTCACCATTCCCTCAATTGATCAGTTGGTCCAAGAAAAGATTTGTTGAATGTCTCTTTATTTCATGAAACTTAATGACCAAGGGGGATTTGAATCTCAGGTAAAAACATCCAACTGTTGAACCTTAATGGCCCAGATCAACCTTCTCCTCCAGGAAGACTTCCTCAATCTCCCTCCCCTCAAATGCTAAGAAAATTAGGATTTAAAGGCCCTCCAAGGAACCACCTTCTCCAACTCCCTTTATTTTGAAGAGGAGAACCTTAAGGTTCAGAAATAGTCAACGGACCTGCACCTATACCCTCTCCCTCCTCTACAAAGTCACCAGCCAACTGCGGACAGACCAGGGAGTCAGCTCGTTTGTTATGGTCCTCACCCAGCTCTGTTCCCCACCAGGGGACCCATAGCTCTTTACAGCACCCCTGGTTACAGAGCCACCTCAGCCAGACTGGGAACCAGAGCCAGACTGGGAACTCCCTGAGGGCATCTGTGCCATTCACTGCAGGGGCCCTGCACCTGGCAGCAGAGTCTGCAAGGAGCCAGTGCTCTGCCCAGTCAGGTACTGCTCTCTCCTCACACGTGAGCAAATTCTCCAGCTACATCTGTGAATTCTGAAGCAGGAAGCCCTCCTATACCTGATGTTCGCCACATCAACAGTGTTCACACTCTTAGCAAAAGGGGGCTACAAACCAGGGGCAGACAGGTTCACAGTCTGCTGGGGAAATGTCCTCCGATCACTGGCCTCCTTCCTGCTCCCTTGGCAAGTGCTAACCATCTTCTGAAGGGGGGGATGGGCTGTGGGGTCCATAAAGTACCGAAAAGAGTCTGAAAACCCGAGATTATAGGTGCCCTTGTGCCTTTTTCCAGGGAGAGGAGCCCTTAGTTTTGATCAGTCTCTAAAACAAGGTGTTTTTTTTCCCCTAGAGTAAAAAAAATTTCTCAGACATCCGACATGGACAAGGGGTTTTTATTAAAATGACATTTAGTTATTTACAAATAAATGCGTGATTATAGTATTATGGTAATCATACAACTATAAAAGCAGAATTAAGTTTATACATTAAGTATCAACTACGAAAGACAATTCAGATTGATAGCATAAAATTGATGTGTAGCATAATGCCATTTTGTGAAGTTAAATGGACTTCCCAACAGAAAAATGGAATCAACGGGGAGAAGGCAGGGTCTATGGAGTTCAGCTTGCCTGTTCTTCCACTGGCTACTTGAGATTCAATTCTACTACCATTTTTTTTCTGGTCACACTTGTGCAATATCCTTATTCTTAGAGTTTGCTACATTCTTAACTGGACTTCACTTAGTACTGAAGCACCATTTATAAATTAAATCTCTCTGCTCTTCTCCATTGGCCACCATCTTATTTATCAAAAATAAATCTTAAGTTGCAAACACACACAGCCAGGCACTGCAACCTCCTGCCTGTCCTTGGTTATAAGATGGTTGTGCACAGAATCCACGGGTGCATATTTTTAGAGTATCCTCAAAATAAACACACACAATTAAATGATCATGGAGGACTCATAGGCCTCCTAGAGTATACACTTGAATTTTAATTTGAGAAACATCCCTATGAAATCCCTGGCCAAAGAAAGGTTAAGAACCACGGCCCTAAAGAGAGACAATGAGAGACCTGTACAAAATGCAATGGGTGGGAGCTGGATAAAGTCATGCAGGACTAGAAGCTACTTCACAGCACTTCCTACGCCTAATTGCTACTGTTCCTTCCGCTGGTAACCAACATCCTACCCAGTCTTACTGTACCTCAGGATGACAGACCACTTCCAGAGACAACCTAACCACAGGTTATAACACAGATGAATAGCTTAAAGCACGTATGCCGACTCCAGTCAAAAGGCAGTGGCTCCCTGGAGCAGAGAGGAGAAGGGTTCTGATGCCAAGACTAGATTCAAAAAGGGAAGAGTTCTACAATCGATTGGTGATGTCTGCTCTGAACCTGGCCATCAGATAGGGATTGAACGTGGTATTTGCCTTCCCTGGATTATAAAACTCAATCTTAATAGGATGGACAAATTTAAAAGCCAACAGCACGTTAGAATCCAAAGTAATCTAAAAAGTTATCCACTCGAGGGAGTAGGAGAGTGGTAAATTCAAATATCTACCTGGGTTAGACAGGTAAAGTAAATATGTAATGTGGACTAAGTGGAGACTGGCCAAATTGAGGAGAGAGGTGTCATCCAAAGACTGCTTATTAGGCCCAGCATTGCTGCCAAGCAAGAATTAGGCAATGCGGGTCTGCTGTTGTCAGGTTGTTTTTTTATTTTTTCAAGAGAAATTGGAAATCTGGATTTTCATGTGAGGTCTTCTGGTTTTTAAATTTTGTCAAGCAGATACATTTTTGAAATTCACTGATCACTGATCAAAAACCTAATAGGTGTGTAGGTCCCTGGTTTGCAACCCTTGATCTAGTCTAACCCCTTCATTTTAGAGAGGAAAATCTGATACCCAGAAGCGCAGGAAATGGAGCCTGACCCCCTCATACCTGCCTGCACAGGGCTCAGTCTCCATATTTGGCAAAGTGAGGAAAGAACATCACCATTCCACTACCTGTGCCAGTTCCTGGGCCAGGGCTCAGCTCAGGCTCAGGGCTACAACCCACAGAATGCAACCAGACCCAGTTAAGAACTGACCTCCAATTTCAGTGGAATCTGGACTCATGTCAAAAGGCTAACAGCTAGGATTGATCTCCAGGATATGGGCATACCCCCAATGCCAAGCCCCCCAGCACCAGCAGACAGACCCTCCCTGGGGGCCATACCTGTGTTCCATTCATGCCCACAGGTGGCCCAGGGGAGCTCTGTAGTGAAGCAGTTGCTCAGGTAGAAAATGGCCCATGCCAGGATGATGATGTAGTACACGTTTAGATGGGCCTCAATCACCTGTGTTGCATAGCCAATGCCTGAAAGAACAAAGGGAGTGATTTGCGTCTCTCTCCACCTTGCTACAACAGTCTCAGCTACTTTTCACAGCCTGACATCACTCAGGCACCATTTTCTAACTCAATGCTTACCTTCAAATAAAGGGCAAATTTTCCTCCAACATGTAATGCCACCTTCACTAGTGAACTGTCCCAGAGCGGTTTCCAAGAAAAAAACAGGAATTCCACAGCAAATAAAAAACACCACGTAGGGAATCAGGAACGCCCCTACAAGGATGCAAAGTAAGGGAATGAGGTTAAAATTGCCTCTACTATTTCAAGTTTGACACAAGAAATCTTTAATAAGCACCTACTATGTGTGAGACATGTTCTCTGAGCTTAAAGTCAAGTCCACACCTTGACACAGTCAGAAAACATGGCCCTGGGTCTGTGCTGTTTGTGCACCTACCTCCCATCTCCCAGCTTCAACTTCATCCGTAAAATGGGGCTTTAAAAATCAATATCTGTACCACTCTTCTCACAGAAATGTGCATCTAAGATGATAATATAAAAGTGTTTTCTTTCCTTGATTCTGTATTTATATATTTCACCCTCCCGCATAGGTTAAATCCATTCCCTTTCTGAACATTACATTGTCCTTTTGTATTCTAAAGTAACCTCAACAGGTTAGGTAAGAGGGACCCCTTCTTCTTATTTACTTTGGAAGTAATCTACAAAAAGAATGTTTTCATTAGGAGATGCATTCTCCAGGAGATGTGCAATAAGCAGCCTCAAGCCCCAGCACATGAGGGTCAGATAAAGGAGCTGAGTTATAAGGGGTTTGCTGTAAGAATATATCTATTCAGAAAGGCTGACTTTGAATCAGTCTGAGAAAAGACCACCATAAGCTTTAGGGCTCCTATCTTGATACACACAATACCCATTGCCTGGGCCTTTCTGTGAAACAAATTAAATAACTGAGGTGAACATGAGCTATTTTAACCAGAAAGGGATTTTTTCCAAATCCCCCATTCTCTCTCACCCATCTAATAACAAAGCCTGAAAACACATGCTATTGCCCACCATCTGATCTCACAAACGAAGGCTTTAACTGAAATTGCTTTTTGCTAAATTAAGTCTCTTTAACCTTAGAATTAATAACAACAGTTTCAATCAATCCTGATAGTAGGACAGCATCTACCAGATTTTGAAAGGGTTTTAGCTTTTTTGGGCAAGATACTTTTTTAAAAGTTTCACAATGGGAAAGAAATTCATTAAACTATTGTTAGGATCTATGAATAGAACTCTGTATTTTTTTTTTTTAAAGGCAAGCAGTTGGTAATCAGATACCCCAACTCTATCAGAAGCAAAAAGTGTGTGAGAAGGGACAAGAGGGTCTGTTTGCTGAATATAAATCTAAGTGTTTACAACAAGTTGCAGTAGGTTCCCTAATACATTGTAGCATACTTGTGAACCCTCTAGAACCTAACAGATGGCACTTTCTGAAAAACTTTTAGCCTATGTATTCACAAAACTAGCAATCCTTAAGATCACTAGCTCAATTAAATAGGATATCTGTGTACCTAACAGAGACTCTTTGGCAAATTACAGAGAAAAAAAAAAAAACCCAATTTTTAAACTTTGCTCACTACAACTTTTTTTTTTAAATCTGTGCAGAATTTGTAATTAACCCAACTTACTCTGTTTTCTCCTTTTAGGCATGCATTTGGTTTTGGCATAACAATTTCCTGTATTTAAAAAAAGGTGTTAAAACAGTTTTTGCCTGGGACTACCCTAAAGGGTTTCCACAGGTTTCTAAGAAGACACGGCAGCTACTAAAGGCTGAATCTGCAGAGGCAGAACTCACAGCTGAGGCCATAGGGCACATTCCGGGTCTCCAAGGCTACTCCCTCTCTCTCTCTTGCCAAGCCACCAACACCGGCAGCCACTTCATTACCAGTGCAGAGCAGGCTTGGAGCAGCCTGTGCCTTCAGAGTGAATGTCTCCAAAGAAAGAGCCCGGGCCAAGCAGTACCCTTCTCGCTGTCCCTGCAGCTGCTCGCACAGGAAGTCCAGCTCCACACAACCTAACAGTGTGGTCCCTGCCAGCCAACTTCTGAGCCACCTTCAGTGGGGCCTGGGGATCTGCTGGAGGAACAGGGGGACAGCAGGGAGAGAGAGGAATGCATAGACACAGGCTTTTCCTTACAGAAACTGTGTCACCCAAGAAGGTATCACAAGGTCCCTTGCCATGCACCTGCCTTCTGTCCTGCAAATATGGTAGGTGGAGGCTCCTAAAGTCCTTGAGCTGAAAGATTTGAAGATTCACTGCAGCATCACCAGCAAACTGACTTGGACATGTCACTAGGAAAGACTCTCTCATCTCCTTCCTTTCCCTGTTCCCTGCTCCAAAACCTCTAAGTATCTCCTATACATTAAATCAGTATTGTTGCTATTTGTCTTGGGTGGCTCTGAGACTAGTGAAAGGAAGTGCTTGGGGCCAATGTTTCCACCAGATGGGCCAGAAAGGAGACCTAGTGAAGGCCTTAAGGGCAAATGAAAGACTGGACAGGCAATCAAACATTAATGCCCCAACCTAAAGTTTTCCCTGTTGTCAGTCTAATCCCAGTTTAAAACAAGGCCTTGGTGGCAGAATCCCATCTTTACCTCTCACAGGGTTATTTCTTTGAACCTTTGTATCCTCATCTGCAAAATGGGTACGCCAATGCCCGCAAAGATGACTTTAAGGATGCAAGGAGATGATGTAGGTAAAGCTTGTTATAGAGTCTGGCATTTCAGTAAGCGCTCAAAACCTGAGCCTACTCAGATCACGATTAGAGTCCCTTTCCTTCATGCTGGCTTCCAGTTAGGAAAGCTGAGGATCAAAGGGTTTGTCTCCTGCCCTTAACAGGGATGCGGGTACGAAAAGCAAGGGCTCCTAGCCTAGGCCTCCACCTCAAGTTGCCACAGAACACACCTGGCTGTCAAGTCCCCGCGTGCCAGCAGGCGGCACATTCAGGTGCGAAGAGGCGCGTGCACATGCGCCCTGGGAGAGGCGAGCCTAGCCCTGGGAAACGCTCCCGCGCCAGGTGGCCCACAGCAGGCATTCCCCCAAGGGTCCCGCTACACGCAGGCGCGGGCGGGGTCGCGCGCTCGCCCCCTTGCTCCCCGCCCCCACCGGGCTGAGTTCCCCTCCCCGTTCTCCCTCACGTCGCGCGTGCCGCCTCACCTCCTCCGTTCTTGTAGCACAGGTAAGGGAAGCGCCACACGTTGCCCAGCCCTATGATCTCCCCAGCCACGCTCAGCACGAACTCCACCTTGTTGTTCCAGTGGCCACGCTCATGGACCGCCTTGTCGCGCTTGTCGCGCGAATCCCGCGCGGACGCCGCGCCCCCGCCGCCGCCGCTTCCCAGCGCCTCAGACTCCCGCGCCTCCTCGGCAGCCTTCCCATTGCCCAGAGGCAGCGCCTTCTCCGCCGTCATGGCCGCGCTGGCTGCCTCGTGCGCCGGGCCCGGCTCTGCGCCGCCGCCCCGGGCGGGCTGGCTTTTCAGGAGGCGCGAGCGGGCGGGAGGGGGAAGCAGGGGGTGGAGCTGAGGGGCCGGGCCCGGCCAGCGCGGGGACGGAGACGCCGCGCGGCGGGCCCGGCCCTCAGGGCGCCCACGCCGCCTCAGCCCAGCAAGGCCCGGGAACCCGCGAGCACCTTGCGCGCGCCGAGCACCTTGCGCGCGCCGAGCACCTTGCGCGCGCCGAGCACCTTGCGCGCGCCGAGCACCTTGCGCGCGCCGAGCACCTTGCGCGCCCTTCCTTGCTGTTCTCCTACCCACTGGCCCTCAGGACAAGAGAGGAAGGGCCTAGGTTGGGCTCCTGGCACCAGTCCCTCAAGTTCCATCACGTTTTTAACCTCTGAAAGCTTGGGCCTAGATTGCCCATCTCGAATAAGACAAGTGGGCTCTAGACCAGACTTCTCCCATCTTTAAGGTACATACCAAGCACCTGCAGATCGTGATCTTGTGGGTCTGGCAGGGCTGGAGCTTCTGTGGTCTAACAATCCCCAGGTGTTGTGGATGCTGCTGGTTCAGGAACTACACCTGAAGAAAAAGGGGAGTAAATGAACTCTTGATTTCTTCCCAGTTCTCAAGGTTTGCAAACTTCCCTAGTATGGGTACACCTACAGAACTTGTTCATCTTGGTGCTCACTGTTCTAAACACAAGGGAACCAGGACAGTGTGGCAGGTGAGCATCTGTCTGAAGACAGGCAAGTATAAGTTGAATCTTATGCTCCACCTGAGTTGTGTGAAGTCATCTGACCTCAGTGCCTTAGTTTTCCTGATATGCAAAAGGAAATATCAATAATACCTTTCTTAGGGGTTGTGTGTGGGTTTGTACTTAATGAGAAAATGCTTATAAAGTACTGAGTATGTTGGAAGAGCTCAATGAACCTTAACACTTTTTAACAATATCATATAATGTGTAGTTACACAATGTCTATATTTGTGCATCTTCTTGTTTAATATCTATCACGCCACTTAAACTGTAAGGATGATATACACTGTCTCATTCATTATAATAGCCACAGAGCTTAGCATAAGACTTAGCACATAGTAGGTGTTCAGTAAATACTATGGCAAGAGAGAAAGAGGAAGGGAGGAAGAAGGAAAGGGAAAGAAAATTAGATCTGCAAGGGACCACAGAGATCATCAGATCCACCTCAGTCATTTCACAGCACTGGAGGAGCCCAACCCCAGGATCTGTCACTAATGCCACTCTCTGTGCTCTCCATCCATCCCCTGGAGCTCCTTCTGGGGCTCTTTGAGGGAAAACTTCCCCCATCTCGTAAGCCTTCAGCCTCTGCTTTCATTCTGGCTTACAACTGCTCGAGTCTCTCCCCACCTCCACCCCTCTAGAAAACCCTTCCTGCCACCATTTTCCCATTTCAGGCCTTCTTCCTCCCCTCCCCCTCACTATCATATTTCTTGAAAGAGTAAGTTTACATGCTGCTGGCCCTGTCTTCACTTCCCACTCACTCCTCAGCCCACAGCAATCTGGTGCCCACCCCCCCCTTCCTTTGAAAGCGCGTGAAGTCCCTGAAATCCTCTTCATTTGGCAGATCTTATAGTTCCTTGTCTATCCCCATCCTGCCTGACCTCTAGGTAACTTTCTGTACCATTGTCCTCTTCTTTCTGTCTTAAAATTCACGTTTGCATGCTTTCTTTAACACTGCCTGCCTCAGCTGCTGTTTCTCTCCCTGCTTCTCAGCTCTATCTTTCTCTCCTCTTAAATTTCATCTCATGTCTTTAGCCACCCAAAAAAAAACGCCCACACCTCCCACACCTCTGTCCCCATGTGCTGTACACGGTATGTCCAAAAGCAAAGATCCTGCAGAGTGTTTAGGATAAGAGTAAACTGAATTCAGGTAGGTGTGGGGTCACATCCAGGCTCTTCCCCTTAGGAGCTGTGTTATCTCTGTCCTCAGACTCCCTCCTCTGCCAAGTGGCATTGATACTAGTTCTGACCCCATGGGATGGTGTGAGGGTTTGAAGGCTGAAAGCTTTGAAAACAATAGGTACTCTATGAATAGTAGCTATTATTTTTATTTTGAAGTTGATGGTGATGTCATTCCCTTGCTTAAAAGTTTTCATTGGCCTTTCTTTGCCTACAGGACGAAATCAAATTGCTTATCTTGACATTCAAGACTACCCCACAATCTGATTGCCCCAGCCTTTCCTTCTAAACGGATGCTGTGTCTATCCCACACAAAAACTCCATATTAGTACTTTGATTTGGGGGAGAGGGGGCGTGATCCTCAATACTGCACATAGAATGGTCTATGAAGGAAGGAATTCATGTTTGACCTTGACAGTGCCTGCACACAGTAGGCACATAGTGCCTAGCAGTCCTACTGTTTAAATTAACAACTACATCAAAAGTTAGAGACACAGTTCCAACCCTTATTGCAGTATTAGGCTATCATCCCAGAACCTTTGTCAACTTGCTTCAAATCTAATTACATTTCGCTTTATAATGCTCCTCAGCATAATTAGCTCTAGGAATTGGCTTCCTCTGAGCAGCAATAATTTTATGAGACCTGTTAGGGAAGTAACACTGAGCAGTTTAAGAGGGCTGTATCTGGCCAACCTCTGGCACAGACTGGGCTCAGTTTTGCTTATAGGTGGTTATAGGTCCTTGGGTATGTCCCCTAATTTCTGAGCTTTGGTGTCCTTACCTTATAATAATGAGCCTGACTTTTCTTATCTCCCAGGGTGGTCTTAGGGGTAAAGTGTGACTACATGCAGAGAAGAGCATTGTACATAAACTAATGTCCCAAATTCACTTCTCAGGTTTTATTGTTTCCTTTTATAGAAGTTGACCAAGTCAGTATCCTCTTGCTAGAATTTGGTAAACAAATGTTTAAAGTCTTTCCCCATGGTTGTATCATGGCTCTGGAAAACACTTAATTCTCCTCTGTGCTTATGCAGAAGAACACACATCTCCCCCAACATTTCAGAGCCTCATCTCTGGACCTTCTTTTTTCCATTTTGTTATTTCTTGAGTGGCAGTGACTTAAAGTGCACACACTCATGTTCCTGGATGGATGTACTTAGGTTGGAGCAAGTCAGGAGTGTGGGCCATGGACCATCTCCAGAGCTGGTCCTGATGCAGCATAGTGTAGTGGTTAGGAACATGGGCTGTACAGTCATACTTCCTGGGTCAAAGCCCACATCTACCAACTTGGCACATTACTCTGAGCTCCAGTTTCCTCATCTACCAGATGAGAGTACTAATAGTATTTGCCTTTAATTGTTATGAACGTTATATGGGCTAGTATTTGTAAAGTACTTAGATTTGTGCCTGTTAAAAACATTTCTGTTAAATGAATATATAGTCTTCAAAGGACAGAAATGTCATGACTTTCTTATTCCTTTCTTGGGGCAAGCATTCAAAGTCTTTAATCTGTAAATAGCTGTCCTGAAGGCTCATTTAAACTTCAGCATTGCTCATTCATTCATTCTCCAAATACTTATGGATCTTCAATTATCTTTAGACACTTTATTGATCTTGAGGGTGCAAAACCAGAGAGAAAGCCTGCCCTAGGAGTATGCTGAAGCCAGGTCATACAAGCTCATGAGAGTCAGTTATTAAGTTTTCAGGAATTCTGCAAGCCATAATTGGGAACTTGAAGCCTTCTGTGGTAGCTGTACCCCAGGAATCTATAAAGGCTACACATCAACCCTACACCCATAGCCAATGTACCAGCCCACCATTATGGAATAGTGGGGGAGGCAGATTCTGGTTAAGTAATCACAGAAATGAATAGAAGTTGGAGATTCTGGTTTGTGCCACAAAAGAGAGCCCTGTGGTGCTAGAGGAGCTTGTAACGAGAGACCTGACCTTGTCAAGGAGATCAGGGAAGGCTCTCTGAGCAAGTGACAGATGAGTTGAAGCCTGGAGGGACAGAAGCAATGAACGGGATAGGAGGGGTTGGGGGTCTTGAAAGATGATCACTGAGGCTGAGGCTAGAGGGCAGAGTATGGAACAAGACGTACCTGAAGGGAGAATATTTTTAGCTGTGGGTGACATTGGGATATTTGCATTTTAAAGAGATTACTGTGAAATATGGTTTCTGGAGTGAGGAGGGTGCTATGAAGAGACTACTGCAGTAGTCCGGGCAAGAGGTGATGGCAGCTTACATGAAGGAGGTGGCAGTGGAGAGGAAGTGAGGAAGAAGGAGTTGGTAAAGCCCACAGGACTTGACCTGGGGCTGAATGTGGAGGATGAGGAAAGGGAAGGTATCAGGTATGTCTGCCAGGTTAGTAGAACCCCAGCATTCTGCCGTGGGGGTGATGGTCCTGCTCCACTTTGTGCAGATACACCCGCTGCTGGCTTGCTCAAGGAGAGATAAGCCAGAACCAGTGGACCAGTGCACAGTCCTCAATTGTGTGAACTGTTGCAGGACCAAAAACCTACACGGCAGAAGCAGTATCAAAGAAGGGAAACAAAAAAGGCATTAGATACCAGATAGCCCTTCTTACAAATCATCTAGGCTGAATAATCTGTCCTGGGGGTAGTAAACTCCTCTCACCTGAGCTTTTGCTATGGAAGCTAGACTGGCCCATAGCAAGGAGGCCACAGGAGAACGTATGGGTGGGCTTTCCCAATTACGAGAGCCTTTGAGAGCGCAGATCTCTGCAAAAACTATTCCTCATTGCTGCCATTCTACTTTTTTCTAATGGGTTTGTGTTAGCAATCCCAATTCTTCATTCTTCCCTGTATCCATGAGATTTTGCCATGTAACTCTAGGACCCTCCCAGCACCAGAGTACAGTCATTTAACTTGCTTTGGGCACTCGAAAGAGGAAGAAGTGATGCTGTGCCGGTTCTCAGCCTTGAGCCACTGTAAGTGTTTCTGCTTGCCTTCCTCTGCTTCTACCATCATCTTGTGAAGGATGTCCCAAGTAAGTCCACTGGTCCAGGAAGAAAACAAGATACACACAGAGCAGAATTGCTTTAGCCTACGCGCCCCCAGGCAAGCCCAGACTAGAGACGCCAGGGACCACAGAGGTATGAGCAAACTTAGCCCAGCCCACCTCCCACCTCCTGACTTAAGAAGTGTAACAATCAATGTCTGTTATATTTAGCCATGGAGTATCAGTGAGGTTTATACACTTTTTCTCGTGTCCTTCCCCTTTTCCAGTGCTCTCTCTACTTCTCAGGCAGAACATGTTCTCTTAAGCCCACTTTAATGCTCATCTTCTTCATGAATTCTAAAATGATTTTTTCACCTTCTGAACTCTCAACACGGCTTGATAACCACACCTTCGAGGAGAAGCATTATTTTGTAGCCTTTACACCACCAGACTTAGGATATGTTCTCACCAGGTCGCTGTGGAAAATTTCTTCTTTTAATGATCTCAGTGCTGGTTCAGGGCAAGAGCTTAACTGTTAGGGCCAGAATTAAGATGGATGGGTGACCCTGCTTGGGAACATTTTACTCTCTTTGCCCTTTAGCCATCTCTCTCCCTAAGTCTTTATTCATCTGCTTATCTTCTGCAACAATCCCTAGGACAGGCTTCTTTTGAAAGAAGGAAATACTGTAAGAACTACCTGGAAATCTGTAAGAACATTCTTTTGAAATGTTTGGATAAGTAAAAACAAGTAGATGGTCATTCTGTCTATATACTGTGGTAAATTGAGTGACTGGTCCCAAGTGTTCACTTGCCTGTCATTATCACTCTTGCTGTGGCCCCATGGTGGGCAGAGTGTGCTTCCCCATCCCTTGACTACGTCATTCACATTGGCCAAGCAGAGGTTTGAAATGTGCTTGTGTAATTGTGCTTTCCCCTCTCATCTGCTGACATTGTCATGAGAAAAAATGTACCCCATGTAGATGCTGCCCCTCTAGCCTGAGCCCTAGAAGGAGACAGTGGAGCAGAGATGCTCCAGCCAAACCTCAGAACTACAGCTTGAAGTAGAGCTGCCAAGCCATAGGCATGGGACTGCAAAATAAATGCACTGAGATTCTGAGGATATTATATGCCAAAAACTGACTGATAATGCTTACCACAAGCCATGCATGGGCCTCGTGTACCCCATCTCTGTTATGCTGCACAAAACCATTGTGGGGTAGGGATGGTAATATCTTCATTCTGCAGATCATGAAGCTGAAGCTTGGTGATGCTGAGCAACTTGTCCAGAATCCCACAGTCAAGTCAGAATTCAAACCCAGTTCTCGGGCATCTCCTTTGTGACCTGCCAGTTCTGACTGTGGTCCTCTTCTGGTCACTGGTTTTACCCTTATGAACTTTGTGTCTCCCTGTTTGATCTTGGTGGGAAAATGAGAGGACAAAGAAGGAATTTATATTCTTTCCTCATCTAAGTCCAAGAACATTGATCCAAAACTTAATTAATATATCCTGGATGCCAACCCAGGAACCAAATCTCCCATCTGGGACCTGTTCCTATAGGAGAATGATTTCCAAGTTCCACACACTGATTTTATACTTAGACTCTGAGCTGTAGTCCTTCTGGGATTGGGCAATACCTGTGTGTGTGAACACACATGGCACCTTGTGATCTGATTTTCCCTGTGTTTTAGCTAATCTCCTAGATAACCTGGTTCAGATGCCTAAAGCGAGTGCCATGTCACAGATATTTATGTTTACCTACCCCTAGACCTCGTAGGACCACTGCATCCAGCCACCCAGACTAAGTGCTAATGCTGGGGGTACCCTTCACATTGTTACTCTGGAATTGTGCAGTATGGTGGTCCTGGTCCTCCTATTACAGATGTCAACACTGAACCCAAGTTACTTAGCTGGTAAGATGCTGTACTCTCCATTGGTCCCAGCTGTACTCTGCCTTGTAGCTATATATCAAGGTTGTTTATTCTAGAGATGATCATAAACTAAGAACTGATTGAGCATTAAAAATACATGAATCCCCAAGTCACAGTTCTCTGGTTCAGAATTTCTCTGATAAAAATGACACCTCAAACAATGTTTTCTACCACTTTCTTTATGTGACTCACTATAAAAGAAATTATTGGGGGGAAATTTTAAAGAAATTTTCCTAGTGCCCTAACATCCTATTCCCAGATTGAGTCCCACCATTGTCTCTAAAATGAACAGCTATGATTGGAGCACAGCACAACTGTGCTTTGTGTAATGTGTTACATGCTGGTAATGGCTCAGAAATGGTCCTTCCTTTCAGTGAGATAACAAACAATAATGCAGTATGGTGGGCACTAGAATAGAGATGGATGCGAGGTCTTATGAGAATACAGAGGAAAGGGTACCCCTTCTCCTTCCATGCTGCATAAACCTTCAGGGAGGAGGTGATAATTCACATTAATCCCTTCAAGTATGAGTGGGAGGGCAGGTGGGGAAAGGAAAGGAAGCTATGCCAGACAGAGGCAAAGGCATGGAATTGCCTTTGTAGCCTTGAGGGATGCCACCTACCTAGAACTGCACTGTCCCAACAGAGCAGCTACCTGTGGTAACTAAGCGCTCACATGTGGCTGGTCTTAACTGAGATGTGTTAAAACACATTCTGTATTTCAAAGACTTATTCTAAAAAAGAATGTAAAATAGTTAATCAATATTTTCAATATTGACTACATGTTGTAATTATAATATTTTGGATTATATTGGGCCCAATATTGTGATTTATAAAAATTTATATTTGATCATTCAGATGACCAAATTACATTTTTCATACATATTTGGTCATCCTCCATGATTCCTAGCTCACAGTTCCCCAAACCCTTAGAATTTCCTGAGTGGAAAAGAGCAATGGAATCATCTTCTGTCCTAATATTTGGTCTCTTGCCCTCAGTTCCTAAAATCACTTGAGAGCCATTAAGTTGAAATGGGTGTCTTGTTATTATAACAAGTTCTTTTCTACCATGGTTGGGTTTATGTTAATGAGGTGATTTTTGGAAAGAACCTAATGATGGAGGCTGGTTTCCAGGGGAACCAAATCTGAATAGAAGATTAGAACTTTCAGTCCTGTCCCTTAACTTCCAGGGAACAGAGAAGAGTTAGAGGTTGAATCAGTTACCAATGGCCAATGATTTAATCAATCATGCTTATGTAATGAAGTCTCTGTAAAAACCCAAAAGGACAGTTCAGATCACTTCTGGAGTGATGAACACATTAAGTTTGGGGAGATTGGTGCCCTGGAACAGAGGATGGAAGCCCACACCCCTTCCTCAAACCTTACCCTAGGCGTCTTTTCCATCTAGCTGTTCCTGAGTTATATCCTTTTAAGATAAACTGGTATTGTAGTAAGTAAACTATTTCTCTGAGATCTGTGAGCCAATATAGCAAAGTAATCCAACCCAAGAAGGATGTCATGGGAACCTTTGTATATAGTTTATCAGCCAAAAGCAGAGGTGACAACCTGAACTTGCAATTGGTGCCAGAAGGGGATGGGGGGTCAGGCTTGTGGGATTGAGTCCTTAACCTGTGGAATCTGATGCAAACTCTAGTAGATATTGCCAGAACTGAGTTAAGTGGTAGGATACCCAACTGATATCTGAGAATTGCTTGGTGGTGGGGGTGGGGGGACCCACATGCATTGGAATTGGTGATCAGAATCTTTTATTGGGTTATGTAAAAGATATTCAAAATTAATTTCAACTTTTTCCTTACACTTTTAAAACATGGCTACTAAAAATTTTATATTACTTATGTGACTTATATTTTTATTAGACAGTACTGGTCCAGAAAAGCTAGGCAGTAGGAGGCAATAAATACAGAACTGAGCTTTTAGTTCAGCTTTGAGCTTGGAAATGAGCTTGTAGACTCACCCAGCCTGCCACACAAATCATAGTACCAGCCACTCGCTTTTCCATGGCACCCAGCCTCTTCATGCTGTTAGGTTCTCTGCCCAGTCCCCAAAGCATCTGTGCTTCTGATTCTACTGTGCAGACCTATGTGATTGCCACATTTCTCAAAGTGGCAGCCAAAGCATTTAGTGTCTCAGTTTTTCTAGGCCAAGGCTGTCCAGTTGAGATATAATGTTGGAAAAAGTTGATCCATGCTGCAAAACCAATCTGAGTCCCAACCAAGTAAGTTCTCAAGGGGCTATTTGAAGTCTCCAATCAAAGCTATTGCCAAATCCAAACCAGACAGTTTCCTGCCCAAGGCTGGGTATTCAGCCATGACTTAGTGATCAGGCACCCCCAGTGGGCCATTTGCTTCTCATCAAGCCATGAGTTACGATATGCTGTGCCCATTTCTAACTGCCCATCTGTTTTCCTCTTTGGAGGATGGCAAGGGGACAGGTGTCTGTCACTGCCCCAAGCAGATCTTTCTCAGCTGCCTTTCTTCCAGATTTCCTTTCTCAGTCCATACCACTAATAATAGTGTGTAGTCTATATTATCATCATCTCCAAATTACATTTGAGCAAACCAGGATGAGTTTGAATGACCCACACAGCTTAAAGTGGGGTTGCAGGGGTTTGGATTTGGATCCCCTGATTCCAAAGCCATCTTTCACTGTCCAGCCTAGCCTCAGCCTTCATTTATTATTCAAACTCCCAAGTTCTAGTTGTAAAGCTCTGTGTCAGTTAAGAGAATGGTAGCTGCTATAACAGATAAACTCTGAACTCTCAGTGCTTTCACACATTTGAGGTTTATTCTCACTCAGGCAAAGCCCTGTGCAAATGTTTGACAGGCACCCTTCCATGTAGGGATGCAGGCACCCAGGTTCCACCCATGCTGTAGCTCTATTATGTTCAACATGGGGCTCCCGAGATATCTGCAGGGTACCTTCATGGTTGCCATGGCAAGACAGAATGCAGTTGATGTCCTGTTAGAGCATGCAAGGGATTATACATCAGGCAACAATTACATCCTACTTCTGATACAGAGAACCCAAATGACAGTATCTTAAAGAGAGGAGGTATGTCCCTTCTCTCCTTTCCTCACCTTGCTGCTTAGGACATAGATGTGGTGGTAAGCCCTCTTTTTTTTTTTTTTTTCCTTAAAGATCATAGTATTCATTTGAGACAAGGAGAGAGAAAGAGAGAGACAAAGAGAGTGCAAGCTGGGGTGCCTGGGTGGCTCAGTGGGTTAAAGCCTCTGCCTTCGGCTCAGGTCATGATCCCAGGGTCCTGGGATCGAGCCTGGTATCGAGCCCTGCATCAGGCTCTCTGCTCAGCAGGGAGCCTGCTTCCCTCTCTCTCTGCCTTCCTCTCTGCCTACTTGTGATCCCTCTCTCTCTCTGTCAAATAATAATAATTATTATTAATAATTAGTAAATAAATAACATCTTTTTTAAAAGAGAGAGTGTACGCGCAAGCAGGGGGAGAGGCAGAGGCAGAGAGAGGTGCAGACTCTCCACCAAGCCAGGAGTCCGATGTGGGGCTTGATCTCAGACCTGAAAAGCATGACCTGAACTGAAGACAGACACTTAACGATCTGAGCCACCTGGCATCCTGGTGATAAGCCCTCTTGTGTCATGTGGCGAAACACCTAGGGATGGCAGAATGCAAGACAGGAGCCTGGATTTCTAAATGACTGCATGGAGCAGAGTCACTGTGCCAGTCCCGCACTGCCTACTTCCACACTATATAGGGGAGAATTGAATTTTTAACTTGTGTTAGCCACTGTTTTGGGGGGGACATATTTCATGCAACTGAACCTGTATTGTCAATACAAGATCCTACTATTTTTGTCCTCAGCAGTGCTCTGCAAATAGTGGCTGGAAGAAGAGTTAGTCAACCCAAAGCCCCATCCCTCCACATAGAAGCTTAGTTGGGGGGCGGGGGCAGGCAGCAGAGGGAGTAACTCCTTTTGAGCACATGATGACATTTAAAAATTGTGATGAAATACACAGAATATAAAATTTATTCTTTTAACTATTTTTAAGTATACGATTCATCGGCATTATATGCAGTGACATTATTTTGCAGTCATCACTGCCATCCATCTCCAGACATTTTCCATCTTCAAAAACTGAAATTATGTATCCATTCAACACTAATTACCTTTTCCTCCTCCCCCAGCCCCTGGCAGCCACCAATCTACTTTCTGTCTCTAATACTTTACTACTCTAGGTACTTCATATACATGGAATCATACACACACAAAATTTATCTTTTTGTGACTGGTTTATTTCATGTAGCATGATGTTATTAAGCTCATCTTTGTTGTAGCATGTGTCAGAAGTTCTTTCCTTTTTGAGGTTAATATTCCATTGAATGTATAGACTATATTTTGTTTATACATTCATTTATCACTGGACACTTGGGTTGCTCCCACCTCTTGGCTACTGTGAATAATGCTGCTTTGAACATGGGTGTGCAAATATCTGTTTGGGAAAAAAAGAAAAAGATCTCTGTGGAAAGAGGAAGAGAAAGCAGAAATGGTATACTCATGTCTTAACCACATGAGTCTGGAGTGGCATATAATTTTTCAGCTTACATTTCACTGGAAAGAACTAGTCACAGAGTGTATTGGTTATCTATTACTAAATAACAAATTACCCTAAAATTTAGTGGCTTAAAATGATAAGCATTTACTCTCCATGGTTTCCATGAGTTGGGAAATAAGGAGAGTCATCAATGAGTAGTTGTGGTTCAGGACTTCTCAAGAGACTGGAGTCAAGAAATGGGCTGTGACTGTAGTGATCAGAAGGCTTGACTGGCACTGGGGGACCTGCTTCCAAGATGGTGCACTCACATGGCTATTGGCAAGAGTCCTCAGTTCTTTGACAAGTAGATCTCTTCACAGGGCTGCTTGAGTGTCCTCAGAACATGGCAGCTCATTTTCCCCAAAGTAAGTGATCCAAGAGACCAAAGTAACCACTTTAGTATTCTTTACAACCTAGCATCAGAAATTATAGACCATCATTTCTGCAATATCCTACTGGTTACACAAGTCAGTTGTATTCAGTGTGGGAGGAGACTGCACAGGGGTATGAATAACAGGAGGAGGGGTCATTTGGGACTGTCTTGAAGTCTGGATACTGCTGAGGTTCTTGCATCTGAGAAATGTGGTTCTTGTCTGGGGCAGCCATTTCCCAGCAATAATTTTATACATAGAAGGGGTGATATTTGGTGGACAACTGGTTGTGTTGGCCATAGACCTCTCTCCAGGAGTTTCAGAGGTGTCTCTGCCTACTTATGTGACCTGTTCCTTAGTTTTCCCTTCTGTACAATGATCTTATTCTTTCCTACTACCTGGAAACAAGTTCTCATATCCCTGTCTTGGCTTCTAGCCCAAGTAAAAATCATAGCTGATGGTCATTTGTTCATTGGTATAGGACAGACCCAAGTTTCAGAGAGGCACAGTAAGGGGAGAGGCATCATCAGAAAAGTAGAGTTGGGAGCTGAACTCAAGGGCTGGTGGTCCAGGAACATGTCAGATAAGAGTACTAGTTTTGGAGCAGGAGCAGCCTGGGTTCAAAGATTTCTTAAAACTCTTTGTTCTTGAACATTTTTCACCTCTTGGAGTCCAGTTTCCTGTATAACAGGAGAAAGTTAACATTGACCTCATAGGGTTATGAGGATTACTGATCTGATCCAGTGTTTCCCAAACTCGTATTTGCCATATCTGTCTCCTTAATGCTTTTTTTTTTCATATTTGTATGCCATCTGTACTACTATCTAATATTTTTATATATATTTATAACTATATTGATATATAAATCACATAATATAACTTACCCACCTAAGGTATGCAATTCAGTGATTTTAATATATTCATATTGTTGTACAAGCATTACCATAGTTTTTGAACACCCCAGTTTTCATCAACCCAGAAAGAAACCCTGTACCCATTAGCAGTCACTCCCCATTTTTCTGCAACCCATGCCTCCCCCAGCCCTAGGAAACCACTAATCTACTTTCTATATCTATGGGTTTTACCCATTATGGACATTTCATATAAATGGAATCATAAAATATATGATCTTTTGTGTCTAGCTTCTTTTACTTAGAGTAATGTTTTCAAGATTCATCCACATTGTAGCATCTGTCAGTACTTCATTACTTTTTATAGCTGAATAATGTTCCATTGCATGGATATGCTACATTGTATTTTTCCATTCATCAGGTGATAGACATCTGGGTTGTTTTCAGCTTTTGGTTGTTATGACTAATGCTGTGAATATTCATGTTCAAAATTTACATGGACGTATGTTTTCAATTCTCCTGGGTCCATACCTAGGAGTAGAATTGCTACTGCATCATATGCAGTATATGCATCATATGGTAAATCTGTAGTTAGCCTTTTGACGAACTGCTAGCCTCTTGTATGAAGAGGCAGCACCACTTCACATTCTCGCCTAATACATTAGGGTCCCAGTTTCTCCACATTCTCACCAATAGTTATTGATATTAGTAACATTATTATTGTAATAGCCATTCTAATTAGTGTGAAGTGGTATCTCATTATGGTTTTGATTTACTTTTCCTTTCTATTAATTAATTTTGTTTGTATTTAAAGGGGACTTTATATTGCTATGCTAAATGGAAAAACCGTATTATTTACCTCCAGTAGAAGGTAACCCATTAATACTATAACTGTTAAAATGACACTTGTCCGTGTATCACATGCTGTAATTAATGTCTACCATAATTGGGAAAACACCAATATGATCTAGGCTAGGGTCTATTGATACCTCTGGCACAGAGTTCATGTTTCTGAAGTGATAAGCTATCATTTTTGTCATTTCTCATTTTTACTATTGTTTGTGAGGGATAAACAAAGGCATAAGAAGGAGTTTTATTGTGTTTCTGTGTTTTTGTTTTTCAGAAAGAGTAGGTAAGATTCAGAGGTCAGAAAAAAAGTCCTTATTAAAGAGTCCAGCCAGTGGGGGAGAGCAGCATTAGAAACTGAAAACAATCAGTAAGTAGATGTGAGAATTTATAGTGTAGGGTTAAGTATAACATTTGAGAGCCACATGCTGGTTGGCAGCCTTGAGAATTCAGGGGTTCTTTTCTACAATATATGTTGATCTTAATTCTTCCTCACATTCTTGTAGGATATGCTAACATATAAGTTCTTAGAGTTTACCCAGGAAATGCGGTGTCTGATTCAGCTTTAGACAGCCCTCTTCTAGCACCCACCAAACCCCTGCCCTCACTACTGCAGCTCAGACACCATGCATGAGGAAGGCAGGGCAGGTCGGGGAGTCCTGACCTGACAAGTGGAACTGAGGTTCACAGGGTACAGAAACTTGCCAAGTTTACCAGCACATAGCGAGAGACCTGAGGCTAGAATCCAGGTCTCCAGATCCTCCTACTGTTTTTCTTTGTGGAAAGCCCTTCTTGGCTCTTTATTTCACTTCTTTATATTGTGAGATATTCACAGATTACTTCTCAGTAGACAGAGATTTGCTTCTCAAAGTGTTGCTCATACCAGCAGCAGTAGCACCTGGGAGCTTGTTAGAGATGGAGATTCTCTGGCCCCATCCAGACCTATTGAATCAGAATCTGCATTTTAACAAGATTCCCTGGTAATTTATCCCAAAAACATTGATTAAGATATTATAACTGTGTTTATTCATCCAAAACCCTATTTGAACACTTTTACTATGTGCCAGGCTCTGATAAGTGCTCAGCAAGCAGAGATGATTAAGTCCTCATTTCTGTCTTCAGGAACGTCCCAGGTTAATAAGAGATACAGATGATAAACCAAAGATCACAGCCTTCCCAATGACTTTTTTTTTAAACTCTAATTGAAAAAGTAGTTGCTTTATCACTTTTTCTAAAAATGAATTGCTAAGAATTCTGCAATGGCTGTTGTGTTGGTGTTGTATGACTGTCCAGCATGCTTTCCCTTTTGTCTTCTTCCAGATCCTTTGGGAAACTCCTTCCCCAACTCTTTTTTATTTTTATTGAAAAATATTTATCAAGCATTGCTATCTGTTAAGTTCTAGATACTGGGGATACAGTGGTCAAAAAATTAGACAAAGTCCCTCTTTTCAAGGAGGTTCTTTATATTCTATATTCTATGGAGGAAAATGAAAAGGGCAGCAGGGTCAGGGAAGGGGTCTCCTTTGGGTAGAGTGGTTGAGGAAGGCCCTTCTTAACTTGTAGCAATGTAGCTCAAGACCTGAGAAGGAGCAATCCTGTGGCATCTCGAGGAAGAGTGTTTGGTTGGCTTTGAGGCTGTCATTCATGGTGTTAGGTCTGGCCTCATTGACTGGTACAAGGATGAGCATATGATCCAAAAGAGTCAATCAGAGTCTTCCCTGGGATTGATATATAGACATGGGAAGAAACTAGTTATTTAATGATTTCTTTGTGACCTGGAGCAAGTCCCTTCTATTCTCTGAGCCTTATATTACTCATCTGTGAAACAAAGGGCTTAAACCACATGCTACCTCTAAATAACAGATCCAGCTTTTCAAAACAAAGCATCAGAGCACTAGCTTCTTGGAGGGGGGCAGTCTGTCTCCACCCCCTTCTCAGACATACTTCAAGTAACAGTTTTACTAACTGCAACTGGCTCCTATTTTAAAAGTTTGAATGGTCAGTCTCTGCCTAACAGAGATTCTATCTTGTAGAAGTCTGATGATAGCTACCTACAGTCTTTATACTTGTTTCACAACTAGAGTATGATAAGAAGGACCTGGGCTCAAAACCTACTTATGCTTTTTACTAGTTGGGTGAACCTGAATAAGAATCCCAACTTCCCTGAATCTCAGTTTCTGCATCTAAAAAGCGAATAATATTATTCACCTCATAGGGTCCTTTTGAGAAGTAAATGAACTGTCACATGCCCCTCTCATTCCCAGAGCTTGTAGTTTGTAGATCGATGTCTACCTCCCCCCACTAGACTGTATACATCATGGAGACATGAACTACTTTTACATGTAAGTTAGCCATTATTATTATTATTATTATTATTATTAAAGCCACTATTGTGTTTTGTCTTTTTATTTTTTTAAGATTTTACTTATTTATTTTAGAGAGAGTACGTGTGTATGCGCACAAGCAGGGGGAAGGGACAGAGGGGGAACAGAGAATTTCATGCAGACTCTGTACTGAATGTGGAGCCTGATGTGGGGCTCAATCTCACAACCCTGAGATCATGATCTAAGCCAAAATCAAGAGGCAGATGCTTAACTCATTGAGCCACCCAGGGTACCCGAATTTTGTCTTTTTAAATAGCTATACCAATCTGTAACCAAGATTGTAAAAAGATGTGAGCTAAAATGGGACTCTTTAGAGGTCTTTGGTAAAAATGTTACCTTAGAATACACGAAAAAATCAAAAACAAAAGAGTTCAGATATCACTTTAGCACCTCCAGTATACCAGTCAGTGTGCAAGGAGCCTTCACATCCAATGCCCATTGACCCCTCACCAAAATCCCATGAAGTGGGTAAGATTGTTATTCCCAGGTGCAGGTAAGAAATTGGAAGCCCAGAAAGGTTAAGAAGCTTATCCAAGATCACACAGCTAATAAGTGACTTAGATGAAATTCAGACCAGTCTGGCTTCAGAGGCCAACTTCTTCCCATCTCCTCAAGATGTAGCTCTTCAGAGGTGATAGGAGGAATCCAGTTTTGATCAGGAGTCAAGGAGGTGGGTGTTCTCTGGTAATTGAAGAGGAAAAGAGAGACCCTGCATGTAAACTGAGGCAGGACTTCTGTGCTGAAAGTTGGATCTTGGACTGAAAACAAGGGGTATCTAATGCATGACCAAGAGTTAGGGTCCCATAGTGACCAGAGCCCAAATACCATTTGTTGAGTGTCACTGCATGCTATGTTCAATGCTTATCCCATAAGCATTCCCTCACAAAAATGCCAGGAGATAGGGGTGTTAAAAGCCAGACCTTACAGGTGGGAAAACTGAGGATCGGAGAGGTAAAGCTACTTAGTGGAGGTCACACAGTTAGTAAGGATCAGAATCTGTGTTTGAATGCTCATCAAACCCATGCTGACTTACAAAACCAAACAAAATGAAGTAAATGTTGCCTTTTCTAATGCAGTATCTTCAAGGGAAAATCAACAGACAAAAACTGGTGGACAGCAAAAGGGGATCCCCAAATCTCCAGGATGTCTTCCTGTACCCCTCCTCACGCTCAGACACACTCCAGCCCACATTTCCCAGGCCCTGTGTTACCACAGGCATTCCCATTCTGTGTGCCTGGGTCCCTGGATATCTTTGAAGACAATGATGGGATTCCTTAGGCTATTTTTATCACTTCAAAAGGCTTACAATGATAGTTTCCTATACTGGGAGGTTAAAAGAAAACTAACGCAGCATTCACTTTTCTTAAGGATAGGCTTTCTTCCATACAGGATCGGAAGAAGTCCTGTGCAGTGATTAAACAGACTTGGGTATGACAGTTTGCTTTTGACAAGTCATTTCCTCTCTTCTAAGCTTCAGTTTCCCTGTTTGTAAATGATGATAGTAGTAGCACCCACTATAGGGGCTGCTATGGAGATTATCCCTCTTAAACATTTACCCCCATGCCTGACACATAGAAAGTGCACAATCGTGCATGTCCCTATATATGTGCAAGAGTGACTCTGAGTAGCTCAAGCTGGTTAAAACATCTGACAGCCCATTACTTTTGTCTTTGATTAATAAAATGTTGTAGTACACAGTAATTGCTTTGCAAGAGGTGGTGGGCTACAGTGGAGAAAACATGGGATTTTAAAGCCAGGGAGACTAAATTTGAATACCAGCCTACCTCTCCCAGCTGTGTGATCTTGGGCACTTCAGTCCACATTGTAGAGCCTTGCTGTCCTCTTGCAGTGGGGAATTGCTGCCCAGCTGTGAGGAATGTGACCAGCAGGCAGCTTCCAGCTGTCAACTCTTGCACAGCCTGCTTCAGCTGGACAAGTGCCCTCTTGCCAAAGTCATACCTTTTACATCTGCATCTGCTGAGGAAGTGAGGTGGAGGTATAAAGGTCCAGCCATGTCTGCTGGTACGGGATACTCTGATGGTCAGGACAGAGGCAGAGCTCCCTCAGGTTGGCCAAGGTTTCTTCAAGCTTTCATCAGACTTCAACTTCTCCCTCTGTCCAGCCCTACTTTCTTCTTTTTCCCTTCATGGATGTTAATCCCTAAGAAACATCTTTCACCTCAAATTCTGTCTGGGCATCTCCTTTTGAAGAACCCAGCCTCCAAAATTTGGTGCCAGGACTGGTCTGAGAAAGCAGGTAATAAGATAGGCTTTGGAAGCTATATCACTCGCTGACTAGATGGCAAGAGAGTGCCATCACCAGTGGTTAGCTGAGCAGAGATAGCCTAGTTGTTAAAACTTTCACAAGTGGGGAATTGGAAGAGTTGCACCAGTGGGTGGGAATAAAGTAGCAGGCATGGTGCATCAGGTATTCGATAAGGATGGAGAAGATAGTAGGATAGACCTCCCTGACTGACCACTCCAACCAAATTCTTTCAAGTACCCTGTTGGTTTCCATCACAGAACTTGACCACATAGTAAGTCAACCCTTTTTTTTTTGAAGTGTGACATACAAAAGAAATGTATATAAGCCATAATTATACAGCTGGGTGAATTTTCACAGGGTGAGCCCTTTATAAACGATCAAGTAATGGAAAAAGGCCAGCACCAGAAGCATCTCGTGCTCCTTCTCAGTCACTACTTCTCCTGAGAAGAGCCACTGTCCTGACTTCCAACACTGTAGATTATTCTTCCTTGTTCATGAACCTTATAGAAATAAAATCCTACTGTATGTATTCTTGGGTGGGGCTGTCTCTTCTACTCAGCGTTACTGGGAGGAGCAGGTAGGGAGAGCTTCATCCCTGTGGTTATAGTTTGTTCCTGTGATGTTAATATACTGCAACATATTTATTCTACAGTTGATGAACATTCTAGTTGTTTCCACTTTCAGCTATTAGGAATAGTGCTGCTGTGAACATTTTCGCATATGTCTTTTGATGAACTTATGCACATATTCCTGGTTATATTCCCAAGAAGTAGAAATGCTGGATCTTAGGATAAGTGCATTTCAGTTTAGTAGATCCTGTTAAAGAGTTTTCAGAATGGTTGCATAATTAACCCTTTTACCAGCAATGTATGAGAGTTCTTTTTTCTCCACATTCTTGCTAATACTTACTATTTTCTGCCTTTTTAATTTTAGCCACGCTGAGGGTATGTAATAGTTTTGTACTGGGTTTTTAATGTGCATTTTTTTATTTCTTTTTTTTTTTTTTCCTTAAGTAGGCTCCATGCCCATGGAGCCCAGTGTGGGGCTTGAACTCATGACTGAGATCAAGACAAGCTGAGATCAAGAATCAGACACTTATCCAACTAAACCACCTAGGCACCCTCTACATTTCTTTAATGAGTAATGATGTTTAGCACTTTGCACCTGACCATTCAGATCTCCTTCTTTGTGAAAAGCCTGTTCAGGTTGTTTGCCCATTTTTCTTTTTATTTCTTTTCTTTCTTTCTTTTTTTCATTTGCCCATTTTTCTCTTGGGCTTTTTGCCTATTTTGTTTACTTGTAGGGATTCCTATTAAATCCTGGATAGAGGTCTTGTCAGATATATGTACTGCAAATACATTCTTTCACTATGTGGCTTTCCTTTTTAATAACTTTGATGTTGTATGCTTTTGTTTTCAATTTAAGAAATTTTTGCTTATTTAATGACATATAGAAATTTTCTTAGGCTTCCTTCCACAAGTTGTATCATCTTACCTTTCACATTTAAATCTATAATCCATCTGGAATTTGTTTTTGTGTATGATATGAGCTAGGAGGCAAGATTTTTTTCCCTTATGGTTATCTAACTGCTCTGGCAACATTTATTGAAAAGATTATCTTTTCTCTACTGAATTGCAGTTGACACTGTTACGTTACCATATATGTGTGGATCTTCTCTGGACCCTCTCTTTTGTTCCATGGACCTATTTGTCCTTATGCCAGTATCACACTGTTTTAATTACTATAGTTTTTCCTAAGGTTTGAAATCTTTAACTGTGTCTGATTATCTAAGATTGTTCTAGCTATCCTAGATATATATATATATATATATATGTATATATATATATATACACATATATATATATATATATATGTCTAGGAGATATATATTTAAAGCTCTCAATTTTCATTAAAAAATTTTCATAAAAAACCAAAACCAAAAAAACTAATAGTGTTTTGATTGGGATGTATTAATCCGTAGATCACACAGAGGAGAATCAACATCTTATTATTATTGAAACTTCCTATCATGAACATGAAATATCTCTCCATTTATTTAGGTCTACTTTGATTGCTTTCAATCTTGTTCTGTAATTTTCAATGTAGAGGTCTTACACATCTTTTATTAGATTTATTCTTAGATGTTTTACGTTTTTTATGCTCTTGTACATGGTATTTTAAAAATTTCATTTTCCCATTGCTTGTTGCTAGTATATGAAAATACAATTGAATACAATTGATTTTTTTATAGATTTATTGAGGTTTTATTGAAGTACAGTAAGCTGTACATGTTTAAAGTGTACAACTGATACATTTTAACATACATGTGTACTATGACATTATCACCACAATCAGCATAATGAAGATATCGCTCCCCAAACTTTCCTCATAACACTTTATAAAGCATTTCTTTCTACTCCAGCCTGTCACTATATGACAACAAATCTGCTTTCTGTCACTGTATATCAGTTTGCATTTTCTATGTTTTTGTACAAATGGAAATTCATTCAATATTTACTTTGGAGGGGGTCTGAGTTCTTTCACTAAGATAATTATCTTGAGATTTAGTCATGTTGCTGCATGTATCAATAGTTGATTCCTTTTTGTTACTGAATATTCATTATATGGATATAACACAGCTTATCCATTCACCAGTTGATGGATATTTGAGCTATTACCAGTTTTGTGCTATCATAAATAAAGCAGCTGTGAGCATTTGTGAGTCATTATTTCTATGGACATTTACTTTCATTTTTCATGTCTTGAGTAAGTACCCAGGAACAAAATGGCTGAATCATATGGTAGGGGTGTATTTAATTTTTAAGCAACTACAATCTGGTTTCCAGAGTGACTATACTATTTTATGTTCACAACAGCAGATGATGAAAATTCCAACTGCTTCATATCCTCACTAACACTTGGAGTGATCAGTCTTTTTAATTTTAGCCATTCAGAGTGGTTGTGAAGTTGTATATCATTGTGGTTTTGATTTGCATTTCCCTAATGACTAATATTGTTGAGCATGTTTTCATGCACTTATTTACTATCTTCTTTGATTCAATACCAGTTAAAATCACTTGACATTTTCTTTATTGTATTCTGTCTTATTATTGAGTTGTAAAATTTTAAAGATTTTTTTCCACACACATCCTAGTTCAGTATTTATTTTGCAATTATTTTCTACCGATCTGTGGCATGCCTTTTTATTTTTCCAATACTATCTGTTGAAGAGCAAAAATTTAATTTTGATGGAAAACAATTCTTTCTTTATTGCTTATGCTTTTTGTGTCCTATTTAATAATTTTTTAGTCAAATCTAAGATCACTAAGTTTTCCTCTCATAATTTCTTCTTCTTTTATAGTTTAAGCTTTTATGTTTAAATCTATGGTCCATTTTGAGTTAGTTTTGTATATGGTGTGATTTGGAAATGACCTGGTTTATTTTTTACTTTCAAATATTCAACTATTCCAGAACAATTTGTGAGAATTTGTTGAGATTATCCTTTCTCCATTGAACTCTCTTGGTATCTTTATTTAAAATCAGATGACCTTGTATATGTGGGTCTATTTCTGGACTTTTCATTCTCTTTCACTGGCATTGTATCTTTATGCCAGTACCACATGGCCTTGATTAGATTTGCTTTTCAATAAATCTTGAATCCAAGATTTTCCAAGTCCTTCAACTTTATTCTTGTTTTTCAAATTATTTTGAGTATTCTAAGTCCTTTGCATGTCTACACAAATTTTAAAATCAGTTTTTCAGTTTCTATTAAAAAAAAAACAAACCACCTGAGATTGATTGACTCTAAAGATCAATTTGGTGAGCATTGCCATCTTAACAATACTGATTTTGCCAATTGACAAATGTGATATATTTCTACATCTATTTAAGCTTTCTTTCATTTCTGTTAGCAATGTTTATTAGTTTTTGATGTATACATCTTGTGTATCTTTTATTCAAAGCTATATTTCATATTTTTGCTGACATTATTAATAGCATTTTTTAAATGTCAATTCTCAGGGTGCCTGGGTGGCTCAGTCAGTTGAGTTTCTGACTCTTGGTTAAGGTTCAGGTCATGACTTCATGGGTTTTGAGATCCAGCCCCATATCCAGGCTCTGTGCTCAGTGGGAGTCTGCTTGAAGATTTTCTTCCTCTGCCCCTCCCCCAAACTCTCTCTCAAATAAATAAATAAAAATATCAGTTCTCCATTGTTTCTTGCTGGTATATAGAAATACTAATAATAGTTATATATTAGTTTTGTATGTAAGTTTACTTATTACAGTATTTTTGAGGATTTTCTACAGACTGTGTTATCTTCAAATATGTTTTGTATTTTATTTCTTTCCAGACTGCATGCCTCTTATTTATTTTTCTTGCCTATTGCACTGGAGAGAACCTTCAACAGAATGTCACACAGAAATGGTAAGAACAGACACATCTTTGCCTCTCTTTTGATCTTTGTGGGGAATGTTTTCAATCTTTCACCATTAGATATGATGATATTAGTTGTAGGTTTCTATGGGTTACCTTTACCAGGTTGAGGAAATTCCTCTTCATTCCTAGTTCATTCCACCATTCATAAGTGGTTGTTGGATTCTGTCATGTGTTTCTCTTCCTTCCTCCTTCTCTTCCTCCTTTATTTTTGGCATCTATTAAGAAGATCATTTTTTTTTTCACTTCTTTTTTGGCCCTGGTCTATAAGTATGGTGAATTATACTGATGTTAAATGTAAAACTAACCTTATATTCTTGGAATGAACTCCACATGGTCATGTTACTTTTTCTATTGTAGTGATAATTTGCTAAAGTTTTGTATTTTGTATCTATGTTCATGAAACAGATTGGTCTGCAATTTTGTTTTTGATTTCCTTGTAATGTATTTATCTGGTTTGGCTATCAGGTTAATGCTGGCATAATAGAATTTGTTGGGAATTAAACTCTCCTCTTCACTTTTCCAGTAGACTTTGTGTAGAATCGATATTCTCCATTTTAAATGTTTCATGGAATGAATCAATGAAGTTCTCTGTGCCTGGAGTTTGCTTTGTGAGAAGCATTTAAGTGACAAAATAATTTCTTACTAGATACAGGGATATTTAGGATACATATTTATTCTTCAGTGACCTCTAGTAATTTGTATCTTTCAAGGCCTTTGTCAATTTCATTTAGATTTATTGATATAGATTTAAACATAATGTTCCCTATTAACCTTTACTGTCCGTAGGATCTGTGGTCATGTCCCCCATCTCATTTCTGAAGTTGGTAATTTTTGTCCTCTCTTTTTTTCCCCAATTAGTTTGGGTAGTGGCTTACCGGTCTTAATAATTTTCTTAAGTAAGTAGCTTTTGATTTTCTTTGTAATTTTTTGTTTCTATTTCATTGATTTAAAATTTTTTCTTTATTTTTTTCTGTTTATTTGAGGTTAAAATTGCTCTTTTTATTCTAGTTTCTTAGAATAAGTTTAGATAATATGTTGGAAACTTAGGTAATTGATCTGAAATTCTTTTTTTTGAATGTAAACATATATTACTATAAAATTCCCTCTAAATATACTCATAGCAACATCTCATAATTGGTGATACATTGTGTTTTTATTTTCATTCAGTTTGAATATTTTGTAAATTCCCTTGTGATTTCTTCTTTGAGCCATAGGTTAATTAGTAGTGTGTTATTTATTAATTTAAATTTTAATATACTTAATACATTTAATTTTTTAAATTTTCATATCCTAAATTTAAAAGGATTTAAATAATATGAATTATGTTCTTGAACTACAAAGGAGTTAAATTACAAATCAGTATTAGAAAGATCTGGGAAGGGACGCCTGGGTGGCTCACTTGGTTGGACGACTGCCTTTGGCTCAGGTCATGATCCTGGAGTCCCGGGATCGAGTCCCGCATCGGGCTCCCAGCTCCACGGGGAGTCTGCTTCTCTCTCTGACCTTCTCCTCGCTCATGCTCTCTCTCACTGTCTCTCTCTCAAATAAATAAATAAAATCTTAAAAAAAAAAAAGAAAGATCTGGGAAGTCCTCAAATATAGGAAACTAAATAACACACTATTTACAATAGTGAGTACACATCCTGTCTTGTTCCTGACTATAGAGGAAAACCTCTCAGTTTTTCCCCAACAAGAATGATATTAACTGTGGGTTTTTCATATATGGGCCTTATTATGCTGAAATACGTTTCCTCTAAACCAACTTTATTGAGGGTTTTTATCATGAACAGATGTTGTACTTTGTCAAATGCGTTTTCTGCATCTTTTGAAATTATCAATGGTTTTTTTGCCTTCTTTTATTAATGGAGTGTATCCAATTTACTGATTTGTGAATACTGAACCACCCTTGCAACCCAGGAATAAATCCCACTTGATCATGATGGAAAAAAAAATTATTGATTTCTTACTTGGTTTTATATCTGGTGACCTGGACAACTTCATTTATTAATTCCAATCTTTTGCCTCGCCCCTAATATTGTGAACAAGATAATGGACATTCTTACCTTGTTCCCAATCCCAGGGTGAAAGAATGCAGTAATTCGTCATTAAAATCTGTGCATATATTGTACATACTAATTATCTATTTAGAAGAAAAAAAGTTCACTTTTATTTCTAACACTGAGAAATTTTTGTCATGCATAAGTGTTGATTTTATTGAGTGTTTCTTAAAAGTCTTTGGAGATAGGATTTTTCTATTACTGTGGTGAAATACATTGATTGATATTTGAATGTTAAATGATGCTGGCATTTTTCATATAAACTTTACTCAGTCATGCTCTATTATCCATTTTAGAAAATATATCACTGTATTCAGTTTGCTAATATTTTAAATAGGATTTTCACATCTCTATTCATGAACAATATTGACCTGCAATCTTCTTTTCTTACAGTATCCTTGTTTGGTTTTTGTATCAGGGCTGTGTTAGTCTCAAAATAAAAAGTTGGGAAATGTTTCCTCTTTATTTTGGGGACAAGATGATGTAATATTGGTCTTTTCAACATGTAGAAAGAGCTGTCTTTTTTTTTTTTCTTTTTTTAAAGATTTATTTATTTATTTCGAGAGCAAGAGAGCACAAGCTAGAGAAGGGCAAGGAGAAGGAGAAAAGCTCAAGCCGACTTCCCACCAGCCTGGAGTCTGACACAGGGCTTGACCTCACCATCCTGACATCATGACCTGAGCTGAAACCAAGATTCTAATGCTTAGCCAACTACACCACCCAGGCACCCTTCTTTTCTTTAAAGAATATCGGTCTATTCAGATTTACTCTTTCTTCTTGTTTTAATTTTGGCAAGTTGTGTTTTTCAAGGAATGACAGCATAAAAATTCCCTGTTCAGCAGCATAAATATCAGCTTCATGTAAATTTTCCTGAATTACAGAAATTTGTTTTAGTTAATTAGCATACCCATTGTGGTCAAGGTCAGGAAAGTCATCCCAATACTTTTAAAGAAAAAAAATTACGATAGTATGTGATTATACTTTATATGTGGTTAAATGCATGTTTAAAGATTGTTGTTGGTTTTTAGCAAGATGGCAACATTTTTTTTTAGAATACCAGAGACTCTCTTTTGCTAATCCTATCTGCTGTGCTAAGATAGGGTGGAAAATAAAGATTGTTAGGAGTCCTCCAAGGTCTGGAGAAAACTATTGTACATATTTGCACTACCATGTCCAGAGTAGCCAAGAATTGAGCTTCTTTTGGGTGGTGAACATTTCTCTGGAAATCATTTCCTTCATTCACTCAAAATACTTAGGCCAACAGCTTTCTGGAAGCTGAGACCAGGAAAAATAGTGCATAAGTTAGAAACGAAAAGAATTCTCCAGAATCTGGGCTTGAGGCTAGAGGTAGCAGCAAAGTCAGGGTCAAAAACTAAGTGAAGGCTAGGAGGAGCCATGAGACCCTGACCCAAAGTCACTTCCTAACCGAAGGCATTTTGGCCCCTTGCCTTCCCATCTTAGGGAACAGAGGCTGTCCTGGGTTCCCAGGGTCACCAGAGAGCTACTATCTCTGGCTGGAGTAGGGTAGATCTTAGGATATTAATTTACTCACTTGCTTGACTTAGGTCACTACTGAGTATCAGGGCCCTGGTGACTTCTTGCCTAGTGGACATACTCTTCCTTCCCTGTCCTTTACCCATCCATCCCCTTTCTTCCTACTTCCATGTTTTTTTCACCTCATCATTCCTGCTTTTTCTCTCCTTTCCTCTCTTTCTCCCCTCTCTCCACCACCTTACCCTCCTTCATGTCCACCCTTCTCTCTCCACCTTTAAGAGACAGCACCCCCACTCCTCCTTCTGGCCACCATTCTTGTCAGACAGTAAGAAACTTGGAAGTGGTTGCCAGGATACTAGACTAAAACAGCAACAGAAATGCAAACCAGAGTTTGAGCAGAAATGAGGATGAAGCAAAAATTCAGTAAATCAATAGATATCAAGTTATAGATCTTTCAAGTACAGCAAGTCCTTCTGAAATGGGAAGGAAGGACCAGTGGCTCTCTAGCCCTTTAAGGAGACTTAACCTTAATGAACATAATTCTCCTATTGGGATGCAGAAGGAGCATGTAGATATACTTCTGGTTCTGGGCATCAAGAAATTGAGACAAAAGAAGGAAATAAAGAAGAAAGAAATTGGGAGAGTCATTACCCACAATTGGGCTGGGGGGTGGAAAAGGACAAATGCTCCTCCAGAGCCAGAAGTTCCACTTCAAAATGGAAGCCCCAGGCATGTGGAAAGGATATCACAGACCTATTAATTTAGAGCATTGGGTAATCATATACCCATGCCAGTGGCACCATGAGACAAACAGTGGATAAGAAATCATGGTAAGGCCAAACTCATTGCCCTTGTCCAGGGGGCATACAGTGACACAGGCCTGCAATTATGGATATGGCCACTAGGGGAAATAGTGATTAGTGCAGATTCTGAGCAAGGGACCCAGTCAGTGTGTGTAACTGAGATCTTTTGAGCATCTGCACACACACAGGAAGTTTAGCTCTTTATCAGAACAATAGAAAATATTATTCAATTACTGTAAAATATAGTATCTTGATATCATATTTAGAAAAAGATAGGGAAAGGTACAGATATCTAGATCCAAGTTGCACATTTTCTAATGTTAAATTTCAGTTGGTTTCTAACATTCCATATGTTGAGGTCGGTCCTTAGTGTGATATTATGAAGACACAGTGGCTTTTTGGGACATCTGGGTCCCCAGTGCAACTTCTTTTCTGTGTGGGGACTTCAGATTGATTATCTTAAAAGCCCTTAACTATTCATTTGCTGTTATCAGATAGAATGAGGTAATTGCCTCTTACAAACTTGAGAACTTCCTATGCTAACTACCCTTCCTGCTTCATTTCCTCCAGGATTCAAATACAAGGACTTACCTTCCCACTCCAGGATAAAGCTCAATTCTTAAATGCCATAATCCAAGAAAGGTTTCTTAAAAACCTGAATCATATTCCCAATTTCCTCATACCACATTCTTCATGACCTTTTTTCCCTTTTAATTCAGGAGAGAGATCCCAAGCATCTAAAGCCCCATCTTCTGCCTTCCTCCTACTTTGTAAGTTCCGGCTCACCATGGCGGAATGCAAAAACAAATTGCTGGTTAAGACTCCGCTAGCAAGCCACTGCCCCTCGGGCCTACCGTTTTTGCATTTCTTTGTCCTCTGAATATTTAAAAACCTATTTTAAAAACATTTGAATAAATGAGTTTTTAACCCAAGTTTGAACAATGAATCTTCTTACATGATTACAGATTCTTTGGGAACAGAATTGCTCAGAAGCCAGTGGGCAGTGCAAAACAGTTCCTCTTCTGAGCCAGCTCATTTATTTGCTTGGGACAGCGAATGCTCTAATCACAACATATTTGGTTTCCTTTGTAATACTGGAATTCCTTAAGTGTCCTTGGACATGTTCCAACCCCCCAAATATGAGTCATGCTGCTTGATGCTCAAACAAATCCCAAAGTCGACACTCTAGAACACATCCCTTCCTATTTGCATGGAAATTAGATTTTAAAAACATCAAAATGAAAACAAGGTTCATAGACCGTTTCCACAAAATGCCTCTCTATCAGTAAGTGGACTGTAAACTTTGCTTCCAAACGGAGGCTTTCAATCCCATTACTTTAGGATGTTTGAGAAGCTAAGCGGGGAATTACAATCTGGCGCACTTCACTGTCGATGGGGAACTTGTCCCTTGGTGGCAGCTTCTCTTTCTTTGGCTTTGCTTAGATCTAAATTGAAGCACTTCAGTTTTCTCACTTGGCATTTTTGTTATACAGTAAACAGATTAAATCCACTTTTGATCTCCCATCCACACAACCTCACATTGATTCCCAAAAATCAAAAGGTAAAAAAAACCCTCTAACCATCTTAGGCAATAGACGAATTTGTTGTTTCCAGTGTGGGATTTAGGATCATCTCCCATAATTCTACCTTGCCATTTTTATTAACTATTTCACACTTTATCAAACACCTCACATGTAGTGTGTGCTGGAGATACAGAGTATCTCCATGATAGTACTCCTGCTAGTGGGGAGAGAGACACTCATTAAGAGATTTGAATAGAAAACAATGTGTGATGTCGTAAAAGCAAAGAATGACTTTAAGGTCTATGGGAAAGTAGATAACTTTCTGGAGAGGTGAGGGAAGGCTTCCCAGCAGAGGTGGTATTGGAAAAGTGCCTTGGATAAGGGGCAGTGTCCTAGCTGGAAGTCAATAGAGAGCAAATGGAAAGAGAATGCAGGTCACATTTATGAAGGTCTCAAAATACCTGGCCAGAAAAGACTAGTCTCCATCCTCCTCATGTGTTTGGAAACATTTATTGATTCATTGGTTTATTCAGCTATCTGAGTGGTTGGAGGTAGAGAATTAGAGGCATTAGCAAGAGACCAGAGAGCAAAAGGAGAGATCAGGGTACTTATTGCCTCCTAGCTCCCTTCCTGTGGGATTATCAGTGCCTGAATCTTCCAGGCCACAGCTGCCATCAGCATCCCCTCTCCTGATAACTCTGTCAGTCAAGTTAACTGCTCCCTCTTCTTGATTCTCAGGCCTCAGCTGGCAATAGCTCCCCACCATTACTTGTCTTGGGCACAGCACTATCTTTGTTGCTCTACTTAAACACTGCCCACACCTTTCTTTCTTTCTTTCTTTTAAGATTTTATTTATTTATTTGAGAGAAAGAGCAAGAGAGCACAAGCAGGGGGAGTGGCAGAGGGAGAGGAAGAAGCAGTCTCCCCACTGAGCAGGCAGCCCCCTAGGACCTGGGATCATGACCTGAGCCAAAGGCGGATGCTTAACTGACTGAGCCACCCAGGTGCCCCTGCCCACACCTTTCTAAGCAGTCCCTATATTAAGCTGTCCTCAGTAACCCAGACTGGTGTGCAGGCCAACTGTCTCCTCCCCGGACCATGACTCAAAAATGGCAAAAGAAATCCCAGCTCACTTGGAGCTTATTATCTAGTCCTCTTGAACTGTGTAAGCAGTTCAAGAGAATGGCCAGATTGCGTATTTACATTTTGGAAAAATCACCTGGATGGCAGTGAGGAAGAAGATTCCAATGGTAGAAAGGGTATGAAGGAAGGGGCTATTGCTGTTGTCCTGGCAACAGATGCAGGTGGCCCTTATCTGGGAAAGATGGGGAGGTAGAAGGGTAAGACAATGAAAGAGCCACTTGGAGAACCTTCTCTGATTGGCAGTTCCTGATGAATGAAAGGAATAGTCAAGAGTGGTGTTCATATCCTGATTGGGGTAACCGAGCAGATGTTCTGCTCCTGAGCTGGGGAATCTAAGAGAAGCTGTTGATTGGCAAGGAGAGAAAAATTTGAGGACTTTGGTGTTGAGCATGTTAGCTGTGTATTGCTGTTGGGATATCCAGGTGGATTGTCCAGCAGCTCTGATATGTTTGAGTTTGTGAGGAGGTCAGAGTGGTAAATATGAGCGTGAACATCCCTGGAGCTTAGGTGGGCATGAAGTCAAGGAAGCAGATAAGACAGCCGAGAGTGCTCATGTTGAGTGAGCACCTATAAGAGACCTCATGGAATTATAATTCATAAACACCTACTCAGCATGGAGGCAAGGGCCTGACACTCCCCACACTCAGTGATAGGTCCTCTCCTCTCAGCCCCAGGATAATAGCAGGGGCCTTATATCACCCACATGTCCAGGGAAAAACCCAGAATCTGTCTTTGATGATTCAGATTTGCCAATATTTCAGGCTCTGTTCTGCTGACCATGGAGATGTATAAGGAGGAGGGAGGTAGAACATTTAATATGGGTCTGAATACCCCATATTCTGAAATATCCCATATTTTGACATATTCTGAAAGTGAGATTAAAAGAAATGAAACTCTGGTATATTTTGGTAATGTGGCCAAGGTCACTCATCTGATACACAGACTCCTTTCCATGCCCTCTGTTGCTGGTGCTTGCAGTGCCACCACAGCCGGGCCCCTCCTGCCTGGATCTGATTCTAGCTGGTGATGAGACAGAAGTCACTCTGGGAAGGTAGCCATCAAGTGTAAGGGGAAGAACCATCCACAGGAAATAGAAGGCCAGAGGTGTTGAACAAGAGCCCTTTAGATGTAAAGTGGAAGAGACTTGCCACTTTGAATGGTCTCAGTAATGGCTTTGGCATTTTGAAGTGCACAATTCTTTCCTTCTCTCTGAAGACCCATGTATATGTTCATTCTGACTCATTGCCTGGTGTGTAAGAAGAGCTCAACAAACACAAAACAAAGAACACAAAGAATTTAAGTTATAGTTGCACAACCCTGAGCTAAGAAAGCTCAGAAGAGTGGAAGCAAAGAAATACAAAAGACACATGTGGGAAACGGAGGTGAGGGAGAAGAGGAGGGGAGGACAGTGGCCTGGTTGCAGCAGAACAGAAAACAGAAGAATGTCAATCACGGCAGAGTAGAAGTTTCTAGTTCTTTCTACACTGCACAAAAGGTGGCATGGAGGAGTTGGCTCCTACTCTCTGTTGAGTAATGGAGTCGGGAAAACATAAAGCAAACAATTCATATTCAGAGGAGACTGGAGTACATAGGCAGCTTGGAGAAATGCCACAAAATGCCTGATGCAGCACGGCTTCTGTCATGGCTCTGCACCCTGCGTCCTCCCAGGGGAAAAAGCTCCTGTGGCCAGACTTGTTTGCCCTCTTTGCTGTAGACATCTTCTCTGGAGACATCTTCTCTGGAGACATTGATGTAGTGTGGTTGGCCAGCTTGGTTTTAGGAAAATAGAGGCTACTGGGGTCCTTATTCCAATTGCTGCACTTTCCAGATGGGAAACTGATTGAAACAGAGGCTGTCTGTGGCCTCTGCCACCTCCAGCCTTTGCGCAGCCTTTGTCCTGGTACTCTTGAATTTGGAGGTTCATCCCCTGCTGCTTTCCTGTGTCACGGCTGGCCCACAGGGATATCTGTGTTATGGAGGAAGAAGGCATTAGGAGTTCTCTCCCCACCAGCACTTGGAAGTTACACTTCATCTAAGACTGAGGCCTGAGAGCAGCAACCACAATCTCATGAAGGACTCCCATTTCTTAGGCCCACCCCTTGCCCCTTGGGTTCATCTGCGAGTACAAAGGCAGGAGTTGATATAACTTCATTTGTCAGCTCTCACTGAGAAGGACTTGGAGACTTCCAGGGGACCATTCTGTGATGGATTAGTTATGTCTGCCAGAGACATAGGCTACGGAGTGGTGGTGTGCAGGCCACCCCTTAAGCGATGTCCATTGCTTGCTAGACTTCAGGTTTGACTATTGCCTGGATTTTCCTGCCCCACCCACAAAGTTGGGCCCCCTCTGACTTAGGCACCTATTGCAACCAACCCCAAGGGTGATATGCCCACTGTCCCCTGCTGACCATCTACTTGGATTCTCCCTTATGTCTGGGTTAGTGTGTCCAGTCTCCACTTCTACCTGATCCCAGCTCCCTGCTTGAGAGAATTAAGTGAGCAAGTGCATGTAGAGTATTTGGCAGTGTCCACACATTGTAGGTATTCTGTAAGTTGCTAATAATTTTATTATATTACAACTGTCTGCCTTCCTTAAGAAATGATAACTAAGTGCCTACTACATATCAGGTGTTTTCTGTAACTTTTCCCATTTAATTCTCCTGACTGCACTGGAAAATAGGTATTACTATCACAGTTCCTCTTTTACATATAAGGAAATGGAGGCTAAACCGGTGAAATCACCTGGTCAAGGTCAGATAACCTATGAATGATGCACCAGGGATTCAGCCCCAGTCCTGTCCAGCCCCCTCTACACAGGCTAAGGATTTTCTCTGCAAATTCTGATAGATGTCAGTCTGCATTTCTTGCCCATAGAACATTGAGGCATCTTCTGCGCATCCTTGTGCATTTCCGATAGGGCAAAAGTATGGGCTCATGACCAGCATCCCTTCCCACTCTGCAAAACTCTCTGAACCTCTGCCCACAAATCTGGGACCCCAAGAGCTGGCTGGAAGATGCTGCTGTTGCACCAGAACTCAGTTGCTTTTGCATATCTGGCAGGGAAATTACACTTAATTACCTTTCAATGAATTTAAGTAAGCATTCATTCTGGCTGATGTCAGTTTTCCATGGAACCTTTTGAAGTAGGGGAGAAAGGACTACAGAGGTGTGCTTTCAAGGGCTAATTCCCACAGGCTGGGCTGTTGACCTGGAGGCACTGCTACCCTCAGAAGTGGCTACCACGACCACCTGGCACCTTGGCTACATGGATGCTGGCTTGGCTGCCCTCCTCTGCCTTACAGTGAGTTGCTGTGTTCCCTTGACTTCCTGCTCCACTTCCCCCTAGTTGATAGATATGAATGAAGCAGTCTGGGCGTGGACTTGGAAAGAGTAGAGGAGGAGAGGGAGAGTGAACATGGGCATATCCCATGGGTGATGAGCCTTGGGGCAGTGGCTGGGGTACTTCTGGCATTCTCCATGCCTTTGTCCCCCATCTTGGAGGATGTGATTACTTCCCTCCCCTCCCACATCATAGAGTCATCCCTGGCCCATTGCTGCCTGCACACACAGCCACAGAATCACCCCAATTTCTAAGCTAATAGAAGCCAAGGCAGAAAATACAACAGCAATCTTGGCACCGACAGCCAGTTCCTCCCTGCAATTCTGGGCTCCAGGATAATAACCAGGGAGCAGGCACTATTGATTCCTCACTCAAATCCCATCTGCATGCTGACAGTACCTACTATGGGGAAGCAGTGGTTAATAAACCCTGTTAGACTAGCTCTGGGGCATGTTTTACACTGTCCCTCAGGGTCCCCAGCAAGACCAGACTCCAGGTGCCCACAGGGATCATGTGCTTCCTAACAGCAATTCCTCCCTTACTGGTATTTCCTCAGATCACCTTCCAAATAAACGATTTATCCTTGAACACTTGCCTTCAGTCTGCTTCTGGGAGAACCACACCAAGACATTCTCACATACATTCACAGAATCTCCTGGCTGATCGCAGCTCAGAGATGAGCTCCCCAGAAGACACATGCTGGTTCAGCCCATCAAGGTTGACCTTCCTCTCTCTCTACAGTCTCTTTCTAACTTGTTGTACCCCCATCAGTTTCAGGACTGGGATCTGGTTCCCAACTGGGCTATAAATATGGACTGTTACCTGGGTTTCCTTCATTCTGCTCCATCTGTCCCAATGATGGCAATTTCCCTCACAGCCCTTCCCTGCAGCCAGCAGTCTCTCAGGGGACCCTTGGTCCCCTTGCAGAGGCCTCCCCACGGCCCCCTGGGACAGCTTCTTGGCCCTTGGCTTCAGCCCAGCCTCCAACAGGGCTGTTTCTGGCCAGGCGGGTAATAGATTTCTGTCTCCTTTTTGAGGGCCTTTTGTGTGCCCTCAAACGCAGAGCCAAATGTCCCCCTCCAAAAAAAAAAAAAAAAAAAAAAAAGCTGTGTTTCTAGCCCCTGCGTGAGGAGACTTTTATTGCTAGAAGACCCTGGGGGAGAGCTGGCCCAAGGTTTTATTTATGTTAATTGCCCACCCCTTTTCCCCAGCCCCTCTCTTCACAAAGCTCCCTTGTGGGACACCAGTGAAGCATTTAATGTGTAGTATATATTGAGGCAAGGGCAACTGCCCTGCATTTCCTGGCTCGTGATTTATGAGGTAGGGCTGGGCTTGCCTCCCTCCTTCCTATCCTGCCTTGTCCAGGAGATACAGCCTAGAATTCTCTCTGAAGGGGTCGTGATCAGGCACCCCGCCATGCTCCAGGAGCCTACTATGCCTCTTCTGCTTGCCCATCAGAGGCTCAAGGAAGCCATTATTCCCACTTTATGTGTAGGGAAACTGAGGCATGGTTAGGTAGCTAGACATGGGTCCCAATTTGGGGAGTTTGGGCCAGCATAAATTGCCTTAATTATTTTCTCATACCTCTACTAATGAGAATCCTCTGGGAGGTGTTTAAAAATACTGATTCCAGGGCACCTGATGGCATAGTTGGTTAAGTGTCCTACTCTTAGTTTTGGCTACCGTCATAATCTCCAGGTCATGAGAATGAGCCCTGTGTAGGGCTCTGACCTCAGCACAGTCTTCTCCAGATTCTGTCTCCCACTCCCACTGCCACTCCTGCCCATGCTCTCTCTCTATATATCTATCTCTTTCAAATGAATAAATACATCTTTTAAAAAATACAGATTCAACCACGTTTGGGACCCATGGTCATAGAAGGCCAACTTTAATAAAGCACTGGAGAGTTGCTCAGGGATCATGTAGAAACGTACAGAAGCCCCAGCCCCAACCTGAACACAGACGCCCATCTTGAAATTTCAAGGATGGGGACTAGGGGTTTTGCTTTCAGTGAAGTCTGAGAAACTCCCACATGTGAAAGCTGAAAGGGACAGTGAAATCCGCACAGCCATGATTTCCCATTTTTCACCCAAGGAGATTGAGACTCTGAGGGAGGTGGACTCTTGACCCAAGGAGATTGAGACTGAGGGAGGTAACTCTTCAGAGTGGTTGGGTCTTTCTCTGAGGATGGGAAGAGGGCAGGGGTGTGGGGGTCCTGAGTGCCTGTAAGAGATGAAAGGGAACAGAGGAACCGTATCACCAGCTTGGGTATGGATGGATGTGAATACTCAGGCCTCTGGGAACTTGGAACTGGCCTCTGAGCCCAGGCACTCTCTCCCCTACCACTCAGCCTCAGAAAACCCTCCCCACTTTCTCCAGATGGGACAGAAGCCTGCTTCCAGCCTTGTCAGGACTTGGTATCTATATAGAGTTATTTCCAAGGCAGTGTCGGGCCCCTGGGCAGGCTTTAAGGCTATCCTAGAGGGAAAAGCTGTGTCTGCCCTTAGGCTGTGTGGACTTACCACAGTGTGCCTGTCCCTGTGACCTGCCCCATTCTGTGAACCTGTTTGTGGACTGCTTTGATGGTGCCTACACATGTGTTTGTGTGAATTAAACAGACATAGATAGATGGAAGGAGAACAGTGTACAATTAATGAAAGATGGTGCTTGATTTAGAATTTCCTTTCCTTTCAAGTTTCAGAGCTTTTGGTCCAATGTGAACAGGCAGCTGTGACCCAATAGAGAAGTGCTGGACTTGGAGCCAGTCTATGGGCTCACATCCCAGTTCTGGCACATGACCATGAGGCCTTGTGCATGCCGTCTGCCCTCTCTCCACCTTGACTTCCCTCATCTGTAAAATAGGACTTCTCATCTCCTTCACAGCCTGTTAGGAGCAGGATATGAGATGCTGGAGTGAAAATCCCTTTGCACATTTTAGGTGGTGGGTAAATACTTGTTAAATATGAGCCTAAATCTGATCCTAACAGGGGACGCAGACAGTTTGCAGAGCAGACCCTCTTGAGAAACCTGTCACACACACAGATTCTGCACACTGAGCACATTTTTTGGAGAGACCTCTGGTAGCAGATATGGCTATTTCTTTCAGTGTTTCCAAAAGGGGTAGAAATGGAATTGGGTAAATGTTTTCCAGGAAAGATATCTCTTGATACCTCTTCTGCCCTGAGACATTTGTGTATATGGAGGGAATGAACACAGTAATACCTTCCTTAAAGGTTTTCTCTTCATTTTTACTTAACTGTAACAAGTAGACAGAAAAATGCACACATCATATGTGTTTAACTCCATGGGTTTCACAAGCTGACAAGGTCCATGAAACTAGCATCCGGATCAAGAAGTTTCTATTACCAGCATCTCAGAAGCCCCCTTGAGCCCTTCCTAGTCACTTCCCACTTGCAAGCATAACCACTACCCTGAGTCCTACCAGTATGCTTTGGAACAGTATACAGTATGCAGTGTCTGATGTTTGCCTTCTTTTCTTCCATGCTATGTTGGTGGGATCTATCCATACGCTTCCAATATATGTGAGCTTCAGGTGCTCCTTCATCCTTGCAAACACCTGTATTGTCTGTCTTGCATTTTAGCCATTCTGGTGGGTGTGGGAAGCATTTCACTGTAGCGTGAATTTGCCTTTGCCTGTGGTATTAACTTGCCTTTCCCTGGTCAGTAATGAGGTTGAGCCTCCTTGCATGTACATACTGACCATTTGGACATTTTCTTTGTAAAGGGCCTGTTTGAGTCTTTTACTCACCTGTCTAGTGGGCAAGCTGTCATCTTTTTTATTTGCAGGAGCTCTTTATGTATTCTCAGTACTCTTTAGTTTTTAGCCCTTTTTAGAAGGCTTCTTACCTTTCTCCCAGACATTTCACCCTGAGTACTTTGGTTGTTGTGGTCTTGATGGAAACCCATGGAGTGTGACAATTTGAGAATCGTACCTCTGCCAGCTGTCAGTGGCAGCTGAATGCTGCTGTGTTCCTCTTCAGAGTGAAGGGTGGTTCCTCTGCACAGAGAGAAGCTGGAGAACTCTGTCTCCAGCTTCCTCCCACCTCCACCCTTCTCTGTGCTTCTCCTTCATGTTTTGGTAGCTCACCTCCTAGTTTTCATTCTCAGAGCTCTTTCTCTTAGTGGACAAGAAAATAAATTACTTCTAAGATGCCCGTCAACCAGGAGACCCCATTCCCTTTGGTTTCTGGACAGAGAGGAGGGCTGGCAGTTGGGAGTTAGGCGTGTCCAGGGCCTTCTCACACCTGTCATTATGCCTGGAATACCACCATTAATGCTTTAATCCAAAATGACAGCAGCTCGTTACAACATGAGGGAGATATTTCAGTATTTTAACAATGGATTTAGGTGCTTCCATCCATTCCCATTGAGTACCAGCCATACTCATTGCTGAATCCTGACTAGGTCTGTGGTGCCAGGCTGATTCTTGTCTTAGCCTCATCCTTGCCTGGCTCCAGAAGGAATGCATCCCAGTGACTCTTCTGTCCTACTTCCATCCCATAACAGGAATGCATCCCAGTGACTCCTCTGTCCTACTTCCATCCCATAACAGTACCCTCTAGATCCTCAAAGTTAGTGCCAATCACACTTTCCTGTTCACAAGTCAGCAGGCTCACAGATTCCACTTTGCTAAGCTGTGTCCTGGAGCACTGTGGGAGGCCAGATGGAATAAAGCTGTAATGGTGGAATTACAGGTACCATGTTAGGTGTCTGAGGGGGAATGTTTTCACAAGGGTCCAAACCTAGGGAATCCAACTGGCTTACGTGAACTAGTAAAAGGGTGAGTTCCATGCTGTTCTAGGACATCTTTTCAGGGGGTGGATATACGTTGCTCTCTGCTATCTAATTGTCCCCAGAGCAGGAAACCAAAAGGTCTTGTGGAAATTATTGCCTTGACATTTTGACTGAGCCATTTCCCCTCGAGGTGGGTGACCCAGAACCTATGTTTTGGGCAGAGACCAAAAATAACATCCACTAGTTTTAAAGTCATATCCCCCAAAGCATTTCCTTCTGCACATCCAAATTCTGAAAATATTTTTAAAAGGTTAGGCATCTCCTCCGGGAAAGGCATTTTGTTGTATTGTTTGAACTAAGAATGTGCTTAAAGCTTCCAATTGACCCTGCCAGTCTGAGCAGAAGGAAGATTTTGTCTTCAAGGGTCAATATGAGAGTAAAACTTGGAATACTTTTAAAGAAGTTTTCTTTCTTAATGAAATACATGCTCAAGAGGAAAAATGCAAATAATATAGGATATCTGAATACTCAGCCTAAATTTTCAAAACTTTATGGCATGAACAAGTATATTACCAGCACCATTTTCATGGGTGCATTAGTCAGCATAAGCTAAGTTATACCATGGTAACAAGTAACCCTAAGCTCTCAATGGCTTATGAACATAAATATGTATTTCTTGCTCAAGCTCCTTATCCACTAGGGATGGCCTGTGATTCCGTTTCATGTCTCTTTCACTGTAGGAACCAGGCTGACAGAGCAGCCCATCTCTGAGCTGCTGCTGTCTCATAGTAAAAGGAAAAGAGAGCACTTAATGTCATCAGGCAATGGCTCTTACAGCTTCTGCCCAGAAGGGACATGTGTCACTTCCTCTCACATTTCATTGACCAGAGCAAGTCACTGGGCCAAACCAGAGGTCACTGTAGAGAGAGCAAATATTATGATCAATTACACAACCTTTCACTATGGGTAAAGGTCAGGGTGATCTGCCTCCACAGACCCTTTTTCCTACTACTCTATGGACCGTTTCACCCTATAGGGTGCTCTGTTCCACAGCATTTCCTAGAGTGTGTGCCACAGAATGTTATTTCCCCCCCATGTCAGTAAGTGTTAGGAGACAAAAGAATTCCGTGATTAAGCACATTTGGGAGACTTTGGGTTGAATAGGAGTCTTCACTGCAGGGGCTCTCAGAACCTTTAAGAGAACGCGCATTTTTGGTTTTGTTTTTTTTTTTTAATTTTATTTTTTATAAACATATATTTTTTTCTCCAGGGATACAGGTCTGTGAATCGCCAGGTTTACACACTTCAGAGCACTCACCATAGCACATACCCTCCCCAATGTCCATAACCCCACCCCCTCCTCCCAACCCCCCTCCCCCCAGCAACCCTCAGTTTGTTTTGTGAGATTAAGAGTCACTTATGGTTTATCTCCCTCCCAATCCCATCTTGCTTCATTTACTCTTCTCTTACCCCCTTAACCCCCCATGTTGCATTGTTGGTTTTAAAGGAGATAGTCAGTTGGACCTACTGCCTGGTCCCTCTAGGTTAGCATTCCTAACTTCCGGCAGCACATCAGAATCACCTATTGAGCTTTTAAAGAAATCCTGATGCCCAGGCCACACCCTAGACCAATGGCTAAAGCAACTCTGGGGTGAGACTCAGTGCAGGTATTTCTTAAAGCTCCCTTGGTGATTTCAATGGCAGCCAAGTTGGGAACATTTTCTAGGGGGATGTTAAATCTAGGGAATTGGGGGAAAAAAAAAAACCAACCTAGGGAATTGGCCTTCCACAGGCTCAATCTAGCAGCCACACTTAGAAGGAGTAGGGTTGATTTGTAGCAGTTTCTTGAACCTGTTTAATGGACTAGCTTCAGCCAGAATGTTGAGAACAATCCAGATGGACCAGAGGTATTTAATGCCCCTAAAGAACCTGATGATTCAAGGTTCTGATACTGACAGAAGCCTCCTACCCGATAAGTGATAGCAGAATGACTTGATATTTATGTAGGGGGCATAGTGGTGTTGAGGGCTGAGTCCCTACCAAGGCATGTGGTAGAATATCACCAGATTTGTCTCTGAACTATACCAAACAGGTCCATTTCTATAGCCTTTGCTTTTAAGGAAACAAACTCTTTAACAGTGCCAGGACCCACATAACAATGTGTATGTTTCCAGACTTACCAAATCATAAAGGCTATTTGGGCACTGGTGTTCCATGGACCCCTACACCCTATAGAATAAGTTTGCCCTAAGGTGTGTAAGGAGAACTTAAGATCCTGGTTAAGGAGATCCTCTTTTTACCTCTTGAATCATGTGTCTTTGACATTCTCCCCTGCAGGGATGAGATGTCCCCCTCCAAAAGGCTGCCATTAACCAAATGCCTCCCTGGTTGAATGATTTTTTCCACCAAGCTCTGTTATTGCTAGGATCTTCTTGTTGAACAGAAAAGTATTTGATATTAAAAACACCCTAGGTGTTTATGCCAACTTGGGTGCTTTCCCCGGTATAGGCAGAAACCCTGAAAGGTAAGTTGAAAAACAAAAGATGAATCTCTGAAGCATTTTATGCTCAGATTCCTCTCATCAGTGGTCTTTAGAAAGGAGTCTGGAAGGAGTAAGGAAGGAGCTCGTGTAGAAACTGCTGCAACTGTATTCTGTCTCAGGTTTCACCTGGACTCATCCTGGGTGGGAGACTTGAGTTTGTAACCACTGCACCCCTTGGTAACTCATGGGACCAGGGCCACACCTTTGCACATCCCCCTCCTCCAGTAGGTTATTGCCCAAACTGTAGGAAAGGAAGTAATCTACTCATCTATTTCCCTGGGAACGCTGAGGTTCCTCAAATTGGGGCTGGTACTCACCCACCTATTCATCCTCGTGATTCAGCACAATGCCTGGGCATAGTAGACGGTCAATAAGTGTGGTACAAAGGAGTGCAAAAATGTCTTTCATCTTAAAGGACCCCTAATGATCTCAAGGCTTAAGTTGTCTATGTCTGTTTTACAGTTAAATTCAGATAAACCTCAGGGAAGCTGGACAAGCTTCTAGACTCCCTTGACATCCATGATGGGGACTGTCAGTGCAGGTTTAAAGATTAACAGCTTTACTGTGGCTGCAGAGGAAATAGAACATTAAGGCCTAAGTTTTGGGTTACAAAATGGAATTGGTTCCCTTTATGTCTCTCAGTAGAAGAGAGAAATATTTCCATCGTCTCAATTTCTAAAAAGCAATCTTAAGGCCAATAAGAGATAAGTGGAGTAATTTCAGAAACCCTCAGTTTGGGCAGTTACTTAAATCCCACAAGTCTGAAATCGCTGCACATGAACTTTTCTGCAAGTATTCCAGTTCCCTGGGCCGGCTGTTCCTAAAAGAAATAATGGGGCAGATTGAGGGAGCTATAGCCTAGGGGACTGGAACAGGGACAGGAAGGGATGGGCAGGAGCTAACAGTGATGGAAACCTTGAATGGCAGGCTAAGAGTCTAGGATTTGTCTCCTAAGCCAAGATTTTAGTGTATGCGAGGAATATGCGGGACCCCATTGGAAACACATCTGCCTGTATCTTCCCCCTCCTCATAAGACTCTTATTCAGTAGCTGTGGGGTAGGGAGCTGCTCAGGCAAATGAATTTGATCAGGCAAGTGACTTCATAGTGTAGGACACCAGCCACCTGCATTTCCTAGTCACAGTAGCAGGCACTGTCATGAGTGTCCTGTTCTGGCCTCTGGCCTTGACCCCTGTGGTGCATACCTACCTGACTTCCACCTGCCAGTCCTGTAGCTCTTTCCTGAGGGCTCTCTCTGGCCCCAGAGCTACTCTGCCCTCACCAACAGCAGCCCAAAATGAGCAGGGGAATTAATGCCTCCCAGAGCAGCTCTGAATTAATGCTGAAGGAAAGGGGGTATAAACACCCCAGCCCCCTTGACCATCAGGCAGGATGGCTTGGAGGTGTGTGTTCTGTGCTGTCTCCCAGAGAGTCCTAGCAGGACTCAGCTCCAGCTGCCCAAGGGAGTCACTTGCTTGATGACACATTCTCAATTGGCTTCCTTCCTTTCCAGTGTCCCTTCCCCCTCTCCAGCTGTGCTTCCAAGGATCACCTCCCAATAAACCCTTTTTCCTAGAACCCTAGTCTCAGGCTCTGCTTCTGGTAGAATCCAAACCACATCAGTTACTGAGAGCTGTAGGATCTTGGTCACATGGCTTAAACCCCAAGAGTCAGTTTTCCTCATCTGTGAAATGGGAAGAATATTACTTAAGTCATGGGCAGGTGTCACATACAGGGACTAGATGTGGCCTGCAAGTAAGTTTTTAATCTGGACTCCTGGTAATTTTTAAACAAGTTATTATGGAGTCCATGTCATACATTCCCAAGAAAATATATACCATACATATAAGGCATAGAATCACAAAAAACATCTGTGTACCCAGCTCCTAGCTTAAGAAATAGCTGAGACTGTTGAGCCACTGGGTCCCCCTCCCCAGCCTGTCTCTCCCACCCCTGCTGAGGTCACTGTTATGCTGAATTTTGTGTTTATCCTCCTCATGCTTTATATGCAGTTTTACTTTAAATGTAAATGATACATTGTTTAGTTTTGCATTTTTACAAATTGAGAAGATTCACATCAAAATCCAGATTTCCAACTTCCTCTGACAGCAATCAGAAGATCTGGCCAGGCTGGACGTACATTCCCACATGGGAACAATTTCTGGCACTGAGTCCTTGGGGACCTACTAGGCAAGGCAGGGATCCCTGGGTGCCCTCAATGCCCACCATCCCCTGCTCTCCCACCTCTGGGCTATGGCATTTCTTCATGTTACCTGCCTGTGTTTCCCTGGAGACATCAGAGCTGGTGAATTCTCATTGTGAGAACCTTTGCAATTAAAGAGCCCATGGGGGGCCATTTGCAGAGAGCCTGACACAAAACTAGTGCTAAATGAAGTTACTCCTTATCACTGTCAGTATTGATGACATCAGAGAAGGCAGCCGGGCTTTGCATCCTTATCTGGAGGCTGATGAAGTGGCATGAAGAGGCCAGGGCCCCCTGTGTGGACAGAGGTGGGAGCAGGGTACCAGCCAGCAATAAGAGTGGAGTGCAGTAGGAATGTCTGCAGATCCACTGGGCCTTACCTCTGGGGAATGGGGGCACCAGGCTGACTTCCTCCAGGCCACATGTACATGTCAGCTGAGTTCTGCCCCTGCAGCCCCTGTCCAGGCTCACCTGCCTCTCCCACTTTGAAACCAAAGGCTGGGGCAGGCGGGGGAGCCCTTTGGCAGGGGTTTGCATTTTGGCCTCCCAGAGGAGTGGCACAGGGATGCACCAGAGTTCTGCCTTCAGGAGCAGACCCGTCCATCTCGCTGGGCATGGAGGTGGACATTGGGGCCTGTGAATTGTCGCCAACGGATGGAGCTTTGTTTGCCTCGCTGAGTCCCCAGACCAGGGGCCGGCCGGAGTGAGGGTTCTTTCCTGAGGGGCTGGACTTTCCCACAGGAACAAAGTAGGGCTTGTTAGCTGGGCATGAATCTTGGCGTGGGGCGGCCCAGGCCAGGCTCGGCGCTGCCAGGCGGCGGCTCAGCGATATCAGGCAAATTCCGCCTTCCCCACAGCTGGGGCTGACAGCAGGAAGCCCCAGGGAGGCTCCAAACAAAGGCAGAAAAATGGGCCACGTTTATTCATTCACTGACCAGCCTGGGCCTGGCTGGCCCACGAGCCCTGTCTCCATGGTGACGGACGGCCTTCAGAGCTCCCAGTTGGCTCCTCCATGACCACTGCCCCTCCGTTCGTGCACACAGGGACACAGCATCCTGTGGTTGCCTCAGGGCGACTTTGCTCCGTGATGTCTGGAGGAACATGAGCTAGGCCGAACAAGAATCAAGGACTTGTAAAGTCAGGAGGAAGCCTGTGTAGAGTTCCAAAAGCCAGACATGTGGCCAGTCTGGGGTGAGTGGGTGAAGGCGATGGGTGCAAGTCCACACACTAGCTAAGCACTTATTGTGTTCTGGGTCAGGAGATGTATGCATCAAGCCAACTACTCAGCCTGCCCTCTCCAGTCTCATTCTAACACAGCATGCAAAAATAGAAGTCTGTTGGGGCCCAGTGAGCAGGATACTATTTCTGCCTCGGGAAAGGGGTATCAGACAGGGAGGCTCCCCAGGGGAACTGTCATGGACATTGGGTCTTGAAGGATGCATAGGAGTTTGCCAGGCCAGGAAGGAAAGGGCATTCCAGGCGGAAGAATCAGCTTGGCAATGCCTGGGTGGCTCAGTCATTTAAGCATCTGTCTTCGGCTCAGGTCATGATCCCAGGGTCCTGGGATTGAGTCCCTCATTGGGCTCCTTGCTCAACAGGAAACCTGCTTCTCCCTCTGTCTCCTGCTCCCCCTGCTTGTGGTCCTGTTTGTGCGTGCACTCTCTCTTTTTCTCTCTTTCTCTGACAAATAAATAAATAAACCTTAAAAAAATAAAAAGAAGGGGCGCCTTGGTGGCTCAGTGGGTTAAGCCGCTGCCTTCGGCTCAGGTCATGATCTCAGGGTCCTGAGATCGAGTCCCTGCTCAGCAGGGAGCCTGCTTCCCTCTCTCTCTCTCTCTCTCTCTGCCTGCCTCTCCATCTAATTGTGATCTCTCTCTGTCAAATAAATAAATAAAATCTTTTAAAAAAAAATAAAAAGAAGAATCAGCATGAGCACAGGTGCTGAGGCCTGAAAGTATGTGGTGTGATTGTAAAGTAATAGAAAGTCTCTTTTAACTAAAGAAGGGACATAGCTGGAAATGAGGCAGCAATGGGGGTAGGATGACCATGTGATGTGACTTAGAGAAGCAGGGTGGTCTCCCTAGTCACTGCTCAGAACAGGTCCCCAGGACTTACTCTGAGTTTAAATTCCTAGGGGGTGGAGGAATATGAGTTAATGTATATCCAGTACTTTGAAGTTTACAGAACCCTTTCATACACATACATTGTCTTACGTAATCCTATAGCCACTAGGCTGGAAAGAACCTGCAGATGAGGAAACTGAGGCCCAGAAAGGCACCAGAGGTCTCTGAGCCATGAAGTGGCCTGGCTGTGATTCAGAGGCCTGAGTCTGACACCCACACTCTGCCCACTCTTCCCCTGAAGGGAGGTTGAGGAGGCACCTGCTTCTCAATAATGTCAGTGCCCCCTCAGTGGGCACTGAGATCATGACAAAAGTGTGGGACACTGAGAGACAAGTAAATAATCATGTTTGCTCCCTGCTCAGTGCTCTGGACTTCTAGATTAAGTGCAAAGAAGAGAATCACAAGTTTCCTTCCCAGCACCATCTTGGGCCAGTTCCGGGAAGAGCTAGAAACCACTGGGCAGGGGTGGGTCTAAATCCCAGGAAAACTTGGGATCTGGAAGACTGTAGACATTCCAGGGCCTGCAAACAGGGACAAGAGGAGGGCATCCATAATCAATGACACAGGCAACACTTTGTCTTTCACAGGCTTACTCTGTGTCTTTGGTCCTGGATCTCCCAGATTGAGATGGGGGTGGGGCGGAGTGGGGGCAGGCCTTCAGGGGTTGACCTGATGCCTGATGCAGGCAGGAGAGGGGGTGGAGGAGAGGAGGCAGGACACACTGGGACACTGTCAGGTTGCTGTGGGCATGGTGTCACTTAATCTTATAGCAACCCCCTGAGTGGAGAGGTAGAAGGATTGTGATCTCCGTGTCCCAGGTAAAGACCCTGAGCCTCAGAGAGGCAGTGACTCATCTGAGTCATGCAGATATGGCACAGCAGAGCTCATACCAGCTCCTCTGCTCCTCCCATACTCCCAGGCAGCTGCTGGGAGAGAATGGTTTGCTCACCGTGACTGGCTTTCTGGTGCTCTTCATCCCTGCCTGGCCAGGTCTCCGTGTCCCTGAACTTCACTCAGAGAAAGGGCCTCTTGTCCACCTCTGTGGGTCCTGATGTTTATGCCTACTCGCTGTCTTTGTGTGACGCTGTACGTTGCCCTCCATGCATCTGACTTTTGCCAACCTGACCTTGGCTTCCTGTCCTTTCTGCTCTTTGGAGTTTGATGTTGGTGATCCTGAAATCTGGCCAGAGTCCACTGTACCTGGTCCTACTGCTCAGAGAAGGAGGAGAAACAGAAGAAAAGGAACAGGAAAGAAAAGGAGAAGGAAGGGGGCAGTGAGGAAGGAAAAAGAAGGAAGGAAGAGATGGAGGGAGAGGTGGGGAGGGACGTGTGAGAGGAGTATGAAAAGCCTCCTGAGCAGAGGCTGCATATTGGCTCCTTCTCAGAGTGGCTTTGGCTTTGGGCTGACCAAGAAGAAATGATAGTGATGGCACCTCACAGCCATTTAGCACAAATATGGCAAACATAGAGCGTGGGTGCCCCTCCCTCTTGCAACCATGGCAGACATAGCTAAGTGACCACACTGCTCTTCTGGCATGGCCTCAGCTTCAGAATCCTTCTCAACACAGCAATCAGGCAACCACTAGCAAACAGAGTCAGGGCCCAAAAGAACATGCATTTGTTATCCCTGGTCTATTACTTTGTGCTTTCTGATGAGCTTGCTCACCTCTGACCCTCAGTTTTGCCCCACAAATCAGAGCGGGTGTACCTGTCTTAATTTTACAATGAGGAGGAAGCCCCAAGTGACTTCCTCCACAGCATGCCACAACTTGATAACAGAACTGAGGGTGAGAACAGAGGGAATCTGGACTCTTACTCAACTCAGGACCTGTTTAGAAGTCCCCCAGCAATCAAGATGGTGGCATTTGAGTAGATTTTTCTTTTCTTCCTTTTTCTTTTTCCTGGAAACCTACCCAGTCCTATCTTCCACTGCTTTGGCCGTGGAATGAGTCTCCTGATGTCATCCAAAGATATTAGTCATCGCTAAATCTGGCCATTCCCCTGAAGCACCCAACCCCTTGGACTTCCTGAAACATGCATGGATGCTGCTGCCACAAATTTGCTCTGACAGCCACTGACAAGGAGAGACAAGCAATGTTTGTACCATTCTGCTGGGCCAGAGGGAATGCTCAGGGAAACTTCCCAGGCTGGGGGGCTGGGGCACCTTGAGAGCAATGAAAGCAGTCTAGGGAATGGGTTTAGAGCTCCTCAGCTGATTGCTGATTCTGGGATGTGGGCATGGATGACCCAAGCTCCCTGACCTTGCCATGTCCATTGGCTCCTGGATGGAAGGAAACCTCATTCTCAGAGCTGAGACTCTTACTGTGTATCTTGCTCTTGATTCTTTGACCCTCCTCTGTGTGTCCACACTCAGTGAGTTCCAACTATCTACCACCCTATCCTGGGTGCCTCCTCTTTGCTGCCTGCCTTGCACCTGGGTGGGAATGTCTCACCTGTTTCCACCCCACTTACTAGGCTTCTCTTCTTCTCCATCACCTGCAGATAGGTACTTTCCCAGACACACTTGCCTTGCTCTGGCTAGCTGGCCTGGGGAAGCCCTCAGCTTTCCTTCTCTCCTGGGTACCATGAGACAAAATTTCACCTAAGCCTTTTTTGCTCTTGCTCTGTTCCAGAAATTGCTACCTTTGCAGTCACAAATACCTGTATTAGCTGTCAGGTGAAGTGGTAAGTACTTATCGTGCCCTCACCTGTTTCAGGCTCTGGAGGATGTCTTTTCTATTCTGTGTCAGGCTCCAGCGAGCACATCTGGCTTGTAATTTTATAGACTTGGCTCACCTTCTCCTTCCTCTAGTTCAACAATCAAGCTAAGGACACAGTCATTCTTTACTGAGCATCTGCTCTGTGCCCGGCACTGTGCTAGGGGCTTTACCTGCATGGGTTCACGGGATTTCTGCAGTATTCCTGCAAGAGAGCCCGTGTGCTCCCTTGTTTTGCAGGTGGGAAATGGTGCTCCAGGAATGGAGGCCACTATGCCCCCAGGTCACCCAGCCAGCAAGTGGCAGAGCTATATCTAGAAGTCAGGATTGTCTTGCTCCAGAGACCATGCCTCCCTTGGTTCACTGCCTTTCCAACCAAAGAGGGGTAGGTTAAGGGCATCTACCATCCACAATGCTTAATACTTTGTTGGAATACTGCAGAGAATAATACATGGTCCTGTCCTCAAAGAATTGATACTCTGCTTAGAGGAACAAACCCACTTATATTGCCAGTCAATATTTATTGAAATTTCATTATCAGGAAAAATGGCAGAGAGGTGTCATTTCACCTGTAGGCACTGATCATTTGGTGAGGTTGGGTTTAGTACTGCTAGGGATAGGCCTCTAGGGCAGACGTGGTCTCGGTGGGGAAAAGGTCAGTGATTAATTGTTAACATCTGGGGCTCTGGAGTGGGTAGTGGACATATGTGTGCCACAAATTCCATTTCTCCATTTCCACGCAGTGGAAAACATGGGAGTTTCTAACAAGGTCCTAATTGTGTAAAGCAGACAACAGAAGAAAGAGAAAGAAACGTGTGATTAGAAAAGGTCGCCTGAAGGAGGTGAGAGGAGAGTAGTTTAGGATCACTGCATACCCTGGGGTCTGAGCTAATATCTGGACCAGGCTGTATTTCCTTGGGGTGATAAAAAGGTTGATTCTTCCCCATTCTTTGGTTTCCTCCTTTGAAAGAGTTAATTCTGTTAAATTAAGATCTGGAAGGTTCTTTCTGATCCAGTGTTCCTAAATATCAATCTCCTAGGGTAGAACACTCCACCCTTTGCAGGCTTCTCTTGTATTTGTGAGCTCATTTTTATTTCATGACAAGCCCGTGATGCAACCATTGTAAAGATAGAAAAAGTGAGGCCAGAGAGTTTGAGTGTCCTCCTCAACCAAGGTCCGCCTTGGTCTGCCTAGGTCTGCTGATGGGTTACCCGAAGCTTGTTCTCCTAATGCCAGTCATTCTCCATTCTGAAAGCGTATTTATACATTTCCAAATCATTAGGGAATGTTGTTCCTTAGGTGATTCTAGTGTTCATTCTGGATGGTAAAAATATATGTTTTTATGACTGACTTCAGAGGAGGAAATAGAAACCCGGAGAAGTTAAACAACTTGCCCAAAGTCACACAGCCAGAAAATAGGAGAGAATTCCACACTGGGCAGGCTGACTCTATAACCCATGTGTTTTTCATGGTTGTGCTTTCTTTTTTCTTTTTTCCTTTTTAAAAAAATGTTATCTGTTTACTTGAGAGAGAGTGCACGGGCGAGGGAAAGAACGTGAGCAGGAGAGAGCGCGAGGGGGGACTCTTCTAGGTGCTTTCATATACTACTTCATTTAATGCTTTCAGCAACTTTATTGTTCCTTTAAAAACTAGTGAAACTAGTCCAGAAAAGTTAGATAACCAGCCCAAAATTGCAGAACTCATAAAAAGCAGCTAATAGTGGCTCTATCTTGATTAGATTTAGGTGTGCAAGTGTGTGCATTTGTCAAAACCCACACAACAGTTCACTTAGGATTTGTGCATTTCACTAAATATTGATTGTACCTTTAAAAGAGCATGAATAAACAGTGAACCTCTAGAGCAGAAATATAGGGATGTTTACAACTTCACAAATGCAAGAAAAAGTAGGATTGGAGAATAGAGGGATAAATAAGAGGATGAATATGTGATAAAGGTGGTGGGTCTGTGGGTGTTCACTGTAAAATTCAGCTTTTCTGGATGTTTGAAATTTTTCTTTAAAAAAAATGTATGCAGGAAGGCAGTAACTTTGATTAAACTGTGAGCTTAATAAGGACAGGAATCTTTGCCTGTTCTGTGATGGCTGAGTGTCCATCCCTTAGAATCCTGCCTGGTGTGAAGCAGGTTTTCAATAAACAGTGGCTGAATGAGAAGTGATAGTAGTGTCTAGCCTAAAGAGAGGATTTGATGGTATCTGTGAACGAGTGAATGGTGAGGAGGAACGTTGGAGTAGGGTGGGTGGGCATGGTGGGGAGAGGTCTCCCAGTTTTCTGTTTATGAGCTCTTCTGGGAGCAACAGCAGGAGCGCCATACCCAGGAATCACTGTGACCAGAGTGTTGTATGGGTATGTGCTGTCCTCATGTGGCCAAGGTGAATATTGCACTTGGGTTAGAAGGGCTGCTGGTCCTTGAGCCTACTGGGTGGTACTCAGTGGGGCTCAGATGTTGGAAGGGCAATGCTGGGTCCAGAAGGGCTGCATCTGTGGACCTGGGGCCACTTCCTGGCATGCTCCCTATCAACTAATGGTTCTCCAAGTTGGGGTTGTGGATCTCCTATGACCTCACTGCCATACTGAAATTTGAGAGAAGTAACTGACTTGTATTAGGCATGCCTCTGCTGATGCTCTTCCGTGGTTTCTAATTTGACCATTGCATTGACCCTGCCAGGTCGGTGGCATGATGGCTTAGAGAGGGTTAAACTACACAGTAAATTGGGGACAGGGAGCCTGCCTTGAGGAATTCCACACTATGACAAAGAGGACACTACCCTTGGTAGGGTTTAGAGAACCCTAGCTCTGGAAGACCAGCAAGGGTTTGGGGAAGATTGAGAAAGTCCCAGTACTCTGTAGCTGTCACTGAGCACCATGGATGGTATTCTCCAGCCCCTTCCACACCCTGCCCGACCCTACGGTCCAATGCTGGGGAAAATGACTTAACCTCTCTGAGCCCTGCCTCAGTATGTCAAATGGGGTTAAAAGTCTCTTTACCTTGTAGGGTTGTCATATAAATAATTGAATACAAGCAAATCACAGGGTCAGGTAGATAGTGCATGCTCAGAAATGACTCCCCCAGGATTACTATATCCACACAGGCAAGGATTGTATCTGTTCTGTTTATTCCTGTGACCCCAACATGTTCAGAGTGGTCAGTTCTCAAAGAAGAGCAAGGTCAGAGTTAGGAGTATGGTCTTTGCAGTTGGATACCTGAGTTCAAGTCCTGGCGCTGCTAGACTTCAGTCTGAGTGACCTTGGCAAGATACTTAGACTAATGTTCAGTTTCCTTATCTGTAAAATGGGGTAACATCTCCAGGGTGGTGCAGACAAGTGGGCTAATGTGAATGAAGCACCTGGCATAGTGCCTGGTACATAGTCAATGCCCAAATAAATGCTAGCGAGTAGTCAGATTGTTCTAAGATGAATATTCAATGTTAGCTGCTGTTGCTCTGAAGAATAGTATTAATAATCCACTGGCTGTACAAATTTCCCCTTCAAGGCTGCACTGAATGCAGCTCTATCTAACCTCATCTGAGTTCATGTGTTGGGTGGAAGAAGAAGGGCAGTGATAGGATGCCCTCCTGTTCCCCTGGGCCCAAATGACAGTATAAGGTCACTCAGCTCTCAGGGCAATGATTAATTTTATATGTCAACTTCAACTTGACTGGATCACCACATGTCCAGATTAAACATATTTTGGATATTACTGGGCATGCTGTGAAGGTGCTTCTGGAAGAGATTAGCACTTGAACCAGGGGACTCAGTAAAGCAGATAGCCTTCCCAATGTGGTAAGCTTTGTCTAATCTGTTGAGAGTCTGCATAGAACAGGAAGGAGAAATATGTCCCTTTTTTCTTCCTCACAGTGTAAGCTGAGACATCTCATCTGATCTTACTTGGCCCTCAGATTGGGATTTATACCATTGACTCCCCAGACTCTCAGGCCTTTGGACTCAGGCTGAACTATATCACTGGCTTTGCTGGGCTTCCATCTTGCAGATGGCAGATTGTGGGACTTCTCAGCCTCAATGATCACATGAGCCAATTTTTTTTAAAGATTTTATTTATTTGACAGAGAGAGATCACAAGTAGGCAGAGAGGCAAGCAGAGAGAGAGAGAGGGAGAAGGAAGCAGGCTCCCTGCGTAGCAGAGAGCCCAATGCGGGACTCGATCCCAGGGCCCTGAGATCATGACCTGAGCTGAAGGCAGAGGCTTAACCCACTGAACCACCCAGGCAGCCCTCACATGAGCCAATTTTGAAGTACCTATTGCATTCTGAATGAGGGCACCAAGGTAAGTGTATTTATTACTCAACCCAAAAGAAAGATTGTCATCTGCAAGGCTGGGATTTCTAACCCATGATACATAGATGTGGGACATCTGGAGACAGACCACATTTTTTATGCCTCTCATAATATATACTGGGATTAAAACCCAGTGCCAGTCACACATAAGAGTGTCCTGCGGGCCCCAGGAGATGAATAATGATGGCTTTACTTTGAGACCCAGTTCTCTCTTTCAGAGTCTGAAGCAGTTCAGCTCTGTCCTTGTCCCTAGCTCTGGGTTACAGAAGTTCTGTATTTGCTTTTGACCTTGAGCAAGGCCTTTTCTCTCTCCATGCTATATAGTAATTTTTGCTTCATAGACTTGGCGTTGGGATCCAGCTATCTTGTATTGCTGTAGTTACCAGACCCTCTCAACTTTTCCTGCATTTATAGCTGATTAGCTGCCCAGGGATGAGCCCCAGGAAGGACTAAGCTTTAGCCAGACCAGAACAATTTGGGACAGAGTGGGGGCTCATAAGTTGTCCAACCAGCAAGGAGTCAATCACTGTCCAGTGAACGAGGACAAGCACAATGATTGTTACTCACAGAAAGTAAGCCATTTTTTAGTTTTTAAGTAGCTCCTAGATTGTAAGCATTCGGATGGGGGAAGAGGAAAAGCAAGATAAAGAACAAAGAACTTCATAGCCTAGAGCCTTTGTGGACAACTGTTCTGGGACCTTAGATAGGGATACTTGCAGGAACATCAAAGGATCCAGTGGGGCCCCTGAGAAAGAGTTATGGTCCAATGGGCTTCAAACCTGCTGCACACCTGCTTCCCCTTCAGAATGTGAGGCATCATCTCAGGGTGACTTAGGGTATAGTTCATTACATTTCTCAAGTGGGGCTTGGTTTTCTCACCTATAATGTGGGTAGAGTAGAGGACTAATGGTCTCTAGAATCAGATACACGCAGGACCCAGAAGTCAGCAGTCGGGAGGTGATTGGGGAATGTGGCGGGGTCTGAGTTTGGAATCTCCAAGGGAGGTCAGGGACAGCCACTTTCAGCTCCAAGTTTCCATTTCTCAGAGTCTGCATGCCCGGGTAGCACAAGGCCTCAGTCAGGAGTGCAAGACTTCAGTCCCTTAGTACTCAGAAGGGTATTGGGAGAAGGAGACATCATCAGCCCTGCCTGGCAGAGTTTGCTGGGCATGCTGAGTGAGCACCTTGTTTATCCATGGGGTTGGCGCTCTCCAGGGTCCTGACTTGGTCCTGGCTTTCTCTATCCCAGATGCTGGCTCCGAATTCCAGGTTCCCAGTAGCAGGATCCAGGGCTCAGGGGCAGCTTTGCCACATCACTCTGAAACACATTCAAAACCTATCAGGTTTTTTTTTTTTTTTATTTCTTTTCAGCGTAACAGAATTCATTGTTTATGCACCACACCCAGTGCTCCATGCAATATGTGCCCTCCATAATACCCACCACCTGGCTCCCCCAACCTCCCAGCCCCCACCCCTTCAAGCCCCTCAGATGGTTTTTCAGAGTCCATAGTCTCTCATGGTTCACTCCCTTCCAATTTCCCTCAACTCCCTTCTCCTCTCCATCTCCCTATGTCCTCCATGTTATTTGTTATGCTCCACAAATAAGTGAAACCATATAACTGACTCTCTCTGCTTGACTTACTTCACTCAGCGTAGTCTCTTCCAGTCCCGTCCATGTTGCTACAAAAGTTGGGTATTCATCCTTTCTGATGGAGGCATAATACTCCATAGTGTATATGGACCACATCTTCCTTATCCATTCGTCCATTGAAGGGCATCTTGGTTCTTTCTACAGTTTGGTGACCGTGGCCATTGTTGCTATAAACATTGGGGTACAGATGGCCCTTCTTTTCACTACGTCTGTATCTTTGGGGTAAATACCCAGTAGTGCAACTGCAGGGTCATAGGGAAGCTCTATTTTTAATTTCTTAAGGAATCTCCACACTGTTCTCCAAAGTGGCTGCACCAACTTGCATTCCCACCAACAGTGTAAGAGGGTTCCCCTTTCTCTACATCCTCTCCAACACACGTTGTTTCCTGTCTTGCTAATTTTGGCCATTCTAACTGGTGTAAGGTGATATCTCAATGTGAAAACCTATCAGTTTTAAAATTGATTTTTAAAAACAGGTTTTACCTCCCCTGCCGCCCACAATGTTTTAAAATGGCTTATTGAAAAACATAGTTCTAGAACTTTTTGCTTTTTATTCTTTGATCAATTTGGCTGTGAAATCACATAGTCTCTCTTATTTCTCTCAGCTTTCTGGTTTTTCTTAAAAGATTTTATTTTGAGGGCACCTGGGTGGCTCAGTTGGTTAAGAATCTGCCTTTGTGATCCCAGGGTCCTGGGATGGAGCCCCGTACCAGGCTCCCAGCTCTGTGGGGTGTCTGCTTCTCCCTCTCTCTCTGCATCTCCCTCCATTGTGTGCTCATGCTCTCTCTCTCTCTCTCAAATAAATAAAAAAAATCTTTTAAAAATACATTTTATTTTTAAGCAATCTCTCTGCCCAACATGGAGCTCAAACTTTTGACCCTGAGATCAGGAGTCCCATGCTCTACCAACTAAAGCAGCCGGCGGGGGGGGGGGTGCTCTCTCACCTTTCTTTTTCCCCCCTTTCTTCCTCTTTCATTTTCTCTACCTTTTCCTCTTCTCTCAGAGTGAATATCCCCTTCCTCCAGGGGAAGAAGGAGTCTATCCATCTTCTTAAGAAATGATGTTCATTGACTTCACTTTATTCACAGTGTGGATTTGAATTTGAGTAATCCTGAAGTTCTCCAGATTACAAAAATCCTTATTTCTCCATAAGCTGCCATGTTTTGAGACTATGTTCTCATACTTTGGGCCCAGAAGTTTTGACTTGGAATGGCCTGGCCCCGTTTCCTACCCCGTGCCCAAATCGAAGCAGAGGAGCTTGGTCGCATTATCCATTCTTGCAGTAAATATGTATAACACTCCTGCTATGTGTTCAGCACTGCTGTAGGTGCAAAAAAAAAAAAAATGTGGCCATGAACAAGACCGATGCAAATCCCTGCCCTCAGGGAGCTGCCACACTCATGGGAGAGAGGATATTACTGCACTGGAAAGAGTGTAGATTTCCTGTTGCTGGATGAAGGTGAGCAATCATGCAGAAAAATCACATACCCTTCAGAACCAAGAATAAGATATTGCCAAACACCCAAACTGGTCTCAAATGTGCTGGTCTTCATGCAGTTTCAGACACCCACCCAGGTGGGTATAAGAGGCACCAGGGCCATGAGCCTCATTGTTAGAGGAAAGCGTGGTGAAGTGACAGGTCCACAGAAGAGAAAGCCAGAGGGAAAAATTAATTTCCCTGAAGTCCCTTACTTGTTCCAGGTGTCAGAGCTTGGGAAGAAGGAGGGGCTGTGATCTGGGTAGGAAGGGAGAAGGTTTGAGGTCACTGGGGCTTTCAAGATGTGAGCTTGGAAACAGCTCCATTTGAAGGTGGATCTGCTTTTCCCTTAAAATCACATCTTCCTAAAGCCCCAGGCTTTAAAAGGTTCTGGATATCCCTACTGCTAATGCTCACGGCCTGTTCCCAGAGCACACTCCCAGCACTGTGTATGTGGTGGTGAAAGCCTTTGGGAAGACCATTGTCCACTGAAGATTAGACACACATGCTTTGATCTAAGAATAGCAGCTCTGGAAATTTATCCCATGAAAGAATTCAAAAATAGGGAAATGGTGTTTTAAGGGGAATATGTAATTGTAGCAGTGACAATTAATACTGTGAAAGACCAAAAACAATATAAATGTCCTATAGTTGGGTTAAATGAATCATGGTTTGTTAATTTGGTGGGATGTTAGATTTATCACTAACATGATAAACATAGGGCCCCAATATATTACAAATGTCAGAAATCCTCCAGATCAGCTGTTTCTCTTAGAGGTGAAAAGTCTGACTTCCAGAGAACAGAAGTGACTTCTCTGAGATTGCACACAAGTCCAGAACCAAACAAGGAGTCGCCTCAGGGCTGCCTTGCAGTGTAGCTGCCTTTCTGCCTTTCCAGAATCTTCCAAAGGGAGACTTAGGCTTCACTTGGAAAATGAGTTTGAGTTTTGGGGGAACACAGGCAGGACATTAAGTGCCATTAAATCAGGGACATTCTGTGCCTTTGAGTGACACTGAGAATGTCAGTGCATCCCCATAACCTTGCAGTCTCGAGGATTCCATGAGAAGACCTTGGTATGGAGCTTTTAAGTCCTCTTTTAGCTCTTAGCTTTTTTGAGGCATAATTGACAAATGAAATTATATATTTGAAGTACACAGTGTTTTTTATTAAAGTGTATAATATTTTGATTTGATTTCCATATACATTGTGAAATCATCACAAGTTAACTAACCTATCCATTGTCTCGTATCGTACCTGTGCTTGCGAATGCTAAGATCTCCTATCTAAGCAAATGTCAAGTGTACAGTACAGCATTATTAACTCTAGTCACCATGCTACATTGCTCCTGGGTCTCTAATATCTCTCTGACACTTGCTGATGTCTCTTTTCACAAAGAGCAGAGGTGGCAGGGGACTTTCTGGCCCAGAGCCCCCAGCAGGTGACAGTCTCTGTCTAGAATTTAATCACTTTGTTTTTGTTTTCATTTTTACAGCTGCATTCTAATTATGGTGAGTCACACTGGTTTCCTATTTCTGGTAACATTTATAAGATTTTTTTTTAAATAAAGAGTTGTTTGTCTTAAAGGAAGATACTGAATCAAAGAGTGTAAAAGAGATTATGGATGTGGCAGAAGTTGAACAGTGGGATCAGAGTGGAGGAAACAGGAAGCACAGCCCTGAGGTGCTTTGCAGCAGAAACATTTGTCAGAGTGTGCAAGGTATGATTAGGGGAGAAAAAGGAACTCAAAATTGCACATATTGATAGCAGTTATGTTAAAAAGAGTTGTGCCCTTGGGAGCGCCTTGGTGGCTCAGTTGATTAGACAGATCAGACTTTTGTGGACTCTTGGTTTCTGCTAGGGTCAAGGTCTCTGGGTCTTGGGACCAATCCCTGCAGTTGGTCAGGTTCTGTGCTTGGCAGGAAGCCTGCTGGAGATTCTCTCTCCCTTTCAGTCTTCCTCCTTCCCTCCCCTTGGCTTGCATGCTCTCTCTCTCCCTAACACAAACAAATCTTTTTTTTTTTAATTTTTTTTTTTAAAGATTTTATTTATTTGTCAGCGACAGAGGGAGAGCGAGCGAGCACAGGCAGACAGAGGCAGAGGGAGAAGCAGGCTCCCCGCCGAGCAAGGAGCCCGATGTGGGACTCGATCCCAGGATGCTGGGATCATGACCTGAGCCGAAGGCAGCCGCTTAACCAACTGAGCCACCCAGGCGTCCCACAAACAAATCTTTTAAAAAAAAAATTTAATTACAAACTTGGAGAAAAAGGAGTTGTGTACAGGGATGGTGGTGAAAGAGAAAACAGGGGAAAGCTAAATTTGAAGCAAGGAAATATTTTTGTTTTCCTTCATTTGTTTTAAAAATAGAGGCTTGTGGGCACCTGGGTGGCTCAGTTGGTTGAGCATCTGACTCTTGATTTTAGCTCAGGCCTTGATCTCAGGGTTGTGAGATCGAGCCTCATGTCCTGTGCTGGGCATGGAGCCTGCTTGTGATTCTCTATCTCCCTTTATCTCTGCACCTACCCCCCTCCAAAAAAATAGAGACAGGGTTCCTGGATGGTTCAGTTGGTTAAGCATCTGCCTTTGGCTCAGGTCATGGTCTCAGGGTCCATCTCAGGGTCCTGGGATCAAACCCCACATCAGGCTCCTGGCTCAGCAGGGAGTCTGCTTCTCCTTCTTCTTCTGTGCTTTCTCTCTCAAATAAACAAATTTTTTAAAAAATAAAATAAAAACAAAAAATGAAAAATATAGAGGCCTGGACATTTTTTCAGGCTTAGGGGAAAGATTTAGTAAAGAAGTAGACATTTAATTCATACTGCATTCACTTATTCCATAGTATGTATTAAGCACCTCCTTTTTCCAGGAACCATACTAGGTATGGGAGATACAGCAGTGAACAAAACCAGAAAAATCCCCCACATTCAGGGGTTTGCATCCTACGGGGGGAAGATGACAACAAATAAATAAGTATATCATATGTCCAGGGATAGAAAATGTCATGAGAGAGCGTAAGGGAAGTGGAGATCAAGAATAATGGGGAGGAGTGGGATGTTATTTTTTCATGGTCGTTCAAAGAAAGCTTTGCTGAGGAGGAGTATTCAAATAAGTCCCACTTGAAGTGAGAGGGGAAACTGAAAGATCTAGAAGAAGAGCTCTCTCAGTAGAGGAAGTAGCAAGTACAAAGGCCCTGAGGTGGGTGTGTGTTTGAGAAGATGAAGTGTGGTAGGGGTGGAATGGTGGGAGGAGAGCATCAGAAGACTTGGAGATCATGTAGGGCAGGCAGTAGGACAGTGTAAGACCTTAGGTTTTTATGCTGGATGAAAGAGGATCCACCAGAGGGCTTGGAGCAAAGAAATATTGATACCTGACATGTATTTTTTTGTGCACAACCTTTCATACTGAATTGAGTATAGACTGCAGAGTAGGACATGAATGATGGGGAAGGAGGCTATTGTAGTAATCCAGGCTAGAAATCTCAATGGCTCAGCCATGGAGTGGTGGCATTGAATATAAACACCAAATAAACGTAACATGAGTGGTAATTACTGGAGTAATTAATGATAAGGCAAGAGGCTACAGAAGGCAGAAGGGAATAAGTTCAAGAGGAGTGGGTTGAGGAAAGTGAGGAATGAGCCTGAAAAGGGAGGGAGGGTTGTCCTTCCCCTGGAGAGGAAGGAGAGGCAGACTGTTGAGGAGCAGAGACATAGGGGAGTTGCTGAGGGAAAGGCAGGACTGAGGAAGAGCAGGGGCAGGACTTTGGATACTCCAAGGAAACAGGACCCAGGGCTTCCTGCAAATAATGGCAGAGAAGGGGAGTGCTCAGGCAGAGAGTTGTCCCTCCTGTCATGAGCCCCTCAAGGTGAAGTCCTTCCCTGCTAGGTTCATCTCTTATCTACTGAAGCCCCAGTAAAGGGTCTGGTTTACCATGGGCACTCAGCCAACGTTTGAGTGAATGAATGGATGAAATGAATGGAAGTGTGGAAGGAAGGAAGGATAGTTGGATAGGAGGCTGGAAGAATAACATGCTAGAACAGGAGTCTAAACTCCTTGTTCAAAGATACTTTAAAATAAAGGAGTGGGTGAAAGAGTAAAAAAGTTGTGAACAGTGAGTTGGGGAATAACAGATTTCAATCAGATTTGAGTGGGTGAAACCAATTTATAGGTCAACGTTTCCTTGGAGGATCAGAATTAGAGCAGAGGAGTTGGTATTCTGAAGGGATGCTTTAATCAAGCTGCCTAGTCTGACAAATGCAGTCCTTTATCCAGTGTGTGGCTGGGGAGATCTCACTGTTCTTGGAGTTAGGGAGTCTGCGTTCAAGTGAAGCAGCTGTTCCCCTTAAGTAGGGGGACAGAGGAAAGAAAGAGCTCAGTCTGACAGAACTCAGTCCCCTGGGGGAATATGAGCCGGAGAGACAGGTTGTCAGGCCCCCAACCAAGCAGAGCTGCACCCCAACCTTGGATAGAATCAGTTTTCAACATAAACTGAGTCCTATGACATACAACCTTTCTCTCCCTTACATCCAAATTTACTTCTTCTGTTTCTCGCTCCTCCAAGGTGCTCCTAGGAAACCAAGTTAATTTTATAGGCTAATTCATACTACAGTGTTAGTGGTTATTGGGAAAATCAGGCATTCCACTACCCTCCACCAATTAATAGGCATTGAAACTAGAGGGAAAGTGAATCTATCAACCTGGAATAGACAATAGACTCATGAATGGCTGTTTAGAGATAATAGTTTTACTGAGTCTGGAAGGTGCAATAGATGTTAGTGAATGAAGGAGGAGAAGAGAATCCCAGGCAGTGAGAATAGCATGAATGAAGGCATGGAAATAGAGGGCTCTTCAAGTAGTTCTGGATGTGTGGGGCAGGGATGAGGCCTGGAGAAAGATGAGGTTGGAGAGATGAGATGTACCAAGTCACCTATGATGTGTGCTGAGCTAAGGATTTTGGATTCGATGGTGTAAGCAGTGGGAAGTTCCTGATGAATTTGGAGTCAATTACATTAGAGGCAGTAAAATATAGTGGTTACTGTAAGGACCTATTTAGAAACTGTCCCTGCTCCCCTTCCCCCAGGGGATTTACTTGGAGACAAGTCCCCGAAACCAGCTTCAGGTAATAAAGCCCAGATACAAAGGTGGGTCAGGCCAGGTGGAGACATCCGATCAGTGGGGGGATGCATACTGTCTCCCTGGTTACCAAGGAGTATGAGCGCCGCCCTTTGGACGCCAATCCCAATCAAGGTGTAATAGGCTGGTTCAAATGTCTACGAGGGTCAACTGTAACTGAATTGGTCACCTAGCATCACTGTGGAGTTTCCTGTGTGTGTTACAATCTCATTGGCCACCTGTGCGTGGCCGGGCCCGACCGTATGGCCTTTGCCCTTAAAAGCTAGTCTGTGAAACAGACAAGGGTCGCCCTCTCTTGGAAGAGGTGCGGCCCTGAACGTTTCGGTGAGATTCTTGATGCTTGGCGCGAAATAAAGCTTTGCTTGACCTTCGCTTTGTATCAGTCTCGCTCCTTTAATCACGGATTCATTATTGGGGCATAACAGTTAAGAGCACGGACTCTGGAGCTAGACTGTGTGGGTTCAAATCTTGCCTCTGAAACTCTGGTCAATATGTGACTTTGGGCAATTACTTCACCTCCCTGGGACTCAGTTCCCCATCTATAAAATTATACCTTCCTCATAAAGATTGTTCTGAAGATCGTAGATGTTATATGAATGCTAAGAACCATACCTAGCAATACTAAATACTGTGTGTTTCTATGCCAGTAGTCTTTTCCTCGTCTTTCTTATCATAATCATCATAATCATCATCATCATCATCTTAGGTTTTAGAAAGATTCTTCTAATAGCTAATATTTTGGGGTAGATAGGAGCAGGGTCAGACCTCAAATAGGAAGACCAGGTGCTATAATTCAGGTAGGATGGAGTAGACTATAGCTTGAAGGACAAATCCAGCCTGCAGCCTATTTTTGTAAATAAGGTTTTACTGGAACATTGCTCTGCCTACCTGTTGACATACTGGCTACTATTGCTTTCACACTGTAGCAGCAAAATTGAGTGGTTGCAACAGAGATGATCTCGTCCTCAAAGCCAGAAATATTCACTATCTGGCTGTTGATAGAAAAAGGTTGCTGACCCCTCAGGCCAGGAAGCAGTTCAGCTTTGGGGCAGGGCACGTGCTTTTGTGCCCCTCCACCCATCTTTGGAAGGGACTGCCTACCCCTTCTAGGTTCAAGAGACACCTGGCTCTGTGTTTCCCCACAGAGTCATCATGAACAGATGGGCGAGATATTTAAATTCTCTCATCTCAATTTCCTTTCCGATTAGTTGTATGGCTTTATTATTCTTTTGCAAATTAATTCTTGCATCTTCAAATCTGTAAAGGAAAAAAAATATTGAGAGCAGCCCATGACCTTTCTTGTGGTTTTCAATTTCTTCCCTCTTCATTTTTAGCTTTCATTACCCCCAGGATAGCATCTAATTATTTCTTGAATAATCACGTCTCCTGGGCTCCAAGGAAATTTAAGAAGTTTGCTCCCTATTATGTCTTCCAAATTAGTTTCTCTTCAATTTTGGTGCACTTTCTTTTGTCTTTTCATCTTGGTTCAGCCAAAAATAGTTTCTCAAATTGAGTGCTAAATTCTTCGGGATTTTGTTCACTTCAATTAACTTTCCTCAGGACTCTCTTTGGTTTATAAATGAGGTCTTTGCTCATCAGGATCTTGGTCCTAGGCCACTGGGCTGCCTTTTCATGCCAACCTCACTTCTCTTCTTCATTCTTTGTGAATGCTAGGGGCTGGGAGGGGTATGGGGAAGGATGGGGAGAGGTGTACAAAGAGACAGAGAATCTAGTGTGTCTGGACTCTGCTGTTTGCAAGTTGAGGGATATTGGGCAAGTTGACCTCAGTTTTCCTCTGTGTAAAATGGGGGGATAAGTCTACTGCATAGAAGAGCATATTGATGAGAGGTATCAGCATTTTAATGATGGGTACTGGAGAACAGGCATGGCTGGTGGGGGATGACACTCCTTTCTTGCTGTGTCTGGATCTTTAGTAGAGTTACACATGGTCAAGTCCCTTCTGAAATTCTCACAATCCAATGACCAAGCTCTTAGCACCAGCTTCACTTATAGGAGAAATTCAGAAAGCAATTGACAGTCCTTTATTAAAATAACCATAACATTATCTATATAGTGAAATGCTTTTCAGTGTACAGATTGAATGCACACCCATCATGTTATTTCATAACTCTCTGGAACCCTGTGGGGTAAGCCTGAGTCTAAGCATCAACCCATTTTACAATCGAGGAATCTTAGCCCAGAGAAATCAAATGGCTTGCCCAAGGTCACACAGCTAACCAGAGGCAGAGTCACTTACAGCTCTGCATCTCACCTGTTTTCTTGACATGGGCTCTCTCCTTCCTTTGCTAGATTTTTTTAGTGTCCGAGTAGAAAGCATTGTCTTATTCTCTTTTTTTTTTTAAGATTTTATTTATTTATATAGGAGAGAGAGACAGAGACAGCAAGAGAGAGCACAAACTAGGAGGAGAGGGAAAAGCAGGCTTCCTACTGATCGGGGAGCCTGATTGGGACTCAATTCCAGGACCCTGGGATCATGACCTAAGCTGAAGGCAGATGCTTAACCATTGTCTCCTTAAGGATCCTTTTTATGTGACTCTATTCCAATGTTCCAAACAGTCCAAAAGCTGGAGTGGCCCAGCCTTGAACTACAGCACATGAACCCCACTGGACCTGAGGGCCCAATCCAGCCTGAGCTGCTGGAGTCCAGGAGTTGCACCAGGCTGTGTTCGTGCTCCTCTGGGCACCCCCAGCTCCCACCACATGCCGGGCTCTCTCCAGGGACTCAGAGAACACACCGTGAGCTCCACATATGACATTAAGAACATTGGGTGTGAGTCTTGGTTCCTCCACTTTCTAGCTGGGTGGCCTTGGACAAGTCCCCAAACCCCTGGGAGCCTCAGTGTCCCCATCTTGTAACTGGGAGTAATGCCCATCCCATCCCATCCCATGCTGGCTACAGGGTTCAAAGAAGAGAATGTTGGACACACCTGCAAGTGTGTTTGTGGTTTACCAGGTGCTCCTAAACACCAAGTCTCCCCTCTCCCTTTGTTCCCTCTCTTTCTCCTTGCCCCTCCTCTGGCCCACCATTAAAGCCTTACTTCCCATCATTCTTTTTGGATCCATTTATCAGGACTTTTCATGAGATTAAGTTTTTAAAAAAAACTAAGAGAGTGAGTGGCTGAGGATGAAGACAGGACCCTGTGAAGGGAGAGAAAGGAGAGAGTAGAAGATAAGATTTCCTCCACAAATTCATGGTAGATGAGCCCTCTTCCCCCTCCCTCTTTAAAATAGAGAACCAGGGGCACCTGGGTGGCTCAGTGGGTTAAAGCCTCTGCCTTCGGCTCAGGTCATGATCCCAGTGTCCTGGAATTGAGCCCTGCATCGGGCTCTCTGCTCAGTGGGGAGCCTGCTTCCTCCTCTCTCTCTCTGCCTGCCTCTCTGCCTACTTGTGATCTGTCTGTCAAATAAATAAATAAATAAAATCTTTAAAATAAAATAAAATAGAGAACCATTTATAAAGTACAACTGAAGAGGATAAGTATGTATAAAACTATTTGTTGGTAGAAGTTTAAAAAATGTTTTTCTCAGGGAAGTGTCTGTAGGGTTTGAATTGATGACCCAAAGGAACTTGTAAGGCCAGGAACCCACTATAGAATCAAGGCTCAGAAGCACAGGATGGGCCAGGAGACCTGAGTTCAAATCCTGGCTTTGCTTCATCCTGTCTTTATGACTCTGGATTAATTGTTTTGCCTCTCTGTGCCTCAGTTTCCCCATCTATAGGAATGATGGCTCCTAGACATAGGGCAGTGTGAGGATTAATGAGATATTGTGTGTTAAACTCTTTTTAGTGCTGGGCTCAGAGTCATAAGCACTATAGCAAAATAAGAATAAAAATATAATGAAACATTTAAGGCTTGATTATTTATAACATGGAAATATAATAATGAAATATATGCTGTATAAACAAGAAGCTGTATCCAATTTTTCCACCTAATCCAAATGCCTTTGTGTGGACCAGGCAGAAGATTGTTGGACGGCTGGCTGTTTTCATTCTCCCTGTGCCATCCTGTTCTCACATCCTGTTGATCACTTTAAATGGGGGCCTGATATTCTACAGAGCCCCTGCCCAATGGCCACTTTGGGTGCTCAGTCATTTTGCTGCTATCATGGACTCCAGCTGTACTCAGACTTCGTGGCACCTGCAGGGCATCCCTCCTGGGGTCTCAAGTCCCTCTCTTGACCTGCAAGTTGATGACTGAAGAATTGGGCAGAAGGAGGAATTCTCGGGTCAGAGATGAGAGTAGCAGCCTTGAGTTATCACAGGATTCTAAAAGCATTGAGGTTCCCAGGGGCCAGGCCCAGGTTGGGGGACACAGCGGTGGAGCCAGGAGAGACAGTTGCTCTGCCTGGCTGCTGTGGTGACACCTAGCAGCACTGGGTGGCAGGCTTGTCCTGCTTTTAAGGAAAGTGTCCCTAATGAGCATCCCAAAGCAAGTGTAGAGGAGCACTATCCCTCCTCCGCTCTTGTCCTTCTCTGACCCCTAAGCCCTCCCCCTGTGCCTCTATGCTCATCTGGGTTGCTTACACCTTCTCAATTCCTAAAAAACGCTTGGAATTGTAACAGCCTTCATCACGGAGCAGGGATGGGGCTCACTCCACATTTCCTGTGTTTAATCTCGTGTCATCTTTGCCACTAACCCCAGGTCCCCGTGGTGTCCTACTTTATAGGAGAGCAGACTGAGGACCAGAAAAGTCAGAGCATTTGACCACCCAGGGTGAGGAGAACCCAGGTCTGGTTCTAGAGCTTGCACCCATATCTGTCAAAATTTCCCAACTGGGTCATTCACCTTGTTCACTGACCTTGGTTCCAAGCCTTAAGGCTTAAATCCACTACCAAAGGGCCATGGTTTGCATTTCTTGAATATGCTTAAAAGAACAACAATTTGATGTCATCATTTATTTGTTTGAATGCCCCTTTCCACCAGTCTGTGTGAAGCAGGAGTCACATCCAATTCACCTTTGGATCTCAAGCATCTGATTCACATCTGATTCACCTTTTGGGGCCACACAGGGATCTGGTGCTCTGTAAATGCTCCTAGGAGCTGACACTTGAGTCCCTGTCTGCAGGTGCTTTGGGGAAGGAAATTCTCTAAAGGGAGTCACAGCACTTTTCTGGAGGCAACGGGATGCTCTCCTCCTAGAGGTCAATTCTAAGTCTTGGGTCAGAGACTGAAGGGACCAGTAGTATGTCCGAGTTGCCTCATGGACACCAAACCCTTCAAGGCTGGGATCATGGTCCCATCTCACAGATGGGGAAATCGGGGCAGGTGTGTGCATACACTAGGAGGTGCAGGAGAGAACTCACAGCCTCCCACCCTTGGCCATGCTGTCGATATGGGTCTTGTTACTGCTGCACATGGCTTCCTAGCTTTGCGTCCAGTCCAAATCCCAAGCCCTGGTCAAGTCATTCTGACCCATTTCATCTCGGTTTTATCTCCTCTGCTTCTCAGGAAGATGCATGTGTCTGTCATCCTGGCAGGCCCTGCACTGTTTCCTCTTGGTTCTAATTTTTGTTGTCTTCATCGGGGTACTCTGGAACCTCCTTCCAGGCTCCAGCTGAGTGCTGTTGCCCCTCAAAGTTCCTGACTCCACACTTGGCTTGAAGTACTGAAATCCCAACCACTCTGTCCTGCCTACTTCTTGGGAGCAGTGTTGGGTCCTGAGCTGTCCTAACAGTCAAGATCCCTGTGATTTCCCTCTGCACATCTGTCACTCCAGCATGCTTCTGAGCAGTGAGCATCCTTCTCCCCCAAGAGTTCTGCCACCTGCTGTGCTGGTTTGTGACCCCCAGCCCTGGCTTCTGCAGACCCCCCATATCTTGACACCCCATCTCCATGTCTGGCATTTTCTCCACAGACATCTTTGCTGCAAGCATTTTGCCACAGAAAGAATTGGCTGTAAGGCAATCTTGCTGTAAGGATAAAATAGTGAAAAGTAAAAGAGGGACATCAGAAAGGATAATGAATGAAATGAGACATGAAAACAATTGATACAATTATTTATTTCTTCCTCTGTTAGGAGAGGTATTAGTTTTCCAGATACTAAGAAACATATTCCTAACTAACACACCATTATTTTCTAGTATAATACAGTACACAATCTGGCTTCATGCTCTCATATTTCCCACTCCCCAGTCAGTTTTACCCCTGTATTTTCTATGTATAGTTGCTGTCATCTACTATCTTAAGCATCCCATCTACTCATCACTGTGTAGATTATGAGGATTAAGATTTATGTAATATTAAAATGGAAACTTTGTCAGTGGAGAAATAAAACCAAACTGTCACAGTTATTTTATCTTTTATGGCAAAACTGCCTTATGGCCAATTCGTTATGTGGCAAAATTGCTTGCAGGAGAAACGTCTCTGGCAAAGATGTGTCCAGCAAAACTACCTAGAACCATCCCCATCTCTTGCATCAGCCTTGACCAAGCTTATCCCAGCAGGGCAGGACCATGTCAGCAGCCCAGTTCCATAAATCATGTGTGTGGGGCTTGGAAAGGTCTGGGGCTGGCCCACCCTGCCCAACCTCTGCCCCCAGTGTCTAAGAGCCCCCTCCCCACTCTGGGGAACTAGGGTTTGCTCTGGGTCTACTCTGAGGTCTGCCTAGGGTCCTGCCTTAGCCCTCATTCTCCTTCTAGGGGCACCCCCAGATCCCATGCAATAGTTACCCCATGCTGCCTGAGCCCTGATTTCTGAGTTCCCACCTGCACTCCATCAGCACGAGCCTGGGCCTTGGTCGCAGTCATCTCACCTGCATCAAGGCCAGCCCGAGCTGCCAGCGGGTAACCTCCCATCCTCAGGCCTGGAGTCATACAGACTTAAGTTCCTGGCCAGGTTCCCCTATCATAGTGTGACCTTGAGTGAGAAATCTCCTCTCTTAGCTGAGTCATTATCACATAAAAAAGAGGCCCAGTAACAATAATCCTCTTATTTCATTTTCCTATACACTTCTTTCCCCCTGAAAAAAATTACGTAATTAAAATAAAAAATGGAAATTATGTTTCTTTAAAAAGAAATAAAGGAAAATTGACACATGCACATTAACACAAAATTTTGCCTCTAATTTCAGGGAATTCGTGATCTCCCTGAAGCTGACAGACAGACCTCAACAGACAGACCTCAGGTAGGAGCCTGGGAATTTTTCCCAAGGCAAAGATGTCCGGGATAAATTGTTAAGCAGGACATATGGATGGTGTTTGTGATGTGTAACCTTTGGTGTAAAAACAGGGGCAATAAATAAATGTATATATTTGCATTTTTATATCTGCCTAAAGATATCCTGGAAGCATACATAAGAAAGTTAAGAGTTTACTTAGGACGGGGCTAGAGAAGGGGAAAGTGGAACAAGTTGGAGACAGAGCTAGACATTTCACTATATAGATTTTGTGCTATTTCATTTGGGAACATTAAATATAATACCTACTTGGGGTGCCTGAGTGGCTTAGTAGGTTAAGTATCCAACTCTTGATCTCAGCCCAGGCCTTGATTTTGCAGTCATTGGTGTGAAGCCTACTTAAAAATATAAATAAATAAATAAAAAGTGAATATTTTACCTATTTAAAAAATGTAACAAAAGGGCACCTGGGTGGCTCAGTGGGTTAAGCCGCTGCCTTCGGCTCAGGTCATGATCTCGGGGTCCTGGGATCGAGTCCCGCATCTGGCTCTCTGCTCAGCAGGGAGCCTGCTTCTCTCTCTCTCTCTCTCTCTCTCTGCCTGCCTCTCTGTCTACTTGTGATCTCTCTCTGTCAAATCAATAAATAAAATCTTTAAAAAAAATGTAACAAAAACAGAGAAGTAAATAAACAACTCTGGCCTTAAAATTTTTAAAAAAATTTTTAAGAAAAAAAAAGAGGTCCAGCAATCTACTTTGCAGGATGGGTGAGAGGATAAATGTGGAACCACCTGGCTAGTACACATGGTCTATTCCATCAACAGTAGCATGCATGCATGCATGCATGCATTCATTCATTCATTCATATTTATTGAGTGTCTCCTCTTACCCTAGAACTGGAAATACAAGTGTAGGTAAAGGCCAAACCTGGTCCTTGTCTTTGTGGTCCTTACACTCTAGTGAGGGACACACATAGTAGCTAGCACACAAACACCAAGTAAGGATTGTGAGGATAATGGCCGGTGCTATAAAAAGAATACAGCAGGGTATGAGGAGAGGGATAGGGGTGTCTGGGAAGGTGATGTTTGAGCAGAGACCTGAGTCATGTGAAGAACCAGCTCTCTGGAAAGGAGGAAACTCCTTCCTTCCATCAAAGACCAGGAGACAGGATCATGCCTGGGAATAGCGCAGAGGCCAGTGTGTCTCAGACAGACCAAAGGGGGAACCATGGGGGATGTGGAGTCAGTGAGGTTGGGGGTGCTGGACAGAGAAGAAATGCTCACTTTCCAGGGGCGGTGGGGACCAGGGGAAGGTGGGGAGCAAGTTGCAACATGATGTGATTGACAGTACCCAAGACTGGCATTGAGGACCCAGTGCCTGTTGCTGGCCTTGCTGGAGTCAGGGACAGCTCCCCCCAGCCATGGAAATCACCTCGGAAGATGCAGACCATGGCCAGGTGCGTGCCTGGAAGAGGAAATCATCAGGTAGGGAGGGCATGCCAGACAAGCTCCCAGGGGTTCCTGTATGCTTTGACTGTCCTGGGAGGCCTGATCTACCACTGGCCCCAAAACTCCACTGGTCCAGGTCTCCCCTGAAGCCAGCCAAGCAGTGTGGATTCCCCAGAGCAAGGAAGAAGACTAATGGTCCCGGTGCCCAATCAACAACAGGCAGGTTCCAACCTCCAGATGGATATCCTAGCATAAATTGGTTTCAGAGAGCAGGCTGGTGAAAGGAGGGGTGGGGTGAAGATGGGGGAGGAGGGAGCATCTCTTCACCAGGAGAGGGAAGAGGAGAGGTAGAAGGAGTGGAGGAGGAGAGTATCAGTGCAACTGCTTTACTGGAACAAAATTTCAAATTCTATGCATCACTCACTCTTGGGGAAAATTATGTCAGAACCCTTCTGGACTCTTCAGTATTAGCCGCCCACAAGTTTTAGGAGCTGGAAACCAAGTAGTTTTAGGGGAAAGAGAAAAAAAAAAACAACAAAAAACTGTCCTAGTTCTGTAATTGGCTCCCAAGGCTCTGCTCAACAGTTATTAAAAACTGACACAAAATCTCAGAGAAATTGCTCCGGGCCCTATATTTATCATTTGCGTCGGTAAGACAAGCAGAGGCTTTTCCATGGAGTGTCAGCTATGGTATCTTTCAAGGTCAGATAATTAACTTTATTAAGAAAGAGTCAGATGTGCAAAGGGAATAGGGAGTGAGACTTAGGTGTCCCTCAGTTAACAGAAACTTGCTAAACAGAATTCCCAGGCTAGGGGTGTCATGGGTCTGATTTACACCCTTTCTGTGAAGAGTGGTTCTTAAGGTGAGGTCCATGGGCCTTCATCCCCTTCCAGCGTGCATGTAGAGGCTGCAGGAGATCCATGAACCTCCTGAAACTGTAGACAAAATTCTGTTTGGGGGCTGCTATGCATTCTTTTAGGTCTGTGGTCCTCCCAGTGTGACACTACTCACTCGCCAGGTGAATGGCAGCCTCACCTGGAACATTTGAGCAATGCAGATTCTCAGATGCACCCCAGAACCGCTGAATCACACCTTTAGGGACTGGAGCCCGGTCACCTGTGTTGTCATGAGCCCTCCTGGGGATTCTGATGCACACTCCAGTCTGATGCTCACTAAAGCTGTGCTCTGTAGTGGAACACAGCAGCCAAGTCAGGCCTTGGGAGCCACACTGACCTCGGTTCAAATCCCAGTTCTGCCATTTAGTGGCTCTGTCAGCTTGGGCAAGGCACTCAGCCTCCCTAAGCATCTATTACCCCATCTGTCAAGTGAATAATAACCTTGGGACAGTGGGGGAATTTTAATGCAGCAATGATGACAGATTCACGGGCTTCATCAAACAAGAGTCATGATGACAATTATGATTACGCCTTTGAGGAGGGGAGTGTTGTGAATAGAAGTGCAGGTTAAAAAGACAACTCTATAGGATGGCTTGAGCACCTATAGGATGGCTAGAGGTGGTGTCTCCAGGGATTGCTGTCATAACCACAGTGGCAGCAGTGAGAGGGATGGGGGGTGGGTGAAATGGTCATCAGAGGCCAAGTGGAGAGGGCTTGCAAATGAGCTGATTCACTCCGCAAATACTTACTGAGCACCTGCAGTGTGCCAGGCCCTGTGTTAGATACCAGGGATGCAGATGGCTGAGTCCCTGCCCTCGTGGAGTGCATGTGCTTGTAGGAAATGAAGTCAGTGAGGAAGCAAAAGAATGCATATGGATCTCAGAGTGTGGTCAATGCCATGAAGAAGCAGATCAAAGAGTGACATGGCTAGGTAGCATGGTCAGAGCAGATGACACTGAGCAGAGACCTGAATGATAAGCCGGAGCTGGCCAGGAGAAGCTTCCAGAGAACAAGCATGCAGGCAGAGGGAAGAGTCCGCACAAAGGCCTGGAGACAGGGCTGAGAGTCGTGGGAGAAACTGGAGAATTCACTTGAGGGCACTCAAGGCACCATGTTTCTTACATCTCTGAGACTCCACTCCTTCAGGAATGAGTAGGGAGTCAATGATCGAGGATATAATGAATATAACCAAGTGTGGTGTATATGGCAGGCCCTAGGAAAATGTTTACCATTGCCTCAGAATAGTCAGCTCAATATCCCCTATGGTATTATAGGAGGGTTCTAGACATATATCAAAAACAAAATCACTTTGAGCTTTGGAAACAAAGATTCTGATGGCTTCAGACCAATATCAGGTGTCAAAACAGGAGGGAGTTTCCTTCAAGCAAAAGATATGGATTAAGCCTATGGGTTGAGGGATGATAAACTTGGGGGATACAGAGAAGTATAAATGTCCCCACTGCTGATATAGGTACAGGCACTGCTGTTCACCAGCTTTGTGGTTCACTCCAGTCTCTTGTGAAGGAAGGTGATGCCCACTCAGCATAATAATCCTGAGTCAAGCCCCTGAAACGTGCCAGGTGATGGGATCTAGAGCTGACCTGTGATCAAAGTGGGGACCTTCAGTGGATGGTGCAGCCAGGAAAGTGGGGAATATGGGTACAGACTGTGGAAAGCTCTAGACTCAGTGACTGGAAGGAGATTGGCAAAATTCCCTCTGTGGCTTCGCTGAGCCTCCTCTGTGAAATGGGAATGATCTTACTACCTGTGGGGTAGTTGCGAGGATTACGTGATGCGGTGTTACACAGTTCTGAGCACAGTGGAACAAACTACGGTTCACTAAATGGTAGCTACTATTACTAATGTTGATATCAGTATCAGTATCATTGTCATCAATGCCAGCAGGGGAAGCTGTGTCTCAGGGCTTCCCAGAGGGGCTCACTGAGCCCGGATGCCTCTGTGGCTAGGTGTAGGACCTGGAAAGTGTAGTACACCATCAGCTAGCCCTAGAGCTGGAAGCCCTAGAGGAGAGAGTAGCAAGTTTTGGAGAACTCCAGGATGGTGGCAGCAAGGAGCAGAAAGGAGCTTGACTGTGGTCACCTCCCCCTGGAAGCCCTCCCAGATTGTTTTGGATGCTCCCAGAGCCCCTTGTGGTTACATCTGGAGGGCACAGATCCTGCTGTGTTATAGCAATCTGTCCCTCCATCCGACTGAGTGTTCTTTGATGTTAAGTCTGGGGATGATCCATTTTTGTACTTCTAGGGTCAAGCTCCAAGTACCTGGAGTGCAGCTGCTACTTGAATGAAAAAGGGGGGCAGGGGAAACAAATAAAATATAGAATGAATGCCTGAATGAATGGGAGCAAAGGTGCTGGCTGGTCCAAGGAGGAGTAAAATTTGGGGTGGGGGTGGTGAGGATAAATGTATCTGGAAGGATCTTGGCTTGAGGTGGCTGCACATCTTTTCTCAGACACAAGGGGGCGCCATTACTACAAAGCCTAGCCGGGAAGGCTGAAGGAATACTTCCCAGTAAAACTGATTTGATGCTTAAGTCAGAAGGGATCTGGTCCTTCTAGGGTGCAGATCAGCCTCGCTCAGACCTGAGTCGCGGCTTGCCAACAGTGACAGCTTACATTAGAGGGGCTGAGCTCTACATTGCTGCAAGTGTTCAATCAGGAGGATGGCCTCAAGCCTGGGTCTCTGGAATCAGCACCAGGTCTCTGCCCCAGATGTCAGGAGCTCATCAACGACCTGTGTGACAGGAGAAAAGAAAACCTTGGCTCTTCTTAGAAAATCCTCCCTCTACCCCCCGCCCCCCCCCCAAAAATAATAATAATAAAGAAAGAAAGTTCTCTCCCCTCTTCCTTTCCACAGGTAAATACCTTCCTTAAATAATAACAGAGAAAAATTTCCCAAAAAGCAACTCCATTTTTAAAATTATTTCAGATTTACAGAAAGTCATAGCAATAGGACCAAGAGCATTGCTCCCCTGAACCTTCTGAAAGTTAAGCTGCTAAAAGATGCCATATCACCCCCAAATACTTTTTGTGTATTTCTTACAAATAAGGATATTCTCTACTTCACCACAGGCACCCACATTGGGAAATCACATCCATGCATTATAAGCATCTAATCCTCAGACTGCATTCAAGTTTCCCAGTTATCCCTATGATGTCTGATAGCAGAGGATCCAGTCCCGAATCGTGTCTCTTTCATCTTTGGTCTCTTTCATTCTAGAACAGCTCCTTAATCTTCCTGAGGTTTGCATGACCTCAAAGATTACAGGCCAGATATGTTATAAAATGTCCCTCAATATCACTTGTGCTGCCACTTCTCATTACTGGTTCAGGTTGCCCACTTTAGGACTATCACAGAAGGGATGTTTCCTTCTTGTGGCATCCCGTCAGGTAGCACACAATTTCTGTTTGTCCCATTACTGGTCAGGTTAGACACCACTTGATTAAGGTGGTGTCTGCCAGATTTCCCTGAAGTAAAGTCTCTTTGTTCCCTCTTTGTCACCAAGAAGTGTTTTGTGGAGGAAGTACCTTGGAATTAGGTGAATATTCCATTTTCCATCAAACTTTCAGCCCACTAGTTTTAACATTTGTTCATGATTCCTGCCTGAATCAAGTATTACAAAGACGGTTGCCAAATGGCGATTTTCTGATTCCATCGTTCCTTCTAAATTCATCAGTTGGCAATCCAACCATAATGAAAAGCTTTCTCCTCTTTCATTTATTTACTCATTTATGCACAGACTCAGTATAGACTCATGGATTCCCATTTTATTTAATGGGTTATAGTGCATTACTGTGATTATTTATTTTGATCCTCAAATTGTCCCAGATTGGGCCCGTGGGAGCTGGCTCATATGTCTTTTTGGGATGCCTGCTGCATTCTTTGAACACTTCTGGTTCAAGGTATTGTAGGCTCATCTGTATTATGAGTTTTTTGTCCTGCAGAGGGACATCTTGCAAACTCTGTTGCCCTAACCCCACGGCTGTGAAAAGATTCACCATGCAAGAGTTAAGGAACTGGAATCTGTAGTCAAGGTGGTCTGGGTTCAGATCCATTTAGTAGCAGTGTTTCCCCTGGCAAGACACTCAACCCGTGTAAGCCTTTCCTCATCTATAAAATGATCATAATAGTTCTATGGCCTCACAGTGGAAAATATGAGGGAAATCTCTCCTATGGGGGGGAGAGGGTGGCCATCTCCTGGAGCTCACTCTGCTGCTGCTGTTGCAACACTCCCCCAGCACCAGCACGTGGCCAGTGGCCTGGAAACTGACAAGGGGATTCCCAGTGGCCACACAGGGTAGGGGGCCAGGATGGAGACCCTAACTCAGCTGCACTTACCTGTAGGATAGCTTTATCTATCCAAGTTGCCACTTCATTCCTTCCAACAGAACTTGAAATTGTATTCCATTTTCCAATACCATATCAGGGGGGAAAGATGGTTATTTGTGGGAATGAGACACACATGCAACTGGGGTTTTGTGAGGGGGAGCTCTCACATCTTAGAGATGCACTGCAAAGTGAATGTGTTCCCTAAAAGCCCAGCTGCAGATAAAGCACCTGGCGTGCAGTAGGTGCTCAATAATTGATAACCACTGCTGTGCTTCTGCTCTTCAGATGGTCAAGTGGGTTTGGGAAATGCCGCATTCCAGAGCACTCTCAGATTCATAATGCAGGCCAGAATAATACAGATCCCAGTAATGCAGACTTGTATTTTGCTTCTGGAAGGAGGGAGCTGAGCTTCCCTTATCTCTGACCTCTCCATAGGCCATCAATCAGCTCAGGGTGTCTTGTCACATACTAGTTGTATAGTAAATGCTAAATGGATCAGCATTTTTCCTCCAACCTGGATCTCCCTACCTACTAACCATTCTTCCTCCTCATTTCCCCATCTTTATGCTATGGACCTATCTCTCAGTCCCTCTGGCTCAGATTCTTCCTATCTGTCCCTGTTTCTTCCACCTTCTACCTTTTCCATTCTGCCTCTATGGTCTGTCAAACACACCATGCATCTCTGCCTCTACAGTGGCCCAGGCCCCCATCACCCCTTGCCTCCCTGGGTCTCTGTCTCCAGCCTGCAAGGCCACCCCCACACATTCCACCCATGCATTCCAAACCCTGCAGTGAATCTGTTGCCTGCCCAAATGCATACCAGCTCTGAGCTAGGCTTTCAAGGCTTATAGCCTTCCAGCCCCTTGGGAAAGTCCTGTCCCCAGGTAGAACCCAGGAATTTACATTTTCACCATCTTGCCCAAGGACATCTTGCCTCACTGTGTAATATTGATATAGCCAACCCAACTTTTCTATAGATTTACTATTTGCAGAGTAGATCCTTTCCTTTTTAATTTTTTTTAATTTTTAGTTTTTTTTAATTTCTTCTCAGTTTTCCAGAATTCATTGTTTATGCACCACACCCAGTGCTCCATGCAATACGTGCCCTCCACAATACCCACCACAGGCTCACCCAACCTCCCACCCCACACCCCTCCAAATCCCTCAATTAGTTCCTCAGAATCCACAGTCTCTTAGGGTTTGTCTCCCCCTCCAATATCCCCCTACTCACTTCTCCTCTCCATCTCCATCTCTGTGTTATTCCTTAAGCTCCACAAATAAGCAAAACCATATAATTGACTTTCTATCCTTTCCCTTCAACCCGATTTGGATATTTGGATCTGGATATTCTACGTGGTTTATTGCAGACAGCATATAATCGAGTCTTGTTTTTTTTTTATCTAGTGTGACAACATCTGCCTTTTAACTGGGGTGTTTTTGCTGTTTAAATATCATGTGATGATTGATATAATTGGGTTTAAAGCTACCATATTGCTATTTCCTTTCTACTTGTCCTATTTTTTCTTTATTCATTTTGTCCCCCTGCACCGGACCAATCAAGCATCTTTTATGATTCTATTTTATCCTCCTTGTTGGACTATTAATATCCCTAATTTTGTAGCAGTTGCTGTAGGGTTTATGGATTATATCTTTAACTTACCATAGTTGGCATTCAAGTACACCACTTCTCAAGAAACGTAAGAACCCTGATACAGAATACTTCACCTTCCCTCTCTTGGCTTTTGTCCTAGTGTTGTCTTGTGTTTTACTTCTACTTATATTATAATCTCCCCCAATAAATTACTATTTTTGCTTTAAACAGTTAATTATCTCTTAAAGAGATTTTTAAAAATGCTTCTTTTTTTTAGGGGTGTTGGTGGCAGAGGGAGAGAATCTTAAGCAAGCACCCATTGCAGAGCCCAACACAGGGCTCAGTCTCACCACCCTGAGATCATGACCTGAGTGGAAAGCAAAAGTCAGATGATTAATCAGTGGGGCTACCCAGGTGCCCCTAAAAAATATTTCTTATTATCCCATCTGTTTCTCATTTCTAGCATTTCTCATTCCATTGTATCAATTCTTATTTTCCATCTGATTATAATTTCCTTTTTTTTTTTAAAGATTTTATTTATTTATTTGACCCACAGAGATCACAAGTAGGCAGAGAGACAGGCAGAGAGAGAGAGGAGGAAGCAGGCTTCCTGCTGAGTGGAGAGCCCGATGTGGGGCTCAATCCCAGGACCCTGAGATCACAACCTGAGCTGAAGGCAGAGGCTTTAACCCACTGAGCCGCCAAGGTGCCCCTATAAAATCCCTTCTGTTTCGAGAAGTTCCTTTAACATTTCTGAAGGTGCTTGTGATGAAGTCTTTCAGCTTGTGTGTCTGGAAAAGTCTTTATTTTACCTTTGTTTTTTAAAAAATCACAACTTCATTGAGATATAATTTACATGTAAAGTTCTTTGTTTTAAAATGTGCAGTGGAACCATCAATACTAATTTTAGAACACTTTTTATCACCCCAAAAAAGAAACCCTATACCCATTTGCACAACTCTGTCTTCATTTTCCTCCTCTCTTAGCCTTATACACCACTAATTTATTTTCTGTTTCTATAGATTGGTGTATTGTGGACATTTCATATAATTAGGAACATATAATATGTGGCATTTTTATCGGACTTTTTTTCACTTACCATGTTTTCAAGGTTCAACCATGTTATAACATGTATCAGTAGTTCATTCCTTTTTATGGCAAAATAATGTTCTATTGTATGGATATTCCACATTACGTTAATCTGTTCATCAGTTGATGAAGATCTAGGTTATTTTCATTCTTGACTAGTATAAATAATTCTGCTATGAAATTTACGTACAAGCTTTTGTGTAGAAATTTTTTTTCATCCTCTTGTGTATATACCTAGGATTAGAATCATTGGGTCATATGGTGACTATGTTTACCCTTTTGAGGAAATGCCAGACTCTTTTCCACAGTAGATCTCACGAGTGCAATCTCACCAGCAGTAGTGTATTAGGATTTCATTTTCTCCTTTTTTATTTGTTTTCTTTCATTTTTGAAAGATGTTTTCACTATATTTCTAGTGTAATCTAGGTTGACAATTTTTTGCCTGTACTTTAAAAATATTGTCCCACTTCCTCCTAGCTTTCATTGTTTCCAGTGAAAAGTCTGCAGTGAAAAACGAAAAGTTGTTCTCTCCTTTGTTTCTCTGTACTTACAATGTGCTTTCTCTCTGGGTGCCTATACGATTCTCTTTTTTACTAGTTTTAAGCAGTTTGATTATGGTGTAGTTGTCTAATATTCCTGTGTTTGAGGTTCTAGAACATCCGGAATCTGTGGATTAGTAGATTTCATCAACATTTTTTAAATGTTTGGCCATTATTTCTTAGGACCTTTTTTTGTTCCCCCTCCCCCAAACAAAACTCTTTTTTCCTCTACTTTGGGGTGTCCAATTATATGAATATTAGGCCTCTTGTTTCATAGCTCATGAATGCTTTGTTCATTTTCTTTTTCTGTTCTTTTCTACTCCCCATATTTCATTTTGGATAGTTTCTATTGCTATTTATAAAGTTTACTAATATTTTCTTCTGCTAAAGCTAACTTGCTATTAATTCCACTCATATCCAGACATTTTACTTTTAATCTATGTTTGATTTGGGACATTTTTTATCTCCCATATCTCTCCTATGCATGCCTCTCCTTGCTTTCCCCTTCTTTTACATATATTTTTGAAAGAGCTATTTTAATGTCACTCTACTAATTTTATTTCTGCCTCACTTATGGATATGTTTTAATTGAATGAGTTTATTCCTCATTATGGGTCAGTTTTTACTGCTTCTTTGCCTGCTTGGTAATTTAAAAAAAAAAATTATTGTGGATTTCATGTTGGGTGATGGATTTCTTCAATTTTCTCTAAATACATTTGAACTTTGTTCTGAGATTTGGTTAAATTACTAGGAAACATTTTGATACTTTTGAGGCTTGCTTTTTTTTTTTAAGATTTTATTTAGTTCTTAGACAGAGATCACAAGTAGTCAGAGAGGCAGGCAGAGAGAGAGAGGAAGGGAAGCAGGCACCCTGCTGAGCAGAGAGCCCGATGTAGGGCTCGATCCCAGGACCCTGAGACCATGACCCGAGCCGAAGGCAGAAGCTTAACCCACTGAGCCACCCAGGCACCCCTTGAGGCTTGCTTTTAAGCTTTGTTATGAAGGAACAGAATATCCTTTAGTTCAGGCCCAAATTGGCCCCAATACCAAGGAAATAGCATTCTGAGAGCCGTACCAAAAGCCTTGTGTGTTAGAAGGTCTTCCAACTCTGGTTGGTATGATTATGAACCTTTACAGACCCTGTGTGAGTTTGGAAATTAAGAATTATTCTTTCTACTCCTTTTCAGTGGTTCCTTCCCAAGCCTTGGGTGGTTTACTCACATATATATGCTGATCAATACTTGGCCCAAGATTTAAGGGGAACTTTCTAAAGCTCTCCAGGCCTCACTCTCCAGCTCTTCAGGTCTCAGCAGCATTCTACTCTGCACCCCACCTTGTAAATTCTAGCCTCTTTGAGTTCTATGAACTCTCAATTCTGCCTACTCTACTTAAGGAGGACTACCAGTCTCTCCATCGGTTCCTTTTTCTCTGTTCTGTGGCTTGGAAATGCTCATCAGTAAGTAAGTTGAGGCATCATAGGGCTCCCCTCATTTGTCTCCCTTCTCTCAGGAATTTCTATAGAGTGCTCTTATAGTCCAATAACTAAAAACCATTATTTCATATAATTTTGTTTGTTTTTATTTTTAGTTGTTTAAGGTGGTAGTAGTGTGAGAGTGTATGTGGAAATGTGTTCTCTGTTATTCCATTATGGCCAGAAGCAGAAGTCCCTACTATTTGTTATTAAGTATTTGTCAATCTGTTCAGTTTAACTGATAGCTCATTGTTTTAAATTTTTAACTTATTTCCTCACTACAAAGGTTAAAGAGTTTTTCAAGCATATACACAGCCTTTGTAAGGCCTCTCTTATTAGTTGTTTATGTCCCCTTTACTGGTTTTCCTAATGGAGAAGTCTTAGTATTTTCTTACTGATTTTTATTCATGCTTTATATTTAAAACTATTACCCTTTTCAATTTGTTGCAGATAATTTTTCATTCCTCACTCTTTAAAATAAATAACTTTATTGTGATATTCATACAAAGAAGCAGACAAGTAATAAATGCATTGCTTGATGAATTGCCACAGTGAACACACCTCTGAGAATTCTCCTGAGGTCCATAAGTAGAGACTTACCAGCACCCAGAAACCTCCTCTTTTGTCCTTGCTAGTGATGACACCCAACTGCTTCCCCAAAGACTATCAGTATTCTGACCTCCAATGATATCAATTAAATTTGTCTGTTCGAACTTTATATGAGTAGAATCATAGGAGATATGTCCTTTTATGTCTTTTTTCATTGAACATTATGATTGTAGAATTTGTTCATGTTGCTGCAATATTTAGTAGTAGCATATTCCTATTCAATATTGCATAAATATACCACTATTTATCATCTATCCTACTGTTGATGGAAATGACGTTTGGTTTTGTTGTTGTTTTAGTTTTTGGCTTTTTGACCAACACTGCTTTGTTTTATCTTTCACATTTATATCTAACATCCAGCTGGAATTGATCTCTTATATATGGAGTGAGGTAGGGATTGGGCTCATCCCCCTCTCCCAATAAGATTATTGAGCTCTATTCCATTCCACTGGTCTATTTGTCAATTTGTGTTTTAATATCATGCTGTCTCAATTACTGCAAGTTTATAATAAATCTTGACATCTAGTAGGGTACATGTTCTAACATTTCTTTTTCCATTTGTTAGCTTTTGTTATTGCCCATCATGAATTGATGTGAGCCCTGCTTAGACTGAATCTTTGCCATGGACACAGAGATTAGTTTCTCTTCTGGTAACCCAAATCATGCCTAGAGTCCTCTGCTACAGAATCTCTCCAAAGCTGACACATGGAATCTCTTAATTTACCCTCCCCACATACATGTGTTTCTGGGACTAAGACTGTGGAGTCTGACAAGACTGAGTTCAAATCCTGCCTCTGCCACTAACTGTGAGACCAGGGGCAAGTTGTTCCTCTTTCTGGGCCTTTGTTTCCTCATCTATAAAATGGAGTAGTCATACTACCTAACTTATAGGGTTATTCTGAGGATTAAATGAGCTCATGTAAATGTTTAACACATGCAAAAATCAGTAGATATCATCCTTATCATTATTGCCCCATAGTCCCAGTCCTAGCTTGTTACCAAGAGGGCCAGACTCCAAGGTGGCCATCTTGCTGATCATTTGGCCCCTTCTGAGAACTGGGCTTTAGCCTACAATAGGTCTTTATTGGCCAAGACCTATGTTACCTGCAGTCCCCTTCTATACAACTCCCCAAACACCTCCATTTCCCAGCTCTTGGCCCCAGAAAGTCAGTCCCTCTCTTCTCTCAAATACTGTTTTGGGCTTTAGCTCTAGACAAGGTTTAAAGAATGAAGGCAAATACCACCTTCATAGAGAAGCTTTCCCTGCCCATACCCATAGCCATGACTATTTGTCTCTCTTCTTACTTTATTGTTCTTTATAATGCTTGGTACCTGCCATAAGATCATATATTTCTTTATTTGTTTTCTGTCTTTGCCACTAGAATGTAACTTCAACTGGGGGGGGAGTGGGGGAGGGACTTTGTTTTGCCATCACTATGTCTCCAGCACCTAGAACAGTGGCTGTTACAAAGTAGGTATTCAGTAGATATTAGTGGATTGGATGGATGAATCCTGTTCATGGATGGATGGATGCACATTCCAAGGCTGAAATCAAATCTGCCACCTTTTTGCCTACATTATTCATCCACTGATTTAGTATATATTTGCTGAGAGTCTACTGTGTATCTGACTCTTGACATCTGTTATAAATTGAATTGTGCCCCTCTAAAAGGTATATTAGAGTCCTAATCCCCACTATCTCAGGACGTGAATAGGATTCACTGATTTGGAAATAGGGTCATTGGAGATGTAATTAGGTTAAGATGAGGTCATACTAAAGTAGAGTAGGACCTTAATCCAATATGACTGGTGTCCTTATAAGAAGAGGAGAAGAGACACAGTGACGTACACACAAGGAGAAAATGTCATGTGACAGTGAAGGTAGATATTGAAGTGTTGTAGTTGCCAGCCCAGGAATGCCAAGGATTGCTAAAAAACTGTCAGAAGCTAGAAAGAGGCAAGGAAGGATTCTCCCCCTGCAGGTTTCAGAGAAAGCATAGGCTTATCGACACCTTGATTTTGGACTTCTGTCCTCCAGAACTGAGAGATAATAAACTTCTTTTGTTTTAAGCCTCCCAGTTTGTAGTACTCTATACTTAGGAAACTAATATAGCATCCCTCTGCTGATTTGCCTTGTAAGACATGAAATTATTATCCATGCCTGGAGGTCCCCCTCAATATTCTTGATTTCCAGTGACAGACACCAGGAAAGCATTAAGCAGAAAAGGTTATCAGGCAGTGTATGAAATCTCCTGGAAGACTGGAGAGTGAGCTGGGATCCAGGAAGGAAGACATGAGAAATAGCCCAAATCCAACCATAGGACCTATTGGTTATGTGGTAGGCAGATTCTGCAATTATTGCGAGCGGTCCCCACCTCGTGGTATTCAAGACCTTATGTAATCCCCTCTTGAGTGTTTGCTGGACTTAGTGTCTTACTTTTCATGAGTAGAGCACCATAAAAAGTGATGGAGGCATATGAATTCTTTTTTTTTTTTAAGATTTTATTTATTTATTTGACTTACAGAGATCACAAGTAGGCAGAGAGGCAGGCAGAGAGAGAGAGGTGGAAGCAGGCTCTCTGCTGAGCAGAGAGCCCGATGTGGGGCTCAATCCCAGGACCCTGGGATCATGACCTGAGCCTAAGGCAGAGGCTTTAACCCACTGAACCACCCAGGCGCCCCAGGCATATGAATTCTTATAGTGGATTACAGAAAGCCTCTGACTTCTATCTTATTCTCTCACTTGCTTGCTCTGTTGGAAAGGAGCTGCCATTTTAAGAGCTGCCCTGTGGAGAGGACCACATGGCAAAGGACTGAGGGAGGTCTCTGACCAACAGCCAATGAGGAACCAAATCCTGCCAGCAAGCACATGAGTGATCTTGGAAGCTGACCTTTTCCTGGTTGATACCTTGACTGTAACCTTATCAGAGACCCTGAGCTAAAGGGCTCAACTAAGCAGTGCCTGGATTCATGACCCACAGACACTGTGAGATCAGAAATGTTCTTTTAAGCTACACAATTTGGTGTGATTTGTTACGCAGCAATAGGTAATAGCTAATATAGGGTGCAACTGCTGTGGGAAACCCTGGTCACTAGACAGATGATTTATGCTTTCCTCTTACCCCTTCAGGATGAATCAGCCATTGTCCTTCCTTCTTTAAATTACTCACTCCAGATAGAAAAACTCCTAGGTAGAATCATTTGATTGGTAAAATTAGGTCATTGCTGAAAAAGAATGCAGATCCTGTATGGACAAAAAGAAAAAAAAAGTCAGTCTTGTTTAGGTTTCCTGGTTGTATGCTTATAGTAATCCTGACTTCTCAGCACTTACTAATTCATTATCTGTGTCACTAAGTCATTAATGCCTTATCCACTAGACTGTGGCCTCCTAGAAGACAAAAACTGTCTAGTTTGTTACTCATTCCTCTCCACCTGATACCTGGCCTGACACATACTAGGTGATCATTAAATGGTTAGTGAATGAATGAATGAAAGCTTGGCACCACTCACTCATTCTAGTTTGTGACATGGAGCAATATTTTCCAAATTTTTCTTGTAAGAATCAGCTGGGGATGCTTCTTAAAAATCGAGAATTATGGGTTCCATCACAGGTCTGAGATGAGGCCCAGGAAGTTGTATTTTAATAAGTTCTGCATGTAATTTAGGTAACCTGGAGCTATAATATCATTTGTCTGTAAGACTGTATCCCCCTCAGCCCAGCCAACTATGCGCTAAACCCTATCTGGATATTTTGTTGTCTCCCACACAAATGACCCATCTTTCTTTGCTCTTGGAAGACGTGCTGGTCTGCTCCTCCTGTCATCAGCAGGTTCTTCTTTGCTTTCTTTCTGGTTTCTCCATGAGCATTAAACATCAGTCCTGTTGTGAATATGGAGGAACTCTTAATGAGATTGGTGGATGGGGCACCTCAGCAGTTACTATGTAGGCTCTACAGGTAGAAACGAGGTTCACAGTCCTGCTGAGCTATTTGCTACCTGTGTCACTTTGGTGAATCTCTTCATCCATCCATCCAACAACTATTTTTTGAGTCCTGTCTCTGTGGCGGAGTAAGTTCAGTACACAGGATTTTTCAATGGATGAGGCAATCCCAGCTCCTGCCCTTATGAAGTTCACTCTCTCAGGGAAGACAGACATTGGACACTTTAGAACTTGTAGGCTGTTGTGTTCATGATTGAAGAACACAATGTCAACGTGGTGGTTTTCAGATAGGGAAAATTTTGTTTCCCCCAGCAGACATTTGGTAATGTCTAGAAATCTTTGTGTTTGCACAACCTGGGGGAATGCTCCTGGCATCTAGTGGATACAGGCCAGCGATGCTGCGAACTGTCATATACTGCCCAGGCCAGCCTCCACAACAAAGAATTCGGCATCTCCAAATGTCCAAAACACCCAAACTGAGAAACACTGTGCTATAGAAATGCATGGTAGGGGATCCTCTACTAGTCAGGGTGGTGACATCAAGGAAGACTCCCTTGAAGAAGTAACATTGTCAATCTCAAGGATAAATTAGCCAGGCATTGTGTATGTGTGTGTGATGGAGTGGAAGAGTGTTCTCAGCAGAGAGAACAGCACTGCAAAGGTCTGGAGGCTAGAAAGCATCGGGTCCCTGAGGAACTGAGGTAAGTTCACTGTTCCTGGATACAGAGTGTAGTGGGGGTTTGGGAGGACCAATGAGATTGCATGTGTGAATCATATGCTACAGAAAAGGTGAACGCTCCTAACATTCCATGGGCCAGGTCACTAAATGAGCACTTCCCATGCACTCTCTCATCAAATCCTCACTGCAACCCTCTAAAATACTTGTTGTTTTGCCCTCTTCCAGGTGGATTAGAGAAGTGTGACAAGTTGACGTTCACCATGCTTTTGTTGTCACAGAGCCTGGCACCAAACAAAATGTTAGTTCAGGCACCAAGGAGGGGATCAAGTTGTTTGCTTATTGAGTGAGTGAGTGAGTGAATGAGTGAGAAAACCAGGAACAAATCTGGGAGCCCTAGAGCAGAGCTGAGTTAGACAGAAATATCCCATGGGGCCTGCAGAACGGAAACAGGACCACAGTGTCATTCAGACAAGGCAAGAAAATATCCTGACACCCAGGAGTGATTCACACTCACAGCTCTGAAAGTCCTGGTTTCTCCTGCTCCTTCTTACCCGCCCTTGATGGAGAACCCATTCCAGAGGGCACCTTAGCCCTCAGCTTCCTGTCCTATCACCTCATCACAGAAGGACATGGAATTGACCTGGCACAATGCATTTTTCAAAGACTGCATTGTTGCATTGAGGATTTATCTAGTGACCTACATTGTGCCTTCTCACAGCATGGCTTTTGGGATCCACAGCAATCCAGGAGGAGTTCACCAAAGTGCAGGTTCCCAGACCTCATTCCAAACTGAGGGTGGGGTACAGAAAAATTAAAAAATCTGTAGGTTGTAGATTTTCACAGTCTCTTCAGATGACTTTTAGGCAGGCTAACGTGTGAGAGACAGCTCCAGGAACCAGCAGAACAGTCAGCATTTCAGTGGGCAGCCTGCGTCTCCCATAGAGGTCCTGCCCGGCTAGAGATGGCTATGGTTGCTGAAGCCCAACTGTGTGCCAGACTCTAGGCTAAGCCGTTCCATTCATGGCTGGCTCAGGGATCCACACAATGGGCCAGAGCTCTTCTCATCATCTTACAGATGAGGAAACCAAGGCCCAGAACATTAAAATACCTAGCCAGAAAGCTGGCTTTCCTCCATCCAAGCAGCCTAATCTGTGGTTTAGAAAATAGCACCTCATTTAATACAGGTGCAAAAATCTGTTTGTGGCTTGGAGAAGGTTATTTGGTTGAGCTCACCTTGCTGGGGTGTGAAATATTTTTTTTTCTCTTTCTTTCTTTTGTTTTGTTTTGTTTTGTTGCTGAGTCATTTACTCAAGAGAAAGACCCCTAGGGGCTTTTAGAACAAGCTGGGGAGACACAATGTGAATCTCAGCTCCAAGGGAGGAATGAAAAGAAATCAGACAGCAGGAAGGTAAGGAGCATAGCCTAGGACCTAGGGGATCTGGCATCTTGTACATGGGGGACTGATTCTCTGAGCCCTCCAGGCAAAGCCAAGCTATGGCACTTAACATGTTTATAGACACTGGATCTTTGCTTAGCGCAAAGAATGAGCCTGATGGATGGATTCATGACCTGAGAATGCCTCCAGAGAGCCATGTCTCTGTCCCACCAGCCCATGTGTTGAGAAGAGAGCCTAAGGCTGGTGTTGAGGGATTTGGGCTAAGGATCCAGAGATCTGAGTGTCACTTTTTTTGGGTCTCTTTGCTAACCGTGAGTCAACCTCCATCCCTCACTGAGCCTCAGTGTTACCTGGATGATGCTGGGTTTAAACCAATTTCTTTCTAAGGATCTTCTGGTTCTAGACTGTAAATTCTTAACCTCAGGGCCTGGCACAGAGTAGGTGCTCTATAAGTATGCCTTGAATACATGAACTTGCTTTAATACAATATTCTGTTCCTGATGAAACTGAGGTCAGATCAGTGGTCAGCTTCTTCTCCCTACACATTGCCCATAGGTACAGACATCAGCTCTGATCAAGTGCTATCTCTGGGTTCTGTCTCCAACCTGTTTGACCCTCCATCGTCTGGCGCAGTGCCTCAGTTTCTCCCTCCTTATCCTTCCCTCCTACTACCTACAGTCCTGCCCCTTCCTATCCAGCCATTGTAGTGCAGCCTGGGAATCTTCAACTGGAACTAGTACATCTCTCTTCCCAAACCCCAGTTGCCCATTGATTGCCCACTGGCATCTCTCCTGTGTACCCCAAACTACATTCCACCCCAGGCCCTGCCATTTTCTCCAAAGCCAGGACACAACAACTTTCACAGAACAGTTTTCACAGCTCACCTGGAGGAAGTTGGAAAGAGCAGGGTAGGATAAGGCCACCTTACTGAGGGCCCATGTGTCCTATAGGTCATGGCACCGCAGTGTGGAGAAGGGGGGGATACACTGGTCCCTCTATACATGTAATATGCCTCAGTAGCCCCACTCTAGATGTTTCCTATGAAACATCACAACTGACCCATTGGTGGGGGCAGGTGCAGGGAGGGCATTTTTGGACCTTTTTGTGGCCAACCTAAAGACAATAATACAGATTTGCAGGAAGAGTAGATAGTAGGGAGCTACTCCCCTGCTTGTTGTGCTCTTTCACTGACCAGCTGTGTGGCTATGTGTGTCACTCAGCCTCTGAACCTCAGCATCCTTCTCTGCAAAAGGGCTGTTGCAGCTCACCTTCCTCAGGGTTGCTGGGAGGATTGCACAAGATAATGGGAGTGAAGGTGCATCGTAAACTCAGAGTGCTTTGCACATACTAGGTATTATTATCAAACATTACCAAGAAGGGCTGGCCCCTGTCCAGAATTTGCAATCTCCGAATCCTTCCACTTTTAGCTGCTCCCAATAATGGCCTGCCCAATGAGGCTGGCTGCGTTTCTGATTTTGGCTCTGAGGAGAACATTGATCTGGAGTGTGCTTTGCGAGGATGGATGAGTGGACACCCAACCACTCTCCAAACTGGATCTCAGCCTCTAAATGATTAATGCATTCAGGCTGCAAATAGTACCCTACATCCCGGTGCCTCCAGGATGCTTGGGAAAAAATACAGCCTCCTCAGCACTTTTGAACATGAGGGCATGGCCGAAATGAGGTCTGGTGTTTGCAAAATTTAGGATTGGGTGCTCCTTCATGTAAACAGGATGTTGCAGTGTTGGGCAGCAGGGTTTGTCTTCTCTATTCAGATGGGTTGAGGCTTTGTTTCCTCCTTAGTAAACTGGAAAGAAGCCTGGGTTAGAAATTAAGAGATGTAGCTTGGGTCTTGACATTCTCCCCAACTGGTTGTGTGTCTTCTACAAGTTTTGACTTCCTACCTGTAAAACGGAGACATCAATCTTAACATGGGAAAGCTCTTTGAGAACCAAGAAGGAAGCGCCAGGTAGGTACAAAACTTCTGGGTTTGTTAGTAGACTGTGCATCACATAAAAACTTCATGGAGCCATCTATAAATTCTTGGGCTCAGAAATGGGGCATAAATGGGATGTCAGTTACTTCTGAGCCCATCCTTATCCCTGAGCCTATGGCAGTTGACTTTAGGCATCTGAGTCTCAGAGATGCTCTTTCCTCCCTTCATCCCTTAGTACCGAAGACAAGACCGGCACATAGTAGAATTTCAGAAAAATGGTCATTGCATGGATGAGGACACATTTGCAATAACAGAGACCAGATTCTCCACCCAGTCCCACAAGGAAAATACGCCAGACAGAAATATCCCAAATAAACCACAACTCACCTATAGGTGACCACTATCCTGTGATCCCCACAACGGCAGGGACGATGGTTTGGAGTATCTGCCATTAGTTCAATTTAGACGTCAACTTTCAGGCTCCCACACCCTAGCTTCCCTCACAGAAACATCCACGACAGTGAGCTCTACCTGGAACATCTTCATTTTAGAAGAGAATCAGCTGTGCAGACAAGTGTATGAGCCTTCACCACCAATAGGGCAGCAGCTGTCACCTTGAAATCTTGGAACAACACGAGTCCTGCATTCAGACTTCTATTTTGTTTCTCCCTCTAGTCTCATTTATTGTTCTGCTAGAAATTACATGCATCCCCTTGGCTTGCAGTCCAACTGGCCAGAGCTAGCCATGCAGCCTGAAGTCAATGGTAGAGGAGAGGGGAGGCCAGTAATGCACGGGAGCATCTGTGCTATTTGAAGCATCCTAAGACCCAAGGCTTGACTGAGAGATGGCCCTTTATAATCCATGTCGGGCTTACCAAGCAGCTGTGTGTGCCAGGCTGTTGCAGGGGTTTTCCAGTTTTTCCCTTATGCCCTCCTTCCAACACCCCAGAGTGGTAGAAATTGCTAACTCCAGTTCGCAGTTGAGTGAACTGAATTTCAGTGTAGCCAACCACCTCCTCGGGTTCACAAGGCCACTGACGAGTAAAGCCAGAACTCAAACACAGGTTTATTTTTTAAAATTCCAAGCCCAGTGCTTTCCCCCACCATGACACCTTATGGGCACAAACAGTCCAGGTGCTTCAAGACAAAGAAGTGAGAATGAGAATATGTGAGAACACAGGAAAGGTCAGAAAGTCTGGCAGCAACCAGAGAAGTATGTGTACTGCCATCTTCAAATGGTATTATTCAGGGAGGAAGCCCTGGACTGGGAAAAGTGATGACAGGTGAAGAAAAGAGATGCCTTAGAAATGTGGCTTGATGTATTGGCTGCCTCCCACAGAAGTCCCTGGAACACTGAACAGAGTCATGTAGATTGTGCCTCATCTTTGAGAAATGAGGACTGTCTCTTCATGCTCTCAGGTTATTTTTGAAATGAACATTTCCTCCATCCCACAGAGGATTCATTATTTGGAGTGTGTCATGGTTGTTTTGTTTTGTTTTTCTGGGTTTTGGGGTTTTTTTTTGTTTTGTTTTGTTTGTTTGTTTGTTTTTTTACCATCAACTTCTTTTGGATCTAGTTGAATCCCAGAGGGGATAATAAATATATGGGGTAGGAAACAAAACAAAGAGAGAAAAACAACCTCAATTTTCAACAAACTACCTTTAACAAATGGATTCAGGTCTTCATCTGCTCTTTGCCAACCTATAAGAGGCTCCGTTCTGAATACAATAACCACAATTTGGAGAAGTACAGCAGTGGGGTTGGGGAAAGGATGGTCTGTTCTTGTTCAGAAGAGCCCTGGTTGTTCAAACTTTCTCATACAGGGCTAGCATTGGTGGATGACTACCTGTCCCAGGCCTGTCTGAGCAGCTCTGCTGACTGATTCATGGAAGACCACTTGATCACTCGGCAGCTCTGACAGTGAGAATGTTCACCAGTCCACTGGCTCCACAACTGCCTTCCTAGCCCTACCCCCTCCACGCCCTTGCTCTGCCCCATCTGTCTTTCCTGGGACAGTCTAAAAGGGTGTGTGTTTTATTAGGTTGCTCAGGCATTAAAAAGTGGGTGGCTGATCTGTTCCACACAACCCAAAGCCTTGACCGTCAAGACTTTTCAGGTTGTATCACATCAGGTCATAGATGGCAGCCACAGCCAGGGAGGTGTGAAAACCTGAAGGACAGAACCGTGTTCCCAGGGCCACCCATGAAGCCTCTGCATTCATGAGTATTGGTCGCAGGGAGAGGCACGGAGCTGAAGAAGCTCTTTCTCCCAGAAATGACTCACTGTCAACTCTGATCTTGTCATTGGTGCTCACGCCCACTTGCAGTTCCCTGTCGCCTTTAGGATGGAATCTGACCACCCTCAAGTGGCTTCTGAGGCCTAGGGTGTTCTGGCTGCTCCCTGTTCTATTACGCAAGCTTCCCTCTTCCCACCAGAACGCTGCACGGCTTCTTAGGCATCTCCATGCAACCTGCTGCTTCCCACCGTGCAGGCTCTGCTCCCGCCATACCTGCCACCAGGCACGCCCCTCCTCCCAGTCTCCTTCAGGCCCACACACGCACTTATGCACCCACATATCCCTGGGTATCTCTCACGTGTCACTTAAGATGGGCTCCCAGGAGCCTCTCCAGCTGTTCCCAGACTAAAGTAAGGGTATTTGGTCAGTCCTTCTATTTTCCCTCTGTTGGGCCATTGAGCTCTGTATGGAGAGGAGAGGGTCTCATTCATCTGTGTCTCTTTCCACCCAGCACAGGGCCGGGTCCCACAAGAAGCACAGCAAACAGACGAATGATCCAGAGGCCCTTGGTAACTGTGGGACGGGCTTCCAGTATTCCTCCCTATTACTCTCATTTCAGCATCTGTCATGCAGGTCAGCAGGAATACAGGATTTGGTCCCCAGCAGTGCTCACGTTCCACTGTCAACAGAAAGATGCCCATGTTGGGCAGAAAGTACAAGAAGAGGGCCAAGAGGAGAGGCCTTTGAGATTCATTCTCTTCTCTTCTCTTTTACTTTCCTTTTTAGAGGAGATAGTGGCCTTCAAGGGAAAATAGTAAAACAAGACAAAATACCAAACAGTTTTCATTCTCTTTTCTTCTCGCTCTCCATATCTATACCTGACTTTATATAGTCATAGTTCGGACTGTGCATTTCCCCTTCTAATGAGATTTTCCCTGGGGCCCACACTCAGGCTCAGTCCTGGATGGGCAGACTGGGGCTATTTCACCATGGGGGGGGGGCAGCCAGTGGCAGCCCCTTTCTGAAGCCCCCCATGCTAGTTCTTGTGCTCAGGCCTCATTCCGGGTGCCTACCCTCCTTCTTCTCCTCTCTCCACCCTGCCCCTGAGCCCCTCGACACCACCACCACCACAACCTGCCTTGATGCCTAAGTGGGAGGGAGTTGATATGTATGGCTCATGCTCAGTGCTTTACGCTCAAGCGCGCATTTCGTGCTTGCAACAGCCCAGCAGGGTAAGTGCAATTTCCCCTTTCCTAAAGGCGTGGAAACCGAGGCTCAGAGTGAGGCAGCTTGCCCACCAGCCACTGAGGGCTCTGGGGTCTAGGATCTTGGCTGTTCCTGAATCAACAGATCCACGTACCCACTCCTGTCATCAGCCTGACACTCTGGTTCTTGCCCAGCAAACACCGTACAGCCCGATTAGGATCCAGTTCTCCAGCTATCGGATAGAGATGGGCCCTACATACCAAGCGTGTATTTCCTGAGAGCAAGCAGAGAATCTTGGCTGAGAGCACAGATGGGACAGTGCTGCCACTTACAGACTATGACCCTGGGCAAACTTCTCAACCTCTCTGTGCCTCAGTTTTTGCATCTGTGAAATGGGATCTGCCTCATAGGGCTGTTGTGAGGATTAAATATACTGATAGAAGCAAGCTACTTAAAACAGTGCTGGGCACAGAACACATGCTACATAATTACCCTTATTATTATGACTCATTATTATCGTCTCTTACTGACACAAGTTCTTTCTAGGCAGAATGTGCTCACACCGCACCCTTTTGGGCTCTCTACTATCTTATTTATTAGGGGGTTGAGGATATCCAGGTCATGGGATTTCCTGATAGATAACATTTATTGTAGCCCTATTTTGTGTCAAGCCTTTTCTATCCATTACCTCTACTCCTAACAAATACCCTGTAAAATAAGTATTCTTACCACCAATTTTCAGATGAGAAAACTGAAGGTCAGGCTCCTGACTGGCCAGAGGCAGAGCCAGGAATCAAACCCAGGTGGATCTGGAGCCAGAACCCCTGCTCTCTTTCACCTCTGTGTCTTCACTGGAAGATGCAGTGCTCGCACTGGTCTCTCCTTCGGTAGTCTTTTTGCTGGGGGTTTTATTTTCACTTTGAAGGTGTACCACCCTCTTGAGCAAGAAGCAGCGGCTTTGGGTAGATTGTGAAGACTTGATTTTCCAGCTCATCGATGATGTTGGCTGTGAGAGGCTGGGAAGACGGTCCCTGTACCCTGGGTCTTTCCCAAATGGAGCCTGTGCCTTCAGCAGAAGTGCTGGTCACCAGGATGGCCCTAGCATTCCTCCCCAGGTCTCTGGAAAGTTCTCTTGGGGAAGTTGGAGGTGAGAAGCTTTCTCCATCCTTCCCTCCTTTTGCCTTCTTCATTCATCACCAAATATTCTTTGAGTTCTACTTATTTAGAGAGTCAAGCCCTGGAATAAGGGGACTAGCAATTACAAAGGTCCTGAGGTAGAAGGGAGTTGGTTGGGTTGGGGAACAGAGGGGAGGCTAGCATGAGTGGAGGTGGCTGAAGCTGGGGAAGTAGGAGAAGATGAGTATGGTTAAGTGGGTAGTGGCCAGACTTTTGTGGGCCTCCTCTGCCCTGGGAGGAATTGAGGTTCTATTCCAAATATAGATGCCCTTGGTTGTTCTGAGGCTAAGAGGCCATATGTGAGCTTATTAGTGGCTCTGCCTACACCTGCTCCATCCACCCCAGGATCACTCCATTCATGTTCTCCCCACCCCCATAGTTGCTTAGCTATAACTGCAAGGTCATCTTCAACTCTTCCCTCACCCTTACCCTGTCATCTGATCCGTATTCCCGTCTAAAAGATTCCTTTAGTCAACCCTTCTGATCCAGCCCTGGGCCTGTCCCCTGGGTCAGGGTCCCCCCTCTGCACAACCCGTCTGTGTGACATGTAGCCACGTCCTCCAGTGTCTCCGATCTCCATTGCTTCCTTGGAATCCATCCTTCACAGACTTCCTCAAACTCAAATCAGGCATTGTCCCTCCCGACCTGCAAAACCTTCCATGTCTCCCCATGACCTAGGCTGTGCTGTCCAACATGGTAACAACTCACCACGGGTGGTTATTTAGATGTAAGTTAATTAAAGTTAAATAAAACTTAAAATGCATATCCTCAGTCGTGTGAGCCACACCTCCAGTGTTCAGTAGCTCCTGATGCCTGCCATATTGGACAACACAGGTTTAGAATATTTCTCTCACCACTGAAAGTTCGGACAGCACTGGACTTTATGAGATAGAATTCAAACTTGTTGGCCTGGTATTTGAGGATTCAAACAATGTAAGCTCTGCTGGCCTGTCCCAGTTCATTTCCCATCAGCTCTTCCCATGCACACTTAGCTCCAGTCAAATCACACAGCTCTGTAATCCCCAAACTGTTGTGTTAGTGTCTTGTGCGCCCTTCTAGGGTTTTATGCAGACACATGCAAATATGTGTGTATGGGGTGTGTGTGCTAATAGATATGTGTCTATGTGGAAGTCTATTTTCTTATTTCTTCTCTTTATACAAAAGGTAGAGTACTACGGTTTCTTTGGGGGAATTATGAAAATGTTACAAAGTTTAGATGGTGGTGATGGTTGCACAACTCTGTAAATATACTAAAAGCCATTGAACTGTCACTTGAAACAGATGAACATTATGGTAGGTAAATTACATATCAATAAATCAATTTTTTAAATTTATTGAGATAGATCCATTTTTTAGAAAAATATACAGAATGACTGTTTTGCATCTTGGGTTTTTTTTTCCCATGTTACAAAATACCTTGGCATTCTTTCTCAACCAAGGTACGTAGGGCTTCCTCATTCTCTAGACAACTGCAGAATGATCCATTGTGTAAATTTCCATCATTATTTACCAGGCTCCCAGCTGATAGACACTTGGGGTCACTCCAGCCTTTTGCTGTTCTGGACAGTGCTGGAGGAATAACATGTTCCATGTGTGGGCTGGTGTATCTGTAGAACAGACTTCTACAAATGGTATTGCTGGGTCAGAGAATGGCTGCATTTGTAATTTTGACAGATATTGCCAATCTCTCTCCATAGAGATGTTTTGGTTTACAACGCCCACTAGCAGTATCTGAAAGTACCTATTTCCCCAGCTTTCACCAACAGACTTTTGAATGGTTCGTCAGTGCAGTTTTAAATTACATTTCTCTAATGAGTAGGATTGAGCAGATTTTCATATATTTAAAAGTCTCTGGGGTTCATTTGGGGGGAAACTGCCTATTCACACCATTTTTATTATGTCTCTGGCCTTTTCCATCTTGATTTACAGAAACTCTTAATACATTGCAACAATTATCCTTTGCCTGTGATGTAAGATATTCTTTTCTCCTAATTTGTCGTTTGCCTCTTATAACTTTGCTTATGTTTTTTTCTTCACACAGAAACTTAAAAGATTTTTTATTAAAAAAAAAAAGATTTTTATTAAGTTCACCAATCTTATCTTTCCTGGCTTTTGGATTTTGAGTGATAGAAAGACCTTACCTTCTCCAAGGTTTTAAAGTAATTTGCCCAAACTTTATTTTGATAATTTACAGGTTTATGTTTTTGCTATTAAATTATAATTTTGATCTGCTTGATCCATTTGGTGTATGGTATGGTGTATGGATTCAACCACATCTTTTTCTAAATGACTACCCATTTATCTTAACACCATTTAGCAATAAATTCATTTATACCCCCACTGACTTGAGATATTGCCCTTATCATATACCAACTTCCTGAATGCATTTGAGCCCATTTCTGAATTTTCTACTCTGTTCCATTGGTATGCCCATCTCTTTATATGCCAGTACCACACTGGTTTAACGATTGAAGTTTTGTGGTATAAATCCAATTTGAATCCATCCACCTGCTCTGTGATGCTTTCCAAGATATCCTTAAACAAATTAGACATCCCTTCCCCTCTGCTCTTAATGGACCTTATGCCTCTGACCCCTAGCAGACTGCAAGCTCCTTAAGATCAGAGCTTTGCCCTCTATGACTAGGTTGGGGTCTGGCAAGGGACCTGGCAAGGAGCAAGCCACCAACACCCACACTCATCCCTCCTTCAAGTACACAAGACTGTGATTTCTCACACATCACATTTTGCCTTATTTGAAAATCAAGACAACTTCCCTGCCTTGAGCCTTCTGGCATTTCTCTGAGAGTCTTCCCAGATGTCTCAGGACCTGCGCTAGAGGCTCTGCAGCGAACTTGGGTGTCTTTTCAGGACCGGCCACTCCTCTTCAGACTTGGGACACTCAAAAGGCCCCAGGGACTGGCCTCTCCTCTCCTCTTTTGGTCATGAAACCCCATTGACCCAGCTCCTCTGTGTCCAGTGGGAGGTTCCCACTCTTTGTGGAGAGAAAGTAGAATTGGAGTCCAATTATTCTTTCGTCTGTCAACATGACAAGAAGGGCACTTTGCCCTGCTCTTGGTGTCCACTCTGCACTGGAAAAAAAAAGCCTTTTCCACTGACCCCAGTGAGTTTTTGCAAGTCTGGGCCAGTCCATGGCTGTCAGCTCTTTTTAAGTATCAGGCCACTTTAAGGGCTGCCCAGCACTTGGCAAACATTTCTGGAACCAATCCTTGATACTAGACACTGTACCACGTGCCAGGGGGGCACTGAGATGGCTTCCATCTGTCCTTAGAGAACTGCATTTCCAGGAGGGCACCTGGATGGACAGAGGGAAAAACACCAGCATGGCATTTAATGCAGTAAGGTGTGCACTGGGTGGTCTTTCTGTCCCCCAGGTCTCTCTTCTGCAATGGAGCTCAACATCATGTGGCATTTTCTCAAACCTGGGTTGGACTTTGAACCTGTCTGGACTCCCTCATCCCCACATTGTACCTGTGACAACACAGGAAGTGACAACACCATAGGTCCTGGGGAAGCCAGACTCAGGGCTGAGAATTGGGACCTGGAGCCCGGTTCTCTGACTTTCCACCAACCTCACTGTCCTCTCTCTCTACCTCACTCCCAACCCAACTAGCTCCACGTCCAGTCACAATAAACCTCCCAGACATCTCTTGATTCCCTACCCTCCCACTGCCTCCACTGCTGCAGGTAGGACCCCAACCAGCATCCTCTCTCCTCTGGATTACTGCAGTGCCCCCGCACTGCTTCTCCCTCCAGGGCACAGGGAAGCCAGTGGGATCTTATCAAAATTCCATTCGCATCAAGCATTTTGTTTAATAACTCTGTAAGTGTACTAAATCATTCCTTAAATATACCTATTGCTTTTCTAATTACTTAAACTTTTTATTTTGAAATAATGTCAATTTGCATGTGATTTTAAGAAATAGCAGAGAGGTCCTGTGTACCTTTCAAAACCCAGTTTCCCCAACTGGCAACATCTTGAATTATTGTTCCCTGTTGTTTTTTGTTTTTGTTCTTGTATGTTTTAAAGATTTTATTTATATATTTGACAGACAGAGATCACAAGTAGGCAGAGAGGCAGGCAGAGGGAGAGGAGGAAGCAGGCTCCCTGCTGAGTAGAGAGCCTGGTGTAGGGCTCGATCCCAGGACCCTGGGATCACGACCTGAGCCAAAGGCAGAGGCTTTAACCCACTGAGCGACCCGGGCACCCTGTTCCCTATTGTTTTTAAGATAAAGATAAAGATTGTTTGTCCTTCTTCCTCACCCCAGGCCCTTTGCACTTGTGTTTCATACTTTCCTGAGTATTTCTCACCCCTGTACATATTGTTACTGTGTTTTAGTCTTCAGACCAAGCAGTCCTTCATCAGAGGAGTCTTTGTGACCATACAGACCTTCTCACGTCTCTTCTTTCATGGTGTTGTGTGTGTTTGATTTTCCCTTATGAGTACTTACTTCAGGATATAAATATGCAACAATTTGTGTTTTACTGATTATTATTCTCCTTTACTAAACTATGGGTCTATGAAAGTCAAGATAATATTTGTTTTGTCCATTGAAACATTCCCATAACCTAGTAGAGGGTCTGGCATTGAGAAGGGACCAATAAATATTTCTCAAGTGAATCAGTGAGCAAACAGGGGGAGTGAGTAGGGAGAGCAGACATGATGGTGAACATGATGGTGAAGATTTTTTTTTTTAAGATTTTATTTATTTATTTGACAGACAGAGATATCACAAGTAGGCAGAGAGGCAGGCAGAGAGAGAGAGGGAAGTAGGCTCCCTGCTCAGCCCCAATGCGGGGCTTGATCCCAGGACCCTGGGATCATGACCTGAGCCGAAGGCAGAGGCTTTAACCCACTGAGCCACCCAGGTGCCCCAGATGGTGAAGATTTTATTAGCAAACCTTTATTGAGTGCCATCCGATATACTCAATACTTATGTGAATTGTGTTGTTTAATTCACTAACATTTAAAATATTCTCAATTGTCATCTATCTAGCTTTTTTCCCTTGACTTTTTAATCACTGCCTGATGGTATATATTTACTTAGTACCCTGATTCCTCATTAATGTAAATTTCACTAGCTCAGAAATTTAGTCTTATCCACTTCTGTGTCCATAGAGCCTAGTTCAGTGCCTGGTGCATTGTAGGTGCCCAATGAGTGTTTGTGGAATGACTGAATGATCTTAATAAATGTATAGGGTGGGTAGAGTTACTACCCCTACCTCATTTTAAACATGAAGAGATGGAGGCTTGAAGGAAATTAAGTACCTTATCCAGATAAAGGCCACACAACCATGCCTTGAACCTGAACCCTCTGACTGTGTAGCACATAAATTTAACTGTGAAGCTTTCCAAGTTTGGGTTCCCCCAAAACAGACCCTGAGACCAGGACTCAAGCCCAAGTAGTTGATGTGGAAGGTGCTTCCAGGAAAAGACAGTAGGAGAGATAGGAGTGAAGCAGAGAAGGGAAGGGAAGAAGTCCAACAAAGGTATGTCATCGAGCAGCTCACCCCTGTGGCCATTGGAGCTGACTTGCATTGGGTCATCTGGGAGCTGGTGTAGACTCACAGGCTCCAACTTATCCAGCCTGAGCAGTGAGGGGACTGGCAAACTCCCACCCCCACCTCCACCAGTTCCCCACAGGGGCTGTTCATGTCTGGTAGGCCTGGCTCGCCCCACATGTGGGCTGAAGCTCCCCGAGTCAGACAGAAGATCCCAGGCACAGAGCCACACATGGTTGCTAAGGGAATAGAGTGGGGCGCTAGCAGCACCTCTTGGGGATGCCATTCAGAGTCTCACCATCAAAAGGTTGCTGTATTTTCTCCAAAGACGACATTTAAAGACCACATATTTCTGGGAGAAAAGCCTTTCCTCCTCCTTCCCCCAGGCTCAGCAGCTCTCCTCCCCCACACGTTCTTCTCACTTCTTGTGGGCCTAACACCCTCTGAGGTCTAGTTTAGATCCTGTCCTTCATCCAGGCTGGAGGAGGCCCCAAGGAATGCTTGGTGCACTTTCCCACCCAGCAAAGGGGCTCAGCACAGCTCTAGGGGGAAGTTCGTCTGCTTAGCGGCTGCAGTCTGATCCCTGGGTGGCCCTATTCTACCCTCCCAGCTCCCACAGAACTCCCTCTGCTTGAGCCTGAAAACTCTCTTCTCCCTCCTAGCGTTCTCTGCGGTTCTGGGGGAGAGAGGTCTTCTCACCAACTGCATCAGTTTTCCTGGCAGCCTCTTCTGGCATGTATTAAACCCATAGTACCTTTTAATCCCCCAGGGTTCCCCTTCAAAGCCATGACTTCCGAGTGAGACGGAGATCCCTCATCTGAATCTGAGGGGCCACATCTGCAGGTCCACAGCGTTAGACAAGGCTCTTGATCTGTGTTCAATTTCATCTTGATAAACACAGTCCCACAGAGGAATCCATCTTGTCTCTCCTTGCCAGGCTGGTCTAATTTTCAGCTCAAGGGTCATTCACTTTCATTGAGAAGCGGGAGTTCAACACATTTCCCTTATTTCTGCCATTCCTCCTTCTGTCTCCAAGAGGGGTTCTGCACCTACCTTCTCTTATTACAGAACCCAGCTAAAATTGCCCAGATTTGCTTTCCAGAACATTTCAGTTTGGTGCAAACCTGAGTTTGTACTGGCCTGTCCCCTTTCCTGACCCCCTTCCCATCCTGCCAGCCCCTCTTGAGGAAAAGAATTTGTACACATTCATCTTTGAATCCTGCACACCATGCAAGGGGCTGGGCCTGTAGGTGCACACATACCAAATCCATGTAACGATGACTCCTCAGGATGGGACCCAAGACCTTCTAGGGCTGCATGGTCATCTTCCTTCCTGCCTCTGTTGTCCTTGCTCCTGCTCCCTCATCCTCTTAGAGAATTACTTCTGGGCATGGAGAAGGGTCAGACTGCCTGGCTTATCCTCTCTCCAGGTCAGTGTCTTAACTGATCTGTGCCTTCCCCTCTTCCACAGGAAAATGGGGATCAGAAAATGATCTGGGGTCTGCTTCCTCAGAAGCAGAGTCTGAGATGGGCATTGGTGAATGTGGAATTTATTAAGGGAATGTTCTCAGGGAAACCTGTAGGGGAAGGAGGGAGGCAGGAGAAAGAGGTGAAGGAGCTCAGGAGAAGTCCACCCTCAGCCTGATTGGGGCGGGGGGAGCCCTGAAGAGTGAATTGCACCATACGGGTTGTTGCCACCTAGTGGTTCCCATCTGCCTAGGATGGTGTCCTCCATAGAAGGGTGCAGGTGTGGGAAGATGACACCCACAGAGAGAGGGGCTGGGTGTACCTTCCCCGGGGGAGGGAAGGGTGGAGCTTCAAGAGCATCTTTGAACAAACACCTGCATTATAGAACCGTGGGGAATGTGAAACTGGTGTACCCAAAATGCTAACAATAGGAACCCATACTTACTAGAGTTTGGTTATTGTTTCTGCCTTTTTTTTTTTTTTTTAACTCTTGTTTCAGACACCAGCTCAAATCCCACCTCTGAATTCTTGCTTACTTACTTCCTGGAGAATTCATTGTCCCTCCCCAGGCTGCCTTGGCACTTGGTGGTTTTCCCTTTTTATTTAAGTTTTAAAACAGCTCAAGTAAGATATGGGAGCATTACTATTGTAAAAGATTCTCAGAGCCTGAAATATATAGGGTAGAATGTCTTCCTCTCTGCCCCACATCCCCCAGAGGAAATCCCTGTTAGATCTTCACTGGGGGCACTTTGTGCTCCAAGTGTGTCTTTATGTCTTATATTTAAGGAGTTGGGTTTTCCTCGCTACATTTGGAGTCCTTTAATGGGAGAGACCTGCTGTGAGTTCTTTCTTTCTTCTGCTCAGTAAATGTTTCCTTAGTTCAGTATCAGCCCAAATTTCTGGATCACAAAATGGGGTGGGACGTTAAATACATATTTCCAGCCTCCTCCCCTTGGAGATTCTGACTCTGGACACCTGAGTCAGCCCTAGGAATCTCTTTACAGATTCCAGTAACAAGTTCTCCAGGTACATGAGGTAAAAATCTAGCTCCAAGAATGTTATTGTAAAGGTGGCTTCCATCTACTGAATGTCTCCCTCATCGATTTACTTAGTTGTCTTCTTTTTGCTTAGTAGGATTATCATTATGCATTTAATAACTTTGTGAATAAAATAGTAAGACACAGACCCTGTGGAGAATTGGAAAATAAAGTCAGCTTTAATCCCATCCCATTAAACCCTTTTGAGGGACTTTCACGTGGCCCTGGGATCTCACGGCCATTCCCAGCTTTGCTCTTGGCCATTTCTGGCCCCTGCCTCCCTAAGAAACCAAAAAGGCCCCGTACTTCTTTCTGTTCTTATTTGGGACTCAGAGATGACATGCTCACTGGCTTGCCAGGTGCCAGTCACCTCCCCAGCTCTTCTTACTTGCGTCCGGCAGAGGGAAGCAGCCATTTCTCTTTTTGCTGCCAGTTTCATCTCTCAAGAAGTCTTCAAGTTCTAAGAGTCTGTCAGGGCCCTATTTTTAGTGGAGTGGGACTTCTCCTGGGTGTCCAGATTGTTGAAACTCTCTTACTAGCAGATGCTCCTCTGTGTTGTCAGTGGAACCTCCCATGTCCTCACTTCTCACATGCTCATCACCTCACATAACCTTTACCACATCTGAGTAGTTCCCCATCCTGTCCTCTCCCGAGGAGACTGCGGCTCAGGGATGATAGACAGTCTATGTGAGCTCCTCCGTGCTGTAGGGGCAGACCCAGGCCCTCCCTTCTGCTTCTAATCCCGGGTGCTTCACTTGAACCCCCCCCCCCATCATGTTCACCACAGTGAGGTGCTCCCTCCACTCCACTTCTGTGGCCCTTTGTACCTCTGAGGCGGACATGACCACATTCTGCCAGAGAGCAGAGAGCAGGGAGTGTGTGTCTGTGTGTAAATAGATAACATTGATCTATTTCCTGTTAACCCAGAGGTCATAAACTGCTAGCCCTCTGGCCAAAAACCTATCACAACTATATTGTGTTCAGTCCTTTCAGAGCTTTAAATTTTTTTTAAATTAGTTGCTGACATTTAAAGATCAAGATTTTTCACCTAAAAATCCAAATGTCCAGCTTCTCTTGAAAAAATAGAAAACTGGCAGTCTGGGCTCATAACTTTGCTTGGTCAGAGTCAAATGGAGCTGAGTAGTGGCTATGTCCATGTACATAGGCAGATGCCACAGTCCCCACCTCTCCTTATTATCCCCCTCCCCCAACAGAGCCATTGTTAGCTCTTTGCCATTTCATATACACTATTGCTTTTCCTTATGGGTGAATCCCAGGAGGGAGAGCCCTACTGTCAGAACCAGTGCACTTCACTCAGTATTGCCTGGTGCTTATAGGCATTTGTGTTTACAATCCTTGCCATACTTCCAATCCCTACCAAATCACCCTTGTAAATCCCGGAGGTTTAGCACACAATAAGTGCTCAAGAATAACTGTAGCTACCATTTGTTGAGTGCTTATACTGGAGGAGGCTGTGGAATTCATTGCTTTTAGCAGATGAACCAACAGGCTCAGAGAGGTTGAGGGCATGCCCAAGGTCACACAGCTGGTGAGTTTTGTCACTTGGACTTTTGTGGTGTCACTCACTTTTGCACTGAGTTGCCTCACGTTTTGTGACTTTTCACACCCTTTCCTTTTGACTTTTCAACTTACCTGCTGGTTTCTGAAGTTTCATAAAAGAGATCATAACTAATGCCAAGCTTTGACACCATGACTGGGCAGAGGCTGACAGAGAGAGACAAAAGGCATTTTCATGGAAGGAACAGAAAAGAGACATAGACATGGTTTAGAGTTAAGCATGTGTCAGGGAGGGACACTGTGAACTAAGGTGGTAAAGTAGTGGAAAGGGTACTTGGGGACAGAGCATGAAAGGCCTTAAATGGCAGCCTGAGGCTATGGGACTTCTGAGGATATTGGGGAGCCATGAAATGTTTTAGAGAAGGAGCAGACATGATCTACATCTGGTTCCATGAAGATTAGTGCAGTAGCAGGATGGAGGTAGGATGCCAGCTGTGAGAATCCAGAAGAGAGGTGCTGGGGGCTTGAAGGAGGGCCCTTCAACAGAGGTCAGTGAGCAGATTCCAGGGAGACTGCAGAGGACCCATCAGTGAGGTTTTGGTGAGGGGACCTGTAAAGTTGACCATCTGGAGGCATGGCAGTGTCATTAACTGGGACTGGGAACGTGGGAGGAGACATGGTTGGGTGAGGGGGTATCCATGGGGACATACTCTCTGGGCACTCTAGAAATAGGGCAGGGCTGTGGCAGGAGATACAGATGCTGCCTGCCAAGCCAAGTGAGAGCAGTGAGAATGGAGTGCTCTGAGCCAAGAGCCTGGAGTACCTCCTCTCACACCTGTCAGATTTCTTTCTGGTCACTGGCCTCCAAGGCCTTCTCTCTTCCTAAACTGCCAAGCCTGAATATCCTTTGCCCCATCCTAGGGTTGCAGAGCACAGCCCATGGTGAATTTTGGCTCCGTGAATGGTGACAATATCCCAGGCATTCCCTGAAAGCAGGTGCTGCAGACATCCAGAGCCCAGGGTCTCACCAACCCTACCTTCTTATTCACCAAGCAGAGGCCTGGGGAGGGGGAGTCCTCCTGGTCAGGCCCTCCCTGCCCCCCACCCCCATGGGAGCCCATCTTCTATCTTCCTGTGAGCAGTGCATTTGGCTTTTTATAAAGCCAATAAATAAATAAGCAAGCGGGCATGATTAATTGATGGCATGGAGCAGACCAAGGCGCTGGAGTCAGGTGGCCAAGCTTCCTAGTAGAGCTAGGCTTTTCAGCGACCTGGGGCCTGAGCCAAGGAGGGGAAGCCTGCTTTGAGGAGGTGCTTTCAGTGTGTGTCTGGGGTTTTCACCTTTTTCCTCAGGCAGGGCCTCTTCCTGGTCTCCTCCAGGCCTTAGGCCTGAGAGGCCAGAGGCTTGGGCCCAACAGGTGCCCTTGCCCTACCCAAGTCCTTTCTCAGGGTGTGAGTGCCCTCCACCTAAACTCCCTAGGATTGGTCCAGCCAGCCCTCTCCCCTAAAGCTAGGTCTATCCAGATGCCGGCTCCACACCTCAATTCACCCGAAATTGTGTGACCCCAACCACAGGTTTCAGTTGTGCAGGGGAGGCTTGGGACATCCTGACCCCTGGGGGGAGAAGGATGGGAGGGGTCCCTCCAAGGGACAAGCTAACAGTGGGGATGGGGCAGTATAAGGGGCTGCTGGCACTAGAGGTACCTGGAGACAGCACCCACGGAGAGGTTGCAGACCCCTCCCCCTTCCGAGGCCGACCCGCACGTGCGCGTGCAGGAGGGCGCGGGCGGGACGGCGCGCTCTGGGTCCCGCGGGGCGCTTTCCGTGCGGAGTTTGGGGAGGGCCGAGGGGGAGCGCGCGGGGGAGGAGGGAGCGGGGAGGGGAGGGAGGGAGGAAGGGAGGGAGGCGGGCAGAGCGCAGTGCAGCGGTGGCAGAGGCGGCGGCGGAGGGAGGGAGGCAGGCGGGCGGTGGCGGGGCCGCGGGGCGAGGCAAGCGCGGGGCAGCCGCGGCAGAGAAGCCGCAGCCGCAGCGGGGCCGGGCCGGGCCGGGCCGGGCGCGCACCAGAGGCGGCGGCAGCGGCAGCGGCAGCGGCAGCATCTTGCTCGCGGAGCCGGCGCAGGTGAGGCAGGGGCGGCCGGGCCCGGGCTCTGGGCCTCCTCCCCTCTCCTTCGGTCTCTATCTCCCTTCCAGCCTGCTTCCTTTCCAAACGCGCTCGACCCCAGGAACCCCCGGCGGGCCAGAGTCTGAGCTTAAGCCGGAGCGCGTTCTGGGTCCCCTAGCTTCGCGGAGGCAGGCGCCTTGTCAGCAGTGACCTTGAGCGGGCACCAAGCGGCGGGCGGGGCGGGCCAGGGTGGGCGCCTGCGGACCCGGCGCCTGCGGGCGCTGGGAGGGGGCGCACCGCGCGCCTGCCGCGCGCAAACTTTCCGGGCTCAGAACAGCCCTGAAGCTGGGGGCGTCTAGAGCACTGCAACCTCCCCACATTTCCTCCTTCTCAGCTGGCTCTGACTTCTCCGCCTGGCGTCCCCCGGTATAGGGGCCCCCCCCTTTCTCCAGACCCAGATTCCTGAAGGGTGGGAAAATGACCAGAGCTATGGACGTTGACCCTGGGCTGGGGGCTTCTACCCCCGCCAAAGGCGGTTTCTGTCCTAGCTTCTAAGAGCCAAAGTGCAGGAGGACCCTTCACCAGGTGCTCTCTGCAGCTCTCTTCTCGCATTTTTCTGGCTTCCCTCACCCTTCCCGCAGCCCTTCTCCAAACAGAAGCTGCCATCCGTCCGGCAGTACCCCAGCTGGTGATACAAGAGCTCTGAAACCCCACACTCAGTTGGGTTCTCAGATATGCCTCTTAATTTTTTAGCCCAGCTGCAGGGGCTCCTTCCGAAAATGGGTGGAGGAGGTATCCCCCCACCCCAGCCTCCATGGTGGATCAGTATGTTCTTGGATGCTTGGACTCACCCAGGCTCTGATCACCCTGGAGCCTGTGGTCTCAGGAAGAGCAGATATTCTGGAAATGGAGTATATCCTAACCTTCTAGAACATTAGCCTTGGAAAAGGGAAGTGAGGCTCAGAGAGGTTGAGCCAGGCCCAAGGTCACACAGCCAGACCAGGAGGAACAAGAACTGGGCTTTCTTAAATTGGGTTGGGGGGGTTGTGGAGAGGACTCCTGTTCAGTTTCTACCCCTGCCTTCCAGGCGATTTGAGCTCTGGACACTCTCTTACTGGCTGTGTGACCTCTGGCAAGTCATTTCCCCACCCTGACTCACTTCCCATGGGTAAAATGGGAGTAACTACTTCATAGGGCTGTTCTGATGGCTGAGTTAATGTTCTTGAAGTTCTTATCATCATGTCTGGTGCATGGTCTGTATCCAAATATTTTTGGCTACCAACGTGTGAAATTTCCTTTCCAAGCCTAGAAAGGCAGAAGTAATTCCCGTTCTCTTCCTTCTACTTCTGGCACCTGGATTTAGGTGACTTCTCCCCTGTGGCCATGTCAGCTGCTGGTAGGCAGTACCTGCTGGAACCCTGAGCATCTGTAATTTATTTGCAATGTTTGGTGGAGGCAAGTGTCTCGGCACCCTCAAGAGCCCACTGGACGCACTGGTTGTGGTTTCCTGCTGCATGTATGGGGGATATCAATCCCTAGTTTCTAGTTGGGAAATGGTAACAGGGACCTGATGCAACGCCAGGAAGAGACACCTCCTCGCCACTGTCTCGCTGGAAGACCATCATCCTCACCTCTTCCATCTGACCCAGTCTTCTTCCTACATCTGTAAGATGTAATTCCTTCCCCCAGATGTCCTACTGGCAATAGAGGAGAAGGGAGGGGGTGTGTTCGTTCGTTCATTCATTCATTTATTCATGCACTCACTCACTGAGCCTTGCTTCATGTGTTCTCTGGGTCAAAAGATGCTTAGAAATGCAGATAAATCAGCCATGTCTAGCAGTTATAAAGCTCCTACCAGGTGCCAGGCACTTGCTAGGCATGGGAGACAGATTCATTTGATACATTTTTATTAAGTACTTAACAAGTACTAAGCACTGCTTATGTGGCAGGGACACACTGGTAACTAAAGTAGACCTGGTCCTAACTGTCAAAGGTGGCCGTATAAATTGTCATCCAACCTGAAACACTTTTGAGAAAGGGAGAGGGCATTATTAATAATAACTCCAGGACCACAGGCATAAATCAGGACTTTCCAGCCAAACTGGGATGTGTGGCCATTCTGTGACCTCATATTTATATATCAGTGTTCAGGGAGAACTGTTAATACTTTTTGAGCTTGCTTTTTGTAGGCTTTGTGCTAGGCACTTTTGGCTTATCCTCTGATTGAAACCTCACACTGCTATGAAGCTGGTGTTCCCATCTGCCTGCTGCTGGTTGGCCTTGGAGCGGGGACCTCCTCTGTTGCTTGGCTGCTGGGCTGCTTGGCCTCCTCAGAGATGGGCCAGACGCAGGACCCAAAGGCACCCCCTGTCTCGCCTGAAAGAGGTGTATAGATGACTGTGAGTCAGGAGCACAAATGCTCTAATAGACGTGCCATGGGGGCAGACGGACACACAGATTCTGCCTGGAAATGTCAGAGGCAGCTTCCCAGAGGAGAGGACCTTTGAGCTGAACCTTGAAACATGAGTTAGGATTTTGGCAGACTGTGCAGGTTGGGGGGAGGGCAGTACAGGCCCAGATGGGTAACGCTTGGAGATGTGGGGTGTGTGCACTGTTGGGGGATGCCACCCCAAAATAGGTCTGGATCCAGTTATGATAGGACAGTAGTTAGGTCTGAAACGTGGCAGCAGCCAGTGAAGATTAAGTCAAGGAGTGTTGTAGTGTGGCCCAGGATGAGCTCTGCCTCTTTGAAGGTTGCTCTGAAGATGTGACCATCCTAGAGGAAGGGAGCAGAGAGAATTTGCTGGACTGGATTTCCCTTTGATAAGAACTGTCTATAACCCGATCTATGCTATAGATTGCCTGCAAGGTCAGGGAAATCATTTTGTTATATAGGATCACTGCAGAAGAAATTTACCAGCATCTGTAGCATCAAAAAGTTCTCTGCAAGCAAAATAATTGTCAGCAAGAGAAATATTAACCTACTTAAAAGAGACAGTTTTTAGTAGCATCACTTGCAAAATGGGAATATGCTTATCACAGGTTATAAGTGAATTCTTTTCTATTTGTCACATCAAATCCAAAAAGCTTCAACTTCTTCCACTCTTCCTTCCTCTCCACGTCACCTCTGTCACTATATAAATTGGAGGGCAATAAAACAGCATTTCTTTAGTAATGTCTTATTTCTCAGACTTTCATTAATTTATACTGGCCTCCTTTCTCCCCTTCACAGTGAAGTAGAATCATTAAAACTTTATGGTATCTAAAAAATTTGATCTGTTAGTAGAGAACAAAAAAAGTGAGGGGTCAATATTGGGGCTTTGGGATTGGAAAATCAGGCTAGAGAGATTTGAGGAGCAAAAGGGAACTGGATGGAAGGTTGGAAAGGCAGAAGACACGGGGCCAGCTTCATGGGCACCTGACTTAGGCAGTCACAGAGTCCTGTGTTGAAAAGGGCCCCCACACTGGATTTAATGCTCTGTGGTCACCATATTAAAATTCTTAATACTTTTGGAACAAAAGACCCCACATTTTTATTTTGCCCTGCGTCCCACAAACTATGTAGCCAATCCTGGGAGGGAGAGAGATAAGGGAGTAGGAAGGCATAGGGGAAAGAATATGGATAGGGAGAGGGAAAAGAAAATAACATTTTGAAAGCCTCCTGCCATTTGCCTGGTGCTGTGTGAGAGAGACTGTTTTCCCATATTTAATCTTTAAATTTCATGACACTCCTATGAGATAGATGATATTGTCCTTATTTTTTTTTTTTTTTAAGATTTTATTCATTTATTTGACAGAGAGAGAGAGAGATCACAAGTAGGCAGAGAGCGAGAGAGGAAGCAGGCTCTCTGCTGAGCAGAGAGCCCGATGCGGGGCTCGATCCCAGGACCCTGAGATCATGACCTGAGCCGAAGGCAGAGGCTTAACCCACTGAGCCACCCAGGCGCCGCCTCCTTATTTTTAAATATAGGTTTATTATGATGTAGGTATGGTAAGGCCAATAGATTGGAAGCAATGGCCATTGAAAAGACAGCTTGTTACAGCTCCCAAGAGGAAGGGCCTCACCACACCACAAGGGAAGCACCAGGTTCCATGAGCAGGCAGAGGGAGTCAGGAAGAAAAAAATGGACAGGAGACTTTACTGTGGTTTCCATGGGAAGGAACAGGCAAGCCAGGGTAAACAGATTTAGGTTTGGCTCTGGGGCCCTGGAGTGCTGGAGCTCCATAAAGAGGGTGGTGCAAGGAGTATGGGAGGCTGCCCATGCTTTCCCTGCCCCTTCCTGGTTGTCCTCACCCCAGCAGGTCATAGAACTTTAAAGCAAGGATACCCCTTGAGAAGTAACTGGGCCAACTCCTTGATTTATAGAAAAAGTGAAAAGATAGGTCCAGAGAAGGAAAGCAACTTTTTCAAGGTCACACAGCATTTTAAGGCAGCTGTACTAGATCTAGAATTCATGTCTCCTGCTATTCAAACCACTACTTAGTTATTGTTTTTGTTTTGTCTTTTTTTTTTTCTCTAGCGCAGAGTTCTATATAAGCCACCAGACTATGAATGTGTTGAAGTCTGAGTTCCTGTCTCTTTTAATGTCCTATTCCCAGTATGTCTGGAACACAGGAGATGCTCAACACATGATTGTATCAGTTTCCTAGAATTGCCAAAACAAACTACCACAAACTAGTATGCTTAAAACAAACAGATTTTTAGTCTCTCAGATCTGGAGGCTGGTAGTTTAAAATCAAGGTATTGTCAGGGCCAATAAAACCTGTGGAGAAGAATCCTTCCTTGCCTCTTCCCAGCTTCTGATGGAATCAGATAATCATTGCTCTTCTTCAGCTTGTAGCTATATCACTCCAATTTCTGCCTCTTTCTTTACACAGTCTTTTTTCCTCTGTCTCTATTTCCAAATCTTTCTCCCCTCATAAGGATACTTGACTAGGAATAGGCCCCATCCTCATTGAGTATGACTCCATCTAAAGTTGATTACAGGGGCGCCTGGGTGGCTCAGTGGGTTAAGCCGCTGCCTTCGGCTCAGGTCATGATCTCAGGGTCCTGGGATCGAGTCCCGCATCGGGCTCTCTGCTCAGCCGGGGGCCTGCTTCCCTCTCTCTCTCTCTCTGCCTGCCTCTCTGTCTACTTGTGATCTCTCTCTGTCAAATAAATAAATAAAATCTTTAAAAAAAAAAAAATAAAGTTGATTACATCTACAAAGACCCTATTTCTAAATAAGGTCTCATTCATAGGTATCAGGGGTTAGGACTCCACCATGTCTCTTGGGAGGACACAATTCAATGCACAATGACAATGAACCAAGGATAGAGTGAATATTTATGATTTTGGGTGAGAACACACTCCCCTTTCCCCCAAAGTTCAGACTAGTACTGAGGAATCAAAAAGAGGAAAGCAACAGCTGTCCAGTCCACATTTAGAAAATAGTCCAAGTGTACACAAGAGCATCTAATATTTGAGCCAACCTGCTGAGCTTAGAGTCCTGGTGCATCACATCTGTGTGATCCTGGATGAGTGGCTTCAACAACCTCTGTTTCCTCATATGCAGAACAGGATACTAAGAGCACCTACCTTATTGGGACTTTTGTGAAGAATGGCAAGAATTAAGACCAGTCAAGTTCCTGGAACAGTGCCTGGCACACAGTAGGTACTTTCTTGTTGGCAGTGATCACTGCCATTGTCATCATCATATCATTTAGAGAGCACTTTTCACCTATCTCTCTATCTTTCCATCTTCACAGCAAACCTATAATATGGCTTGATAAATATCAGCTTCCTTTCCCCATAAGGTGGTTACTCATTGATGAAGCCACATCACAAACCCAGCCCCCGTGTTTCTAGTTCCCAGCTGCCCTCACTGCATGATGTCTGCTGGGTAGCAGGAAGCCTATTGGTATGGAGATGTTCTTAATGGATCTTTCCTGGTTTCATGGGGCCAGGATGTTGGAGAGCAGTGATGTGTTATGCCCTGGTAGGGGAGGGTGGAAGGGGGAGGGAGGCAATGCTCAAAGGCCACTACCCCAGCATCTGTTGCCCAACTGTCACTGTACTTTCTGACCACATAGTGGATGGTTAGTAAATGTGTGTTGGATGAATGGATTTCTTATACAACCCAAATAGTCATCACCCCCTGACAGCAACAACAAAAGCCTGAGATGAGGGCATCTTGCCCAGCAGTGATTACAGTCGACTAAAACTCACAGGTGGGCTGTCATTGTGTAAGAAACTTGAAAAATATGCTTCTGATGCTGTTTGAAGAAATGAATTGTTGAGGTGAATGTCCAGTAGTCATAACATAGTGCAGGGTTGGGGGTTGGGTCGTGAGATGCAGGGGTGTAAAGAGGGTCCAACATGTAGGTGGGATATAAGAACACAGTGTGCAATAAACTGACATTGGATAGAGACACCACATTGAATGAATCTCCCAAACATTGCCATCAGGAGTAGATAAGAACATGAGGCCTGGAAATTTCTCAGCAAATCCGTGCAAAGGGCAACCAGCTGAATTCTGAAATAACTGAATGTTTTTATTGGCACTGATTCACAGTTGACTATTTGTTCAGTAATGTGGTGGTTAAGAGTACCTAGGAACAAATTCTGGATGAACCTCTTTCCACCTGTGTGACTTTGGGCAGGTCGCTCAACTTCTTTGTGCCTCAGTTCCCTCAGCAGTGAAAGAGAGAAAATAAAAGTAGTGCATTGGATTGGTTTAAGAGTTGAGATTTGTAGAGTGGTGAGCCAAAAGCCTGGATCATAAAATTCCCCCCTCCCTTGCCTTCTTCATCTTCGCCCTCTTTCTCTGCTCCCTTGTCTTTTTAATGTAGCAATTTCATTAGTCATTAGTGATAAATATTTCCAGCTCCATACTCTCTAGGCACATAGTAAATTTCCTTGCCTGTTTTGATATCAGTTATGGCTGTGTGTCATAGAATTTTGGAATTCTTTGGCCAATGAATTTTGAGAAAAAGTGACATGTCATTTCTGGGTGGAAGCTCTAATAACCAGCACACTGTTGGCCACTTTCCCCTGTTCCTCCCTTGGCAATCAAAGCAGCATGGCCTCCCTTAATCCGATTTCTGAATGAGAATGATATAGAGCCCCAAACGAACCCATAATGTGCATATAGCATCAGTGAGAAGACCATGCTTTTAGCACTGGCATTTTTGGGCTTATTTGTTACTGCAACATAACCTGGCCCATCCTGGCTGATACAGGTAGGGAACGAGTTGAAATAATCACTCTATATTTGGAGGTATTTTTGAGTCCTTTAATTCCTTCAAGTGTGATGTCAAATTTTTAGTATATGAAGGTGTTATGAATACAAAACGTGTGAGAACCATGCCCTAGGAGGTGAAGGCTAGTCTCCTTAACATGGCATATACAGACCTTTCCAATTTCACCCTGGCGTTATCTGACCCCACATGTGCCCCCATGCTCACCTGGACAAGTTCACAGCATGCTTGCACAGATGCTTGCCTATCTCTAGGTCTTCATTCATGCTCTGCCTAGAAAAGGGGCATCTTCCAGGAAATCGTGGAGTCTCACTAAGAGTGAGATTCTTTTTCAAAGAAAGAAGTCTCTTGGGCACCTGGGTGGCTCAGTGGGTTAAGCCTCTGCCTTCAGCTCAGGTCATGATCTCAGGGTCCTGGGATCGGAGCCTGCTTCTCCCTCTTTCTCTCTTCCTGCCTCTCTGCCTACTTGTGATCTATCTCTGTCAAATACATAAAATCTTAAAAAAAAAAAAAAAGAAAGAAAGAAAGAGAAGTATCTATTTATTAGAGCTTGGCCTGGCATAATAGTGAGCTCACCACACCAGCCAATGTCCAAGCAGAGGTGCCATGGAGCAGGTTCCCGGTTAGCAGAACTAGCATAAATACTCCAGTCCTATCACACATGACTTTAGGTGAGATTGCCCAAAGAAGGTAGATCTTAGCTTCAATTCTCTATTTTTTTTTTCTTTCAAAATAAAAATAGCTTTTACTGATGGATTATAGACGTTACATAATGATTATAGAAAATGCAAGTGATATTGAAAAGCATAAAGAAAGTAAAACATAGGGGTGCCTGGTGGCTCATTCTGTTAAGTGTCTGCTTTCAGCTCAGGTCATAATCCTAGGGTCCTGAGATCGACCCCACATTGGGCTCCCTTCTCCCTCTCCCTCTGCCTCTCCCCCTGCTTATGTTCACTTGCTCTGTCTCTCTCTCTCTCTGTCAAATAAATCAATAAAATCTTAAAAAAAGAAAGTAAAATATAAGTAAAATTCCATTAAAAAGAGCTAATCTCTGCTAATATTTTGCCAAATGTCTTTGCTAGGATTGATATGTAAACAGTGGGTTTCTTTTTTTGATACCTATCTCACTCAATAATAGAATATGGACATCTTAAATATCAATAAATTTATCTCTGCTTCATCTTTTATAAGTGGCCCTGTCATAATTTATTTACTAGATCCCTTCCTGATTGGCACTAGGGTTGTGTCCAGAATTTTGCTATTATAGGCAACACCATGATAAACGTTCTGGTGTGTGGACCCCTGGGCATGCAGCCGGGCATCTCCTAAAGATGAATGCCTGAATGGAGTCACTGAATTAGGTGAAACTGTCCAGAATGAAAGAAGAGAACTGTGGTACAGTCAGATAGAGAAATCATTTCTAATTTAAGGGCAGCCTACAAAAGGTTGAAGGGAGAGATGAAAGGGGGATTACAGCACTGCTAGAAATTTGGAGGGAGGGGCCGGCTTTAGGTACAACATCCCTCAGGCAAAGGCTGAATGCTGATGACAGCCTTGAGTTCGGTAGGGCCAGGCAATTACAAGCACTTTCATGAGCACAGTCCCACTGAAGCCTCCCGACCACCTTGTGAGGAAGGTCTCTTCCCCATTTTACAGAGGAGCAAAGTGAGGCCTGGAGAGGATGTGGCAAAAGGAGCTGTTGTCTTCATTTATAGTGTGTGGGCTCCAGAC